>NC_080169.1:101499139-102167189 GCF_950295315.1 Erinaceus europaeus
TCATGCAGGACGCAGCGCAATCTATACCAAGCTAAGCTCATCTAACTAAAAACTACAATCTTGTCCTTATAAATATACTAGCCCAGTAGGGTGGGAACAGGATGCGACGCAGAGAGGGTGGAGAGAAAAGTGACTGGTGAAAATCAGGGTGTGACAAGGAGAGGATCAGGGTGTGACAAGGAGAGGGGGCGGAGCAGGCAAGAATTCTATCACTGAACCACCAATGCCCTGGAGGGAGGGTGGTGCTTGTTAACAACGGTTATGTAAATAGAATGAAGTGGTTATGTAAATAGAGTAGTGTTAAGCAGGGGGGATTTCAACCTAATGAAACAGAAGGGGTTTTTAAAGCATTCCAACACTCACACACACACAGGCATCTCCATTGCTGGCACTGCACCCTCCCCTGTCCCAGGAAGGGACAGTCACAGAAGCTAGTCACACTCGCAGTCATGCAACATGCTCTCAAGAACACCCCAAGGAACGCATTTTCCTACCTACCAAATTCGGATGGATTGAGTAACGATGAAGTTCCTTCAGAACAAACTTCGATTGCCCGACCATATCAAAAATCTAGGGATGATAATCACAGTAAATGCTTTGCAACCGCATTTACCCTAAACTGTATGCCGTTCTCTCCCTTGCCCAAGGCTCCCTAAGAACAGTTCTCTCATTGAAATTAAGTGCAGAGATAAACATGCTCTGTGTTTGCACCTGGGGCTTCTGGAATGAAGGTCACAGCAAGGAGGGCTCGGTTAAGAGACACAGCTGTGGGGGTGGCAGACTCGTACCCAGAAAACAGGCCAGCTCGAGGAGCTGGCAGGTCAAGCTGTTAGAGGGTGAAGTAGACTGGGCTACAGCACAGCTCATGTGGAGACAAACCACTCCAAGCAATTGCACATTTTCATATAGTCTTTTCCACTCCTCTAGGCAGGAGGCAGGGAGAATCAAGTGGAAATCAACATGGAGGCTAACCTTTAGGGAGAAAGGAGGCAACAAAAG
This sequence comes from Erinaceus europaeus, assembly GCF_950295315.1. Taxonomy (NCBI): domain Eukaryota; kingdom Metazoa; phylum Chordata; class Mammalia; order Eulipotyphla; family Erinaceidae; genus Erinaceus; species Erinaceus europaeus. The sequence continues at coordinate 101,500,139 of NC_080169.1, forward strand.
GGTCATCATCTGAGGGCTATGAATGAAAAGGAGCACAGGGGATAACTGTTTGTGAGTGGGAGCTTACACACAGAAGAGGAGGAGAAGAAGGAAATTGTGTATTTGGCATGTTTGACAATTTCTGTCTTGTGGGATGCTTTCAGAGGTCTTGAATTGAATTTTATTAACACACTACCATTATGCATTTCCCCCGCTGGTCGTAATGCTGGTCATTGGTGGATTGTTTGAGTGTGGTGTCTGGCAGTAGCATTGCTGGGTCCCTTTCAGTTGTTTTGCTGACCTTGACTAGCTGCCTAACTTGAGCTTGAATCAAAAAGCTTGAGAACATGAAGGGTTAAAGCTCAGACTTTCTCTGGTGGAATTTTCAGAAATTAGACCAAGAGGAGGAGAGCACAATCCTGTATTTGGATTTGGGAGAGAGCATAATGGTTATGCAAACTCTTTTGCCTGAGGCTCTAAGGTCACAGGTTCAATCTCCCATACCACCATAAGACAAAGTTGAGCAGTGCTCTGGTAAAAAAAAAAAAATTAAAGTTTTAAAAAATCAGCAGAACTATGCGTTGAGAGATGATGCTATTATCCTTCAGGAAGAAAATACCAGGAGTTGGTTCAAAGGGTTGAGGGTGGGGGTGGGTGAGGCTGGGGGGGGGGGTGTATGAGACACAGCATACATTCTTTTAGGGAGAGTGGATGAAATATGTGACAGGTCCAAAAATGTAATAATTTAATTTTATTACTTCTTGGAGAACTGAAGTCTCTTTGTTCAAAACAAAATTATCTTTTGAAAAGCCTGTTTCACAGCTATGACATATAATATTTATGATCACAGAAGACTAGAAAAAAATTATTTGAGAAATGATTTGAAGACTTCTGTTTATGGGGCTTTGTAAAAAAATAATAATTGTAGGAAGGGAAAGTCTCTGGGGAAAATGTGCTTAGTCCTGAATTTTTCTGAAGTTTTATATCTCTATTCCAAATTAGTCTCTAGTATTTGACTAAATCCTCCAGAATATCCAAATTGGAATAGGTTTTTTTTAGTTTGGCTATGTTGAGTCTACGGCCATACCAGCCTGAACACGCCTGATCTCCTCTGATCTCGGAGGCTATGTTGAAATGCATTATCTCTCGTTGATAAAATAGAAGCTGGCTTGGAAAAATTCACTTGAATGTAATAAACCTGGTTATATAACCAGGACACCCAAGCAGGTTTTACTGTGTGCACAACCACAGGGTCAGATAAATCAGAGTTTAACAGTCTCTCATACTTTCAGATAGATTTCTGACCTCTTGATTTTGAAGTCCCTGATGTGTTGTTATGATGACTGTGTCTCTTTGTTTTTTTCTGTTTTTTTCCTTATCATAAAACCAGATCACTTAACCTTGTTTGGTATATAAATCTTGACCCCTTTTTGCTTCTCTACAAGAACTTTGTGGGACAGAATTTAAAAAGTGCTCTAAGCAGCTCCAATGAAAGATTACATGTGACCACTTGCTAATGTTCTTTCTTACCTCTTCATTATCTCCAACTGTAGCTTGGTTAGTTGTTCCTGAATACTTTAGTTTGCTAGGTTGCATCCTGAAAAAGAAGCAGGACATCCAATTGCATTTTCTTACTCAGGGACCTAGGCTTCTGCAAGTTCTCAGTCTTCCTCAACAAGGATTGGTGGGAGGTTGGACTTACAAGAGCCCAGGTAGGCGAACACAAATCAACTATGCAGTGGCAGTGGAACAAAAGGACTCTGTACCCAGCTTGAATGTGTGTCGGGGGTGGGTGGGTGGGTGGGTGGGAGCTCAGTGTCTCTAGTTAAGCAAATAGAACCTTTTAGAGACATGATAACATTTGATAAGCTGACTTCTTCTAAAATAGAAGCACTCTACTAGACTATTTTCTCATACTGCTTTGGTCAACTAAGCCCTAATACTACCTTTAAAGACAGCCTACTTTTGGGAACATTTACTTGCCTATTTTTTTTTTTTCCATACAGAGATGGTTTTCTGTCTTACCAATGATCATCCAATGAATCTATGAATAGGCATATAGTTAGCGGGACTTCAAAAGTACATTTACTGGAGTTGGCGGTAGCGCAGTGGGGTAAGTGCATGTGGCACAAAGTGCAAGGACCGGCGGTAAAGATCCCGGTTCGAGCCCCTGGCTCCCAAACTGCAGGGGCATCACTTCACAGGCAGTGAAGCAGGTCTGCAGGTGTTTATCTTCCTCTCCCCCTCTCTACCTTCCTCTCCTCTCTCCATTTCTCTGTCCTATCCAACAACAATGACATCAACAACAACAACAATAACTACAACAATAAAACAACAAGGGCAACAAAAAGAGATAAATAAAAACTCTAAAAAATCTTCTAAAAAGTACATTTACAGTTCTTTATTATTTTTTTTTAATTTAGGGATTAATGGTTTATAGTGCCATTATTACCACATAGTGAAATTTCTCATCTTACCATGATAGGTGTCTGCAAAACACTCTCACCCCCAGTCTAAGTCCATTTCCATCATCATACACCAGGACCCCTGCCTACCACCATACTCCCTGTTCTCCTTTCCCAAAGCCCTTTGCTTTGGTGCAATACACCAAACACAGTCCAAGTTTTACTTTGTGTTTACTCTTTCTATTCTTGTTTCTTAAGTTCTTCCCATGAGTGAGATCACCCCATATTCACTTAACATGATTCCTTCAATATCCATCCAAGATGAAGTGAAGAAGGTGAATTCACAGCTTAGTAGTAAAGTCACTCATCTATTGTTAGACACCCAGGTTGCTTCCAAGTTTGGGTTATTACAAATTGTGCTGCTATGAACAGCAGTGTACATAGATCTCTTTAGACAGGTATGTTTGATCCCTTGAGATATACCCCCAGGAGAAGAATCATAGAGGCATCAAGTAGGTCCATTTCTAGCCTTGTGAGAGTTCTCCAGACTGCTCTCCACAGGGGTTAGACAAATAGTGTAGACGTGTTCCTTTATCCCTACAACTTCTATATTTTCAGTGATTTCTTTTTAACTGGGAAGGGGGAGGTTAATGATTTATAGTAAATACAATTGTTGACATGTGTAAAATTTCTCAGGTTTTTGTAAAATACTCTCATGCCCAGCCTAGGTCCTCCTCCATCACAAGACACCAGGACCTGAATGTCCATGCATGGCTTATGGGCACTTTTAAGTTCCTAATCATATTCCTGTCTACAACTAGAGTAAAAGTGGCAGATATTATCATACTCTGCTTTTTCATTTTCTTTCTCAAGATACCTGGTTTTATTTGTTTTGATGAAAGGAGGTGAAGGAGTCAGAATTGCAACATTTAGTGATGGAGGATTTTGAATTCCATAATGAATGTACTTGCTGTCTAAATATAATGAAAGATATCCATGAGTAAAGATTGGGTTGATGAGGGCCAGGGAGATATAAATTGGCAGCACACAGGATTTGTGTGCATGTGGTTCCAGGTTCAATGCCTGGCACTACTAATAGCTTTTCTCCAGTAAAATAAAAAAAAATTTAAAAATGGAGGGACTTCCGGAGGTAGGTCTACTTGCAGCAGGATATCTGTTTCTCTCTTCTCCTTTCCTCTCTTGGATCAACTAGGAATATCAAAGGAGACCACCTGGAACCGAAAGAAGACAGGACTAGAACGACTTCAGGAACCCATAAGAGTGCAAACATGTGTGGCTGGTAGACAGAGAGGAGGCAAGGGAGAGATTAAGTGGCTGGTAACAGTCTGGCAATTTAACAGTTGAGACACCACCTCCAATCTGTTCTACCAACAAGGGGTCCCTTGAGACTCACCAAATGCAACTCTGAGTCTCCATTGCTACTGCCCTCAGAATCTGGAGCAGCTGAAGGGAGGCCCCGTGCTGACACTGAATGGGGACTGAGAACTAACCAGGAAACTCAGGAGAAGACTTATACCTCGGTGGCCTAGCAGTGGGGCTGTGAAAGTCTCTTTGCATAACCACTGGATCATCTCTGCCACACTCTGCTTTATCTCTTGGTCAGGAGTCAGTGATTAAGCTAAGAAGTCTACTGATAGTTTAAAAGCCCTCAGGCTCCCATAGGCTACAGGGAAGAAAAAGTACAAAAGAGGCTTTTAAGCCACTGAGGTCCAAATCAAGGATGAAAATACTACTGAAACAACTGTTAACTTCCACAACTGTGAACCCTTTAATTACCTTACTTAGACACAAGTCAGTCCAGGCAATAGAATCAGTAATTTGAAAAGTACTGAGAGAGGGAACCCATAACATAATATATAAAATGGTTAAACCAACAAGAAGAAATATTGGCGAATCCTCTCCTTAGAGGATTCCAGTTAAAAGCCCCCCAAAAATTGAAGCACAAAATAATGAGGTCAACATCCAAACACTAGCTAAGGAAATAATCACAGGAGTGAGTGAAGAGTTTGAAAGAATTGTCATCAGAAATATAGAAACAACAAATGAGACCCTAGATGAAAACACTAATTATTTCAAGGTTATTAGAGAGCTAAAAGCTGAAATAGCTAAGAACACAACTAGCTGAACAGGCTAAAACAGTATCAGAACAGGGTAACAAAATAGATGAACTCCAGAAAACAGTAGAGGGGAGAGAGAATAGAATCAATGAGGCTGAAGACAGAATTAGCAAGATCAAGGACGAATTAGAGACAACTAAAAAAGAAGTAAGCGATCTCAAAAAGAGATTAAGAGATACTGAAAACAACAACAGAGAACTATGGGATGACTTCAAAAGAAACAATATATGCATTATTGGCTTAGCAGAGGAAGAAAGAGAGGGAGAGGAAGGAAGCATTCTTCAGGCCATAATAGCAGAAAACTTCTCTAGTCTAGACAACATCAAAGACATAAAGTTTCAAGAAGCCCAGAGGGTCCCAAACAGAATTAACCCAGACTTAAAGACACCAAGACACATCATATTTAGAATGGAAAGGAATAAGGATAAAGAAAGGATCCTGAAGGCTGCAAGAGAAAAACAAAGAGTCACCTACAGAGGAAAACCTATAAGATTAGCAGCAGAGTTCTCCACACAAACACTACGAGCTTGAAGAGAATGGCAAGATATCTCTTGAGTACTCAATGAGAAAGGCTTTCAATCAAGACTACTGTATCCTGCTAGACTGTCATTCAGACGAGATGGAGGCATAAAAACCTTCTCAGACAAGCAACAGTTGAAGGAATCAACTATCACCAAGCCTGCCCTGAAAGAAGTTCTGAAAGGTAGCCTACAAACAGTCAGACCACCATAAATATACCATCTATCAGAACACTCTAAAACTCTACAAGAATGGTGTTACAATATCTTCAGTCTTTGATACCAATAAATGTCAGTGGCCTGAATTCACCTATTAAAATACACAGAGTAGGAATATGGATCAGAAAATACAACCCAACAATATGCTGTCTACAGGAAACCCACCAAACTCAACAAGACAAACACAGACTCAAAGTGAAAGGATGGAAAACTATCATACAGGCCAGTGGACCACAAAAAAGGGCAGGAACAGCTATTCTCATAAGTGACACGATAGACTTTAAAATAGATAAGATTAAAATAGATAGGAATGGACACTACTTAATGCTCAGAGGATCAGTCAATCAAGAGGACTTAACAGTTATTAACATCTATGCACCCAATGACAAGACATCTAAATACATCAAACGTCTACTGAAAGAGCTACAGCAATATATCAACAGCAACACAGTCATAGTAGGGGACTTCAACACCCCACTCTCTCAACTTGACACATCATCCAGGCAAAAATGCCAAGAAACTAAAATACACATTTTACTCAAGTCCACATGGGTCATTCCCAAGGATAGAGAGTAAATTAGGTCACAAAGACAGCATCAGCAAATTCAAGAGCATTGAAATCATCCCAAGCATCTTCTCAGACCACAATGGAATTAAACTGACACTTAACAATCAACAAAAGATTAGTAAGAGTCCCAAAATGTGGAAGCTCAACAGTATACTCCTTAACAACTACTGGGTTGAAGAGGAAATAAAGGAAGAAATCAAAATGTTTCGAGAGTTCAATGAAAATGAAGACACAAGCTATCAACATATTTGGAACACAGCTAAGACAGTACTGAGAGGGAAGTTCATAGCCATACAAGCACACATTAGGAAACCAGAAAAAGCACAAATAAACAACCTGATTGCACAACTTAAAGATGAAGAAGGAGAAGGAGAAGGAGAAGGGGAAGGGGAAGGGGAAGGGGAAGGGGAAGGGGAAGGGGAAGGGGAAGAACAAAGGAACCCTAAAGCAACCAGAAGGACAGAAATCACTAAAGTTAGGGCAGAAATAAATAACACTGAAAATAAGAAAACCATATGAAATATCAACAAAAGTAAATGTTGGTTCTTTAAAAGAGTGAACAAAATTGACAAACCTCTAGCCAGACTCAGAAAACAAAAAAGGGAAAAGACCCAAATAAATTAGATCATAAATGAAAGAGGAGATATCACAACATACACAGCAGAAATTTAACATATCCTGCAAAACTTCTATGAATAACTATGCCACCAAGCTAGAGAAAGTGGAAGTAATGGATGATTTCCTAGATACCTACGAACTTCCAAAACTAAGTAAAGAGGAACTAGATAACATGAACAGGCCCATCACAGCTAATGAAATTGATACAGTTATCAAAAACCTTCCCAAGAATAAAAGTCCTGGACCAGATGGTTTTACAAATGAATTCTACAAAATCTTCAGAGAAGAACTAATACCTCTACTTTTAAAACTCTCCCAGAAGATTGAAGACACTGGAATACTCCCTTACAGCTTCTGTGAAGCCAACATCACTTTGATACCAAAAGCAGACAAGGACACAACCAAAAAAGAAAACTACAGACCAATATCTCTGATGAACATAGATGCTAAAATACTGAACAAAATTCTAGCCAACCAGATACAGAAGTATATTAAAAAGATTGTTCATCATGACCAAGTGGGGTTTATCCCAGGCATGCAAGTTTGGTTTTATATACATAAATCAATCAATGTGATCCATCACATCAATAAAAGCAAGACCAAAAACCACATGGTCATATCAATAGATGCAGAGAAAGCCTTTGACAAAATACAACATCCCTTTATGATCAAAACACTACAAAAATGGGAATAGATGGAAAATTCCTGAAGATAGTGGAGTCTATATATAGCAAACCTACAGCCAACATCATACTCAATGATGAAAAACTGAAAGCATTTCCCCTCAGATCAGGTATTAGACAGGAATTACCACTATCACCATTACTAGTCAACATAGTGTTCAATCAGGCAGGAGCAAGGAATTAAAGGCATACAGGAGGGAAGAGAAGAAGTCAAACTCTCCCTATTTGCAGATGACATGATAGTATACATGGAAAAAACTAAGGAATCCAGCAAGAAGATTTTGGAAATCATCAGGGAATACAGTAAGGTGTCAGGCTACAAAATTAATATTCAAGAGTCAGTGGCATTCCTCTATGCAAACACTAAGAAGAAATTGAAATCCAGAAATCAATTCCTTTTACTGTAGCAACAACAACAAAAAAAACAATGAAATATCTAGGAATAAACCTAACCAAAGAAGTGAAAGACTTGTATACTGAAAATTGAGTCACTCCTCAAGGAAATTGAAAAAGACACAAAGAATTAGAAAGAGGGAGTCCGGCGGTAGCGCAGAGGGTTAAGCACACGTGGCGCAAAGCGCAAGGACAGGCGTAAAGATGCCGGTTCGAGCTCCAGGCTCCCCACCTGCAGGGAGTCTCTTCACAGGTGGTGAAGCAGGTCTGCAGGTGTCTGTCTTTCTCTCCCCCCTCTGTCTTCCCTTTCTCCCTCCACTTCTCTCTGTCCTATCCAACAACAACAACAATAAAACAACAAGGGCAACAAAAGGGAATAAATAAATAAATAAACAAATAAATAAAAAGAATTAGAAAGATAGTCCATGTTCATGGGTTGCAAGAATTAACATCATCAAAATGAATATAATCCCCAGAGCCATATACAAATTTAATGCTATCCCCATCAAGATCCCAACCACATTTTTTTAGGAGAATAGACCAAATGCTACAAATGTTTGTCTGGAACCAGAAAAGACCTAGAATTGCCAAAACAATCGTGAGAAGAAAGAACAGAACTGGAGGCATCACACTCCCAGATCTCAAAATGTATTATAGGTCCATTGTCGACAAAACTGCCTGGTATGTTGTCTGGGAGGTGGCACAGTGGATAAAGCACCAGATTCTCAACCATGAGATCCCAAGTTTGATCCCCGCAGCACATGTACCACCAGAGTGATGGCTGGTTCTTTCTTTCCTTCTATCTTTCTCATAAATAAAAAAATAAATTCTTTAAAAAAACTGCTTGGTACTGGAACATGAATAGACACACTGACCAGTACAATCGAATTGAGAGCCCAGAATTAAGCCCCCACACCTATGCACATTTAATCTTTGACAAAGGTGCCCAGACTATTAAATGGGGAAAGCAGAGTCTCTTCAACAAATGGTCTTGGAAAACATGGGTTGAAACATGCAGAAGAATGAAACTGAACCACTATATTTCACCAAACACAAAAGTAAATTCCAAGTGGATCAAGGACTTGGATGTTAGACCACAAACTATCAGATACTTAGAGGAAAATATTGGCAGAACTCTTTTCTGCATAAATTTTAAAGACATCTTCAATGAAACGAATCCAATGACAAAGAAGACTAAGGCAAGCATAAAACTATGGGACTACATCAAATTTAAAAGCTTATGCACAGCAAAAGAAACCACTACCCAAACTAAGAGACCCCTCACAGAACAGGAGAAGATCTTTACATGCCATATATCACACAAGAGGTTAATAACCAGAATATATAAAGAACTTGCAAATCTCAACAACAAGACAACAAATAACCCCATCCAAAAATGGGGGGAGGACATGGACAGAATATTCACCACTGAAGAGATCAAAAGGCTGAGAAACACATGAAAAAAATGCTCCAAGTCTTTGAGTGTCAGAAAAATGCAAATAAAGACAACAATGAGATACCACTTCACTCCTGTGAGAATGTCATCCATCAGAAATGGTAACAGCAGCAAATGCTGAGGAGGTTGTGGGGTCAATGGAACCCTCCTGCACTGCTGGTGGGAATGTCAGTTGGTCCAACCTCTGTGGAGAACAGTCTGGAGAACTCTCAGAAGGCTAGAAATGGACCTCCCCTATGATCCTGCAATTCCTCTCCTGGGGATAGATCCTAAGGAACCCAACACACCCATCCAAAAAGATCTGTGTACACATATGTTCTTGACAGCACAATTTGTAATAGCCAAAACCTGGAAGCATCCCAGGTGTCCAACAACAGATGAGTGGCTGAGCAAGTTGTGATATATATATTACTCAGCTTTCAAAAATGGTGACTTCACCTTTTTTAGCCGATCTTGGATGGACCTTGAAAAATTCATGTTAAGTGAAATAAGTCAGAAACAGAAGGATGAATATGGAATGGCCTCACTCTCTGGCAGAAGTTGAAAAACAAGATCAGAAAAGAAAACACAAATAGAACCTGAACTAGAATTGGTGTATTGCATCAAAGTAAAAGACTCTGGGGTATGTGGGTTGGGGGGAGAATACAGGTCCAAAAAGGATGACAGAGGACATAGTGGGGGTTGTATTGTTATATGGAAAACTGGGAAATGTTATGCATGTACAAACTATTGTATATACTGTTGAATGTAAAACATTAATTCCCCAATAAAGAAATTTAAAAAATGAATTAATGGTTAAAATCTGCATCTTCCTTGGAGATAGTTCCACTGGGAAGGGTAAATAACTGCATATATACTAGGATAGTGCAATAACCCCTGTTAGAATTCTCTCCTTGAAAAATGAGTTGACAGGGTGGATGTGTACCTTACTATGCACGTGACCCCAATTTGAGTCCTGACACCACATGGGTATACCAAAGCACCAAGGGAATCTTGAATACTATAGTGTCTCTCTTTTTTATGGTGTCTCCCCTTTTTCTGTCTCCCTATCTGAATGGGGGAAAAAACATCTATGGAGCAGTGCACTTATATATGTGCAAGCTTCTAGCGCAGAAAAGAGAGAGAGAGAGAGAGAAAGAGAGAGAGAGAGAGAGGGTGGCAGAGTAAGGAACAAAATAAGAAAAGTAGAAATTGCTATCTGATGTGGTTAGTAGATCAAATGATTATAAGATGGTACAAGTAATGCCAAGTTCAGGATCATAACCCACACATGGATGGCCAGCTTCCACCTGTTACTGGTAATAAGCTACATCATTTACTCAGGCCAGCAGATTTAAAAATAGTCTTCAGAGGAGCAGTTGGTGCATTGGGGATAGAACAGAACAAATTCATTCCCATTTAAAATCTTGAAGTTGGTATCCTTTTGGTCTTTTATTAATAGGAAGATGATATTAGTACTTGGGTAGTGGGTGTGGAGTGTCATATGCATGTAGAGGTGGGAATCATCTATATAAACCAGTTCCTCTGAGATTCTGAAGTTTTATAAACCACTGATAAATCATTTTTATATTTATTTAATTATTTAGTAAATGAAGACAGAGAGAATTTGAGAGGGGGTAGAGAAGACAGAGGGGGGAGAGGCAAAGAGACACCTGAAACATTGCTTCAGCACTTACAATGCTTTCTCCCTACAAATGGGAGCTGGTGGCTTGAACCCAGGTCCTTGCACATTATAGCAAGTGCACTCAATGGTGTATACCGCCACTAGGCCTGATAAATCAATTTCTAGAGGAACTCAAGGCAATTCAGAGCTTGAGAAACACTTCAACTTCCCAGTAGTTAAAAATAGTATGTGGTAGATAAAAAACTATGTCGGTACCTTTTGTTGTGTCCTATTATCACAAGTTATTTAATAATTCAGATAATCTTTTAAAAAGTTTTCTCTAACTTCATTTTTATTTATTTTATTTATTTTTATTTGGTAGGACAGAGAGAAACTGAGAGGTAATGAGGAAAAGAGAGGGAGAAAGAGACAGAAACACTTGTAGCACCTTTTCAGTTTGTGAAACTTCCCTCTTGCAAGTGGGACCTGGGGGTTTAAACCCAGATCCTTGTGCATGGTAACATGTGTTCTTAGCCAGGTGCCCAGCCTCTTCATATAATCTTTATTATAGCACTTTTTTTTTTTAAGGCAGCAAAGGATTGCAGATACTCTTCCCTGAGACCTATTTAAGGCACCAACCTCAATGACAATTGCTTCTTCTCCACAGGAGTACTCATCTTGGGTAGTCTGGTATTTTTCTTTTATCAAAGGGATTCTAGTTGCTGCATGAAACAGACCAAATTCAGGTTCATTATCAGTTAGTTGAAACATTTTAAATCAAGATTAATTCGATGGCTAGCACTGTTCAAAGTGTTGTGGGCTACAAAATAAGTTCATATAAGACAGTATTTATAATGGGGTAAGTAAGACTATGCACTTGGCATATGTCCTTTGGCACATTACTGTTCACTGTTAAATGAGCCAACTACTTATCCAGAGGCCAAACTCAGTGCTTATAAAAAGTCCACGTTCCACAGAGGCTCAGTTCAACCCAAACATTCCTTCCTTAGCACACACTGTGTTCAGACCCGCTCTTGATCCTATACGGAAATAAGAAAACTTGAAGGTAGTATTATGAGTGCAGAAAATGTACATACTTGATGTTTCTTGTACCCAAAACTAGAGTTCAGTTAGTCTATAGTGTGTGTGTGTGTGTGTGTGTGTGTGTGTGTGTGTGTGTGTGTGTGTGTGTAGAGGGAGAGTGATCATTCTGTGAGATACTAATAACAAGTATGTGCTGACATATTAAGTAAGTCACTTTATCTGCTGGAGCCTTGGCTTCCTCAATTGTAAAAGTAAAGAGCACAAATGATCTCAAGGTGACATTCTCTCTCTCTTTTTTAAATATTCATTTTTAATCCCCTTTTGTTGTCCTTGTTTTTATTGTTGTAGTTACTATTGTTGTTATTGATGTTGTTGTTATTGGATAGGACAGAGAGAAATGGAGAGAGGAGGGGAAGACAGAGAGGAGGAGAGAAAGATAGACACCTGCAAACCTGCTTCACCGCCTGTGAAGTGACTCCCCTGCAGGTGGGGAGCCAGGGGCTAGAACCGGGATCCTTCCTCAGGTCCTTGTGCTTTGCGCCATGTGCGCTTAAGCTGCGCTACCGCCCAACTACCCTCTCTTTTTTTTTTTTTTTTTGCCTCCAGGGTTATTGCTAGGGCTCAGTGCCTCCACTATAAATCCACTGCTCTTGGTAGCCACTTTTTCCATTTTTATTGTTGTTGGATAGGACAGAGAGAAATTGAGAGGGGAGGGGAAAATAGAGAGGGAGAGAAAGATAGACACTTGCAGACCTGCTTCACCTTTTGCTACGTGACACCCCGCTGCAGGCAGGGACCAGGGGCTCTAACTGGGATCACTGTGCGGGGCCCTTGTATTTCACATTATGTGTGCTTAACCCTGTGCATTATCTCCAGGCCCCCTCCAGGTGACATTCTAACATATAAACAACCCCATTCAAAATTGGAGAAAAGGATCTGAATAGCTTCTTCACCAAAGAAAATACCCAGAGAGCCAATAGGCTTATAAAAAAATTTCCAAGTCACTGATTATTAGGGAATTTCAGCAGCAAGGGGGCACCACCTCATACCTGTCAGAATGCCACATAATAAAACAGGAAACATAGCCCTCATACCTATGGACAGCAACATTTTGATGAAGGGGTCCAAAGCAGTAATTGAAGAAAAAAGAGTCTCTTCAACAAGTAGAACCTGAACTGGAATTGGCCTATTGCACCAAAGTAAAAGACTCTGGGGTGGGTGGGGGGTGGGAGAACACAGATCTAAGAAAGATGACAGAGGACGTAGTGGAGGTTGTATTGTTATATGGAAAACTGGGAAATGTTGTGCATGTACAAACTATTGTATTTACTGTTGAATGTAAAACATTAATTCCCCAATAAAGAAATAAAAAAAAAGAGTCTCTTCAACAAGTGATTTTGGGAAAATTGGGTTTGAAACATGCAAATGGATGAAACTGTACCATACATGAAAACTCCAAGTAGAACAAAGACATGAACATTAGACCAGAAATTACCAAGCATTTAGAGAAAGACATTGGCAGAACACATTATGATCTATACTTCAGAAATATCTTTGGAGACTCTAATTCAACAGTAAAAAAATAAAAAACAAAAACAAAAAAAAACTGTGTGACTACATCAAATTGAAAAGCTTTATTGTAGCAAAGGCAACCAATACCAAAACAGAAAGATACCCCAGAGAATAGGAGACCTTGACATGCCCTACATCAGATGAAGAACTAATAATGGAGCTAAGGGGTGGCCTGTTTGACTAAGCCTGCATGTTACCGTGCACAAAGGCCCAGATTCAAGCCCCTGATCTCCACGTGCAGGGGGAAGCTTCATGAGTGGCAAAGCAGGGCTGTAGGTGTGTCTCTAACCACCTCCCCCCCTTTTTTTTTACTGGCTACATTTATGTAGCTATACCCCTTTCTTTCTTTCTAAAAAATATTTATTTATTTATTTATTTATTTATTTATTTATTTATTTATTCCCAGGGAGCAAGGCGGTATCCCAGCGGGTTAAGCACACATGACACAAAGTGCAAGGACAGGGTAAGGATCCCGGTTCGAGCCCCTGGCTCCCCACCTGCAGGGAAGTCGCTTTACAAGCGGTGAAGCAGGTCTGCAGGTATCTGTCTTTCTCTCCCCCTCTGTCTTCTCCTCCTCTCTCCATTTCTCTCTGTCCTATCCAACAACAACGACATCAATAACAACAATAATAACTACAACAATAAAACAAGGGTAACAAAAGGGAATAAGTAAATAAAGAAATATAAAAAATATATTTAAAAAAAAAAGAAAAAAAGAAATGGCCTGGGAGGACTTCTGGAGGCGTCAGTGACCATGGAGTAGGAGCTGTTTCAGACTGCTCTCTTGATAAATTAGAAAAATACAACAAAGAATCATCTCAGTGGTCCCGGAGGTGGCGCAGTGGATAAAGCATCAGACTCTCAAGCATGAGGTCCTGAGTTCACTCCCCAGCAGCACATGTACCAGAGTGATGCCTGGCTCTTTTTCTTTCCTCCTGTGTTTCTCATTAACAAATAAATAAATAAAATATTTTTTAAAAAATTTAAAAAATCATCTGAAAACTCAACAAAATTCAACCAGGATTTATTTCTTCAGAAACTCACTAAGCCACAGGCGATTACAAACACATGTGACCAGTGGATGGAAAAGGGGTGAAAAAGAAATCCTTCTGACTCAAAGTCCTCCTTGGTGATGGCTGACTCCAAGCTGAAAGAGAAGCAGCTGAGCACAGCTGAGACAGGACAAAGCCAAGGATAGCACTCTAATTTCTTATCAAAACTTGTCTCTCCAAGACCACTAGCTGTCAGTCCAATGCTTGGCAGAATTTAGATTTAGCGACTGAACAGTAGGGGAGAGTATTTGGGGCCCACCTCCAATTTGTTGTTTTCTGTTGTGTGACCAAAACATTTTTCTTTCTGAGTCACTGTTTTCTATGTTCTCTTATCTCTTATTACCCTTGTCTTCTCTTTCTGATTATATCTGTCTTCTCTCTTAATAGCCAGTGAGTAATTAAGTGAAAAATCTATATGTGGTTAAAAAGCTCTCACATGTGGGGAAGATAAATCTCAGTCAAATTCCCAGCAGCATAACAAAGGATTATCAGTTACCGTGCTTCACCCCAGGGATGGAGGTAAAGCAAAATAAGACTGTTCCATTCTCTGAAGGGAGGTTGGACAACATACTCTTGTCACCCAAGGATGATGGGTCCTAAAATTTGTGCAGCCTGGAATGTTCTTAGCCATGACCACAGAATGCAAGCTCAGACCTACAGGGATGTAGAGGAAATATAAGATCCTGTGCTGAATATGGACCCCAGATTAAATCGATGGGGTTTACAGTTAACAACATTTATATACTTTTCCCATATTTGGGAGCTACTCTCTTCCCTGATCCAGCTTTCTAGTTCTTTTTCCAACTATGACACCATCTCCCCAGACAATAACTTGGGTCCATCTGCATGTTGGCTATCAGGCTCAGGCAAAAACTGGTAAAGTCTTGCTCCCCTGGAATATAACTAAAATAGACCTATTAGTTTTTTCCAAAACAGAAACGCCAAATCTTCACCGGCAATATTTTTGCCTTTAGGTTCATAATTAGTCAACAATTTGTTCTGCTTTATATCTTTTTTTTCACTTAATTACTCAGTCTTTATTAAACAGCTACTATGTATTAAACATTGAGGGTACTACAAAAATATTTTTCCTTTTTTTGATTGTCACTAGGGTTATCACTGGAACTAAGTGCCTGCATGATCAATCCACCTCTCCTGGCTGCCATTTTCTCCTTTCTTTTTCCTCCTTCTCCCTTTTCTTCTTCTTTGCCTTTATTTTTTTTTAATTTTTATTTATGAAATGGACATGAAATAGTATCTAATTAGACTTAGATATCCTCCTCACCTACTTCCTATTACAGTTCTTTCACTCACTCCAAAGCTGTCCTTAGCAAAGCAAGGACTGCAAAAGCTGAATAAGGGCAAGAAACTGGCATATTTTAACTATGACTCTTCAGTCACTATCAGGCCATGCCATCAGCTGGAGCCCTATTCGGGGAGTTCTGAGATTCCCAAACAGACATGATGGGCCTAGACCTCAACAAAATACCTCTCGCCTTGTTACCGGTCATCTCTGTCAGGAACAACAAAATAGACCCCTTTATGGGCCCTCATAGGACCTTGCCCTCAACTTGGATCAACAACGGTAGAGAATGTTCCATCCTCCTAAGGGAGGATGGACAACATACTCTATTCTACACCTGAGGAAGATGAGGTATATTCGATATTGGGGCAACTTGGAATGTTCCTACTAATGACCACAGAATGTGAGCTCAGATCTGCAGAGGTCACATAGGCTCCTAAGGGGAATATAGGCCCCAGACCAAATCAAACCGATGGGGTTTACAGTCAATAATACTTATACCCCTTTCCCATATTTAGGAGCTACTCTCTTCCCTGATCCAGCATTCTGTTCCTTTTCCAGCCATGACTTCATCTCCCCAGACAACACCTTGGATCCACCTGTATATAAGATTTCAGGCTCAGGGAAAAAAAAAAAAAGTATAGCCACAGGCCCTTTGGAAATATACCTACTTCTGATTCCCCACAACTCCACCCCACTAGGGAAAGAGAGAGACAGGCTAGGAGTATGGCTCAACCTGTCAACACCCATGTTCAGTGAGGAAGTAATTACAGAAGACAGACCTTCAACCTTCTGAATCCCACAAGGACCTTGGGTCCATACTCCCAGAGGGTTAAAGAATAGGAAAGCTATCAGGGGAGGGGAGGGGAGTGGAGTTCTGATGGTGGGAATTGTGTGGAGTTGTGCCTCTCTTATCCTATGGTTTTGCTAATGTCTCCTTTTTATAAATAATTAAAAAAATATATCAATTCACACCTATGTTCACACTCCCACTATTTATAATATCTCAGACTTAGTAACACTGCAAATATCCAACAACAGATGAGTGGTTGAAGTAGTTGTGGTGTGTGTTTTTGTGTGTGTTAAACTACACACATATATACACAATGGAATAACACTTATTCTTTGCCAACACATGAATATCACTTAGCTCTTTTGCCACTACTTGGATGAACGATGAACCTCAAAGAAAGCATGTTAAGTGAAATAAACCAGAGTAGAAAGAATCAAACCAGAGTAGGACTAAAAGTGGCTGATCTAACTCATAGGTGGAAATTAAAAAAAAAAATCAGAATAGGGAAAACAAGATGAAACTTTAATTATTATGGATGTGACTTATTGCATCAAACCCAAAGATTAGTAAAGGAAAGGTTAGATGCATGGCATCCCAGTGTTCTGTGGTAGAGGAAGAGGATAAATTAGTGAAGAGCATGGTGATATGAAACTGTAAATCTGTGACAAAAACTGTCTTGTAAGTCATCATTTTCCCAACAGAGTGGTCCATTTTCTTTTTTTTAGAAAAAGAAATTGCAAATACATACATAGATAGTTTCACACAGTGAGTACAAGTAACACTTGTAAGTCTGGATAAGATGAAAGTATTGTATAAACATTAATAATTTGTTTTTTATATTATAATATATATGGTTTTACAAAAGATAGTTATTGAGTAAAATTGGACAAAGTATACAAATCATCACTGTATGATTTCTTACAAGTGGATGTAAATCTGAAAATATCCCAACAAAAATTTCAATGAAAAAACCTCATGTTACTAAAATTAAAAAATTAAAGTGATATTCTAATTCCATGATAGTGGTGAGATTCACCTTCAAAAAGACCTGAAATAACATTAGTTCATGTGTCAGTTCTGAGAGAAAGTTAGAGAAGCAGTCATTCTTTAGTTTACCTTCCCTCCCATTTGTTGACTATATAGATGCTATTCTAGAGTTTATGATTAGAGCTAAATTCTGACAGATCCCTTGGGGGCTAATAGATGAATGAGCTTTTTACCCTTTTCTCATTTTTAGTATTTCAGTAATCTTGAGTCTAGTTCATGCCTATATCTATATCTATCTATCTATCTATCTATCTATCTATCTATCTATCTACCTATCTAATCTGTCTATCCATCTATCTATCTTCTCTCTATTTATTCATCTATCTAAACTAAAAAAATAGGCTCCATAGCACTAGAAAGTACAAGTGCTGCTTACTTAAAATCCTCGCTAGAAAAAAAAAAAATCTCATGAAAACAACATCCAAAATTCACAATGGGAAGATAGGATATACAATACCTTCATTAACATAAGGAAATCTTAGTTCATGAAGGAAAGGGAAATTCCTTGGCCTGGAAAATTTCCATTTGAACATGTCTTAATTCTTTTTTTTTTTTTTTCAATTCTCATGGAGACAGAATTTGTGATGAATAAGCAATCTAGAATGCTAAAGTGTTCTATGATGGAGAGAGAGAATGAGAAACATGAAGTCATACTTAAACAAAATCTGCTGCAATCTGTTCTAATTTATTTTTCTTTTTTGAATTTTTATTGTCTTTATTATTGGATAGAGAAAGTCAGAAAGGGAAAAGGAAAGGGGAGGGAGAGAGGGAGAGAAGCAGAGAGACACCTATAGCACTGCTTCACCACCCACAAAGCTTTCTCTCTGCAGGTGGCAACCAGGGGGCTTGAAGCCAGGTCCTTGCATGTTTTAACATGTGTGCTTAACCAGGTACATCACCACCCAGTCCCTAATTTACTTTTTTATCCATGACTTTTAAAATCTTCTCCCCAGCAGGTGGGGGACTGGAGGGTGTTGACCTGGGCCCTTGTGTATGTCTAACCTATGACTTTCTATGCACATACTGAAAATGTCACCCCATTTACCCAATCCTTACCAAGCCAACATTTTCACATCATTCTGCAAACAGAATGAGCATTTCTCTCTGTTGTGTATACATAAAACATTATCCATGGATAGAAACAGAATATTCACTACAGGAAAGATACAAAAGGCCAACAGATATAGGATGAATTGCTCCAGGTCACTGATTGCCAGAGAAATGCAAATAAAGACAACAATGAGATACCACCTCACTCCTGTGAGAATGGCATACATCAAAAGTGACAGTAGCAATAAATTCTGGAGGTGATTATGCTTAGTAAAATAAGTAAGGAAGTAAAGGACAACCACTGGATGGCTGAACCCATATGTGGAATTTAAAGAATTGAAACATATGAACTTGAAAAAAAAAAGTCACCCCATATCTAAGACTTTGGGAGAACTATAGTGGTTATCATCATGGGTTTGAGGGCACAGAACATTGGTGGTGGGAGTGGTTCCTATTATCTTATAATTATATAATTACTAATATTTGTATTGACTTAGTAATGAATGACAAGACTGTAGGATAAGAAGGGTACAATGCTACACAGTTACCACCACCAGAGTTCTGTATCCCATCCCCTCCAATGGAAGCTTTCCTATTATTTATCCCTCTGGGACTATGGGCCCAGGATCATTATGACTAATAATTTTTTAAATATATTTATTTATTTTCCCTTTTGTTGCCATTTGTTATTGTTGTTGTTATTGATGTCATTGTTAGATAGGACAGAGAGAAATGGAGAGAGGAGGGGAAGACAGAGAGGGGAGAGAAAGATAGGCACCTGCAGACCTGCTTCACCACTTGTGAAGTGATCCCTCTGCGGGTGGGAGAGCCAGGGGCTTGAACCAGGATACTTAGCTGGTCCTTGTGCTTTGCATCATGTGCACTTAATCCGCTGCGCTACCACCTGACTCCCAACTAATAATTTTTTTTAAAGAATGCTGAAAAGAGGTGGCCAAGTGATGTAGGACAACCAGGAGAAAGTAGCCACAGAAATCATGAGAAGACAGAACTTTATGAAAAAGGCAGGAGGGGCTGGGCAGTAGTGCAGTGGGTTAAGAGCACATGGCACACAAAGCACAAGGACCAGATTAAGAAGCTGGGTTCGAGCTCCAGGCTTCCCTGCGGGGGGGGGGGGGGGTGTCTTCACAAATGGTGAAGCACGTCTTCAGGTGTCTTATCTTTCTATCCCCCTTTCTGTCTTCCCCTCCTCTCTCCATTTCTCTCTGTCCTAACCTATATAACAACAACAGCAGCAATAACTATGATAATAATAACAATGATAAACAACAAGGGCTATGAAAAAGGAAAAAATGGCCTCCAGGAGCAGTGGACTTGTAGTGCAGGCACTGAGCCCTAGCAATAACCCTGGAGGAAAAAATGAAAAATAAAAAGGCAGGAGGTCCTCTACTTCAAAGCAACTAAACTGTAACTTTGGATTGCTGGGTTAACATGGGGGTGCCACTTCCTGGGCATGTGCTGTCTGGGTTGGAGAGAACTCAACCAGAGCCAGCCTGAGCTGCTACTCACTCAATGACGCAAGGGAGATGACTCAGGAACCAAGCTCATGGCAGCGAGACAATGCAATTTCTTTACTGATCAGAGAGCCAAGGCTTTTAAAGGGCAGACCCGGAAGTGGCAAGCTGAAAACGGAAATGGCTAGGGGAGGTGCGGAGAAAGGCAAAAGGGGACTGGAAAGGTAGGAACTTCCTTAGCAACTGGTGCGAGGGTTTTAACTGGTAGGATTAATAATACCTTAGAGGCAGGGAGGCTCTTGAGGGTAGAAAGAAGATAGATCAAAGGAATGGAATGGGTGGGAATCTTTAAGGCAAAACAATGATTATGTAGATAGGCCATAGTATCAGGAATGCAGGCGGAGCAGGGGGAGCTGGATTAATGTTTTAAGGAATGCCAGGCTCCTGGAGGCAGAAAAATGCAGGGTGCTTTGTGAGCCTCCTCACAATTTCCAGACATTTGATGCTCCAGGAATAATGGGAGATAGTGCACATTTAATTCTAGACCACTGTCATCAAGAAAGCATCTGAATAAAGTAAGCTCCACTGGTTATCTTCCCCTGGTGCATAAAAAAAAACTTATGTTTATACTACAATGTAGTCAATGAAGTGTGCAATAGCACTACATATGAGAAATGCATAGATTTTTAAAAAATTTTTTTATATTTATTTTCCCTTTTTGTTGCCCTTGTTTTCTATTGTTGTTGTAGTTATTATTGTTGTTGATGTCATCATTATTAGATAAGACACAGAGAAATGGAGAGAGAAGGAGAGAAAGATAGATACTTGCAGAACTGCTTCACCACCTGTGAAGCGACTCCCCTGCAGGTGGGGAGTGGGGGCTTAAACCCAGAACGCTGGTCCTTTTGCTTTGTGCCACATGCACCTAACTTGCTGCACTATCACTGACTCCCTAGAAATGCGTAGATCTTAATGATATACAAGAGACATGAAGTGTGATGCTGTTGGGGAAATAGCTCTAATAGACTAGCTTTAAATAGGATTATTAAACCCCTTCAAAATGCAAAACAAATGCTGTATTTTCCTGTGCATAAAAGCAAAGCACAGTAGCATGGTGAAAAGATAATAAGGACTGAGAGTGAGCTCCCTGGTAGAACATGCACCTTCCCATTCAGAAGGTCCTGAGTTCAAATACTGGCACACATAGGAGAATCGTGAGAGCGCCATGCACAGTACTAGGAGGAATTCTATGAATAGTGGAGTGGTGCTGTGGGGGTTCTCCTCTTCTCTTCTATCCTTCTCTTCCTCCCTCCAATTCTCTCCCTAAAATAAAGAATAAAAACACCAGCCTAAAAAGCCCTGTTGTTGAGGTGGTCTGGTGTCGGGCTGCACCGCGGAGAAGAGAGCAGAGGGGTACACAGATCTTTATTGGAGGTTTGGTTCAGACCACGTGGAGCCAGCCAGCAATGGCTGACGGGGGGGGGGGGGGGGGGGGGGGGGGGGACCCAGAGAGAGGGGAGGGGTGAGGGGGCTTTTTATTGGGCGACAACCAGGGGTGACGTGTAGGGCCAGGATTGGTTGAAAGGGGGCACTCTAGGATTTAGCGAGGCATAGAAAAACCTGGGGGCGGAGCCAGGATTGGTTGAAAGGGGGCACTCTAGGATTTAGCGGGGCATAGAAAAACCTGGGGGCGGAGACTGCATCAGAATAAGTCCTCAGCAACAAAGCCCTCTTAGAGGTGGGAACATGCATATGTTAGGCTATTAGGTTTATTTCCCCAGTGCTGAAAAGAAAAGTTTTAGAACTCCCAGAAATTATCAAAGCTTAATAAGAAATCAAATACTACCTATCATAAAGTCGATAAATATAGGAAAAAAAAACCCTACAAAACTTGAGTTCCTGACAGAGCTAGCATAACAAAAGGAGACCATGTGAGGAAAAAAAAAAGTCAATGGGTCACCCTCTTCCCAATGACGCCTTCTCCTTCCAACACTGCAGCTACAGCAACCGAAACCTCAGATGGACCATCCTTTGCTACAACCTCATCTTTCACATCTCTCTTCAGAGACCTCTATCATGGGTAACAGCTGAGTAACAAGAGAGAAGGCAGGAAAGCACAGTGCATTGTGGGTGGTGTAATCTTAGGAAATAAGAACAGTTAGTGAGGGCACAAGGCAGGAAGGAGTCTTTATGGACCATTTCTTTCCTCTCTTCCTATTCCTATTTACTTGCACAATAGAGACTCCCACCTTTTTAAATCTATCAGCATGACACTTCTTTCCTTCTACAGTGAAAAAATAGCTGCACAGAGCTAAGCTGTGGGGGTGGCTCCCATTTTCCACTATTTCTTCTCAATCAGCCTGCTAGCAACATGTGGTAAATTAATGCCGTGACTTGCCTTTGTTAGGGAGAGACCTCTTGCTATCAGTGACAAGAAGAGATGTAGATCAGGAAATCACATTTATGTCAGGATCCAGCTACAGTCTCCAAACTAACTTCTAGACTAAATATATATATATATATATATAACATATCTGATTCTTGCACATTTTTATTGACTGCTTTACCTAATAGGGGAAGGAGATTTGATTTGGTTTAGTAGCTTAACTATTTCAACATTCTGACTGCAGTGAATGCTGCAGTGGTAGTCAATGTTTTATATGGCCCAGATATCAGATGGCTAGGAAGTAAGGGTTTTAGGAAGTTATGCCCCCTACTAAAGCAGAAATGAAAACCTGCTAGTAACTAGAAGCTGGTCTGAGCACTTTATTTAGCTACTAGCCTCCTACCTGTGGGCAGAGTGTGACCATGGCTTATCAATCCACTCATTTCAGTGCTGGCCAACACCATATCTGAACAGAACTGTTATTCACAGGTGAACAAATGGGAAATGAATTTCAGAATGATTGGGTTTTTTTGAGGAGGAGGAGACTATAGCAACAGTAATAGTCACCCTGCATAAGTAGGGAACTAAGACAAAGCTGCCAGAAATGAAGAAACATAGAAAACATCAAGAAATTGGAAATCTGGGAAATTTGAGGTTGTGCAATCTGTTTGTAGATCTGCTTTTTTTTTTTTTTAAAGGAGTGTGTGTGGGCGGGGAGAGATGTACTTACAAGAGAGAATGGAAGCTGTCTTTTTCTGCAGAACTCCCATTCCATTTAGCTCTGGAGAGTCAGGGACATGGGGACTAGAGGTGAAGCAGAGAGAAAAGAACCTGAGGTTTTTTAATACACAAGATGGACAGTAAGGCTTAGAAGGTGATCTCAGGAAGCACCTTGGGACCAGAGATGTCCACCAGGCAACTCTCGAAATATGTCGGGCACAGCAGGATGATGCATGAAAGGGCAAAGCGCTCGTGACTCCTTTCTACCCACTGGCTATTTCAATCTCTGGCTTCTGCAGAGCCTTTCTCCTGATCTGACTTAAAGGAACCAGGAGATAAGGTTGCAGATTCTTAGCTTTTAAGTCTGCAGCATCGAAGACTCACAATGGCAGGACAGGATGAAAAGAGCTGTGATCCGTTGAGATGCCTGTCCAAGAAAGGGAAATATTTGACTGTGTTAGAGAACGCAGCCCTGGTACAGGAGATATACCACCATAATGGAGTTCGTTCATAAAAAGTGCTTTCTCTCAGCAATTAGCACTGAATTATTGGCATCTCAGTGAGGCTAAAACCAAGAAGCTTCCTCCCACCCTATTCCTTCTGAATGTTCATCGTCCTTCCAAATAACACCCAATTCTGTGTGACTGTGATAGTCAGCAATCATGATGTCAGATCATACATCATTATACTATATATCACTCTAGATATTTCATCACAAAGCATATAGTGATGGTCAAAACTGACATAAGCTTTTAAAAAATACCAGTATGTGAATAGATTTAGGGTGATGAGAGCTGAGTTGGGGCAGAAACTCTTGGGGAAGTCTTTCTCACTTCACTTTTCTACAAGAAGGAAGTTTCTATCACTATTTGGCCATCCTGTATTCTTGGGATAGGCACATTACATATTAAAAAGTCATATTAATGGGTTGACTCACTGCTGTGTCCAGGATCTGGACCTCACTTCTCTCTCTCTCCCTCCCCCTGCTCCAAAGCACTGCTCAGCTCTGGTTTATGGTGTTGTAGGGTATTGAACTTGGGACTTTGAAGCCTCAGGCATGAGAATTTGCTTCCATAACCATTATCCCATCTCCCCCATCTAATATCAATTCTCTTTGTTCTTCTTTCCTCCATATGCCAGGTGCATCCAGAAATCTTAGCTGGGGATTCTGGTAGAGGGTGGTACCTCCTCACAGCCTGCTCTGTCTCTCTACATTTAAGGTGTCGAAAAAATTGTATTTGTTGACAGTTTTTTTTAATTTAATTATTTAATTATTTATTTTGTTGTCCTTGTTTTGTTGTTGTAGTTATTATTGATGTCATTGTTGTTGGATAGGACAGAGAGAAATGGAGAGAGGAGGGGAAGACAGAGAGGGGGAGAGAAAGACAGACACCTGCAGACCTGCTTCACCACCTGTGAAGTGACTCCCCTGCAGGTGGGGAGCTGGGGACTCGAACCGGGATCCTTCCGCTGGTCCTTGTGCTTAGCGCCACCTGCGCTTAACCCGCTGCACTACCGCCCGACTCCCTGACATTTTTTTTTTTTTTTTTTTTTAAGTCACTCGGCTTTGCAGGAGTTGTAGGCCAGGACTTCAACTAATAAAAACCTCAGACTCATACATATTGATGTATCTGTTCATTCATTCAGCAAATGCATGCTCTGTGTCAGGGTCTCTTGGGTCTCTCTTGATTCTGTGGCTACAGTAGTAAACAAAACAGGCCCAAGTCCATGTGCTCTTGGAAGTTGCATTCTGGACAGGGGATATCATGGTTTAGATCTGCTCTTGGGTAAGTATCTCAGGTTTGACAGACTGAAAAATAATTCTGGAGTCTATTTCTCTTATAAACTCATTCTCCCGGGCTGGGGAGATAGCATAATGGTTATGCAAATGCCTTAAAAGCCTGAGGCTCTGAGATCTCAGGTTCAATCCCCAGCACCTCCATAAGCCAGAACTGAGCAGTGTTCTGGTCTCTTTCAGTATCTTTCCCTCTGTATCTACTCTTTCTCATTAAAATAAAGTAAATGAAAATATGAAAATATATAAAAAAAAACGATTCTCCTTCCAGTCTTTCCTATGTTAGTGGTATTACCATTTATTTTGTTGCTTACACAAAATTAATAATAATAATAACTGTTTAACTTACTCTTTATTCTTCTCATTCCTTCAACTATATATCTAATTTATTCATTTTCAAATTCCACCTTCCAAATATCTTCCAAATGTGATAGCCCAGCCTCTTTTTTTCAGTCACTTTTCTCTGAGATGAATTTCCTTTGTGGAAAAGGAGAGAAGAGGAAGTTATGTTAGGAAGCGAGTCACATATCATGTGATGGCTAGACACCTACTGTTAGATTTTACCAATGAGTTTTATTTCTCTTAAGAAATCAGTGACATTTTATAAGAATCTTAAATGTTTCTTTCTTTTTAATGTTTTTATTATCTTTATTTGTTATTGGATAGAGACTATCAGAAATCAAGGTGGGAGGGGGTGATAGAGAGAAGGAGAGACAGAGAGACACACCTGCAGCACTGCTACACCACTCGCAAAGCTTTCCCCCTGCAGGTGGGAACCAAGGGCTCAAACCCGAGTCCTTGTGCCTTGAAGGATATGTACTCAACCAGGCAGGCCACCACCTGGTCCCCCTAGGTGATGATTTTTAGCACACATTATTATTACTTTATTTATTATTAATTGGTTTTCTCTCTATTATGAGTTCTTTAGTAGATCTGTAAATATCTGTACTCTTAGGTATTTCCACAGTATTCACATGGATAAGGTCTTGCTTCAAATACTAGTCAATTCATATGTGTGGAAACTGTCATTCTATTCAAATATACTTAATCATTGTTCACATTAACAAGATCTCAGTGTTCAGCAGGATTTTCTATGCATCTGAAGTGAAGATGGAGAATTAATAGGCTTTCTTAAACCATTAGGAAAAGTCTATAAATTATGGCCCATGATGTCTTTTCAATTTGCAGTCTGAACAGAAAAAGACACAAGAGAAGAGGAAAGAAGTGAATGTATTTCCATAACTAGAGATTCTTTAATATTAAAAAAAAAAATCACAGGGGTCAGGTGCGGGCACATCTGGTTGGGTGTATGTATTATCATGTGCAAGGACTTGGGTTCAAGCCCCTAGTTCCTACCTGCAAGGGGGAAGCTTCATGAGTGGTGAGCAGTTCTGCAGCAGTCTTCCTTATGCCGGTCCTTGTGCTTTGTGCCACCTGCGCTTAACCCGCTGCGCTACAGCCCGACTCCCGAGCAGCTGTCTTCCTATCTCTCCTTCTTTACCTCCCCACTCCCTCTTGATTTCTCTATGTCTCTATTGAAATAAATAAAAAAAATTTTAAAAAATCCCATAGCTTTCCTAATGAAAACTTGCCAATACCATTTTATCTGATTTACAATAAAATAAAAATTGTTACTATACTATACAAGAGCTGATGTGATTCTTCCTCCCCTTTCTAAAAATCCATCTCCTACAAGTTTTTCTACCATTCCAGTAACTCTTATCACCTTAGAATTATTGCTATCTTTTGAATATGCTAAGGTCATTACCCTTTAGGGCTTTTATCTATTCTGTTCTCTGGGATGTGTTTCATTAATAGTTTCCTAAAACTTACTCCCTCGTTTCATTTATTTTTCTGGTCAAATGCCAATTTATAAGAAAGAGTTCCTTGATCACAATGGTAAGGACTGCCCCGCTTTCCGAACGGAGGTTAGGTCAACATACTCTGCCACTCCAGGAAGATGGGTCCTGCAATGAGTATAGCCTGGAATGTTCCTAGCTTGACCATAAAGTGCAAGCTCAGACATACAAGGATGCAGAGGTTACAGGTTCCTGTACTGAATATAAGCCCCAGATTAGATCGACGAGGTTTATAGTTAACGGGTATTTATATATTTTTCCCATATTTGGGAGTTACTCTCTTCCCTGATCCAGCTTCCTAGTCCTATGTCCAACTCTGACACCATCTCCCCAGACAATACCTTTAGTCCACCTGCATTTTTAAATTATTTTTTAATTCATATTAATTAAATAGTGATTTATGAGACTTCAAGTCTCATAAATAGGAGTGTACATCAACACGCTTCCCACTACCAAAGGATTGTGTCCCAATTCCCCCCAACCCCAGTGTAGCTGAACATCTACTCTCATCCTCCACCCAGAGCTTTTTACTTTGGTGCCCTACTCCAAACTCAGATCTTGCTTTGATTTCCCCTTTCTGTCAGACTCAGGCAAAAATTAATAAAGTCATGGACCCCTTGATATGCCTAAAATAGACCTAGCTTTTTCCAAAATGGAGACCCCAAATCTCATCTGCCATATTCTTGCCTTTAGGTTCCTGATTATTAGACAATTTGTTCTGCTTTATATCTTAATGCTTCTCAGCCCCCAAGTTGCAGATGCTACCATGATGCCAACCTGACTTCCCTGGGCAGACAACTTCACCAATGTGTCCTGGAACCCCACTTCTCCAGAGCCCTGCCCCACTAGGGAAAGACAGAGACAGGGTAGGAGTATGCATCAACCTGCCAATACCCATGTCCAGAAGAGAAGCAGTTACAGACTCCAGACCTCCAATCTTCTGCACCCCATAAAGATCTTTGATCCATACTCTCAGAGGGATAAAAAATAAGAAACCTTCCAAGGGAGGGGATGTGGTGTGGAATGCTGATGGTGAGAATTATGTGGAATTGTGCCCTTCTTGTCCAACAGACTTGTCAATTTAAAAACATAAACAAACAAACAATCACACACTGGCAGCACTTTTTCTCCATGTAGGTGCAGACTGGTTTGAATTTAGATCCTTGAATCTGACTCCTCAGGCTTAGTGTCCATATAGATTCTACTGGGTGCACCACCATTCCTTCCCCCACTTTATATCTTGTCCTTAAGAAGAAATAGTAGGTATAAGAAAAATTTAAGGTGGAATCTGAAAGCAGGCATCTTATGACGTTTCTAGTCTCTCTGAGGATTTATCTACTGCTCACCCTCTGCTCTGTACTTTCAGTTTGTCTCTATTAGTCCACTACAACCTAATCACAGTTGTGAATGCTCTAGCAGCGTGGCAATGGTGAGGTGAGGAGAAACAGCCTCTGTTTGTGAGAAGAATAAAGCAATCTCATATCAAAAGTCTGAAAATACACTCTAGGAAGTCAAGATTGGGTGTTTAAACTTACAAGTTCAGTCAGGCTGGTCCAGAGACAGCAGGAGAGCTTGAATCAGCAGGAAGGATTAACCTGACTGGATGCATCAATGCAGAGAGAATGATGACTTGGGAGTCAGACCTGAGAGCTAGAGTTGCAGAGATATCCTTCAGGGGCATCTGGGAGATTCTAGGTCGGCCCGTGAACATTACTGGAAATTCTGGGGACAGGGAAATAGCTCACCTGGAGAGTGTATGGCTTTGTCATTTGCATGTGACCCAGGTTCAAGCCCAACCACTATTGCGTTAAAGGAAGCTCCCATGCTGTGATCTCTTTCACAACCTCTGCCATCTCTGTCTCTAACTTTAAAAATATAAATAACAGAAAGAAAAGGAAATTCTGGGAATTTATATAAAGAAAAAATGAGCACACAATACATCAGACTGAGACCTTAACCTAATTAGAATCACAATTAATGTAAGTGGAAACAACCACTTATGCAAGAGAAACACATCAGCCTATTCAAAATCGGTCCATTTGGTCAGATACTTCAACTCATACAATAAAAGCATTCATGACATTAGTTTTGAAATATTTGGAGACCATTGTAGTCCCTTTTATGACCTAATTTAGTGAGTCTAACATGTTGCAGAAGGGAAAATAAAATACATAATGTCACTCTAGGGCTTCATAGTAGGTTGACACTGAAAAAGAAAATACCAGTGAATCTGATAATATAAAAGAAACTATTCAAACTCAAACATATGGAGAAACATAGCTAAGAAAAGAAAGGATAAGATAAAATAAAGTCTTGGGAGGCGTAGTGGTGCACCTGGTTAGTGCACCTGTTACCAGCACAAGGACAGAAGTTGGAGCCCTGACTCCCCACTTGTGGGAGAGGGGAGCTTCAAGAGCAGTGAAGCAAGTACTGCAGGTGCCTCTCTGTCTCTTCTCTTCCCTTCTCGTAGTCTTTCTGTCTTATTAAAAAAGAAAGAAGAAAGGAGAGGAGAGGAGAGGAGAGGAGAGGAGAGGAGAGGAAGGGAAAGAAGAGAAAATGAAAGGAGAGGAGAGAAGAGAAGAGGGGAGTGGAGGGGAGAGGAGGGGAGGGAAGGGAAGAGAAGGGGAGGGAAGGGGAGGGAAGGGAAGAGAAGGGAAGGGAAGGGGAGGGAAGGGAAGAGAAGGGGAGGGAAGGGGAGGGAAGGGAAGAGAAGGGAAGGGAAGGGGAGGGAAGGGAAGAGAAGGGGAGGGAAGGGGAGGGAAGGGAAGAGAAGGGGAGGGAAGGGGAGGGGAGGGAGAAGGAGAAGGAGAAGGGAAGGGAGAAGGAGAAGGAGAAGGAGAAGGGAAGGGAGAAGGAGAAGGAGAAGGAGAAGGAGAAGGAGAAGGAGAAGGAGAAGGAGAAGGGAAGAGGAGAGGAGAGGAGAGGAGAGGAGAGGAGAGGAGAGGAGAGGAGAGGAGAGGAGAGGAGAGGAGAGGAGAGGAGAGGAGAGGAGGGGAAAGGAGGAGGAAATAGCTTCCAGGAGTGGTCAATTCATCATGCAGGCAAAGAGCCTCAGTGATAGCCCTGGTAACAATTAAAAAGGAAGGAAAGAAGGAAAGAAGGAAAGAAGGAAGGAAGGAAGGAAGGAAGGAAGGAAGGAAGTCTCTGTAAGTCTCTATACCTGTAGGATAATAACAAGTCATGTAATCTCTGTGTAATTGGGGACCCTGGTAAGGTGGGGAATGAATGAATGGAAAAAATAAGGGCCCCAAACTTTCCAAATTTGAAATGAAAATCACCGAACCTATTCAAGAAGTTCAATATAGCTAAAACAAGATAAAGGAAACAAAGACATTACTGAGGAAAAGTGCTCAGATTTCTGAAAACAGGTGACAAAGTAAATGGGACTGATTGTACAATTATCTAGTGGGGATCAAGGTACATACAACTGTTGTAACCTTTCTATAAAGTCTAAAATTTAGTTTAAAATTTAGTTTAAAAGAATGATTTTATAGAATAGCTTTCAATGCAAATGCTTTCCACCCACTGTTCATCTAGGAAAATTTATATTCTTTTCTCTCAACTCAATAAGTCTTTTCTTTCTTTCTTTCTTTCTTTCTTTCTTTTCTTTTCTTTCTTTCTTTCTACCAGAGCACTGCTCAGCTCTGGCTGATGGTGGTGCTAGGGATTGAACCTGGAACTTTGGAGCCTCAGGCATGAGAGTCTCTTTGCATAGCCATTATGCTATCTACCCTCAATAAATATCTATCCTCAATAAATCTTTAAAATGTGTTATAAAGATGTTTTGAAAACATGGTGCATAGTGGAAAAGGGCCTAATACGGGGGTGGGAATGTTTTGTAGGTATCACAGGGAAGTAAGAATCTGTACCCTTGTATGGAAGAACCATGGACCCCTCAGTAGAGTGATAGAAAAAGTGTTTTAAAGATATACAAATAGTAATTTGATTTACATTGCAAATACAATCAGCAGAATGTCAAAATCACATGCAATCATTTTGCACGTCACAAATATTGACAAAGTGATATTCACTTAATGTGGTTCTAGTGCTGTGAACACAGTTCTCATCAAATCAACTGCTTAATGATTCTATCAATTGCTTCTGATCAGAAAGAAACATGATGATTTGCTAATGATAGAAAAGTGCTTTGGCTGTGTTTTAAGAACTCCACTGGGACATTGTTGTTGGCATGTAACTGGTTGTAATGTATCCATTAAAAATTATCAGTAACACACTCCTTAACATTTTTTTTTTTTTATGTAGAGCATCTATTTTTCAGGAAAAGATTATGGAGTTGAGATGCCTGAAAAGACATTTTTAGTTGAAACTTAGAAACTTGAAATGGAAGAGAATAAAGAATGATGATGCAGTGTCAGTCAGGAGAGGAAAAGGAGCAACCTTGAAGGTAGCTTGACTGGCAGAGTGTATGTCTTACAACATGCACTCTCTGGATTTGAGTCCTGGTACCACATGGGAGCACTCTGGAAGGCATAGGGGTAAGAGGGTTATCTTCACGGGTAGTGGAACTGTGCTAGGATCGCTCTCTATATATCTATTATCTATCTGTTCTTTCATCCTGTATGTCTATCTAGCTACCTGTCTATCTCTTTTCTTCTCTTGTTCTCTCCTAAATAAAAAATGAAAACGTTGAGCCAGGAGGTTTCTCAGGGTATCTTATACATGTGTGAGGCCCTGAGTTCACTCCCTAACACAACAGATAGTTCCCCTGGATAATGTGTCTGCTTCGCCATGTGCAAGACCCGAGTTTGAGTATGACCTCCACCATACTAGAGGAAGCTTCAGTGCTATAATATCTTTTCTTCTCTGTATCTCTCTTGATCAAACTTTTCCTTTCTTTTTCTATCTAAAAAAAAAAAAATATCCTAAAGTAATAAATCTCCAGTGATAAAAGGGAAAAAAAAAGAGAAAAAAGAATGACTGCAAAGGCAAAACACAGGAAATTGAAACTGCAAAATAGGGGCTGGGGGGATAGCATAGTGATTATGCAAACTATTCATGCCTAAGCTGTAAGGTCCAATGTACAATTCCTAACACCATCAAAAGCCAGAACTGAGCAGTGCTTTGGTCACTGTCTAATGAAAATAAATAGCAATATTTTAAAAATAAAATAAAATTACATAAACAGATCTTAAAAAATCAACATTCACAAAAATCCTAAATCAATTAAGCTTATTTATGAGATAGATCCTTAGATAAGATTTGTTTAAATCCTAATGCCTCTCTGTCTCCCTCTATTTTTCTGCTTCTGTCTTTTTCTACCAGAAAAAAAAAAAACCCTGGTAATGACAAAAAAAAAATTTACTTATGTTCTATTTACCTAGACACACCTAAAATGTTATGATACAGAATACTTAAAAACAAGGAAATACAATAAAAGGAGAGTGTTCTGTGCACTGTTTTAAAAATCTCCATCTGCTTAAAGAAATCATATTAAGTGAGAAAAGCCAGAAAGAGAAGGATGAATATGGGGTGATCTCACTCATGGACAAAAGTTGAGAAATAAGAAAAGAAGGGGAAACAGAAAGCAGACCTTGGACTGGGTTTGGTGGACTGCACCAAAAGAAAAGACTCTGGTGTGGGAGGGCTTCCAGGTCCTGGTGGAGGAGAACCTATGGTGGAGAACAGAGTGTTTTGCACAAAACTGAGAAATTTTACACATGTATCAATAATTGTATTTAATTTAAATCATTAGCCCCCCACACCAATTAAAAAAACAATTTCTATCTCTACCTGCTTTTCCTTCTGCCGTCATGTCTCTATAGGAAAAGAGGCTCAAGAGCCTCACCCTCCCACCCACCCACCAACAGAGCTCACAACTCGCCCAAGTGGATCTGTGTGACACTGACCAGGATTTAGACAAACACCAGAAGCTGTTTGCTTTTTTTTTTTTTTTTTTAATATTTACTTATGCCCATTTGTTGCCCTTGTCGTTTTATTGTTGTAGTTATTGTTGATAGGACAGAGAGAAATGGAAAGAGGAGGGAAAGACAGAGAGGGGGAGATAGACACCTGCAGACCTGCTTCACCGCTTGTGAAACGACTCCCCTGCAGGTGGGGAGCCAGGGACTCGAACTGGGATCCTTTCACCAGTCCTTGCATTTTGCGCCACATGTGCTTAACTGGCTGTGCTACCGCCTGACTCCCAGCTGTTTGCTTTTTTATCTGACAAGTAAAGCAATACAATGTTACTATCTTGCTGCTAGTTTGCTGCTAGTGTGCTACCACCACCTGACTCCCAGCTGTTTGCTTTTTTATCTGACAAGTACAACAATACAATGTTACCATCTTGCTGCTAGTGTGTTAGACATTACCTATATGCTTGTATTGAAAACTGTAATCTTCATTATACACACTCCCTTGCCAGCTCCAGCTTCTTCAAAAAGTCCCATTAAACTGGGTGGTGGTGCACCAAGTAGAGCTCACACATTATCATATTTGAGGAAATGGTTCCTAGTCCCCTCCTGCAGGGAGAAGGATTCACAAGCAGTGGAGTAGTGTTGCAGGTGTCTCCCCTTCTCCCTGACACACTCTCTTTCTCTCTCTCTGTCCCTCTCTACCTCTCCATGGGTACATTGTGTTGATATATTGAATAGGTGACTCTTGAAAAAGTCCAAATTTTGAGTGCACCCAAAACAAGAAAAGTTTCTTTAGCTGACTCAGCCTTCAAACAAGTAGCTATCATTTTGCCATTTATGATTCAGTAGAATCATTTATGTTGTCATTCTAGCTAAGATGCCTGTGTGTTTATTTGAAATCTTGGTAATAGGAACAAATTAGTGACCATCACATTTATTTTGCAAGGGGGAGGGGCAGAGAATTCAAGTCCTTGTAGACAAGTAACTATTTCCTCATTGACACATGTTATAATGTTACTGGGTTATATATCTCTAAATAAAAATGCTTGACCATAAGATATGCACATATCTGCATGATATAATATGTCTAAGAAATATTAGCTTTCTCTCTGCAATGGATACCTCAGTCTATTTCACACTAATACTGTAAGGGGATTCCTGTAGATACTTTTTTAAAAAAAAAAAAAAAAAGCTTTATTTTATTTGATAGATAAAACAGACAGAAATTGAGAGGAAGGGAAATAGGAAAGGAGTGAGAGGGAGAGACAGAGACACCTGCAGCACTGCTTCACCACTTGTGAAGTTTTCCCTTGCAGGTAGGGGACAGGGGCTTGAACCTGGGTCCTTATGCATGGTAATACATACAGTTAGCCAAGTGTGCCACCACCTGGTCTCAGATACTTTTCTTGTTATACCTGAAACTCGTGGATAACCCTTTTTCTACATCCGGGGCTCAATTTCCCAGTTTCTGTATGATTTGCATCTTACTGGCCCTAAGATCTCAAAGTAATGTCCATTTTTTCCCCTAGCTTCTTCTTCTAGCGTTTGCCCTTCTTCCGTAGCCAGTCAACAGCGTCAGGCTGAGCCCGATGTCTGCTTGTTGCTGGCTTTGAAAGTGACTGGGATCCATGTGGATTCAGTCGGTTAGGAAGGATCGTCAGTTTCCCCAATAAATGGGTACTCCCCTAGCTAATAAATATGAATTAATATCTCACTGATGTCTTAATTTGCATTTCTCTATTTCTTGTTTATTGTTTGATTGGTTCAGGAACTGAAGGCATCCAACAGCTCTGGCTGTTGGTGGTGCCAGGAATTCAACATGGGATGACCTTTAACGTGCAAGTCCTATGTTCTTGCTCTGCCACTGTGCCATCTTCCTGTCCTCTCTGATTATTAATGCGATCATTTCTCCATGTGTTTATCAACCTTGGGTTCCTTCTGTTGTTTTATACCCATTTCCTCATTATTTTATTTGGGGTTGTTGTCTTCTCATTCATTTGAAATGCTTTTCTCTTCTCTCTCTCTCTTTCTTTTCTTATTTATTTTATTATTATTATTATTATTTTTGCTGCCAAGATTATCATGCAGGCATCCAGCAGGTGTGTATTTTTTTTTTTTTTTTGGACAGAGACAGGGAGAGGGAAAAATAGATAGATAGATGGTAGGTAGATTGATATAGACCTGCAGCTCTGCTCCACTTCTTGTGAAGCTTTCCTCCTATATGTGGGGGGACAGGGGCTTGAACCCGAGTCCTGATGCATGGTAAAGTTTGCCTTCTACCAAGTGAGTCACAATCCAGCCACTGTAAACTTCTCTATATACTATATATAAGTCCATCATCAGTTCTTTCTTTTTATAGTACCTGTAATCTTTTTTTTTTTTAACTCTATATATTCTAGAGAAAGTAAGAGAGTGAGGGACAGAGGAAGAAAGGCAAAGACAGAGACCATAGTGCTGGTCTATCATCTACAGGGTTCCCCTGGGTATTCATGGGGAATTATTCATTAAATAATGCTGATTGGGGGTTGAAACCAGGCTGTCAGGCAGGGTAAGGTGCATGCTTTACCCACTGAGCCATCTCCTAGGCCAAGTAATCATCTTGAATTCTATTAACTGTCTACTATTTTTCCATGAATAGATTTTATTAACATCTCTAAGAGTTATTAACCACTAAAAAGAAAAAAGAAAAAAAAAAAAACCTAGGTTATATGAAGTTCAACCACCAACTCTATCTGGTTCCAAAGTACTTCCTTGACTCCAAAGCAAAGCCACTTGTGCATTAAGAAGTCAACTTCTAAAACAAACAAACAAAAAAATAAATAATAATGAAAAGGAAGTCAACTTCTCTTCAGCCCCTGGCAAATACTAACCCACTCTAAGTCTATTGAGCTTTCTATTCTGCATGGAGCTATTCTATTCTTCACAGAAACACAATGTTAAGATCATGCTTCCCTCGGCATCTGGCTTTACAGTTAGCATCGAAGTTTAAAGTTTCATTCGTCTCTGTTCTATAGCCTGTGCAACTTCATCTTTTAAAAATAGTTGAATCATAATATTTCATTTGTATACTACACCACAATTTTTTTTGCATTCTTTCTTTGATGGGCATTTGTGTTTTTCCTACCTTTTGGCTATTCCAAATAATGCTACTCTGAACAAAAGTATTATGCACTTGTCTGAACAACCATTTTTAATTCTTTGTTATATATATGCTAGGGTGGGATTGTGGAGTCATATAGTAGTACTAGGTCCAACTATTTTTGAAGAACCTCCAAGCAATTTTCCACATGGGCTTAACCATTTTGCAGTTTCACCAATAATGTGTAAGGGTTCCATTTTTTTCCACACCCCTGTCAGTACTTGCTATTTTCCATTCTTTAAAAATTGCATTAATTCTGGTGTGTATAAATGGGTAGCTCACTATAGCTTTGAACACTTTTTAATCATTTTTTTCCATTGCCACCCAGGTTATCGCTGGCGTTTGATGCTGGCACAATGAATCCACCAACCTTGGCAGCCCTTTTCTTTCCTTTTCCTTTTTCTTTTCTTTTCTTTTCTTCTTTCCTTTCCTTTTTTAAAAAACTTTTTTATTATTTATTTTCCCTTTTGATGCCCTTGTTTTTTATTGTTGTTGTAGTTATTATTGTTGTTGATGACACCGTTGTTGTTGGATAGGACATAGAGGAATGGAGAGAGGAGGGGAAGACAGAGAGGGGGGAGAGAAAGAGAGACACCTGCTTCAACGCTTGTGAAGAAACTCCCCTGCAGGTGGGTAGCTGGGGGACTCGAACTGGGATCCTTATGCCAGTCCTTGTGCTTCCCGCAGGGCTTAACCCACTGCACTACCGCCCGACCCTCTCCTTGTCTTTTATCTTTTTTTTCCTATTAGCTAGGACAGATAGAAATTAAGAGGAGGGATGTATATAGACAGGAAAAGAGACACCTGGAGACTTGCTTCACTTCTCCAGAAGCTCTCCCCCTGCAGGTGGTGGTGGTGGTGTTAAACCTTTAACAACTGAATGCAAAGCTTTAGTTCTTAATATAGATAAATTCATTAATATTTTGCCTTGGGGCTTGTATTTTATTATTTCTAAATATGTATTTATTGTCACAAGAGAGAGAAATAGGGAGAGAGAGAGAGAGAAGCGAGAGCACTAAATTGTTCAGATCTGGAATATGGTGGTGCTGGGGATTGAACCTGGGACATATAGGTTATCAGGCATGAAAGAGGAGTGCACTTCTGGTTCACTATCTCCTTAGCACCTTTGGTTTGTGTTTTCCAAATGTTTAAAAGTTCATCCATTAAAGAAACTGGTATATGCACTAAATGAAATACAAATTGGCCATT
Source organism: Erinaceus europaeus (assembly GCF_950295315.1). Lineage (NCBI taxonomy): Eukaryota > Metazoa > Chordata > Mammalia > Eulipotyphla > Erinaceidae > Erinaceus > Erinaceus europaeus. The sequence continues at coordinate 101,537,036 of NC_080169.1, forward strand.
CAAAAGCATGACACTAGGGGCCGGGCAGTAGCGCAACGGAGTAAGTGCACATGGTGTGAAGTGCAAGGACCAGTGGTAAGAATCCCGGTTGAAATCACTGACTCTCCACCTGTGGGGTGGGGGTGGGGGTGGGGTCACTTCACAAGCAATGAAGCAGGTCTGCAGTTGTTATTCTCTCCTCCGCTCTGTCTTCCCCTCCTCTCTCGATTTCTCTCTGTCCTATCCAAAAACAGGAATAACAACAACAGCAACAAAATGGAAAAAATGATCTCCAGGAACAATGGATTTGTAGCGCAGGTACCGAGCCTTAGTGATAACCCTGGAGGCAAAACAAACAACAAAAACAAAACAAAAAACCATGACACTGTGTGATTCAGAACAAAATAGATGGATAGTCAAAACTTGTTGATATCAGTTTCTTAGAGATGATTTTTAAAATTATTTATTTATGGGGGGTTGGGCGGTGGTGCAGTGGGTTAAGCGCACGTGGTGCAAGGACCTGCGTAAGGATCCCTGTTCCAGCGTTTGCTCCCCACCTGCAGGGGAGTCGCTTCACAGGCAGTAAAGCAGGTCTTCAGGTGTCTGTCTTTCTCTCCCCCTCTCTGTCTTCCCCTCCTCTCTTCATTTCTCTCTGTCCTGTCCAACAACGAACAACATCAACAATGGTAATAATAATGACCACAACGAGGCTACAATAAGGGCAACAAAAAGGGGGGGAAATGGACACCAGGAGCGGTGGATTCATGGTGCAGGTGCCGAGCCCAGGAGGAAAAAAATAATAATAAAATTATTTATTTATTTATTTAATTTTTAATATTTATTTATTTATTTTCTTTTTCTGTTGCCCTTATTTTTATTGTTGTTGTAGTTAATATTGTTTTTGTTGTCGTCATTGTTGGATAGGACAGAGAGAAATGGGGGGGTGGGAGACAGAGAGGGAGAAAGACACCTACAGACCTGCTTCACTGACTGAATACTCCCCAGCAGGTGGGGAGCCCTGGGCTTGAACAGGGATCCTTAGGCCAGTCCTTTCGCTTTGCACCACGTGCGCTTAACCCGCTGCACTACCATCCGACTCCCTTTATTATTTATTAATGATCAACAAGAGGGGTAAAATTCCACACAATTCTCATCATCAGCATTCCACATAATATCCCCTCCACTGGAAAGTTTCCTATTCTTTATCCCTCTGGGAGTATGGACCAAAGATTTTTTTTTTAATTTTTTTTATATATTTATTCCCTTTTGTTGCCCTTGTTGTTTTATTGTTGTAGTTATTATTGTTGTTGTCATTGTTGCATAGGACAGAGAGAAATGGAGAGAGGGAGGGGAAGACAGAGAGGAGGAGAGAAAGATAGACACCTGCAGACCTGCTTCACCGCCTGTGAAGCGACTCCCCTGCAGGTGGGGAGCCAGGGTTCGAACCGGGATCCTTATGCCGGTCCTTGTGCTTTGCGCCACCTGCACTTAGCCCGCTGCGCTACAGCCCGACTCCCGGACCAAAGATTTTTATAGGGTGCAGAAGGTGGAAAGTCTGGCTTCTGCTATTGCTTTCCCACTGGACATGGGCATTAGCAGGTCAATCCATACTCCCAGCCTATTTCTATCTTTCCCTAGGGGGCAGGGCTTTTGGAGAGGTGGGGTTCCAGGACACATTGGTGAGGTAGTCTGCCTAGGGAAGTCAGACTGATGTCCTGGTAGCATCTGCAACTTGGCGGCTGAAAAGCATTAAGATATAAAGCAGAACAAATTGTTTAATAATCAGGAACGTAAAGGCAAGAATATGGCAGATGAGATTTGGGGGTCTACATTTTGGAAAAAGCTAGTAGGTCTATTTTAGGCATATTTCAAGTGGCCCACGACTTTACAAATTTTTGACTGAGTCTAACAGCTCACATGCAAGTGGAGTTAATTTATCGTCTGGGGAGATGGTGTCACAATTGGACATAGGACTAGAAAACTGGATCAGGGAAGAGAGTAGCTCCCAAATATGAAGAAAGTAAATAAATATCATTAACTGTAAGTCTTATCAATCTAATCTGGGGCCCATGTCTATTCATATTCAGCACAGGAACCTGTGTAACCTCCTAGTCCCTCATTCTGAGTTCATAGTCCACTGTCACAGTTGGGAACATTCTAGGCTGCACTCATTTCAGGACCAGTCTTCCTGGAGTGGAAGAGTAGAATGAGCCAACCTCCCTTCAGAGAGTGGGGTTGTTCCAAATTAAAGGCAAGGTCCTGTAGAGGCCCACAAGAGGGCTTATGATGTTGTTCCTGATGAAGATGACCAGAGACAGTGGAGAGAGTGATCTATTAGAGGTCTAGGCCCATCATATCTATGTAGGAATCCCAGACTAGGGCCAAGGATGATAGGGTGTCCTAGTAATGGTCGAGAGCCATCATTGAAGTATGCTGGTTTCTTGCCCTTATCCAGCTTTTGTAGTCCTTACTTTATCTGACAAGGTTATCCTTGGGGTGATTGAGGGAAGTGAAATAGAAAGTAGGTGAGGAAGGTATCTAGGTCTAAGTAGAAACTATTAAGTACTTTATGGTACCTAATACAAAAAGTGCCTTTTATAGGTCTTTCTAGTTGCTTGCTGCACTTACTGAGTCACTGTAAACTGTTGTGCACTGTTACCTTAAGGCGTATATTTTCTCCCAACTTATGGATACATGTGCACATGTGCTCTATCTCATATGTCCTGGTCTATATCTAGGTTCTATGGCTTTGTTGGGAAGTGTGCCATTAGAAATCGAATTAAGGAGTTCTCTGAGCTAGGAAAGGTCTCACCAGAGTAATAGAGCTGAAGAGTTGACATCTGGACAGCGTCTGAAGTGAACCATGTCAAAGTAGTACTGGTTGCCTTGATTTGGTTGAGATAAGCAGATGCAGTATCAAATGTTAAGGATCAGGAGAAGCATGAAGAAAAAGGAGTCCTGCCCCAGATGTTCTAGGACTGGGAAAAATATGGGTTTTATAGAGAATGGGGAAGGTTCTTGCTGTCTTAGAGTTTAAAAAGGCAATAGATAGTTATTGTTATAACCAAGTTATTTGGGAGTTTGGTTTACTTTGCAAATGGTTAAGATTTATTGTACCATACAAGTCCTTACCATTATTTATGCCATTTAATTCTATTTAAAATATCTGTATCTTAGATACTGATGAAACCAGTTGCTTCTGGTCTCCTCAGTCTAAGATTATTGGTGATTTAATGTTGGGCAGTATGCCAGCTTCCCCCTGCTTAAACGCTGCAGTCTATTTACATAACCACTGTTACCTAAGAACCGCCCTGCCTACAGGGCATTGGTTTAATCCCCACTAGTTTGAACTCTCCTTTGTGCCCCGCCCCCTCTCCTAGTCACACCCTGTTTTTCCACCACTGTCTTTTTGCTCCATCTGCTCTCTTTAATCAAAATCCTGTCCTATATAATCTTCTGAGGCGGAAGTGTCAGGAAGAGGAATTATGTAGAATAGAGGTTGGGAAGAAGGAAAAAGCGAATGAACCAGTGGGAATTAAACCAATGAAAACAATGATTATATAAATAGACTATAGTGTTAAGCAATACAAGCGAACCTAATGTGATGATCAAAACAGAAGGTCTTATAAGCAGAATTTAGAAGCATACCAACAATTTAATATTCCAAAAAAAAAGGGCAGTCATTACTAGAAATACATTAACAATTTAAGCCCACTGTTAAAATTCAATTAGGTTATGAATTTGAAAACTTAACTGCTTAGATTGAAGGAATATATACTCAGAACTGGGGTCTATGCAGCAAAAAACTTGAGACAATCATCTATAAGACTATAAGTTAATGGGAGTGCATATTAACACTATTCGGGCCATCAAAGTTCTGTGTGCTTACCCTGCCCCACCACCAGTGAAACTAAACATCTACCCTTACCCTCCACCCTAGAGATTCTTACTTTGGTGCCATACTCCAAACTCAGTCAGATTCTGCTTTGAGTTTTCCTTTCTGTTCTCCTTTCTCAACTTCTATTTATGAGTGGGATCATTCCATAATCATCTTTGTCTTCCTGACTTATCTCACTTAACATAATTCCTTCTAGTTCCATCCAAGATGAGTCAGATAAGCTGGGTTCATTATTCTTAATAGCTGCGTAGTATTCCATTGTGTGAATATATCACAACTTTCTCAAGCCGTTCATCTGCTGCTGGGCACTTGGTTTGCTTCCAGATTTTGGCTACTACAAATTGTGCTGCTGTGAAGATAGCTGTACACATATCTTTTTGGATGTGTGTGTGTCTGACTCCCCATGATATATCCCTCTCAGAGGAATTATTGGATCATAAGGAAGATCTATTTCTACCTTCCAAGAGTTCTCCAGATTTTTCTACACTGGAGTTGGATCAGTTTACATTCCCACCAGAAGTACAAGAGAGAGCCTTTGTCCCACAACCTTTGCAGCATTTGTTGTTGCTGTCATTTCTGATGTATGACATTCCTACTGTGGTGAGATGTTATCTCAGTGTTGTCTTTATTTGCATTTCTCTGGCATTCAGTGACTTGGAGCAATTTTTCATATGTCTGTTGGCCTTTTGTTTTTCTTCTATAGTGAATATTCTGTTCATATACGCTCCCCATTTTTGAACTGAGTCACCTGCTTTTTTGTTGCTAAGTTTGGCGAGCTCTTTATATATTTTGGTTAATAGCTTCTTGTCTGATGTATGGTATGTGAAGATTATCTCCCATTCTGTGAGGAGTCTCTTTGTTTGGGTGATGGTTTCTTTTCCTGTGCAAAAGCTTTTCAATTTGATGTAGTCCCATTGATTTATTTTGTTTTAGTCTCCCTTGAAATTGGGTTTGTAAAGATGATATTTTTAATACCAGGTCAGGTGATACTCTTTTTTTTCTTTTGAAGTTTAATGCTTTTAAAAGGTGACTTTTAAAATTTTTTTAAATTTTATTTAAGAAAGGATTAATTAATAAACCATAGGGTAGGAGGGGTACAACTCCACACAATTCCCACCACCCAATCTCCATATCCCACCACCTCCCCCGATAGCTTTCCCATTCTCTATCCCTCTGGGAGCATGGACCCAGGGTCATTGTGGGTTGCAGAAGGTAGAAGGTCTGGCTTCTGTAATTGCTTCCCCGCTGAACATGGGCATTGACTGGTCGGTCCATACTCCCAGTCTTCCTCTCTCTTTCCCTAGTAGGGTGGGTCCCTGGGGAAGCTGAGCTCCAGGACGTATTGGTGGGGTCTTCAATCCAGGGAAGCCTGGCCGGCATCCTGATGGCATCTGGAACCTGGTGACTGAAAAGAGAGTTAACATACAAAGCCAAACAAATTGTTGAGCAATCATGGACCCAAAGCTTAGAATAGTGGAGAGGAAGTGTTAGGGAGGTACTCACTGCAAACTCTAGTGTACTTCTGCTTTCAGGTATATATTTTGCAGTAGTTTATGGATACGTGTGAACATATACTCTCTCTCACAGAAACTGGTGTATATCTAGGTTTTGGGACTTTGTTAGAAAGTGAACCACCTGAGATGAAATTAGAGTATACTATGAAAGGAAAGGTCTCACCCGAGTAATGAAGCTGAAGGGTTGTCATTCCACACGTGAAGTCTCTGGACACAGTCTGAAGTGAAGCATGTTGAGGTGGCAATCGTTGCATTGATTAGGTTGTGATCGGCGGATGCAATATTATTTGATATGAATTGGGAGAGGCATGCGGGAAAGTGGGCCCTATCCAAGGGTTCCAGGACTGGGGGAAGTAGAGGCTCTATAGTGGAGATGTGAGGTTCCTGCTGTCTTAGGGTTCCAAAAGACAATCGATAGTTAATGTTATCATCACATTATTTGGTAATTGGGTTAACTTTGAAAAGTCCTTTTGTTATGGTTTGCTGTACAGTACCCAGTGTCTTGTATATAGCTGTGCTATTGGATGCTTCTGATCTACTTGGTCTAGGCTTTTGAGAGAGTCCGCATATCAAATACACAGCCTATATATTAAAAAGATTCAGTTTGAAAAACTTTGAGACATACAATTGATTTTCCCCCTCTCATATTAATTAACTAATGATTTATATGACTACATTTTACTAGGAGTGTACATAACACCATTCCCACCACCAAAAGACTGTGTCCCATCCCTCCCACCCACTCCCACCCCTCACTGTCCCAGGAAGCTGCATGTCTACCCCTCACCACAGGGTTTTTACTTTGGTGCCCTACTTACAATTTGGTCAGGTCCTGCTTTTAGTTTCCCTTTCAGATCTTCTTTCTCAACTTCTGTTGATGAGTGGGATCATCCCATACTCATCTTTATCTTTCTGACTTAGCTCACTTAACATAATTCCTTCTAGCTCTGTCCAAGATGGGTCAGAGAAGGTGGGTTCATTGTTCTTGATAGGTGCATAGTATTCCATTGTGTATATATACCACAGCTTTCTCAGCCACTCATCTGTTGTTGGGCACCTGGGTTGCTTCCAGGTTTTAGCTATTATGAATTGTGCTGCTATGAACATAGGAGTATACACCTCTTTTTGGTTGGGTGTTATGGAGTCCTTGGGGTATAACCCCAGGAGAGGAATTACTGGATCATATGGAAGGTCCATGTCTAGCCTTGTGAGAGTTTTCCAGACTGCTCTCCACAGAGGCTGGGCCAATTTACATTCCCACCAGCAATGTAAAAGGGTTCCTCTGTCCCCACAACCTCTCCAGCATTTGTTGCTGCTGTCCTTTTTTGATGTATGCCATTCTTACAGGAGTGAGGTGGTATCTTAGTGTTGTCTTAATTTGCATTTCTCTGACAATCAGTGACCTAGAGCAGTTTTTCATATGTTTGTAAGCCTTTTGGATCTCCTCTGAGATGAATTTTTTGTTCATATCCTCTGCCCATTTTTGGATGGGGTCATTTGCTTTTTTGGTGCTAAGTTTGCTGAGCTCTTTATATATTTTGGTGATTAGTTTCTTGTCTGATGTATGGCATGTGAAGATCTTCTCCCATTCTGTGAGGGGTCTCTTTGTTTGTTTAATAGTTTCTTTGGATGTGCAGAAGCTTTTCAATTTGATATAGTCCCATTGGTTTGTTTCTGCTTTAGTCTTCCTTGCAATTGGGTTTGATTCATCAAAGATGTCCTTGAGGTGTAGGTGGGAAAGTGTTTTACCAATGTTTTTTTTTTTCTAAGTATTTAATTGTTTCTGGTCTGACATCCAGGTCTTTGATCCATTTGGAGTTGATTTTTGTTTCTGGTGAGATAAAGTGGTTCAATTTCATTCTTCTGCATGTTACGACCCAGTTTTCCCAGCACCATTTATTGAAGAGAGCCTCCTTTTTCCATTTAATCCTTTGAGCCCCCTTATCAAAGATTAGATGTCCATAGGTGTGGGGATTTATTTCTGGGCTTTCAATTCTGTTCCACTGGTGTGTGTGCCTAGTTTTGTTCCAGTACCATGCTGTTTTGATGATGATGGCTCTATAATATAGTTTAAGGTCTGGGAGTGTGATGCTTCCATTTCTGTTTCTTTTCCTCAAGATGGTTTTGGCAATTCTAGGTGTTTTCAGGTTCCAGATAAATGATTGTAGTGTTTGTTCTATTCCCTTAAAGAAGCTTGGTGGAACTTTGATGGGTTTTGCATTAAATTTGTATATGGCTCTGGGGAGAATATTCATTTTGATGATATTTATTCTTCCAATCCATGAGCATGGGATATCTTTCCATTTCTTGGTATCAGTTTCTATTTCCTTGAGTAGCGACTCATAGTTTTCAGCATACAAGTCTTTCAGTTCTTTGGTCAACTTTATTTCTAGGTATTTGATTGATTTTGCTGAAACAGTAAAGGGGAGTGATTTCTGGATGTCTTCTTCTTCAGATTTAGTGTTTGCATAAAGAAATGCCACTGATTTTTGTACATTGATTTTGTAGCCTGATACCTTGCTATATTGCCTAATAACTACCAGTAATTTTCTGTTGGATTCTTTACGTTTTTCTATGTATACTATCATATCATCTGCAAATAGTGAGAGCTTGACTTCTTCCCTTCCAATCTGTATTCCTTTGATTTCTTTCTTGTTGTTGTTGCCAGGCTGGCTTCACAGGCGGGTAACAGACGACCAGGGACTCATGGCTGGGTTGTAGACAGTATCTCTTTATTCATGCAGGATGCAGCGCAATCTATACCAAGCTAAGCTAAACTAAACCTAAAAACTACAATCTTGTTCTCATAAATATACTAGCCCAGTAGGGTGGGAACAGGATGCGACGCAGAGAGGGTGGAGAGAAAAGTGACTGGTGAAAATCAGAGTGTGACAAGGAGAGGGGCGGAGCAGGCAAGAATTCTATCACTGAACCACCAATGCCCTGGAGGGAGGGTGGTGCTTGTTAACAGCAGTTATGTAAATAGAATGAAGTGGTTATGTAAATAGAATAGTGTTAAGCAGAGGGAATTAAACTAATGAAACAGAAGGGGTTTTTAGAATCATACCAACAATTTCCCCTTTCTTTTTAACTAATGGCCATAGTATTAGAACTGTGGGGTGAATAGAAACCTATATTGTACAGGCGTTTTCAAAAGAACTGGCATAAGACATGGAAAACAAAATAGGCGAGCAGCAATAACCAGTGTGATGCCAAGGGGAACATTTCTTGACTCAAAGGGCAAGGCCTAGCAGGCGAAAGGGCATTTCTTGCCTCTGGGAGTGCTTCATGCCTCTGGGGGCATCTCTTGCCTCAAAGGGCGTTTCCTGCCTCTGTGGGCATAACCTAATAAGGAGGAAGAGTTTTCTGCTTCTGGAGACAGAGCCTGCAGGCGAGGGGATATGGTCTATAAAGTCTCAAGGCAATTGGCTGAAGTTAGTCTTTGAGAAACACAGTAGCGTGTACCAGTAAGTCAGATGGAGGTGTCAGTCCAAAGTAGCTGACCACAGAAGAAAATGCCAAGGGATGAAACACTGCATGTCTGTCTCAATGGGGAATGTCGGCCACCAGAATTCTGCTTTTCTGTAGAGAGTGATCTTTGGAGTCTGTGAATCTGTTTCTTCAGGTTGTGCCAGGTCACATCATTGGTTTCCGGGGGTGTTTTGTAGTCATTCCATCTTGTGGGCGATGTCAGAGAACAGGATCCAATTGGATTTCCAGGAATTCCATTTGAGTAGATGCTTTTTCATGTGAAGACTTGACAGCTGAAATTCACTTACTTGTCAAACAAAACTTGAAGCAGATTAGAAGTTTACTATAATTGATAACTCCATTATAATTGGAAGTCCTTTGTAGTATGATTTTAAGGTTGTTTAAACAGTTTAAACTCAATAAATTGTGGAAAGGTAAACAGAAGAACCACGGTAGAAGCCTCAGGCATGAGAATAATTAACATAATCATTGTACTATCTGCCCTGCCCATAACTCATACCATTTCAAGATTAAACATTTCAGATTTATGCCAAGACGTAAAAAAAGAAATCAAAGAAGGAAAAAACAATTTTTTGGATTATTTTCTGGATGTCTCTAGAAATCATGGCTGCATCCAGCATTTTTTTTTTAAGTCAATGTCATACAAAAATTCAGTCATTCAAATCATTCTCTTATGAAACGCAACTTGAACCAGGTTATCAAGATCTCACCATGTAGTATCATGAGTCCCTGGAGGGCGTCCTAGTCCAAAAAGCTCCTCAAAATTCCATTTAGGGTGCTTCTGACTGCTCCTGCTGGATTGCTTCAGGCACCCATTTTTAAAAGTATCTTCCCATCGAAGAAAGAATCCAATCAGGAGAGTAGAACTAACCACGTGTCTCCATTCTTGGGGACTGCCAGGGTACTGGAGAACGCTCCTCAAATTAGAGTAGTCCTTCTCCATGAGAAACATGCGAGAAGAAGTCCAGAAAGTCCCAGTGGAAATCCCCATGCATATCCCAAGGTCTACGATCACGTTCATAAGAACCAAATTGTGGCCGGGAGCAAAATGTAGTCCTTTTCCTCGGGAAACATGGGAGAAGGAATCCAGAAAGTCCAAGGAGAAATCTCCGTGCATCTCCCAAGCTCTATGATTAGGGTCACAAGAAACCAAAGTTCCCAGTCAGGGAAACAAAGTGTGGCATGTTCCAGAGACAGAGTAACTGTCTCATGATGAAACAGTAGAGGCTTTGGCAAACCTCTTCGTAAGCAGAAGAGAAGACCATAGTGCCTAGGTAGGCAAAGTCTTCACTTATCTGGGAGTTGCGCAAGTCCAGTACCATCTGGGTTGCCATATGTTGTTTTCGCCGGGCTGGCTTCACGGGCGGGTAACAGACGACTAGGGACTCATGGTTGAGCTGTAGGCAGTATCTCTTTATTCATGCAGGACGCAGCTAATACCAAGGATGCAGCTAATACCAAGCTAAGTTAAACTAAACTAAAAACTACAATCTTGTCCTTATAAATATACTAGCCCAGTAGGGTGGGAACAGGATGTGATGCAGAGAGGGTGGAGAGAAAAGTGACTGGTGAAAATCAGGGTATGACAAGGAGAGGGGGCAGAGTGAACCAGTGGGGATTGAACCAATGCCCTGCAGTGGTTATGTAAATAGAATACAGTAGTTATGTAAATAGAATGCACTGTTAAGCAGGGGGGATTTAAACCAAATGAAACAGAAGGGGTTTTTAGAAGCATACCAACACTTTCTCTTGCCTGATTGCTATGGCAAGAACTTCCAATACTATGTTGAAGAGTAACGGTGACAGTGGACAACCCTGTCTAGTCCCCGATCTGAGGGGGAATGCTTTCAGCTTCTGTCCATTGAGTATGATGTTGGCTGTAGGTTTGCTATATATAGACTCCACTATCTTGAGGAATTTCCCATCTATTCCCATTTTTTGTAGAGTTTTGAGCATGAATGGGTGTTGAATTTTGTCAAAGGCTTTCTCTGCATCTATTGAGATAATCATGTGGTTTTTGGCTTTGCTTTTATTGATGTGGTGAATGACATTGATTGACTTACGGATGTTGAACCAGCCTTGCATTCCTGGGATGAATCCCACTTGGTCATGATGAACAATCTTTTTGATATGTTGCTGTATCCAGTTGGCCAAGATCTTGTTTAATATTTTGGCATCTATGTTCATCAGCTATATTGGTCTGTAGTTTTCCTTTTTTGTTCTGTCCCTATCAGCTTTTGGTATCAGGGTGATGTTGGCTTCATAGAAGGTGGAAGGGAGTATTCCTGTTTCTTCAATCTTATGGAAAAGCTTAAGAAGTATGGGTACTAACTGTTTCCTGAAAGTTTTGTACAATTCGTTTGTGAAGCCATCTGGTCCAGGACTTGTTGTTGGGGAGATTCTTAATAACAGTTTCAATTTCTTTGTCTGTAATTGGTGCATTTAGATTTTGTAGTTCTTCTTGGTTCAGTTTTGGAAGGGCATATGCTTCTAGGAATTGTTCCATTTCTTCCAGATTCTCTAGCTTGGTGGCGTATAGTTCTTTGTAGAAGTTTCGCAGGATTCTCTGGATTTCTGTGGTGTCAGTTGTGATATCCCCTCCATCATTTACAATTCTATTAATTTGAGTCTTCTCTCTTTTTTGTTTGGTGAGTCTGGCTAGGGGTTTGTCAATTTTGTTTAATCTTTCAAAGAACCAACATTTGGCTTCATTGATCTTTTGTATGGTTCTTTTATTTTCAATGTTGTTTATTTCTGCTCTAACTTTAGTGATTTCTGTCCTTCTGGTTGCTTTAGGGTTCCTTTGTTCCTCTTCCTCTAAGTCCTTGAGGTGTGCAGTAAGGTCGTTCATTTGAGCTTCTTCTTGGTGTTTAAAAGGTGACTTTTATGTATATTTAAGAGTCAGGTTATACATAAACTTTGGGGGAAAGCAGTCAGATTTTAAGATCTTGGGAGAACTACAGTGGTTATTGTTGGGGTTATCACCCAACTTTGATAGGTAGGGTGGCTTCTTATAATCATTGCAATCACAATTAAATTACTAATTAAAGAAAGAGCCAGGTTATTGTCTCCCTCAAAATCTTCAATTAGAACTTTAAATTAGATTATTTAAAAATATAGAATAACTCAGACTATCTCCTTTTCAATATTGAGGACAGTTAAAAGTAGTAAAAAGTGGAGGCCAAGCAGTGGCACAGTGGGGTAAGCGCACATGGCGCAAAGCGCACAGATCAGCACAAGGATTTTGGTTTGAACCCCTGGCTCCCCACCTGTAGGGGAGTCACTTCACAAGCGGTGAAGCAGGTCTGCAGGTGTCTATCTTTCTCTCCCCCTCTCTGTCTTCCCTACTTCTCTTGATTTCTCTCTGTCCTATCCAACAACAACAGCAATAACCACAAGGGCAACAAAAATAGGAAAAAATGGCTTCCAGGAGCTGTTTGTAGTGCAGGCATGGAGTCCCAGCAGTAACCCTGGAGGCAAAGAAAAAAAAAAAGAAAGTGTAGGTATGACTTATAAAGGAAGAGAAGGGAGCTGGCCTCTGGCACACCCAGTTAAATGCACATAATACTATGTTCAAGAACCCAGGTTGGAGCCTCTGATCCCCACCTGCATCAAGGAGGTAGCAGGAGCAGTGAAGCAGGTCTGCAGGTGTCTATTTTTCTCTCTGCCTCTCTCCTCTCTCAATTTCTCTTTGCACTATCCAATAATGAAAAAAATGGCCACCAGGGGTAGTGGATTTATACTACTGGCACCAAGCCTCTGCAATAACCCTGGAGAAAAATAAGAAAGAAAGAGGAGGTAGGATCATGGGGGGGAAATGGGCAAATCGATTAATATAGTCATATAATAATATTCAACCCATATCTGTGACCTTGGAAGAATTATTACAGTTTACAATGGAGGGGTTGGGGGTGGAAAAGGTGTAGAATTATAACTCCGTTATCTTATAATTGTGTAAATTGATATTAAGTTGCTAATAAAAGAGAAAAATAATAGAAGTCATGGGACATGGACTCAGTGGAGTAGTACTAATTAGTTAAAAGAAGACTATATCATTTCCCTTGGGACAAAATGGCTAGACTTAGCAGTGATTATGCTTAATGAAGAAAGGAGGTAAAGGAAAACTACATAATGATTCCACTCATATGTGGGACATAGAGTACTGAAACACATGAGCTTGAAAAAAGAAAAATAAATATATATACAGTCAATCCATATTTATGACCTTGGGAAAACTGTGGTGGTTACCTTTGGAGGGGGGCTGGGCACAGAACTTTGGTGTTGGGAGTGATATCAAATTATATCCCTATTATCTTATAATCTTATAAATCACCACTAAGTCACTAATAAAACTATAATAAAGAAAGAAAAAATAACTTATGAGGACCTGTGTGATTGACACACAGTAGGAGGGCATCTCCTGTATGTTCCTCTAGATGCACTGTAAAAGAATTTATTTTATTTCACAAAATAGAGACTATAGTGTGGAGAGTCTAAAGCAACACTCAATATATGTGGTGCCAGGGATGGGACTCAAGATAAGTTCAAAACCCTACCACTGTGCCACCTTCTGGGCTACTCTTGATACCACTCTTGACTCCTTTCGACCTCTCTGCCTAGTTCCTGTTCTCTGTCTCAGGAAACTGATTTATTTGGTTTTTATTCATTGGCCTCTCTGGGTTCTGGTGGGATTTGGTAAATAGGAACCACAGTCAAAATATTTATTCCTCCAATTCTTCTTGTTGGGTTACTGCAAGTGAATGTGACTGTTTTCCTCCAGGTAGCCCTTTGTAAATGACTCCCTCTATTGGGGCCTTAGAAACTCCACACCCCCCCCCCCCATTTTTGTTTAGGCCTGGCCCAGCACTAGGATACTATAGTTCTATATGTATTTTCCCTTTTGTTGCCCTTGTTTTTCATAGTTGTTGTAGTTATTATTATTGTTGTTGTTGTTGTTACTGATGTCGTCATTGTTAGATAGGACAGAAAGAAATGGAGAGAGGAGAAGACAGAGGAGGAGAGAAAGATAGACACCTGCAGACCTGCTTCACTGGCTGTGAAGTGACCCCCCTGCAGATGGGGAGCCGGGGTCTCAAACCAGGATCCTTACACTGGTCCTTGCTCCACATGCGCTTAACCTGATGTGCTACCACCCAACTCCTGGGATACTATATTTCTTTGTGCTATATGCTCACCACAGCTTTGCAGATCTCTTTAGCTCCTTGAAATCCTTGAAATGACTTAATTTATGTGTACCATTTGCTTCTTCTATTTTTATTGGGGGAAATTAATGGTTTACAGTAAAAACAGTTGTTGACACATGTGTAAAATTCCTCAGGTTTTACAAAAACACTCTCACCAGCCTAGGTCACCAGCCTAGGTCCTTCTCCATTATTGTGCACCAGGACCTGAAAGCCACCTTCCCCACCCCTTACCGTTGTTCCAAGTCCTTTACTTTGGTGCTATACACCAAACCCAGTTCAAGTTCTACTTTGTGTTTCTCCTTTTGGTTCTTGTTTCTCAAATTCTGTCCATGAGTGAGATCATCCCATATTCATCCATCTTTTTCTGGCTTATTTCACTTAACATGATTCCTCAAGCTCCATCCGAGATGAGGTGAAGAAGGTGAATTCTGGGACCCTGAGTGAGAGAGAATGAAATGAGTGATCTACTCAGGATAAGCCTAGAGTGTTAGAATATCTGTGTGACTGCTTGCTAAAACTCTCCTACTACAGAGAAGACTGGATTACCGAATAATTAAAATGACCTGTCCTATAGCTTCCCCAATACTGAGAGTTTGTTTCATGAGCTTATGAGCAAAGTACAATTACATCAGATTTGGGGTTTATAAACTTATTAAAATAGAGGGTTTTTTTTCCTTCTCAGGTTTTATCAGCTTGTGAATAGCAATGAATTCTAAGCCCTCATCAGTGATAGATGATTTGCTCCAAACCTCTTCAATCATGGATGGGGGGCTTCCCCCCCCACACACAGGTTACAATAGAAAGCACTACACTGGATGAAAATTTGTTTTCTCTGTTTGCGTCTCCTTTTCCATTAGCACATTTTCATTGTTATATATTGACACAAACACAACTCCCCATATCATTGCTTTTTGGAATTTACTTTTAGCATTAAAATAATAATAATGAGGGGGCCGGGCAAGGACCTACAGGTTTGAGCCCCTGGCTCCCCACCTATGAGTGGACACTTCACAAGTGGTGAAGCAGGTCTGCAGGGGTCTATCTCTCTCCCTGTCTTCCTGTCCCCTCTCAATTTCTCTCTGTCCTATCCAATAAAATGGAAAAAATGGCCACCAGGAGCAATGGATTCGTAGTGCCAGCACCAAGCCCCATTGATAACTGTGGAGGCTAAAAATAAAATAAAATAATAATAGTAATAATAATGATAAAAGTAGAGCCAAGCTTTGATTGTGTCCCATGAGACCTCCTGGCTTTACCATAAACGGCACCATTCAGAAGCCAATGGGAGGAAAGGCACCAGAAGATTTGACTTGGTGTCAGCTGAGAGTGATACCACTTGCAAGATCAGGATGTTCCATGGAGCATATGGTCCATAGATATGAGACTGTACCTCCCCAAACCAGAAGATAAGAGTCAGGGCAAAGTCCTATAGGGCCCACAAAGGGGTCTATTGTGTTGATCCTGATAGAGACGACCAGTAACAATGGAGAGAAGGATTTTGAGGTCTAGGCCCATCATGTTTGTTTGGGAATCTCAGGACTCCCCAACTAAGGCCCCAACTGATGAAGTGGCCTGATAGTGACTTAAGAGTCATAGTTAAAGTATGCCAGTCTCTTGCCCTTATTCAACTTTTGCAGTCCTTGCTTTGATAAGGTTAGCTTTAGAGTGACTGACGGAAGTTTAATAGGAAGAAGGTGAGGAGTATACACCTATAGGACCTTGCCTTTAACAGGGATGAACAACGGTAGAGAATGTTCCATTCTCCAAAGGGAGGCTGGACAACATACTCTATCTTCCACCTGAGGAAGATGGGTTCTGAAATTGGGGCAGCTTGGGACATTCCTACTCATGACCACAGAATGTGAGCTTAGATCTACAGAGATGCAGAGGTCACATAGGCTTCTAAGCTGAATATGGGCCCCAGATGACATCAAATCAGTGGGGTTTACAGTCAACAATATCTATACGCCTTTCCCATATCTGGAAGCTACTCTCTTCCCTGATCCAGCTTTCTAGTCCTTTTTGAAGCCATGACATCATCTCCCCAGACAATAACTTGGGTCCATGTGCACATCAGATGTCAGGCTCAGAAAAACAAACAAACAAACAACAATAACAACATTAGTATAGTCATGGCCCCTTGGGATATAACTAAAATAGGCCTATTAACTATCTACAAAACTGAGACCCCAAATCTTCATCTGTGCTATTCCAGCCTTTAGCTTCATGATTAGTCAACAATTTGTATGGCTTTATATATTAACTCTTCTTTCAGCCACCAGGTTCCAGATGCTACCATGATGCTAACTGGACTTACCTGGGCAGACAACCCCACCAATGTGTCCTGGAGCCCCACCTCCCCAGATCCCCACCTCACTAGGGAAAGAGAGAGACAGGTTGGTAGTATGGATCTATCTGTCAATGCCCATGTTCAGTAGGGAAGCAATCACAGAAGCCAGACCTTTCACCTTCTGCAACCCACAATGGCCTTGGGTCCATACTCCCAGAGGGATGGACAGTGGGAAAGCTATCAGGAGAGGGGATACAATGTGGAGATCTGGTGGTGGGAATTGTGTGGAGTTGTATCCCTCCTATCCTACGGTTTTGTTAATGTCTCCTTTTATAAATTAATTAATTAATTAAATAAATAAAATAAAAAAATTATATTTATTTCTTCATTTTTCCTTTTTGTTGCCCTTGTTTTATTGTTTTAGTTATTATTGTTGTTGTTATTGATGTCTTCATTGTTGGATAGGACAGAGAGAAATGGAGAGAGGAGGGGAAGACAGAGAGGCGGAGAGAAAGACAGACACCTGCAGACCTGCTTCACCGCCTGTGAAGCGACTCCCCTGCAGGTGGGGAGCCGGGGTTCGAACCGGGATCCTTATGCCGGTTCTTGTGCTTTGCGCCACCTGCGCTTAACCCGCTGCACTACAGCCCGACTCCCCATGTTTCCTTTTTATAAATGAAATTTTTTTTTTTTAAAAAGAGAGTCAGAACATATTCAGGATTGGGATTATCCCATTACTTGCAAATATTTTCTTTTTCACCACTCATGCTTTGGACTTTATTTGTTTAAAGCTTTTAGTGCCAGAGAAGAAATGCTCCCAACTAGACACCTACAACCATCCCACGAACTAGAGCTGAGGCTACTTTCTGGTTATCTTGTTTCCCTCCCACTTCTGGGAAAATAGAATATTATTTAAGAAATTTTATTTTATTTTATTTTAAGTTTTTATATTTATTTATTTACTTACTCCCTTTTGTTGTCTTTGTTGCTTTATTGTTGTAGTGATTATTGATGTCGTCGTTGTTGGACAGGACAGAGGAAATGGAGAGAGGAGGGGAAGACAGAGAGGGAGAGAGAAAGACAGACACCAGCAGACCTGCTTCACCGCCTGTGAAGTGACTCCCCTGCAGGTGGGGAGCCGGGGGCTTGAACCAGGATCCTTACTCCGGTCCTTGCGCTTTGCACCATGTGTGCTTAACCAGCTGCGCTACAGCCTGGCTCCCTATTTAAGAAAATTTTAGGCTTATTTTTTATTTGCATTAAAATGAAAGGTTTCTGGTCTTGTAGGAAGTGTTTCGTAAAGTCAGAATTTCTAGAAGCTACTCTTAAAATGTTGGTACGTGTTATGTGACTTAGACAAAGAAGGCGAGGCTAATTCTAATCATCCAACTTCAATATGAAACTTATTAAAGAAAGACATATTCAAACTTGTGAAAAGTTCGTGACATATAGTTGTTAGAAACAATATGCCTCTGTCTTATACATTCTTGATATTCTACATATGTTTCTCATTATGCTCTTAATTGCCTGAAATTTGTTTGGCATCTCTGTGGTCTTTTTAAAAGGTTCTTGTACATTTCATGTCAATAAAATGTTTTGTATTGTGAATGATTGCTTTAGAAGTTAGAGCCAGACAGTAGAACAGCTTTCTCATCATGACGTGGAATGATTTTAGTAGGGCACTTTTCAAGTTGGAAGCCTTTTTACCATTTCTTTCTTTTTTAAATATATGTATATATATATATTTTTTCTAACTTCTTTGTTGGGGGATTAATGGCTTACAGTCAAAAGTAAAATGCAATAGTTTGCACATACATAACAATTCCCAGTTTTCCACATAACAATACAACCTCCACTAGGTCCTCCTCTGCCATCATGTTCCAGGACCTGAACCCTCCCCACCCCCAACCCCAGAGTCTTTTACTTTGGTGCAATACACCAACTCCAGTCCAAGTTTTGCTTGGTATTTTCCCTTCTGATTTTGTTTTTCAGCTTCTGCCTATGAGAAAGATCATACCATATTTATCCTTCTATTTCTGACTTATCTCATTTAACATGACTTCTTCTAGCTCCATCCAAGATGGGGTGAAAAAGGTGAAATCGCCATTTTTAATAGCTGAGTAGCATTCCATTGTGTATATAGACCACAATTTGCTCAGCCACTCATCTGTTGTTGAACACCTGGGTTGTGGAAGCATTTATATAGTGAAAGTTACAAAGGACAAAACTTAATGAAATCATGTTAAGTGAGATAAGCCAAAAGAAGGAGGACAAATAAAGGACAACTTCATTTCATAGGTGGAAAGAAAGAGAAGACATGGGGAAAGAGACTAAGTGTGACCTGGTGTAGCAAAGTCAAGGACTGTGGTGGGAGGGAGCAAGAGGATGAAAGGGCTCTCGGGACCCAGCAATGATACACAATGGTGGACAAGGAAGTACACTGGGAGGTGGTAGTGTTGCGCAAAGAACTTTCATGGGAAGATAAGAAATTGTACTCATGGGGCCAGGTGGTGGTATACCTGGTAAAGCACACACATTACAGTGCACAAGGACCCAGGTTCAAGCCCCTGGTGCCCCCCCAGCAGGGGGAAAGCTTCACAAGTGGTGAAACAAGGGGGGGTGTATCTCTGTATCTCTCCCTCTCTACCTCCCCTCACCTCTCAATTCTCTGTCTCTATCCAATAATAAAATAAATAAATAAAATTTTAAAAAACAAAATTGTACTCATGGAACTATGGTGGTTATCTCTGGGAGGATGGGATACAGAACTTTGGTGGGGGGCGTAGTGTGGAACTATACATTGTAACCTTACAATCTTGTAATATACTACTACTAATAAATACAAATTATTTTTTTAAAAAAGAAATAGTACTCATGTGAAGCAATTTCCTTGAAAATCGTTATTTCCCTAGTAAAACAACAAAAAAACAACCTAAATTATTTAAATTTTACTAATATTAATAATTTATTTGTTTGTTTTTCTAGAGTACTGCTCAACTCTGGCTTGTGGTGTTACTAAGGATTAAGCTTGGGAACTGAGTCTCAGGCATGAAAGTCATTTGCTATCTGGAAAACTCATTTAAAATGGTGATTTCACATTTTTAAAATATTTATTTATCACTCCTAGTAAAGTGTAGTCATATAAATGACTAGTTAATTAATATGAGAGGGGGGAAATTAATTGTATGTCTCGAAGTTTTTAAACCACAGACTGAGTCTTTTAAATATATAGGCTGTGTATTTGATATGCAGACTCTCTCAAAAGCCTAGACCAAGTAGATCAGAAGCAACCAATGGCACAGCTATATACAAGATACTGGGTACTGTACAGCAAACCCTAACAAAAGGACTTTTCAAAGTTAAACCAATTACCAAATAATGTGATGATAACATTAACTATCGATTGTCTTTTTGAACCCTAAGACAGCAGGAACCTCACATCTCCACTATAGAGCCTATATTTCTCCCAGTCCTGGAACCTTAGGATAGGGCCCACTTTCCCGCATGCCTCTCCCAATCCATATAAAATAATATTGCATCTGCCGATTGCAACCTAATCAATGCAACGATTGCCACCTCAACATGATTCAGCTCAGACTGTGTCCAGAGACTTCACGTGTGAAACGACAACCCTCCAGCTTCATCACTTGGGTGAGACCTTTCCTTTCATAGTATTCTCTAATTCCATCCCAGGTGGTTCACTTTCTAACAAAGTCCCCAAACCTAGATATACACCAGGTTCTGTGAGAGAGAACATATGTTCACACTTATCCATAAACTACTGCAAAATATATACCTGAAAGCAGAAGTACACTAGAATTCGCAGTGAGTATCCCCCTAACAAACACTTCCTCTCCACTATTCCAACCTTTGGGTCCATGATTGCTCAACAATTTGTTTGGCTTTGTATGTTAACTCTCTTTCAGCCACCAGATGCCATCAGGATGCCAGCAAGGCTTCCCTGGACTGAAGACCCCCACCAATGGGTCCTGGAGCTCTGCTTCTCCAGAGACCCACCCTACTAGGGAAAGAGAGAGGCAGACTGGGAGTATGGACCGACCAGTCAACGCCCATGTTCAGCGGGGAAGCAATTACAGAAGCCAGACCTTTCACCTTCTGCAACCCACAATGACCCTGGGTCCATGCTTCCAGAGGGATAGAGAATGGGAAAGCTATCAGGGGAGGGGATGAGATATGGAGAATGGGTGGCGGGAACTGTGTGGAGTTGTACCCCTCCTACCCTATGGTTTTGTTAATTTATCCTTTCTTAAATAAAAAATAAATTTAAAATTTTTATTTATTTATTTATTCCCTTTTGTTGCCTTTGTTGTTTTGTTAATTGTTGTAGTTATTACTGTTGTTGTTATTGATATCATCGTTGTTAGATAGGACAGAAAGAAATGGAGCGAGGAGAGGAAGACAGAGAGGGGGAGAGACAGACAGACACCTGGAGACCTGCTTCATCTCCTGTGAAGCGATTCCCCTGCAGGTAGGGAGCCAGGGGCTCGAACGGGGATCCTTCTGCCGGTCCTTGCGCTTGGAAAACTCATTTAAAAGGAGATAATAATATTGCCTGGTATGCTTTTGATACTTGATTTACTTGTTGCTGTACAAGAAGGGCAAAAATGGAGAGAGAAACTGGAATGGAATCCTGAATACCTAATATCTCAGAGAAGAATCCAGTGTACTACATGTGTAATTCAAATTTTCCCTAGTGACTAATACACAAGTTTTCTATCAGTTCTGTATTTTTCCAGTATCTTTCTTTTTTATTTTAAATATTTTATTTATTATTGGATAGAAACAGAGAAATTGAAAGGGGAGGAGATAGAGAGGGAGAAAGACAGAGACACCTGCAGCCCTGCTTCACCACGTGGGAAGCTTTCCTTCTGCAGGTGGGGACCAGGGGATTGAACCTGGGTCCTTGTGCACTGTAATGTGTGGCTCAACCAGGTGCACCACTGCCTGGCCCCCATATCCTTCATTTTGTGGGCAGTTATTTTCAGTTCTTATGATGCCTTGTGCTTCATTCTAAAACTTAAATTTTACATCACTTTTTCTTGCATATGATTCAAATGTCTCCACTAAATCCCATATCTTTTCTTTTTTATGTTATTCCTTTAAAAAAATTGGATAGAACAGATTGACATTGAGAGGAGAGGAGGAGAGAGAGAAAGAGATACCTGCAGCACTGCTTCACTACTCCCAAAACTCCTTCCCTGCAGGTGGGGAGCTGGGGGATTGAACCGATGTCCTTGAGCATGGCAACGTATGCACTCAACCAAGTGAGCCACCACCAGGTCCCATTAAATCCTATTTCACCCTAATTTTCTTTTTAATTTTTACTTATAAAATGGAAATATTGACAGAACTATAGGATAAGAGGAGTACAATTTCACACAATTCTCACCACCAGAACTCCATATTCACTCACCTCCCTTGATAGTTTCCCTATTCTTTATCCCTCTGGGAGTATGGACCCAGGATCATTGTGGGATGCAGAAGGTGGAAGATCTGGCTACCGTAATTGCTTCCCCACTGAACATGGGCATAGGTCGATCCATACTCCTAGCTTGTCTCTCTCTTTCCCTAGTGGGGCAGGGATCTAGGGAGGTGGGGCTCCAGGACACATGGTGGGGTTGTCTGTCCTGGGAAGTCCGGTTGGCATTATGATAGCATCTGGAACTGGTGGCTGAAAAAAAATATATATATATATATAAGCAGAACAAATTGTTGACTAATCATGAACCTAAAGGCAAGAATATTACAGGTGAGGATTTGGGGTGTCTGTTTGGAAAAAACTAGTAGGTCTATTTTAGGTATATTCCAAGGGACCCATGACTTTACTAGTTTTGCCTGAGCCTGAAAACTAATATGCAGGTGGATCCAAGTTATTGTCTGGGGAGATGTTGTCATAGTTGGAAAAAGGACTAGAAAGCTGGATTAAAGAAGAGAATAGCTCCCAAATATGGGGAAAGTATATAAATGTTAACTATAAACCCCATCAATTTGATCTGGGGCCCGTATTCAGCACAGGAGTCTATGTAACCTCTGCATCCCTGTAGGTTTGAGCTCAAATTCTGTGGTCACAGCTAGGGACATTCCAGGTTGCACTAATTTCAGGACCCATCTTCCTCGGGTAGTAGGTAGTATGTTGTCCAACCTCCCTTCGGAGAGTGGAACATTCCCTATCATTAATGATCCACATTGAGGGCCAGGTCTCAGGGCCTTTAATATGAGCAATACCACTACTACATGGCCTATGCAACCTTTTTTTCATTCTTGAGGGAGATAAAGAGAGAGAGAGACAGAGAGGCAGACAGGCATACTCAGGAGGATATCATAGTACCATACTACAACCCATGCACCTCCCCACCCATGCCATCCTTTTTTTTCCATCAAGGTTGTCACTGGGGCTAAGTGTTGGTACTACAAATCCACTGCACCCAGCAGATGTTTTTTCTGTTTTTTTTTTTTTTCCTTTCTATTTTATTTGACAGGACAGAGTGAAATTGAGAGGGGGAGGGGAGATAGAGAGGGAGAAAGATAGACACCTGCAGTCCTGAATCATCACTCATGAAGTGTCCTCCTTCTCCACAGGTGGAGAGCAGGGTTCTCAAACCCAGGTCCATGCACATAGTAAATATGTATGATTAACTGGGTGCACCGTGGCCCAGCCCTCTACCATTCTAGACCCTCTCTTGTGGTGCCAGGGCTCAACCTCTGGGCCTCATGCACAGCGAAATATGTTCTCTACCAGGTGAGTTGGCTCCCTACTCTCAGTCCTATTATTTTCATGTGTGTGCATCTTTGCCCCACTGTGGCGATCCTGGAAAGATGGAACTCACCCACCCCCAGCCCTATACTCTTATTCATCCTCTGCAGCCAACTCTTGGGTTCCCCTGCATTTGGAAAATTCACATACAGTTCTTCCCAGAAACTCCCAGTGGGGAGTTGTGCTGGCTTCCTTTCTGCCTGTTAACCCTCTCATTTCATCTCCTTTTTTTTTTTCCACCTGCTCTCAAAGCACCAGGCAGTTTCCTTGGCAACCCTTTGGCTATGAAGACATCTGGATACCTGGAGTACCCACTCCAGCCTCCCTGGCAGGAAACGCCCTGGGGAAAAACAGCCGGGAAGACTCACTGTGCTAAAAGGGGGTTTTCTCCTTTTGGTCAAGAGACAATCTTCCAGGTGAATTGAAACCTGTGAGTCTCCTTTTCTGAGGGACAATAATGCAATTTCTCTTTAAAAACAAGGCCAGTTCTCGGATCAGACAGGCAGACTATACAGCTTGGAAATTGTGAGCTGTACTCTCATGGCTCCTGTATCTTGACACAGAGTTCCAGGTTGCTTTGTGATGCTTTGGCACTGTTGTAAAGCCTCTGGCTGTTTGGATTGTAGGAGCAGGGATGATATGATCCCCTCAACTGTATACCTCAGGGAAACAGACCTAACCCTAGAAAAACAATCCAGGAAGACATTTCAGCATCTGGTTCTATTTTCTGTCAAGTCTCAAGCTGATGTGCTATGCCAGAAAAAAAAAAAAAAAAACATTATTTAACCCACTCCCAACACATCATTCTGCTTAAATCAGCACCTGACAGGTAACAGAAGGCTTTAATTTCTCTTCCTTTCTTAATGATTCCACTGTGGAGGAGGCTGTTTATGTCCTGAGAATAAGTAATTTCTCTATCTTCTATAGCAAACACTTGCAATTAGACACCTGGAACTGACTTCATCTCCAACATGGTACGCTCCATCCTCAACAAGAAAAGATGTCAGGAACACTATCATTGGAACAGAGCATCACTTGCCTGTCTGGCTGCCCACGACCTAGCCCAGTGCCTTCAACCATCCCCTTCCAGGTGACAGTCTGAGGCCTCTCTCTCTAAGTCCTCTAGTAGCAACCTGATCTCTCTTATGTTAATTCAGTTCATCTCTATACATGGCCAAACATTCGTCACCTAGTACCCTTCACAGTCTATCTCATGGTTCTAGTATAAGACACATGATGTTTACAAAACTTTAAGTGTAGGGCAGGTTGGGGGTGGGAGGGGGGTAAATAGTGTAATGGTTATGCAAAGAGACTCTCATGCCTGAGGCTCTAGAAGTTCCAGGCCCGAACCACCATAAAGTAGAACTGACCAGTTCTCTGGTAAACAAAGCAAACAAAAAAACCCCAATATATCCTGGAACCCCACCTCTCCAGAGCCCTGCCCCATTAGGGAAAGAGAAGGCAGGCTGGGAGTATGGATCTACCTGTCAACGCCCATGTTCAGCGGGGAAGCAATTACAGAAGCCAAACCTACCACCTTCTGCACCTTACAGTGATCCTGGGTCCATACTCCCAGAGGGATAAAGAATAGGGAAACTATCAGGAGAGGAGATTGGATACTGAGTTCTGGTGGTGGGACTTGTGTGGAATTGTACCCCTCTTATCCTATAGTCTTGTTGATATTTTTTAGTTTATAAATGAATTAAAAAAAAAAGTCCATAAACAAATAAAATGGAATTGCCATGTGAAAAAAAAAAAGAACAAAACTTTAAGAATCATCAATTTTTATCTAAATCTGTTCTGATCTGATGGAAATTCCTTGATAAGAATTATGTCAATGCTATTATTCTCATTTTTATGATTTTGAGGCTTTCACATGACATTTGGAAATATTGATGCTTTAGTGGTCTAACTTGCCTCTTTCAAAAATTTAAATATTTTTTCCCCCTAGAGCACTGCTCAGCTCCAGCTTATGGTGGTGCTGGGGATTAAACCTGGATCTTCAGAGTCACACATTAAAAAAGTCTTTTTACATTACCATTAGGCTATCTTCTCAGCCCCCACTCCCAATTTAAAGTTGATTGCTAGCAAATGAATCAGAGGGATATGTGTACATTCATGTAGAGGTGAATAATGTGAGCATGGTGGTGTTAGTATTTATAGGACCATTAGGATGGTCTTAGGAATATTTTATATATTATAGCAATTTCTTTGCCCAGCTAAAATTATGCTGAGGCTGAGCAATGGTATACTTGATTGAGGGGACTCTCTACCAAGTGCAAGAACCCAGGTTAAAACCTCAGTCTTCACTTGTTGGGGAAAGCATCATGAGAAATCCTGCAGGTGACTCTCTGTCCTCTCTATCTCCCCTCCCTCTCTCAATTTTTCTCTCTCCTATAATTAAATATTTTTAAAAAGATAAAATTATGGCAATAAAAAGGTAAAGGGTGGGCACAGGTAGATAGCATAATGGTTATGCAAAGAGACTTTCATGCCTGAGGCTCCTAAGTCCCAGGTTCAATCCCCCCGCACCACAATAAGCCAGAACTGTGAAGTGCTCTGGTGTTTCTGTGTCTTTCTCTCTCTGCATCTCTCTCTCAAAAATAAAATAAATAAAATACTTTAAAAAAAAGTAAAGGGGCAGTAAAATAGCTCAACTAGGTGAGTACCTGCTTTGCCAAGCACACAGAACAGGTTCAATCCCAGTCTCTACTGCAATGGAGGAGCTTGGTACTGTGATATCTTTCTCTTTCTACTCCTCTCTTTCTCTCTGTCTCTTTATATCTGAAAAAGTTAGCCCAGAATGATGAAGCCCTGGCAACAACAAAAATAAATAAAATTTAAAAGTTTAATAACAGGCTAATACATGTGTGTAATATGATTAAGAAATGTGAAATGATATATCCCAAAATATTAGCACTATTGATCCCCAAAATGTGTAAATTACAAACCTAGTTTCTTTTCTTATTTTGGCTCATCTGTTTCCTTATGTTCTGCAAAAAGACATATATTGCTCTTGCTCTGTCATAACGGGCCACATTACAATGATAAATTTGTAAAAAGTAATGCTTTTCAAAGTCAATCTTGTCTAAACCAATGGCGTTTTCATCAATGCCCATTATGGTGAATGTAGCTACAATTCAATTCTGTAGTCTAGAGCTCCTGCTTTGAGTAAGTGTTAATAGAGAACACATTTTCTCTTTGATCTAAATAACTAAATGGAAAAGAAGGAAGGAAAGAGGAGGAAGGATGAGCCCCTGATATTCCTCTGGAATTCCTAAAGTAATGATACTTTACAGGATATATTTTTCAGTGTCTCTCCATAGCTATGAGCTACATTCCTCTACATGTCTTCATCTTCCAAAGTCTGATCCATTAAAGTCACCTCTTCCTTTTTAAATTGTATTAATCTTTTTTTTTTTTTTTTTTTTTTGCCTCCAGGGTTGTCACTGGGACTCAGTGCCTGCACTATGAATCCACTGATCCTGGAGGCTATTTTTTCCCTTTTGTTGCCTTTGTTGTTTATCATTGTTGTTCTTGTTACTGCTGTCATTGTTGTTGGATAGGACAGAGAGAAGTCAAGAGAGGAGAGGAAGACAGAGAAATGGAGAGAAAGGTAGACACCTGCAGACCTGCTTCACCACCTGTGAAAAGTGACCACCCCCCCACAGGTGGGAGGCTGGGGACTCAAACCAGGATCCTAAAGCCAGTCCTTGAGCTTCGTGCCATGTGCACTTAACCTGCTGCACCACCACCCAGTCCCCTGTATTAATATTTTTTGATAGAGACAGAGAAAAATTCAGAGGGAAGTGAGAGATAAAAACAGAAAGAGAGGTACCTGCAGCACACTCCCTCCCCCCCGTAGGTGGAGACTAGGGGCATGAACCCAGGTCTCTGTGCACAGTGATGTGCATCTCTACAGGTGTGCCACCACGTGGTTCCTAAAATAACCTATTTGCTAATTTTTAGTTGGGTTTTTGTCAATAGTGGGCAGTAAAAAAAAAGAAACAACAACAACAACAAATCCACAAAAGAGAGGAGAGTGAGGTATGAGTGACTTTTGTTGATTCTGTTGTTCCCTCTTTTGGGCTTATTACCAGATACTTTTATCCTTTACCTGAAAAATACTGTTGGTTGAGGGCATTGAACAGTAGCACACCTAGTTAAGTGCACACATTACAAGGACCGGGTTTGAGCCCACACTCCCCACCAGCAGGAGGGAAGATTCAGCAGATACTGCAGGTGTCTTTCTGTCTACCTCCCTCTCTATCTCCCCCACCCCCTCTCAATTTCTCTCTGTCCTATCAAATAAGAAGAAAAAAAGAGGGGCGGGCACCAGAAGTGGTGGATTCCATGTGCAGACTACAAGCCCCAGCGAAATCCTGGTGGCAATAAAAATAGATAAAATAAAATAACGCATTTATCAGGTGATCTCCATAGACTCTCTGTCTTCAGGTTCTGATAACTGATTACTCTTTCCCTTGTTTCTCCTTTAAGTTCAGTAATGGAAAAGACACACCAAGTTACTATGAGAGGGTATCAATCCATCCCTTGTTTAACATCTATCTGCCCTTTTTGAAGGCAGTGCATTTATTAAACTATCCTCCACTGACACGATTAGAGAGTGCTGTATTTCTTGCTGGGAGTCTAAATGGCATGGCAATATCTAGTGCCTTCAGTAAAGGTCATTTCCCTAGCATTTATGTCTTTAATTCTCTCATATGACCTCTTAAGAAGACTGACCACAGATGACTCATTGAGATTATATGTGGGTCTTACACTTGGCTCAGATACAACACTTGCCACATTAAATGTGGCCAGTGCTACTTTCAGATCTCTGTCCACTGTAACCATTGGCACCTCCCTCACATAGATACATAGTTGCACCTCTCCAACCTAACTGGGTTTCTTAACTTCTTCAGATGGGTGCCACTGGATGATGCAGCAAGGTTTAATCTTAGTGTTTCATTCTACCAGATTTTATTTGCAGGGTTGTATCATTGACATCCTTGTCAGAAACATGTTCAGGGGTATTTATTTGCACACATCCATGCTCAGATCCTCAGTGCCTTCTCTCACTCCTAATGTCTGAGTTTTTCCCTGGAGGCTCTATGCTTTGTCAACTCTGGATCTCAGTCTTCTAAGCCCTGAGGCCTCTTTGTTAGCTGATCTGCTTCCTAGAGTTCTGGCAGAACCTGGAGTCTTGCAATTACAGAAGCCAGACCTTATGGGAAACTGGGGAATGTTATGCATGTACAAACTATTGTATTTACTGTTGAATGTAAAACATTAATTCCCCAATAAAGAAATAAAAAATAATAAAAAGAAGAAGCCAGACCTTCCACCTTCTGCAACTCACAATGACCTTGGGTCCATGCTCCCAGAGGGATAAAGAGTGGGAAAGCTATCAGGGGAGGGGATGGGATATAGAGATCTGGTGGTGGGAATTGTGTGGAGTTGTACCCTTCCTATCCTATGGTTTTGTTAATGTCTCCCTTTTTAAACTAATAAATTTTTTTTTTAAAG
Organism: Erinaceus europaeus; assembly: GCF_950295315.1. Lineage (NCBI taxonomy): Eukaryota > Metazoa > Chordata > Mammalia > Eulipotyphla > Erinaceidae > Erinaceus > Erinaceus europaeus. The sequence continues at coordinate 101,565,714 of NC_080169.1, forward strand.
TTCTTTCCCAGAAACAGGCTGGGAGTATGGATCAACCTGCCAATGCCCATGCTCAGCGGAGAAGCAATTACAGAAACCAGACCTTCTGCACCCCATAATGATACCGGGTTCATACTCCCAGAGGAATAAAGAATAGGAAAGCTTCCAATGGATGAAGAACTCTTGTGGTGGGAATTATGTGGAATTGTACCCCTTTTATCCAACAGATTTGTCATCCATTATTAAATAATAAAAAAAAGAAAAAAAGAAATTTAGTTTCTGGGAGGAAAAAAACTGGTCTTTCCCTTTGATAGCAGGAATGGTGTTGATATATACTCCCATTAATTTATAGTCTTATAAATCACTATTTAATCACTATGAGAGGGGAGAAAATAGATTGAATGTCTGGATCTTTTTTAATGCACAGACTTCAGTTCTGAATATATATTCCTTCAATCCAAGCACTTAAGGTTTTTAAATTAGTAAACTGATTGAATTTTAATATTGGGCTTAAATTGTTAATGCATTTCTAGTAATAATTTTTATTAAATCACCTATAATATTAGGATTTTATATATATAATAACCTATAATCAAGGAGACAAGAAGCAACTGGTCTTGTCAGTATATAAGACATAGTTATTTGTAAATAGCATTAAATGACAAGTCATGGTAAGGTCTTGTATAATACAGTAAATCTAACCATGAGATTTTCAAAGTAAACCAAACTTCCAAATAACTTGGTTATAAGTATCTATTTCCTTCTTAACCTCTAAGACAGCAAGGAAACTCCCTCATTGTCTATTAACTCATATTTCTCCCAATCCTGGAACCTCTGGGGCTTTGCTCATTTTCCTTCATGCTTCTCGTGATCCATACCACTTGATACTGCATCTGCTAATCTCAGCCAAATCAAAGCAACCAGTGCCACCTCAACCTGTTTTACTTCAGACTGAGTTCAGAGAAGCCAGCAGTGGAATGTCAACCCTCCATCTTCAATACTCTGCCACCAAATTGCAGATGCTGCCATGACATTAACCTGATTTCCCTGGGCAGATGACCTCACCAATGTGTCCTGGAACATCACTTCCCCAGAGCCCTACTCCACTAGGGAAAATAGGCTGGGGGTATGGATCAACCTACCAATGCCCATATCCAGTGTAGAAGCAATTACAGAAGCCAGACCTTCCACCTTCTGCTCCCCATAAAGACCTTTGATACACACTCCCAGAGGGATAAAGAATAGGGAACCTTCCGATGGAGGGGAGGGGATCTAGAACTCTGGTGATGGGATAGTACAGAATTGTGCCACTTGTATCCCACAATATTGTCAATCATTATTAAATCACTAATTTAAAAAGTGCAGAACTCTTTTCCATATAAATGTTTAAGGCATCTCCAATGATACAAATTCAATTGCAAAGAAGGCTGAAACAAAAATAAACCAAAGGGACTATATTAAGTTAAAAAGATTTTGCACAACAAAAGAGACCAACACACAAAGAGATACCTTACAGAATGGGAGAAGATCTTTACATGTCATATGTCAGAAAAAGGCTAATAACCAAAATATATAAAGAGCTCACCAAACTCAGCAACAAAAAACAAACAAAAAAACCAAATAACCCTATCTAAAAATGGGGTGAAGACATGAACAGAATATTCATCAAAGAAGAGATCCAGAAGGCCAACAAACATATGAAAAAATACTCCAAGTCTTTTGGTTGTCAGAGAAACGCAAATAAAGGCAACAGTGAGGGGCTGGGGGCCGGTGCACCTGGTTGAGAGCACATGCTACAGTGTGCAAGGACCCAGGTTCAAGCCTCCAGCCCCCACCTGCAAGGGGAAAGCTTTACAGATGGTGAAGCAGGGATGCAGGTCTCTCTCTCTCTTGCTCTCTCTCTCTCCCCTCTGTTATCTCTCCCTTCCCTCTTGATTTCTGGCTGTCTCTACCCAATAAATAAATAAAGGTAATAAACATAATGAAAAAAAGACAACAGTGAGATACCACTCCACTCCTGTGAGAATGTTATACATCAGAAAAGGTAGCAACAACAAATGTTGGAGAGGTTGTGGGGACAAAGGAACCCTCCTGTACTGTGGTGGAAAGGTAAACTGGTCCAACCCCTGTAGAGAGCAGTCAGGAGAACTCTCAGAGGGCTAGAAATGGACCTACTCTATGACCCTGCAATTCCTCCCCTGGACATATCTCAATGAACCAAACAACCATCCAAAAAGATTTGTGTATAGCTATGTTCATAGCAGCACAATTCGTAATAGCCAAAACCTGGAAGCAACCCAGGTTTCCAACAACAGATAAGTGGTTGAGTAAGTTGTGGTATAAATACACAATAGAATACTACTCAGCTATTAAAAATGGTGAATTAATCTTCATCACCTCATCTTGGATGGAGTTTGAGTTTGAACAAATCATGTTAACTGAGATCAGCCAGAAAGAGAAGGAAGAATATGGGATGATCTCACTGTTAGAAGCTGAAAAATAAGAACAGAAGAGAAAAACACAAAGCAGAACTTGGACTGGAGTTGGTGTATTGTACCAAAGTAAAAGACTCTGGGTTGGAGGGAAGGTTCAGGTCCTGGAACATGATAGCAGAGGAAAACCTAGTGGGGGTTGAATTGTTGTGTGGAAAACTGAGAAATGTTATACATGTACAAACTATTGGATTCTACTGTTGACTGTAAACCATTAATCCCCCAACAAATAATTGTTTTAAAATTATTTATTTATTCCTTTTTGTTGCCCTTGTTATTTTATTGTTGTAGTTATTAGTGTTGTCGTCGTTGTTGGATAGGACAGAGAGAAATGGAGAGAGGAGGGGAAGATAGAGAGGGGGAGAGAAAGACAGACACCTGCAGACCTGGTTCACCGCCTGTAAAGCGACTCCTCTGCAGGTGGGGAGCTGGGGGCTCAAATCAGAATCTTTACTCTGGTCCTTGCACTTTGCACTATGTGCACTTAACCCGCTGCGCTACCGCCAGACTCCCAATAAATAATTTTTTTAAAGTGGTCTTTCATCCTCTGAATATGCATATGAATATGTCACTACCAACCCCTAATCACAACCCTATACAAAAAGCAGCTTTCGGGGGGGGGGTGGGAAGGGCTGGGCAGTGGCACACCCTATTAAGCGCAGATAGTACTAAACGAAATGACCCATGCAAGGATGTGGGTTCAAGCCCCAGTTCCCCACCTGCAGGAGGGGGGGAGGTCTTCACAAGCAGTGAAGCAGGTCTGCAGGTGTCTTTCTCTCTCCCTCTGTATTTCCTCCTCTCAATATCTCTCTGTCCAATAAAATAAAAATGAAAAAAAAAAAAAAAGGCTGCCAGGAGCAGTGTTTTGAGTTTGGTTGATTTAGACTCAAATAATCTTGGCCGTACTACAAAGGCCTCTGTGTGATTAAACAGGAGTGATAGAGGTAGCACAGAGTCATAGCTCCCATTTACATGAAGTACTGACCAGTTAGTTACCCCATGTCCCTTCAGTGGTTTCTGGTTTCCCTCTGTATCTGCTTATGAAAGAGGAAGCTCTGGACCCGGCAAACCTGAGACACAGGCTCAAGCCCAGTCCCTATTGCTTTGGAGGTAGCTTCAGTGTTATGGTGTCTTTTCCTGCGGTCTCTCTCTCTCTCTCTGGAAAATTAAAAAAAGAAGCAGCTTTACTGACTAGTTCACAAAGGCTCAGTTATATCTAGTCTTTTGGGGACAAGGAAGCTTTTCAAATGTGACACTGAACCCAGGAACTTCGCTGTCTCCTGAAAGCATTTTTCTTTTTAGTGTGATGCTAGAGACTGAACTGAGAGCTCCCACACATGTGATTCTCCTGAGCAGCTCCCCCCCAGCCCTTTTTATTCTTTATACTTAGAGACAAGTGGGTGAGGCAAACACTCAGAGAGGGAGAGACACCAAAGCACCACCCCACCATCCATGGAGTCCCCTTGGAATTGTTCATGTACCATGAACAATGGAGCCCAGGGATCTATGCGAGGTAAGGCCTGAGTTCTATTTGCTGAGCTAACTCCTGGTCTCTAAAGAAGGCTCTTATGTCTCAAGAAAACTGAGCCTACAGCACGCAACTGCCTTCCGGAATTATATTCTTGGAGTTCCATTAAAAAAGGAGCTATAGATAACTCCCTAGGCTCTTGGGTTCCCTTTCAGTATACATCAGTTTCTGTGGTTGCTAAATTTATTTGTCATCTTGATTGGTTCAATGAGATTCCTATACATCTTGTCAAACATTGTTTGGGAGTGTGTTAGTGTTACCAAAGTGCTTAATTATTTGAGCTGGTAGACTATGTAGAATGTCCTCCCCATATGGGTGGAGTTTGTCCAGTTAGTGGGAAGCCTGAAGAGAACAAAATATGTGGTGTTCCTAAATAAAAGGGAGCATCTCCTGCCTGTTTGGACCTGAGACACCTTCCTCTTTTTTTCCCCCCTACTTTTAGACTCAACCTGAAACATCAATTTTCCTTTGATTTTGAGCCTTTATTCTGAAACTAGACCAACTGGCTTTCCCAGGCCTTCAGCTTACCTAATTCAAAACTTGGGATTTGTTGACTTAACAATCACAAGAACCAATTCCATAATATAACATTTCTTTCTCCATAGAGACATACAGAAAGTTGTGTGTTTGTGTGTGCATATGCGCTGTATAACCTTTTGATTCTGCTTCTCTGGAGAACCTTAACTAAATACGTTGAACCTGGAAAATTCTTTCTCTGGGTTCTACATTGATTTTCCATGCATGACAGCTATTCCCATGGGCCTGGAGAGTTAGTTCACCAGATAGAGTACCTGCCTTGTCCTGTGCACCGGACCCAGGTTCGAGCACTGGCACTTACATCGGAGGAACCTGCCACATTGTGGGGGAAGTATAGAGGCTTTATGTGTCTGCAGCTTCTGTTTCTGTGCCTCTGATTGTGAAGATAAGAAATCTCCAAGCCCTGTAGGGAGGAGATGCAGATACTTAAAATATCAGACACACCTTATCCATCCATTTTCCTCTGTCTATTCCCTGGCCTAAAATATTTTACTCTTAAAGGGAAAGTGTCTTCAAGAGAATTGGTTTTGCATAATCCTAAATAATGTGTTAATGATAAAAGTATGATCTTTTTCATGAATGTATCTGTGTAAATCATCAATTTAAGAGTAATGAATGCCAGCTCAGAGAGTCTGAATTCTGGCACTTAGAAATCACCTCAAGAAAGGAAAACCATGGGATATGACAGAGGCACATGTGGGTGAGCACACACATTACCATGCACAAGGGCCTAGGCTCAAGACCCCACCCCCTATACACAGAGGTGAAGGTTCACAAGTAGTGGAGCAGTGCTGTAGGTGTTTCTCTTCCTCTTCTTCTCTCTCTCTTTATTTCTCTCAGGAAAAAAAGTAAAGAAAGAAATTTTTTAAATGGCCACTAGGAGTAGTGGAGTCATTGCAGGCACCAAGCCTCAGCAATAACCCTGGTGGCAAAACAAATAAATGAACAAGAAAAAAAAAAGTCAGGCAGTACTAACTGAGTGTCCAAGGAAGGATCAGTTACTAATATTTAAAAACTTAAATAATACTTAAAATAAAAAGAAATTCCCCCTTTTTCTCCACCCCCAAACCCTGATTTTCATTTGTATAGGAGAGGACTGGCTGAGGAAGTTGTGCTATATATACACAGTGGGATACTACTCAGCTATTAAGAATAATGAATTCAAAGGGTCCACTACTATACTATTTTTTTTTCCTGAGCCTGACATCTGATATGCAGGTGGATCCAAGTTATTGTCTGGGAAGATGATGTCATGGCTGCAAAAAGGACTAGAAAGCTGGATCAGGGAAGAGAGTAGCTTCCAGATATGGGAAAGGTGTATAAATATTGTTGACTGTAAACCTCATCAATTTGATGTCATCTGGGGCCCATATTCATCTTAGGAGCCTATGTGACCTCTGCATCTCTGTAGACCTGAGCTCATATTCTGTGGTCATGAGTAGGAACGTTCCAAGCTGCCTCAATTTTAGGACCCATCTTCCTCAGGTGGAAGACAGGGTATGTTGTCCAGCCTTCCTTTGGAAGATGGAACATTCTCTACCATTCTTGATCCACGTTGAGGGCAAGGTCCTATGGGGGCCCACAAAGAGGTCTATTGTGTTGTTTCTGATAGAGATGACCGGTAATAATGTAGAGAGGGATTTATTTGAGATCTAGGCCCATCATGTCTGTCTGGGAATCTCAGGACTCCCTGACTAGGGCCCCAGCTGATGGGGTGGCCTGATAGTGACTAAAGAGTCATCGTTAAAAGTATGCCAGTCTCTTGCCCTTATTCAGCTTTTGTAGTCCTTATTTGATAAGGTTAGCTTTTTTTTTTTAAAAGAAATCATGCCGGGAAAGTAGCTCAAAAACAGAAAATATATTTGATCCTGAGCCTGATCCCCAGCACCACACTAAAAAAATTGCCTGGAGTTTTAAATTGTACACCCTGCTAGGTTCAGTGTGGAATCAAGGAGATTCCTATTTCCCCACATCAACCACACATGATAGAATTTGGTCTGTGGTTTCTGCTAAGACTGCCCTGGGGGCAGGCACACAGAAGTGGCACTATTTAGGAAAGTGGTTAGAACAGCAGCACTGCCTGGGCAGGTGCTCAGAAGCTTGGTGGTCTAAGAAGGAGGGGAGGACTTTTGACCTGGGTGGCCAGAGTAACTACAACCTTAATCAGTATTTCCTTAGTTAAACAAAACTGAGAAAGCCTTTAAGAATCTTTCCTGGGGTTCGTGGTGCCAAACTGCCCAACTAATTTTACTAAATGAAGCTAAAGCATGACCTTCTTTGACCCTTAGGTATAAATCATAGGCTTCAAGGGTCCTACACTAAATTCAGTTGTAAATGGAAATCTGCCTGAGGATGTAGATTTCAGACTATGAGGGTGGTATCAACAAGATTGACCTGCCAATCTCTAGATCATATAGAGCCATGTCTCTATCAAAGTATGATGGGTGAATTCTGAGAGCCTTTCATTGTGGACCTAACAACTCACACTGAGAGATGAAGGATAGATCTCTTAGATAACTCAGGAAACAATTTCACTGTTACTTGGTCTGGGACCCCAAGCCCACTAAGCTGATGTTTGTCTAAGAGAAACGTTTTGTGGTAGCTATACAGATCATCGGGAAGTGGGTCTATTTCTCAGGACATCAGAATTAAACAGCACTGCTGTTTAATTCAGAACTCTACCAGATGGGTCAGGCTTTGGACATAATTAACTTGGAATAACTCTAAATACATTCCTGAACTGCTTGGACAACAAGGCAAGATTATCTGTTATAAAGATATTACTAGGGGCCAGGTGGTGGTGCACCTGATTGAGTACACACATTATAGTGCACAAGGACCTGGGTTCAAGCCCCCAGTCCCTACCTGCAGGGGGAAAGCTTCAGGAGTGATGAAGCTGTGCTGCAAGTGTCTCTCTGTCTCTTTCCATCTCTACATCCCCCTGCCTTACTCTTTATTTCTGGCTGTCTCTATCAAATAAAGAATGATAAATAAATAGATAGATAAAAGATATTACTATAAGGGACTGGGCAGTGGCACACCTGGTTAAATGCGCATTGTACCAAGTACAAAAACATGCCCAAGGATCTGGGGAGAGCCCCCGGCTCCCCACCTGCAGGGAGGATGCTTCACAAGCAGTGAAGTAGGTCTGCAGATGTCTTTCTCTCTCCCTCTCTATCTCTCTCTCCTCTCAAATTGTCTCTGTCCTATGAAATAAAGTGGAAAAAAGGCCACCAGGTGCAGTGGATTTGTAGTGCCGGCACAGAGCCCCAACCACAACTCTGGAGGCCCATGCCTGTGCACGTGCGCACACACAGACACACACAGACACACACACAGACACACACACACACACATACACACACACACACACACACATTTACTGTAGCTAAGGACTACTATGCCACAAAAATAGACTAAAAGACACCATCTGTCTCAGTTATTACAAGTATAAAGGAACTCAAACTATCCTCCATTCAAATTTAAAAATGGTGGTGGGAAGACAGGTAAAGTAGCTCAGTAGGATAGTGTGCTACTTTCATTTGAGCACAACCCAGGTTTGAACCTGACCCTACCTCACTGAGGGAAACTTTAGTGTTATTCTCTCCCTCTCCCTCCCCCCTCTCATGATATATGTGTATATGTACACATATTATTTCTGTCTTGAAAATGGTGTGGCAAACAGAGATTATGAGATATTGAAAACCTAAGGGCAGTGGTATATAGTATGTAAAAGTCATTAAGTCAGCCCTGGGTTAAGCGCACATAGCACTGACTGAGTGCAAGGATCCAGGTTCAAGCCTCTGACCCCCCCACCTGCAGGGGGATGCTTCACAAGTAGTGAAGCAGGTCTGCAGGTGTCTCTCTCTCCCTCTCTATCTCCCCCTCCATTCTCAATTTTTCTCTGTGCTGTCCACTAAAATGGAAAAAATGGTCACCAGGAACAGTGGATTTCGTGCTGGCACAAAGCCACAGCAGTAACCCTGGAGGCAAAAAACGAAATCACTCAGAAGTCAACACCTGCAAACTCTTGGTGGATGTTTTGTTTTAGTGTGCAATCTAGAAATTAATCAAATGTCCCATTGGAGATTGCATGCTATAATTGAGTCACAAAGAGGCACTATCATGTAGAGCGGGCCATACTGGGGAGAACTCTTAGTCTCCGGTTGCTGCACAGATGAAGTAACCAGGCTCCCAGCTAACACCAATCCCTCTACTTAGATCAAGCCCCCTGCCCTTGCTTCTTCAAGGCTATCACTCCTGAGATTATCCTCCCTCTGTCTCTTTCACTAAGGACATTTTACTCACTCCTAGGTCAGTTACATTAGCATATAAACAGGCTGAGTGTTTTATTTCTCCATCTTAGAAAAATTTGCTTGCTTTATCCTATCTTTTCCATCAACATTTATCCAATTTCTATTTCTTTCCATTGGAAAAGAAAGATAGATAGAAAGAAAGAAAGGAAGGAAGGAAGGAAGAAAGAAAGAAAGAAAGAAAGAAAGAAAGAAAGAAAGAAAGAAAGACTCACTATAGTGTGTTATAGTCTAGGTCTCCATTTTCTCTTCTTCTGTTCATCTCCAAATCCTTTGAAATCTTGGAGTTAGTCCTATGACTCCACCATAACTACTCTTAGGAAGGTCACCAGTGACCTTTAAGTAAGTTAAAACCAATAGCCAACTCCCAGTCTCTGTCATTCTTAGCAATAGCATCTGACAGAATGAACCACTTTTTTTTTATATATATATACTTTCTATATTAGGCTCTAGGATTTCACTGCTCAAACTTTCTCAGTCTCCTTTGTGAGGGTCTTCTTCATTTCCTTCAACTCATGATACAATGTCCCACTGGAACTGCCTTAGCCTTCCTTCTTCTCTCTCTACATATTTATTCTCTTGTTAATCTGGTTTAGACATAGAGTTTTAAATACATAGCTAACTACAACATTTTTATCTCTATCCCAAACATTTCTCCCAAACTCCAGATTTATGACACTGCCTATTCAAATTTCCATAGCTTGTCTAGTATACACCTCAAACCCAGCAAACCTCAAACTGAACACTTGTTACCTTACAAAGCTTTTCCTCCCACACATATACACTTCTAGCTTTCTTTGTCCCATTTATAGCAACTACATCCTCCCAGATGTCCAGGGCAAATAACTTTAGTCACTTTGAGTCTTCACAACCTCTTATTCCTCACAGTCAATTGTTTAGAAGAGTCTCCTGGCTTTCTTACAAACTTCTCTACCACAATTCTGGTCCAACTCACCATAATTTCTTACCTAAATTGATGAATTTACCTTCTTTTTTATAGTTAAAAAATTTTAATATTTACTTATTTTCCCTTTTGTCGCCCTTTTTATTGTTGCTACAGTTACTATTATTGTTGTTATTGATGTCGTCGTTGTTAGATAGGACAGAGAGAAATAGAGAGAAGAGGAGAAGACAGAGAGGAGGAGAGAAAGATAGACACCTGCAGACCTGCTTCACTGCCTGTGAAGCGACTCCCCTGCAGGTGGGGAGCAGGGGGCTCGAATTGGGACCCTTATACCGGTCCTTGCGCTTCAGGCCACAATGTGCTTAACCCGCTGCGCTACCGCCCAACTTCCATGAAATTGCCTTCTTACATATCTACTTGTTTAACCTCCTCAAGCATAAGTAGTAAATTAATCCCTTCAAACATAAGGCAGCTCATGTAATACTTCTCTTTAAAATCTACGGTGACTTCCATGTTAGTTCAGAGAAAAGTGAGAGTCATTTCAAGAGTTTATAAAACCCATAAAATCTGGTGTCTCCCCTTCCAATCATAATTCTGCTCCAACCATGTTGATACCCTTTCTATTTCTTAATTTCCTCCCTTATGGTGCTTAGGTTAGCTGTTTCCTCTTGTAGCACACATCTGCCAGGCATCTCTAGTCTAATTCTTGCATCACCTTCAAGTCTTTGCTCTTATCATGAGCACAATTTACAATGAAGTCTACTAAGATCACTTTACTTCTTTCCTCAACTTAACCCTGACTCCCACCCACTGTACCTGCTTCTACTGAGTCTTCTCTTTGTCTTACAAATTCCCTTTTATTACCTAAAAAATGATATAATTTACTTATTTACTCTCTATATCCTTTCTGCTATCAAATCTTTTTCTATTAAATCAGAAGAGTATATATCCTCATTTAATTCACTTATATATCTCAAGGGCCAATAATCATGCCTGATACATTCTAAGTGCTCAATAAATAACTTGTTGAGATGTATAACCCAGCCTATAAAAGTCTGGTTCTTTGAGATACAAGCTCCAACTACACACACCCTCAGAAGGAAAGTTTCTAGCACCACTTCTGGGGTTGTAGACGCATCCCAGTCCAATCCATTGCTGACCCCTGCTGGAACCCACTGACCAAGTCGCTGTCCTTCCCTTGAGTGAATTAGTATACCTAGAACTCCTTGGGGACCAGCATGGTGAAAGACACTGCTGATATCGTCTCTGTCATTAACTTGTGCTATACACAACTTGTGCTTTCTGCCTCCTTAGGCTTTCCTTTATGCTAAGACTCTGCAGGAGATACACTGATTTACTTTTATTTGAAGTTGATAGGTATGTTCTCTTGTAAGTAGAGGGAGAGAATTGAGGGAGAACTCTGCTTCTAGTTCCACCTTCATAACTAGTAACATTTTTCCCCCAGGGTTATCACTGGGGCTCGGTGCTGTTACTAGGATTCCACTGTTCCTGGTGGCCATTTCCTGTTTTCTTGTTTGTTTGTTTTGTTTTTTAATTGGATAGGACAGAGAGAAGTTGAGAGGGAGGGGAAGATAGAGAGCTGAGAGAAAGACACTTGCAGACCTGCTTGACCATTTGTGAAGCAACCCCTCTGCAGGTAGGGTGCTGGGGGCTCTAATTGGGATCCTTGCACAGGTCCTTGTGCTTCACACTATGTGTGCTTAACCCAGTGTGCTAGTGCCCAGCCCCCATAACTTCATCTTTTCTTTCAACATTTTTTCTTTTAGATATTTACTTATTAGATAGAGACAGAGAAAAATTGAGAGGGAAGGGGAAGATAGAGGAGAGAGAAAGACACCTGCAGCACTGCTTCACTGCTCATGAAGTTTCCCTGTTACAGGTACAGACTGGGAGCTTGAATCCAGGTCTTTGCACATAGTAACTTGTGCCCTCAACCAGTTGCACACCATCCTAACCTCATTAATAACTTGAGCTTTACCCAGACTAAAAATCCTGTGGAAGTAAATTTGGAAACAATAGTGAAATGATTTTTAAAAAATATTTCCTTCCATGTGATCATTTCCTTTTCAACCAGAGACATCCATTTACCTCAGAGAATACCTTGGCTGTTACTGTAGGAATACTGAGGTAAGTAGTGGCCCTACTTTAGCTTTTGATGCCCACAACTAAATAATAGTTTTGAAAACTTTGTTGAGAAAGTAAAGGAGGTTCAATTTTTTTTAATTTTGACCCTTAAGTACTAAAAGTCAAACATGAATCCTGGAGAAAATGTTTAATTATAGTCAATAAGCAGAGAAAATTTAAAGTATGATAGTGTGAAGCGGCTACCGTATGAGGAAAGTGAAGTTTAGTTCCAGTTGGAAAAGCCAGAAGAGGGAGAAGGTCAGAGAGATTGAGAGGAGATTTACCTGGTGCTTGGATCCTTAAGAAGAAACCCATCAGCTTTCTCATTCCCTGGGCTTTGATCCAGAATGGAGAAGATGGATAAGACATTAGGAATCCTAGAGAAGTTGCAGCTGAATCTGGGACTTCTGGACTGGTTCTCCTCTTTCTAGTCCATGTATAGCATGGTGTAGAAGCAACATGGCACTGAACAAGTCATTTTTAAATGACTGACAGGTCTTGACAGATAGAAATGTATTCCCCCACCACCTCAGTTCTCTGTGGATTTGTGGCATGGAAGGGAACCAGAATATCTTACAAGTCATGGTGTAGAAAGGGTGTAGAAATGCAAACACTCAAGTCTCCTCATTTGAATGAAAAAGTTTACTCAACAGAGCCCTCACAACAATAGGATGACAGCATCCATTTGTAAAGCACCAAAAAAAAAAATAAATAAATAAATCCAAACAAGACCTACTGCAATGCATTGTATCCAAGAGCTATGTGCCCAGAGACACCCAGAGCAACCACACAGGATGGGGATTGAGTGAGGACCTAGAGAATCACACTATCTCCTTTCTGATATCATGAAGACAGATGACCTCTGAACATTTGGAAATCACAGTGTGAAGGAGGAGGAACCCTTGAAAGGAGGTACTCCTGACAGAGAGTTCCACAAGTTTAACTTTTGCCTCTGTCATTAAGCGAAGTGGGAGTTTCTCAGTAAGATGCAATTAGCTATACATAATGTGGGATGTTAGCTTTCAGTGTTTGTGAGTTTTCACCTGTTTTCTTTTCTTCCTTTATACTAAAGTGGAATATTTTGAAAGGGGAACCAGCTCTGGATCGCTTATGGCTATTATGAAATAGGAAGGATTCAAAGAGAAAAGAATGAAGAAGGAGGAGGAGGAGGAGGAGAAGGAGGAGAAGGAGGAGAAGGAGGAGAAGGAGAAGAAGGAGAAGGAGAAGGAGAAGGAGAAGGAGAAGAAGAAGAAGAAGAAGAAGAAGAAGAAGAAGAAGAAGAAGAAGAAGAAGAAGAAGGAGAAGGAGAAATTAAGAGGAGGGGGAGATAGAGATGAAGAGAGAAAGAGAGACATCTGCACTTAAAACACTGCTTTACTGCTCATGAAGCTTCTCACCTGCAGGTGAAGACTGGGGACGCTATACAACCTGGGTCCTTGGGAGCCAGGCGGTGGTGCAATGGGTTAAGCTCACGTGATGGCTAAGCGCATGTGAAGGCTGAGCGCATGTGACGGCGAAGTGCAAGGACCGGTGTAAGGATCCGGTTCAAACCCCCGGCTCTCCATCTGTAGGGGGGTCGCTTCACAAGCGGTGAAGCAGGTCTGCAGATGTCTTTCTCTCCCCTCTCTGTCTTCCCCTCCTCTCTCGATTTCTCTCTGTCTTATCCAACCACTATGACAACAGCGATAATAACGATGAGCAACAAAATGGGGAAAATGTCCTCCAGGAGCAGTGGATTCATAGTGCAGGCACTGAGCCCCAGAGATAACCCTGGAGGCAAGAAGAAGAAGAAGAAGGAGAAGGAGGAGGAGGAGGAGGAGGAGGAGGAGGAGGAGGAGGAGGAGGAGGAGGAGGAGGAGGAGAACAACAACAACAACAACAACAACAACAACAACAACAACCTGGGTCCTTGTACATGGTAACCTGTGTGCTAAACCAGGTTTGCCACCACTCAGGCTCATAGATGGAATTTATATTGAGTTTGCCTCTTATATACACAATTTAGCCATCTTTGCAATGAACTCCAGAAAATAGGTATGTATCTCTGAACTTCTTGTGAGGAAGGGGGGGTAGAGTGGTCTTATCCATGTCCTATGGTTGGCACTAGAGTTCCTAAGCTAACATCCCTAATATATGACCTAAAACATTCTTGATTATTTACAATTCTCCGTATACTTTTCTTTCCCCCTAAATAAAACAATCACAGTTTGCCCCACAGATGTTTTACACTTTGTGTTTTGACACTGACACTGATCTTGTCATATCTGTTTGCTTTTATTAACATTTGCCTGGCATATCATTTCCTACCCTGCCATCTACTGTGATTCTTTAACCAACAGTATTTCCCCTCCCTTTAAAATAATGTTAGTCAGTCATTATTAAGTCAATAATAAAAAAATGTTTAAATGCTCTTAATACATGCAAGCAATACATAAGGACACTCTCCTTTTAAAAGAGTTAAAGTATTATATAAAAGGCTGAAAATCCATTATTTCTTTAAATTGTCTGTTATGGTCTTTTGCTTTTTTTTTTTTTTTTTTTTGTCCATCTCACTTGAATTTTTGCTCTTTCTGTATTCTGGGTGTTAACCACATACCTATTATTTTTTTTCTGAATGAAATTATAGAATTTTGGTAGTTTTATTTAGGTTTATGGATGTAAAATATTTTAGAATTTTGATATAATAAAATCTGTTTTCATCCTGAAGTTATTTTTCCAAAATTTGTGTTCTACATTCTCATTTAAGAAAAAAACATCTTTTACTTTATTTGGTTCTAGACAAGGTTTTCCATAGCCAAAAGCTAACAGATTTTCAAGTGTTTTAGGTTAATATCTTTTGCAACTTAAAATGTCTAGGGATCTACCATCTGGAATTAATTTTTTGAGAGATTTGATATAGAAAGTAATGTTTTGGGGGCCCAGTGGTGGTGCACTGGGTGAAATAGACATAATAGGAGACACAGAGGCCCCCAGAAGGATCTCCTGCTCCCCATGTGCAGGGGGCTCGCTTTGCAGGCGAGGAAGCAGGTCTGCAAGTGTCCATCTTCCTCTCGCCTATCCATCGTCCCCTCCCCCCTCAATTTCTGTGTCTTGTCCAATAGAATAGAAAAGAAAAATGGCAACCAGGAACAGAGGATTCATAGTACCAGCACCGAGCCCTAGTGATAAACCTGGAGGAATAAAAAAAGGAAGGAAGGAACGAAGGAACGAACGAACGAACAAAGGAAGAAAAAAAAATTTTTTTGTGGACCGGGCACTCACACACCGGTTAAGTGCACATAGTACTAAGCACAAGGACAGGCGCAAGGATCTGGGTTCAATACCCCACCACCACCACCTGCAGGGGAACCGCTTCCCATACAGCAAAGCAGGTCTGCAGGTGTCTTTCTCCCTCTCTATCTCCTCCTCCTCCCTCAATTTTTCTCTGTCCCATGCAATTAAAAAAAAGGGGGGTGGCAACAAGAAGCAGTAGATTCACAGTGCAGGCACCAAACTCCAGCAATAACTCTGGAGATGATGATGATGATGATGATGATGATGATGATGATGATGATTTTTGATCTGGTCTCATGAAAAGCAGTTCATGGGAGCCGGGCTGTAGCGCAGCGGGTTAAGCGCAGGTGGCGCTAAGCGCAAGGACTGACATAAGGATCCTGGTTCCAGCCCCCGGCTCCCCACCTGCAGGGGAGTCCCTTCACAGGTGGTGAAGCAGATCTGCAGGTGTCTGTCTTTCTCTCCTCCTCTCTGTCTTCCCCTCCTCTCTCCATTTCTCTCTGTCCTATCCAACAATGATGACATCAACTACAACAACAATAAAAAAAGACAAGGGCAACAAAAGGGAAGATAAATAAATAAAATTACAAAAAAAAAAAAGCAGTTCATTAGCACTCATTGACCTCTCTTATATACCAAACTCACCTATACTCACAGGCTTATTCTGAGTTCTTTATTCAATTCCATTCATCTACTAAGAAGTCTATAGCTGTACTATAGCAGATTGTTCCAGTGATCAAAGCTTTGCAATATTTTAATATCAGACGAGATTGGGCATGTTCAGGGTGGTATGGCCATAGACTGCAATAGTTTAATATCTAGCAAAGTAATTCTCCCCCTAAATTTCCCTAACTTCCATGGTCTTCAATGATATTACCCTGAAAAGTTTTCATGAAAAATTTTCTAAGGATTAAATGTATGGAATGACATTTTATTTTTAGCATTGAGTTTTACCAGCCATATAATATTTTTCCCTTAGTCATATTTTCCTTTATGTCACTCATTAAAAGTTTCATAGGCATGTCTATAAAAGTGCTTTATGCTATTCATTGCTACTGTACATGAAATCACTTAGTCTATTGCATTTTCTAATTGATGGCTGTTGGCATATAAGGAAAATCATTGATTTTTCTCCTTTCATCAATTAATGTGGTGAGTTACATTGAGAGATCTTTACTGAATCCATGTTACATTTTTGTGGTAAAGTTCACATCATAATGAATTATTCTTTCCATTCACTGCTACATTAGAATTTCTAGTATTTCACTTAAAATTTTTGTATCCATTGTTATAGATAAAAATGGTATTTTCCCTTATTTTATAAATCTGGTTCTATTATAGGGAGTAAATTGGATAATTTTATATTTTTTTCTAAGAATTAGAACAATTTAGATCAGATGGAATATATAATTCTTCATGGTTTTGAGAACTCGCCTACACAACCACCTAGATCCAGTGCTTTGGAGATAGATTTTTGACTGCCATCAATTTCAGATTTTCAATATCTTCTTATGATGTTTTCAATTTTAATATTTATTTGCCTATAAAATTATCCATATGCTTTTCAACTCTATTGATACAAACTTGTTTGTGTTATTTTCTTATATTGGGTTATCGGCAAAGTCACAACATATTTTTTCTATGCAAAAATGCATCATGGGGGCCAGGTGGTAGAATACACAGCTTAATGCACACTTTACCATGCATAAGGATTGAGTTCAAACCCCCCCCCACCACAGCCCCCTTGCTTCAAACCACTTCAGTGGGTTCAAACCACTTCATGAGTAGTGGAGCTGGTCTGCAAGTGTGTCTCTCTTTCTATCTCCCCCTCCTCTCTCAAATTCTCTGTCATAGCAAACAAAATAGAAAAAAAAGAAAAGAAAAATGCATCATGACTTTTCTGACAACCCAATAATTATAAAAATTGCCTATTCACTCAGATTTTATGTCCTTTTTCATTTTTGATGACACTGTGCACCTTTCTCTGTATTCACTTTAAATTGCCAAAGATATCTATATTTATTATCTTTTAAAAGAGTTTTCCAGAAAGAATGTGAGTGTTGGGACAGGACTCAGTTCATTCCTAGCTGATTGTATAAACTGATAACCTATTTAGACTCTGTATGTTTCAGGAGCTTCCCCTATACATTGAGGGTGATAAACCCTTGTTGTGGAATTATTGCTATATAAGAAGATTTATAACATCCATAAATATCGGAAGACTATGCATTGTTGACCCTCAACAAATTATATAGTTCTCTCTCTCAAAAAGTTTTGTTCACCTTTACTCATTGTTTCCTTTTGGTTCATTCATTTCTTCTTTTACCTATTGCAAAACTTTTCAATGTTTTTCATTATTATTTCTCTTAGAGTCATTTTAAACACCTTTTTAATAGAGAGAGGAGGGGTAGCAATGGGTGGCACACATGGTTAAGCACTCACATTACAGTATGCAAGGACTGAGGTTCAAGCCCCTGGTCCCCATATGCAGGGGAAAAGCTTCACAAGTGGTGAAGCAGGATTTCAGGAGCCTCTGTCTCTCTCCCCCTCTACCTCTCTTTCCCCTCTAAATTTCTCTGTCTCTATCCACTAATAAATAAAAATATTGAGAGAGAAAGAGAGAAAAAGAATGGTAGGAGAGATAATATAATAGTTATGCAAAAGTCGCCCGGGTGAACTAGGAATACCAAAAGAGACCACCTGGGACCACAAGAAGACAGGATTGGAATGACTTGAGGAACCCACCAAATCACTGGTGAGTGGAAACATGTGTGGCTCCCAGAGAGGAGCCTAGGGAGAGATTAAGTGGCTGGTAACAGTCTGGAAGTGTACCAGTTGAGACACCACCTCCAGTCTATTTCACCAACAAAAAGATGGCTGAAGGAAGGAAAGGAGTCCCCTGAGACTCACCAAATGCAACTGTGAGTCTCCATTGCTACTACCCTCAGAAGCTTCAGCAGTGGCAAGGAGGCACTGTGCTGACACCAGGGGACAGAGAACTAACGAGGAAACTTAGGAGAAGATCTATACCTAGGTGGCCTAGCAGTGGGGCTGTGAGAGTCTCTTTGCATAACCACTGGATTATCTCTGCATCACACTGCTTTATTGCTTGGTCAGGAATCAGTGATTAAGCTAAGTAGTCTACTTATAGTCTAAAAGCCCTCAGGCTTTGAGATCAACATCCAAACACTAGTTAAGGAAATAATCACAGGAGTGAGTAAAGAGTATGAAAGAACTGTCATAAAAAATACAGAAACACCAAATGACACCCTGGAAGAAAACACTAATTATCTCAAGGTTATCAGAGAGCTGAAAGCTGAAATAGCTGAGCTGAGAACACAACTAGCTAAACAAGCTAAAACAGTATCAGAACAGGGTAACAAAATAGATGAACTCCAGAAAACAGTGCAGGGCAGAGAGAATAGAATCAATGAGGCTGAAGACCGAATTAGCAAGATCAAGGACGAATTAGAGACAAATAAAAGAGAAGTAAGAGATCTCAAAAAAAGATTAAGAGATGCTGAAAACAACAACAGAGACCTATGGAATGACTTCAAAAGAAATAATATATACATTATTGGCTTACCAGAGGAAAAAAGAGAGGGAGGGGAAGAAAGCATTCTTCAGGACATAATAGCTGAGAACTTCTCTAGTCTAGACAAAATAAAAAACATAAAGGTTCAAGAAGCCCAGAGGTTCCCAAACAGAATTAACCCAGACTTAAAGACACCAAGACAAATTATATTTAGAATGGAAAGGAATAAGGATAAAGAAAGGATCCTGAAGGCTCCAAGAGAAAAACAAAGAGTCATCTACAGAGAGGAAAACCCATAAGATTAGCAGCAGAGTTCTCCACACAAACAGTACAGGCCAGAAAAGAATGGCAAGATATCTCTCAAGTACTCAGTGAGAAAGGCTTTCAACCAAGACTAATGTATCCTGCTAGACTGTCATTCAGACTAGATGGAGGCATCAAAACCTTCTCAGACAAGCAACAGTTGAAAGAATCAACTATCACCAAACCTGCCCTGAAAGTTCTGAAAGGCCCTATAGTCAGACCACCATAAATATACCATCTATCAGAGCACTTTAAAAATCTACAAGAATGGCAATATATATATTCAATCTTTGATATCAATAAATGTCAATGGCCTGAATTCACAGATTAAAAGGCACAGAGTAGGAAGATGGATCAGAAAACACAACCTAACAATATGCTATTTACAAGAAACCCACCAAACTCAACAAGACAAACACAGACTCAAAGTGAAAGGATGGAAAACTATCATACAAGCCAATGGCTCACAAAAAAAGGGCAGGAACAGCTATTCTCATATCTGACAAGATAGACTTTAAAATAAATAAAATTTAAAAATATAGGGATGGATACTACTTAATGCTCAGTGGATCAGTCAATCAAGAGGACTTCACAAATATTAAACATCTATGCACCCAATGAGAAGCCATCTAAATACATCAAACATCTACTGAAAGAGCTACAGCAGTATATTAACAGAAACACAGTCATAGTAGGGGACTTCAACACCCCACTCTCTCAACTTGACAGATCATACAGGCAGAAAATTAATAAAGGCATGAGGGAGCAAAATGAAGAGATAGATAAACCAGAACTACTGGACATTTTCAGAGTCATTCTAGCCAACCGGATACAGCAGTATATTAAAAAGATTGTTCATCATGACCAAGTGGGGTTTATACCAGGCATTCAAGGTTGATTTAAGATACATAAATAAATCATCATGATCCACCAGAGCAATAAAGGCAAGGCCAAAAACCATGTGGTCATATCAATAGATACAGAGAAAGCCTTTGACAAAACATAACATCCCTTTATGATCAAAACACTACAAAAATGGGAATAGATGGAAAATTCCTGAAGATAGTGGAGTCTATATATAGCAAACCTACAGCCAACATCATACTCAATGGTGAAAAACTGGAAGCATTTCCCCTCAGGTCAGGTACTAGACAGGAATGCCCACTATCACCATTATTATTCAACATAGTGTTGGAAGTTCTTGCCATAGCAATCAGGCAGGAGCAAGGAATTAAAGGCATACAGACGGGAAGAGAAGAAGTCAAACTCTCCCTATTTGCAGATGACATGATGGTATACATAGAAAAAACTAAGGAATCCAGCAAGAAGCTTTTGGAAATCATTAGGCAATACAGTAAGGTGTCAGGCTACAAAATTAACATTCAAAAGTCAGTGGCATTCCTCTATGCAAACACTAAGTTAGCAGAACATGAAATCTAGAATTCAATTCCTTTTACTATAGCAACAAAACAATAAAATATCTAGGAATAAACCTAACCAAAGAAGTGAAAGACTTGTATACTGAAAATTATGAGTCACTCCTCAAGGAAATTGAAAAAGACACAAAGAAGTAGAAAGATGGGAGTTGGGCAGTAACACAGCGGGTTAAGTGCACGTGGTGCAAAGCGCAAGGACCAGTTAGGATCCTGATTGAGTCCTGAGCTCCCCACCTGCAGGGGAGTTGCTTCACAAGCAGTGAAGCAGGTCTGCAGGTGTCTCTCTGCCTCTCTATCTCCCCCTTCTCTCTCAATTTCTCTCTGTCTGTATCCAATAACAAATAAGAAAAAAAAAAAGAAGTGGAAAGATATTCCATGTTCATGGGTTGGAAGAATTAACATCATCAAAATGAACATGCTACCCAGAGTCATATACAGATTTAATGTTATCCCCATCAAGATCTCAACCTCATTTTTTAGGATAATAGAACAAATGCTACAAACGTTTATCTGGGAACGAAAAGACCTAGAATTGCCAAAACAATCTTGAGAGGAAAGAACAGAACTGGAGGCATCACACTCCCAGATCTCAAGTAGTATTACAGGGCCATTGTCATCAAAACTGCTTGGTACTGGACCATTAATAGACACACTGACCAGCAGAATAGAATTGAGAGCCCAGAAGTAAGCCCCCACACCTATGCACATCTAATCTTTGACAAAGGTGCCCAGACTATTAAATGGGGAAAGCAGAGTCTCTTCAACAAATGGTCTTGGAAAACATGGTTTGAAACATGTAGAAGAATGAAACTGAACCACTATATTCCACCAAACACAAAAGTAAATTCCAAGTGGATCCAGGACTTGGATTTTAGACCAGAACCTATCAGATACTTAGAGGAAAATATTGGCAGAACTCTTTTCCACATAAATTTTAAAGACACCTTCAATGAAATGAATCCAGTGACAAAGAAGACTAAGGCAAGCATAAATCTATGGGACTGCATCAACTTAAAAAGCTTATGCACAGCAAAAGAAACCACTACCCAAACCAAGAGACCCCTCACAGAATGGGAGAAGATCTTTACATGCCACACATCAGATGAAAGGCTAATAACCAGAATATATAAAGAGCTTGCCAAACTCAACAGCAAGAAAACAAATGACCCCATCCAAAAATGAGGAGAGGACATGGACAGAATATTCACCACCGAAGAGATCCAAAAGGCTGAGAAACACATGAAAAAATGCTCCAAGTCTTTGAGTGTCAGAGAAATGCAAATAAAGACAAAAATGAGATACCACTTCACTCCTGTGACAATGTTATACATCAGAAAAGGTAACAGCAGCAAATGCTGGAGATGTTGTGGAGTCAATGGAACCCTCCTGCACTGCTGGTGGGAATGTCAATTGGTCCAACCTCTGTGGAGAACAGTCTGGAGAACTCTCAGAAGGCTAGAAATGGACCTCCCCTATGATCCTGCAATTCCTCTCCTGGGGATAGATCCTAAGGAACTCAACACACCCATCCAAAAAGATCTGTGTACACATATGTTCTTAGCAGCACAATTTGTAATAGCCAAAACCTGGATGCAACCCAGGTTTCCAACAACAGATGAGCAAGTTGTGGTATATATACACAATGGAATACTACTCAGCTATAAAAAATGGTGACTGTACTGTTTTCAGCCAATCTTGGATGGACTTTGAAAAAATCATGTTAAGTGAAGTAAATCAGAAACAGACGGATGAATATGGGATGATCTCACTCTCTGGTAGAAGTTGAAAAACAAGATCAGAAAAAAAGAAAAAAACAACACAAGTCGAACCTGAAATGGAATTGGCGTATCATACGAAAGTAAAAGACACTGGGGTGGGTGGATGGGGAGAATATAGATCCAGGAAGGATGACAGAGGACCTAGTGGGTGTTGAATTGTTATATGGAAAACTGGCAAATATTATGCATGTAGAAACTACTGTATTTACTGTCAAATGCAAAACATTAATTCCCTAATAAAGAAATTTAAAAAAAAACGTAGCAGCAGCAAATGCTGAAGAGGTTGTGGTCAAAGGAACCCTCCTGCACAGCTGGTGGGAATGTCAATTGGTCCATCCTGTGTGGAGAACAGTCTGGAGAACTCTCACAAGGCTAGAAATGGACCTACCCTATGATCCTGCAATTCCTCTCCTGGGGATAGATCCTAAGGAACTCAACACACCCATCCAAAAAGATCTGTGTACACATATGTCCTTAGCAGCACAATTTGTAATAGCTAAAACCTGGAAGCAACCCAGTTGTCCAACAACAGATGAGTGGCTGAATAAGTTGTGGTATATATACACAATGGAATACCACTCAGCTATAAAAAATGGTTACTTCACCATTTTCAGCCGATCTTGGATGGACCTTGAAAAATTCATGTTAAGTGAAATAAGTCAGAAACAGAAGGATGAATATGGGATGATCTCAGTCTCAAGAAAAAGTTGAAAGACAAGATCAGAAGGAAAAAAAAAAGCACAAGTAGAACTTGAAATGTAATTGGTGCATTGCACCCAAGTAAAAGACTCCGGTGGGTGGGTGGGAGTGAGAATACAGGTCCAAAAAGGATGACAGAGGACCTAGTAAGGGTTGTATTATTATATGGAAAACTGATAAATGTTATGCATGTACAAAGTATTGTATTTACTGTTGAATATAAAACATTCCCCAATAAAGAAATTAAAAAGAAATAGTTACGAAAAAAGATATTTATGCCTGAGGCACTGAAATTCCAGATTAAATCCCTGAACTCCCATAAGCCAGAGCTGCGCAGTCCCTTGGCATTACAAAAAAAAAAAAATCTGATATATAAGAGAGAGACAGAGAGAGAGACTCCGACTGACCATAGCACTGAAATGTCCTTCAATGTGCAGAGGGCCAACCTCAAACCTGGATTGTGCATATAGCAAAGCAGCACACTATCCAAGTGAGTTCTTTGGTCATCCCTTCAACACCTTTTCTTTTTTTTTTCTTTTTCCTTTTTTTTTTTTCCTCCAGGGCTATTGCTGGGCTGGGTGCCTGCACCATGAATCCAATGATACTGTTCATTGTTGGATAGGACAGAGAGAAATGGAGAGAGGAGGAGAAGACAGAGAGGGGGAGAGAAAGATAGACACCTGCAGACCTGCTTCACCGCCTGTGAAGCGAGTCCCCTGCAGGTGAGGAGCCAGGGGCTAGAATTGGGCCACATGCGCTTAACCCACTGAGCCACCCCCCCACTCCCTTCAACACCTTTCCTAACCAGTTCTCTTCCTGAAAAATCTTAAACCACACATATAGTACAGCACTATGAAGGACTACAGACATTGTAATACGTTAAGATTTTTTTTTAATCATACAGATCAATCTGTTTCCTGGGAGACAGTATCTTCACTGCTGAGAATGAATATATGGTCAGTAGTGATGTTTCTGCTTGGTTTTGTTTGTTTGTTTGTTTGTTTGTTCTACCAGCAGGATTATTACTGAGGCTCAGTGCCTACATGTCAACTCTACTACTCTTGGTGTTTTTTTTTCTTTCCTTTATTCTGATAGACACGGAGAGAAACAGAAAAGGAGAGAGGAAGAGAGAGAGTGACACCAACAGCACTGCTCCACTTGTGGAGCTTCCCCTACCCCCAACAGGAAATGCCCCCATGTGCAGCACCACCCAGCCCCTCTTGGTTTCTCTGTATTTGTTTTTATTTCTTTTAGAGCCACAAGCTTACTTCATTCATTTTCAATCTTTTTTTTTTTAAATAAGGCTATAAAATGGATATCATCCATGAGTATTTGCTTCCATCACAAAAGTTTTGCCATGTAGCACTTTTGGTTTCATTCAGTTCTCTACATGTTTGTATTTACACCTTTTGTCTGCATAATATAGAGGCTTGCTTTTATAATCTTCAATGCATACGGTTTTGGTTAAAATTTTGCTGGATTTGCTAAGACTGACTTTAGATTTTACTATATGGTCAACAGGAATGCCCACAAACTTCCAAAAGTAAGTTTCATATTTGCTGTAGGCTTTTGGTAAATATTTTTTTTAATAAAAAGAAATTACATTTCATACCAGCTTTTAAGTCCTCCTACAAAGTGGTGTTGAATTCTAACATTTGCTTTGGAATCCATTGAGATCCATACTTTTTCCTTCACAGTTTCTATCAACTTAATTAATTAATTAAATGTGCCATAACTACCAGATGCTTCCCCTTAGCAGTCTAACTCTAGACAGTCTCAAAACCATATTTATATTTCCATTTACAATGGCAGTAACCCTGGCCCCCACCTGCAAGGGGAAAGCTTTGTGAGTGGTGAAGCAGTGTTGCAGGTGTCGCTCTGTCTCTCCCCTCTCTATCTGCCCCTTCCCTCTCAATTTCTAGTTGTCCCTATTCAATAAATAAATAAAGATTAAAAAAACTTTAAAAAAGAAAAAAGTTACTATGGCAACAACATTGAAACTACAATAAAAATGTTGGTAATAAATAAAAATATCAATATGTTTTTTTTTTCTTTTTCCTCCTCCAGGGTTATTGCTGGGCTCGGTGCCTGCACCATGAATCCACCGCTCCTGGAGGCCATTTTTCCCCCCCTTTTGTTGCCCTTGGTGTAGCTTCGTTGTGGTTATTATTATTGCCCTTGTTGACGCAATTCGTTGTTGGATAGGACAGAGAGAAATGGAGAGAGCAGGGGAAGACAGAGAAGGGGAGAGAAAGATAGACACCTGCAGACCTGCTTCACCGCCTGTAAAGCAACTCCCCTGCAGGTGGGGAGCCGGGGGCTTGAACCGGGATCCTTACGCCGGTCCCTGCGCTTTGCGCCACATGCGCTTAACCCACTGCGCCACCGCCCGACCCCCATATCAATATGTTTTTATATTTTATTTATCATTTATAGGGTAGAGACAGAGAAAAGTTGAGATTGAATAGGGAGATAGGAAAAGAGAGAAAGAGAGAGAGAGAGAGTGTGTGTGTTCCAGGTGGGGACCAGGGAATTGAACCAAGGTCTTTGCTCTCTGTAACATGTATGCTCAACCAGGTGCACCACCGCCCAGCCCCTGTCTATATTTTCATTTTTTAATATTTCATTTATTTTGAATATAGCCAGAGAGAAAATCAGAGGGAAGGAGAGAAAGAGACAACAGCAGCACTGTTCCACTGCTCATATAGCTTCCCTCCTGCAGGTGAGGCCCTCATACACTGTGTATTCTGTCAGATGTGCCACTGCTCAGCCTGTTTTCTGAGTTCCAATCACCAGCTCTAACGCAACAGTGACTAAACTACCACACTTCTCTAAAACTCTATCTTAGGGAACAGGTAGTGGTATATCTGGTTAAGCACACACATCAGTGCTCTAGGACCTGGGTTCAAGCCCCTGCTTCCCACCCTCAGGGGGAAAGCTTTGCAAGTGTTGAAGCAGGACTCCAAGTGTCTTTCTTTCTCCCTATCCCTCCCCTTTCCTCTCAATTCTCTCTGCCTCTATTCAATAAATAAATTTTTCTTTTAAAAAAAACTTGATTCCTCTCAGTAAGTTTATCTTCTGGTTTTCATTTTTTATCCTCTGTTTTTGTTGTAACTTCAATATATATATATATATATATACATATATATTTTAGAATATAAATTCCATATTCAATATATATATATATTACATATGAAACCAGCAGACTTCCTATTTGATTCCTGAATAAATCTGACTCATAAGCAAAGAAGAAACCAATCACAGTTCTTTTACTACTTTAACCTCTAGAACTATATATATCATTGCTTCTTTCTACTTTGAGCCCCTCTACACTTCGAACCCCTGTATAGCAAATTTTTGTATTCAGTTCCTAAAATTCCACATATACAATGCATCTGACACCAACATGGGAACAAACGTGTCTGGTACTCTGAATATTCCTTGTTAATTAAAGAACTTGGCCCTGGGGAGCAGGTGGTGGCCCTGGGGGGCAGGTGGTGGCACATAGTACTATGTGCAAGGATCCTGACTTAAACCCCTACTCCCCATCCACCTGCAGCGGGGTGGTGAAACAGATCTGCAGATTTCTCTCTCCCTCTCTGCCTCTCCCTCCTCTCTTAGTTTCTCTCTGTCCTATCCAATAAAATGGGAAGGAAAAAGGAAAAAGTGGCTTCCAGGAGTAGTAGATTTGTAGTGCAGACTCTGAGCCCCAGCATAACTCTGGAGACAAAACAAAAACAAAGAAACAATAAGATGCCCTTCAAGTTAACACAAAGGACCAAACTGGGTAAAACTGTCCTAATGCCACTTGTTAATCTCCAACACAATGTAAGGGCTAGAATCTCCCACACTTGTGTTTTGAAGGACACATGGAACTTACACCATCACACCTTAACATTTTCATCTGCAATTCTGACTGAATAAAGGCAACACACATTTCTCCATCCAACAGTGCCTTTTCCTTCTGTAGCAAACCTGTATCAACTACATCCATGTGAGTCAAGATCAGCCTCAGGGGACTATGCAGTCTGATACTGCAAAACTCTGTGTTAATTATCTATTTTTTAAAAAATGTAATAGCTTTTCTATGAACACTAGCTACCATAAGCTACTACAACTCAAAGAGACTAAGGAATTAAAAAAAAAACAAAACCTAAGATCATTATAGATATGTGCCCTGGCCTTGTTCCATATCTACACATCTTAATCTCCAAAGTCTACACACTTAACAGCCAATGGATATGTAAATGTGTTAGTGCTTAAGAGAAAAAAAATAATCATATCCATTATCTTCAATCAAGTAACAGAAAAATTATACTATGAGGACCAAAAATGTATTTTCTTGATGAAGCTATGTCCAAAATTGGGTTAACAGTATTGCTTCTCTCCTTCTTGGAAAGAAGCTCCCCTACCCCCAACCCCAGACAAAAGAGAGTATGAAAAGGAAACACTTACCTGGACAGTCACTAGTGCATATCTTCTCAAAAAGTGGAGATGCTCTTCAAAACTGCCTCTGGAAGCCAAGCTTGGACCTCAGCAGGTTTATTATATGAAAGCAGAATATGAGTAAAGTGCAAACACACTGCAGGGAAAGGGGTGTGTGTGTGTGTGTGTGTGTGTGTGTGTGTGTGTGTGCGTGTGTGCGCGCGCACACACACACACACAATGACTCTCCTTCCTATCTCTCCATCAGAGAGCAGAATCTTTGGGACGAAGTGGGTAGAGGTAGAGACAAGATGTCAAGAGTGGTATTCCATTATGTGGAAGAACAGAGAAAGAAGGCCAAATGATAGCTTCTTACCCCCAAGGGTGGTTGCCTGTCCTATTCATCCCCTCACAGCCAGAGTAGGGGGTCCTTTTCCCTTATTCCCAAGGTCTGACCTGGAATTTATTCCTAAGTTTCAACCGAGATTTCAGGGATGAATCTGTTAATAGGTTCTGTTTGTTATTAGATCATTCCCCTATCAGAACTCAGAATGGTAGTGGTGGGGAAAGGACCCAAAAGTTCAGGTTGATCCCAACTAATACTCAAACATGCTTGCTGAGTTTCATTTGATTAAACAAAAGAAACAAAGGAAATACAGTTCACAAGGACCAAGGTTCAAGCCCCTGGTCCCTACCTGCAGGCGAAAAGCTTCACAAATGGTAAAGCAGACCTGCAGGAGTATCTCTGTCTCTCCATCTCTATCACCCCCTCCTCCCTCAATTTGTCTCTATTCAATAATAAATAAATAAAAATAAGTATGTCTTTAAAAACCCTGGAAGTGAATTCCAAGATATTCATTATTAATTCATCTGCTGAAGTGGAAAGTGTAACAATCCTTAGACTAAGGAAAACAAGTCTAGAAATCTTTCTTCCACTAGGGGATACTCTAGTGGTCCGAGTGTCTCCCTCCTCTCCACCCAGGACCTAAAAGGAGTCATTGAAAGATATGCAGAAATTAGATTGTCAGAGGTCATACCCAAACGAAAACCCCAAAAACAGAAGGCAAATAAGGACACTACTTGGAAGAGTGAGAATCAAAAGTCATTTATCAAAGGGTTGTTGAAAAAAAAAAAGCTTTCTTGAGCCAGTTACAGAATGGTCAGTGGGTCAGCTGGAGTCTCTTCCCTGTTAGCTTCAGATTTTCTATTGAAGGCAACAAAGGGAAATTCACAATACTTAGGGAGAACTGCTATGCCCTTTATATTCAGTCCCAGTTGAAGAAACAAATGGAGAAAAGGGAGAGTTCTTCCCACCATCAAAACCCATCTTTATAATTAGGCACCTCTTCTTCCCAGATGTAACTCAAGGAGAGGCTCTTATTTAGTTCTACTTAGTCCACATCAAGAAACACTTCAAGTCTCAGGACATATCCTTCAGTATCTTCCTAAAGACATTTCCCTTGCTTAGTATACAAGCTCTTTGTAAAATCCCCACACCAGGTTCATACCACTCACACTCTCAAGAAAACCAGGACAATCAGGACCAGAAATATAAAAGAAATGCCAGAGTCATTTCCACTTTAAATCCACATAGGAGGAAATGAACTCAATCTGCTAAGAAAAGAGCTTGTGGGTTAAACACCACAGTCAAAGAGCTCAGAAGAGACCAAACATTTGAAGAAACATGTAAGTTATAAGGAATAAGGAGCAGGAAAGTGATAAGGAATAAAGAGCAAAAGGATACAAGCAGCTGGAAGAGAGAGTGGTTGGAGAGAGAAAGAGAGAGAGAGGGAGGGAGAAGAGGGGAGAGGGGAGAGGGGAGAGGGAGAGAGGGAGAGAAGGAGAGAGGGAGAGAGAGAGAGGGGGAGGGAGAGAGAGAGAAAGAAAGAAAGAGAAGGAGGGAGATGGAGGAGGTGGGGCAACCAAGTGGGAAGGAAAGTCACTTAGAAAGCCAGATGCCCAAGTTCTAGGCATAGCTCCTCCCAACAATTTAGCGTGTGATTTTTAATTTATCTAAGCTTCAGTGTCTTTATCTGAAAAATACAATAAAACAGTTTCTTTAACTAGATGCCTGCCATGGTTCTTTAAGATATGGCATCTTTCACAAGCATGACTGATAGACAACTACAAGACATTCAGGAGAAGGTCAAAGGGAACCTTACCAAGCAGAAATACTCTTTTTAGCCCCATCTCTAATGGGTTGGGTGTATACACATTCACACATACATAAGCAAAGTGACCAATAATTTCATTCATAGCAGCAGAGACAAAGATAGAAAAATAAATAAATACTGTCAATATTCACTTCTTGCATGGGGGAAGAAGGGTCCTGAGGAGGTACTCCAAGGTTAGGGAGCACAGTCCTATTAGATAGTAACTTCCACCTAGCTGTTTCTTTCTCAAATAGAGGGCAGTCAGCTCTTTGGAAGAAGCCACTCACCACCAACCCCTACACCCCCCAATGCCCTTACCTATTGCAGAAACCACCATAATGCACAAACTCCAAGGAAAATAAATCCCTAGTTAGCCACTAAGAAGCAAACAAAATCTACTGCACCTGAGATACTTGGAGTGGGCACCTGGGACCATAAACCTCTATGTTCCTGAATGGTTCTTATAAGTCTTGTTTTGAACCCATCATCACCCATAGTCATTGGAATTTACCATCTGGGTGAAGGGGTAACTAACCTAGACAACCTTTTTTTATTTATTTTTTTTAATTTCTGGTTCTTTTATGGTTGGTCCAAGTTTTTAAACCACTTTCATTGTGCTAGTCAGTCAGGAAGTTACCCTCCCCAAGTAGGAGTCCAAGAGGGAAGAAAGGCCACAATACAAGTGCAGGGTTCCAAATCATGCAACTGGACCTGCAATCAGACTCATACCACTCCTTCCCACCACCATGTAGCATCACCCAGCCACATCATCCTCTACATGGACTCTTACTTGCCCTCTCCTAGCAGAGGTAGCTGGGACAACTGGGGAGTGGAGGACATCAACCTCCAGTCAACCTGGGATCCCTGTTTAAAAGATACTAAAAATAAATTAGTAAACATTGCTGTTTACAGAAATAGAAATCATTTCTGTTTCCAAAGGCCTCTCAACCATCCCAGTCCTGTCCATTTCCAAGAATGTTCACCCCTAACACGCTCTTCAAGGTCCGCCCTTGGTGGGTAGATAAAACACCAGAATCCTTTGAGACTGGGAGCTCCTCAGGCACCTGAGAATTCCAGTTTCATGTCTCTGGTTCCAGGGAAGGGAGGATCTTCAGGATTCTGGAGAGTACAAAGGGGTTCGTCCCTTCTCACCAGTTCCTGGGGGCTGTCTTTGAGGCCACCTGCTCTGTTAGGATGAGAAACGTGTTGTAAGAATTCTTGCTATTTCCGGACCCTGGGGTCTGTCAAGCCTGCCTGTACCCACTCTTAGAGCGGAGGAAATCAGTCTGTGCCTTGGGCTAATCATGACTCTGTGAAAAGAGGGCTGGGCAGACAGAAGGCAGCAACAATGACCTTGGGAGAGGAGGACGCAGAGGGTGCTGGAGGGGGGTCCTCTTGGAGGGGATGACTAAAAGCAGTGGCCATCAGACAGGCAGGAGGTGAAGCTGGGAGCCTCGTCAGGGAGGGAGCCTGAGCTGCCCACCAGGTCGGTGGGCGGCGACTCCGCTGGGGGTTGCGGGTCAACGGCCTGGGGTTGTGGGTTGACACGGGGAGTGCGGCGGCGCCCGCGGTACTCGATCATGTCGGGGTGGTAGGCGGGGTGGCGGCGGGCATGCTTGGTCAGGTGGTCGCTCCGGGAGAACTGCTTGGGGCACAGGGGGCAGGAGAAGCGCTTTTCCCCCGTGTGCGTCCTGTAGTGGCGGGCCAGCTCGTCGGAGCGGGTAAACTTCTTGTCGCAGTCGAGCCAGTCGCAGGAGAAAGGGCGCTCCCCCGTGTGGGTGCGCTGGTGGGACTTGAGGTGCGACGACTTGTAATAGGCTTTGTTGCAGCCCATGAAGGGGCAGCGATGGCGCTTGGCGGCGGGCGTCACGGGCCTTCGCCGGGGTGCTGGAGCCGCGGCGGGGGCGGGGCAGGCTCTGGGGGCCCCGCTGAGGGCCTCGCCGGGGTCTGCGGGCTCTCCCGGGTCCGCGGGCGCTCCGGGGACCTCCTGCGCGCCGGCTGCGTGCGCGGGCTCCGAGACATCAGCGGTGCAGGTGGGCGGAGCCGGCTCGGGGCTCTCGGGCTGCTCGGGGCCCCGGGTCGGGTCGGTGCAGTCGGACGAGGCGCGCGGGGCTTCTCCCGCCTTCTCCTCGAAGCCCTCGCGGGCGGCGCCACGCAGATCGGCCAAGATGCTTGCCGCCAGCAGGTGGGGCGCGGCGCCGCCCTCGCCGGGGCTGGGGGCGGGGACCTGGGACACCGCCGCGGCTCCCGGTGGCCCCGGACCGGGCAGAGCGGACTCCGGTGGTGGCGCGCCCGCCTCCGAGCCTGCGGCCCCGCCTGCGCCCTCGGGGTCGGGCGGGCGGCGGTGAACCACGGCGCCCGCGGACATGGACACCAGGCACTCGGCGGCAAAGTAGTCCAGGCACGCCACGGCGGCCGACATGCCGGTCCCGCCGGGCCGCCGGCCGGCGCCGTGGGCCAGAGAGTTCTCGGGAGCGTCCGTCCCGCAGCCTTGGAGCGAGAAGCGGGAAGCCGGTGCGCGCTGCCCGCCTGCCGCCGCCGCCGCTGCCGCCGCCGCCGCCGCCGCCGCAGCAGCAGCCCGCGCGGAGCCCGCCGCCCGCAGCCGCGCGGAGCCCGCCCCGCCTGCCGCGCCCTGACGCACCGGAGCCCGCGGGGGTGGCGGGACCCGCCCCGGGCCGGCGGGACAGCCCCTCTGAATGTGCGGCCGGCCGGCCGGCGGGCGCTAAGGCGCGCTTCCCAGCCTGCGGATTATCTGGTCTCGGCGCTCTCGCCGCTGCTGGTGAGCCAGGTAATCTCCATCCAGAGCAAACTCCCCGCTCGCAACTTCTGGGCAGCCTGCCGGCTTCGTCCGCCACCCCCCCTCCCCGCGCCCGCTGGGCCGCGGCCAGCTGGGTGTCCGGCAGAGTCCGAGAAACTTTTTTTTTTTTATTTTATCATCATGATCATCATCATCATCATCTTCTTTTTTTTTTTCTTAAAGCGGAGGGTGCAGGGGGAAGGAAGAAAAATCCGCGAATACCTGACCTGTCTTCCGATTGCTAATTCCGATTGTGGGTTCCGCGGGCTGGCATGGCATTTCACTTCTGTCCGCCGCTTGCAGATCGCATTTTTTTTAAATACCCCCAAGTCTGCCGCCAATGGGAGGGGGGAAAAAGTTTTCTCATTTAACAGTTCCACTGTCAATCTAGGGTGCGTAGTATAAATAGATGCACTCCGTCGCCGGTAATTAATAGCGTTTTGAAGCAGAAACGCTCCCAACCTTGGGAGGAAAATAAATAAATAAATAAATAAATAGCAAGGAATCTCCTCTCAGGGTGGAAATTGAAACTTAAAAATCCTCCGAGCAACGATTTAACTGTTCCGCGAACGAAAGAAAATGCATGTTTCAACGGCATTAACCTGTCACAGGCATGCAAACAAATTTCCACGCTGAAATATAAATTATAGAGGAGCGGCGAGATAAACACATTAAAATGGACTCCCACAATTTTAATAATAGAAAGTCACGTTCCCAATTAGACAACATCGTTTATTTCTTCCTTTGACAATTTTTTTTTAATGAGGAAATGCAGCAATTGATGGGGGTGTGTTCAGATGGGGTTTTGTGGTTTGTGGAGGTTTTGCTTTTTATGTGAGGAGATGTTTATGTGATTTCCTCTACACCCCCCCATTTCTTCACTGCTTTCATTTTCCCTCTTTTTTTTTTAATGAAAACACATAGAAAAGCAAACAGGATCTTTTCTACAATTAGTCATATCACAGTTTTGGATGCAGACAAGCTTTCTTATCACACTGAGTTATGTACATGTTATTTGTAATTCTCCAGCAGTTTGCTTTTTCTGAAAATGAAAAAAAATACTTATACATCAAGAGCAGCTTGCAGTCATATGAATTTACTTCCTTAGAATAAGCAAATGTGTGATATCTGTCATATGTGTTTGATTTATATTAAAGATTACACATAGAGTTGACTATCACTTTATTTCCCACCTCTGTCCTATTTCTCTTCTCTCTCCTTGTTTCCCTAAGTGATCAATATTATAGAGTGTGTATTCTTGCAGCACTTGTTGTTATAGCTTTATTTCCTAAGTAACTATATGTAAATATATGTCTATGCATATGCATTTTAATAAATGGTTAATTTTAGTGTACACATTTTTGCAGCTCACTTCCCCCATCAGTATAGTTTTGAGAACTATTCATGTTGACATCTACAATATCTATTAATTTCATCAGTGTTATGATTTTATGATTCCATCCTAAAACATAGCAAGTGTAAAGTTCCTTGCCTCAAAACTTTAGACAATTACCTCTCAGCTAATCTGTACATTTCAGGATCCTATGAGAGACAGAATTCCTTACAAGCTGCTACACTTTGATTTTATTTAGATAAAAGATAAGATAAAATAAAGGTATTTTGTTATGTTTACTCTGAGAGACTATCACAGGTGCCTGTCTCATATAATTGGTAAATATTGCACTTTTGCCATATCTGCTTCAGTCTGATTTTTAAAAATTGAACTAGTCAAGTGATAACACTGAAGTCCTTTTGTACTCCTCCCCAAAGCCACTCTCTGCTCTTATCTCTAAAGGCAGACACTATCATGCATTTGGTATGCAACTTTTTTTTATCTAGGTTTTGTGTTTTAACTTCATATAAACCCCCAAACATACAGCCACTTTGATTTCTTAAATAATCAGTGTGATGTTAGAAGGCACATACTCTGTACCTTGGGTCTCCCCCCCATGCTTGACATGCTTTTATTTTTTTTTCTCTATGTTGACAAATAGAAATCAGGTTCATTCATTTTAGTTGCTATATTGTAGACCCATGCATATGAATTTGCTGTGTTTGTTCATTCCCCTATTGATGACTATTTAAGCTGTTTCCAGTATTTTGTTATTACAGGCAATGCTATGATGAACATATATGTGCATGTATCTTTTCCCCAGATATAAGAATCTCTCTGTGTGTCCTACCTGGATGGTGAATTGCAAGGTTACACACACACACACACACACACACACACACACACACACTTTGCTTTATGAAAGTCTGCCAGTGGTGCTCTAATTTACACACTCATGAGCAGTGCCTCAAAGCTCTTACTTTCCTCACATGACCTCCAGCACTTTCTAAATTTAGACTTTTATTTTTGACAACTTGATATATATATATATATATATATATTTTAAAAACCCAATATCTTATTGTTTTATTTGAATGTCCTTTTAATCTTGTTAGGTTGAGATGTCTTCAAGATGTGTTGATTGGTAATGAAAGTCTCTGAGTCTGTGATTTGGTTTTTCACAGATCTCACCCATTTTTTCCAGTGGTCTGTGTGTGTTTACATTTTTGTCCTAATTTGTTGGAGTGCATGTGTTAAACATATTAGCTCATTCTGGGGCTCCTCTTTTAACTGTGTTGATGTATTCTGTTATATAGAGCCTTTAAACTGTAGTTATCTATTCCTCTATCTCTATATAGTTTGTGTCACTTGAGTCTTGTTAAAGAAATGTCTTCATACGAGATGCCATGAAGATAGTCCCTTACGTTTTTTTTTTTTCCCCTTCATGTTTTAAAGTTGTACTCGCTACCTTAGTGAATCTGATCTACCTGGGACTCTCTCTTTCTCTCTTTTTAATGATGTAAGTAGGAATTTAATTTTACTCTCCCTCTTATAGAAAATCTGTTACCCTAACCTGGTCTTTTTTTTCCCCCTCAGTAATGTGTAATAAAAACATGATTGAAAAGCAGATTTTCAGCTGTTCAATATCTTCCTTCTTGGTTCTTTTTCACTGATCAAACCAATTCCAGTACCACACTGTTTTAATTATTATGGCTTTATAATCAGTCCTCGTGTCAGGAAAGGTGTTTTTCCTCCTTGTTCTTCCTAAAAATTGTATTGGCTGTTTCTAAACTTCTACTCTTCTATACTATAGCATCAGTTTTTCAGGTTCCTCTGAAAAATATTTTGGCATTCTGCTGACTTGGATATGTAAGTTA
This sequence comes from Erinaceus europaeus, assembly GCF_950295315.1. Lineage (NCBI taxonomy): Eukaryota > Metazoa > Chordata > Mammalia > Eulipotyphla > Erinaceidae > Erinaceus > Erinaceus europaeus. The sequence continues at coordinate 101,601,221 of NC_080169.1, forward strand.
AATCTGGGGATATATGACATATTTATGAAACTGATTCATATAATATACTAATATTATCCTGATTTTTATCCTTCATTGGTATTTTATAATTTGCTTATAAAAGTCATGTACCCCTTTGCTAGATTTAATTCCAAGTACTTTACAGCTTTCATTGCTCTTATAAGTAGGAGCCCTTTTTTTCTTTTTTAAAGGTTCATTTCATTTTTTTCAAATTTTAAAAAATACTTATTTATTCCCTTTTGTTGCCCTTGTTGTTTTACTGTTGTAGTTATATTGTTGATAATGTCGTTGTTGGATAGGACAGAGAGAAATGGAGAGAGGAGGGGAAGACAGAGAGGGGGAGAGAAAGATAGACACCTGCAGACCTGCTTCACAACCTGTGAAGGGACTCCCTTACAGATGGGGATCAGGGGGCTTGAACCGGGATCCTCACGCCAATCCTTGCTCTTTGTGTCACGTGCGCTTAATCCGCTGCGCTACCGCCTGACTCCCTTTAAGGTTCATTTCTATGAGATAGACATATTTCAAGATCCCAGAGCACTGCTGGAGGTGCTGGGGATTGAACCTGGAACCTCAGGGTCCTCAGGCATGTGCTACTTACTGCACTATTTCCCTGGCCCTGGGATCCTGTTGCTGTTATTTTTTAAAATTGTCTATTACTGCTGGCTGGTAATGTTATTGATTTTGGAGTAATCTTGTCTTGGCAAGCACTAAATTTTCTTATTAATTAGTTTATTTACAAATTCTCTTAAATTCTCACAAAGAATGATATTATCTACAACTAATACTCTTCATACATTTCCCCTTTGTTATTTCACTGGATGGATGAGAACTTCCGATATAACATCAAATAGGAATAGCATGAGCAAGCAATTGTTTGCCCCCGTCTGTCTCACTAACAATGTTTCTAATATGTCATTGTTTATATTTGTTACATGTTGTTGGTAGCAATCTTTTATCAGATTAAGGAGTTGAGTTTAAAGTAGGAATGTTCTAAAGCCATGAAATGAACACTGGGGAAAAAAAAAAAAGAGAGAGAGAAGTGAACACTTTAATTAAGTCCCTTTTCTTAAACTATTGATAGGTTTATCTTTGATATATTTTCTAATATGTACCCATGCTTATATTCTTTTAAAAAATATTTATTACACAGAGACAGACTTTCACTAGAGGGGTAGCATGGAAGAGAAAAGAGAAGGGGAGGGAGGCCCTGCTCTGGTATGTGCAGTGCCTAGGATCGAACCTGAAGCCACAGGCATACAGACAAGTTGAGCAATTTCCCTGGCCACTATCCTTGTATTCCTTGAGATGAACCTTGTTTTGCCCTAATGCACCGATTTTAAAAAACAACAGGGCCTAGGTAGTGGCGCACCTGGTTGAATGCACATGTTATAGTGTACAAGGACCAGGGTTCAAGCCCCCAACCCCCACCTTCAGGGGAAAAGCTTCACAAGGGGTGAAGCAGTGCTGAAGGTGTCTGTCTCCTCTCTGTCTCCCCCTTCCTCTCAATTTATGGCTGTCTCTATAAGATAAATAAAGATTTATTTATTTATTTTTTTAAAACCACCTTACTCCAGGCGGGGTAGATAGCATAATGGTTATGCAAAGAGACTCTCATGCTTGTGGCTCTGAAGTTCAAGTCCCTGCAACACCATAAGCCAGAGCTAAGTAGTGTTCTGGAAAAAAAACACACACACACAAAAAACCTTGCTCCATGTAATTTGTGACTACTTATTTTTGTAAGCTTGTACATTCATAAGTGGTATTGACTTAGGATTATCTTTTCTTGCATTGCCTTTATCTGCTGTCAGGACTATGCTACTCTTATAAAGTGTATTTGAAACCCCGCTCTTTTTTTTGTCATTTTGTAATAGTTTGAGAAGTATTACTGAATGTTTGTTTAATCTCATTTGTGAGACCATCATCTTTTTAAAAAATCCACTCAAATTCTCTAATGATTGCTAGTCTATTAAAGTCTGCTCTTGAGTCAATTTTAGTAATTACTATTTTTCTTTTAAAAATTAGGTATTGTATTTAAGTCTTGGAAGTGTCAATATATACTTCATAGCATTTCTCTATTGTTTAAAAATTTTCCATAGTATCTGTTGTTGTAGCCTACTTTTCCTTCCCAGTATTACTTTTGTGACTATCTGCATATTTTCTTTTTCATTTTAACAGACAGAACTCTTGAGGTTTACATAGTCTTTTCAAATAGAAAGTTTTTTCTGATCATGTCTGTTTTTTTAATACACACATTTACTTTTTATATTCATTTTATTATTTTTTTAAACTTGTGTTCAGTTTAGCATATTATTCCCTTAAAAACTTCAAGTTAAGCACCACATTCATTTCCAGTCTTTCTTAATTTTCTAAAGTATAACTTAGGTTATAGATTTCCCTTGAGACTGGAGAGATAGCACAGTGTTAGGACAGCAGACTCAGACCTAAGTCACCAGAGATCTCAAGTTCAGTCCTTGGCACCCCCACAAGCCAGAGCTGTGCTCTGGTCAGAGTCTGTCTCTCTGTCTTCCCCCCCCCCCCCATTAAGTTAGAGTTTTAAGTTTTTCCCTTAAAGAGATATTTTCCTTGTTTCATCTGTATGCCACTAAGCTTCAAAACAGTGTGTTTGCTGCCTTTGAGTTATAAATATTTTGTAATTTCACTGTGATTTCTTGAACAGTGTTCATAAGGTACTATACCTGCCTGACTAGGGCTGTCCTACCAACAATGCCAGAAAAGATAATATGTTGCTTTTATGTATGTGATCACCTAAAGAAACTGTTTCTAAAATAAAGCTGATGTCTTTGTGTTTAAGGTAAACCAGAAGCACAGAAAAGTATAAACAATATTACTGGGATCTGGGCACATGATTTTGGTAGAGAATGTTGTGCCTTTGTGCTGGCATATGGTTCTAGAAAATCATTCAAATGATTTCACACTAATGACTCTCACTTTAGTAAACATTCTTCTAAGCACCATTTATATTAGTGGACTGGAAGAAAAAAAATCAAAACTGACTGACCTTGTGGAGTTTATATATTTGATCTGTAGACACTTGATTATGTTTTTTTTTTCTTTAGTTTGTAGATGTGGTGCTGATATTGAAAACTGTCTAGATGATCCCCATGAATTTTGGAAAAACAGTGCAAACAAGGGCTTTAATTGGAACATGACTGATGCTGCTTTGGAAGTTGTTGAAAGGACTCTCCTAGTTCCAGTAGAAGACACATATACTCTCAGTACTGAGGAGAACCTCCTGAGAGATTTCTCTGACTGAAAAGAAACAGAGACCAAGTAAATTAGAGAAAAGAAGTGCCCTTATACCTTATGGTTTTCTAAAAAAAAAAAAAAAAAAAAAAAAAGTATGTGTGGGGGGCATTCTTACTGTTTGGAATCAAGAGATTCACTGGCTAATGAACAGGATGTGAGTTGACTGGAAGACATTGAAGTCTCTCTCCATCTGAGAGTCAGTCACTTGAGCTATTTTGTAACCAGTACATGTTGTGTAACTTCTCAGGAATTGGCTCTGGATTTTTTTTTTTCCTAATGAAGTAGAAACTAGATTAAGAGTAACTTCTCAACAAAGTATACACAGTGTCCTTGAAGAAAATGGTAGTGGAATAATCTCTCTCAAACTTCCTGCAGAAACTTTCAGAGCAATCTCAAACATATGCTCCTTGAGAGACTGACCTGTCCATCCCATTGGTCACTAGTGTTTCAGAAGAGGCACAAAGTGGGCATTTTATAATGATTGGTAGCATACAAACTGCCAGATTAGTATTGCTATTCCTCCATGAGTGACAAACTTGAAGAGGTATTATTCCACAGTCCCAGAAATTATAGTGGCTGGAGATATATCTCATTAGTAGATTGTATGGTTTGTATGTGTAAAATCCTGGGTTCATGCCTGAGCAAATGAAAGAGAGGGGGAAAGGGAGAGCAAGAAGGAGAGGAAGCTGTTCACACTGTGTTGGTCTCTTTTTATTTTTTGGCAAAGATCAGTTCATTTTTGTGATCCTAACTCTTTAAAGTTATCTTCATTTATTTATTGGATAGAGGCAAACAGAAACTGAGCAGGAAGGGTATGATAGAGAGAAAGAGAGATAGACACCTGCAGTAGTGCTTCACCATCTGCAAAGCTTTCTCCTTGCAGATGAGGATGGGGGCTTGAACCTAGGTCCTGGTGCATTGTTAGCATGTGTGCTCAACCAGTTGCTCCACCACCTGGTCCCAATGATTCAAACTCCTTTACTTCTGCTTTCTCAGAGTCCCCAGTCCAGTAGTGTTCTCTCTTCCTCTCCCCCTCCCCCTCTCCTCTCTCCTCTTAATCTTCTCTCTCCTTCCTCTCCTCCCTCTCTCATCTCATCTCATCTCATCTCATCTCATCTCATCTCATCTCATCTCATCTCATCTCATCTCTTCTTCTCTAAATTACTCCTTAAGCAATATCAGAGACTTGACATTGAACCCAGACCCTAAACCTACGACCTCATACATGTAAGGAATTCACTCTACCACTGAGCCACCTGTCTGGTTCTAGACTGTTTTGATTTAATAATGATAAATGGACCTATACCTCTGGTGCACAAAGAAATTCTGCTCTCTCTCTCCATCTCTCTCCCTGTCTCTCTCCTTCTCCCCTCCCTCTTCCAGATAGCCATATACCCCTTCAAAGCTACATTTCTCAAGAGCTGAATATATTCTACTTTTTAAATTTTATTATCTTTATTTATTGGGTAGAGACAGCCAGAAACCAAGAGGGAAGGGAGTGATAGGGAGAGAGACAGAGACAGAGACACCTGCAACACTGTGTTACCACCTGCAAAGCTTTCAATTTGCAGGTAGGGACTAGGGGCTCAAACCTGGGTCCTTGTGCATTGTAACATGTATGCTTAACCAGGTGTGCCACCACTCAGCGACTAAATATATTCTCGATAGCCATGCCCTTGCTCCCATTTATTATTAAATCGCTCCAATATTTAGCCCTCATGTTGCTACAGAAGTTCTTTTTGTTAAGATTCATATCAATGTACGGCACCATGAATATGCTAATGCCGCTGAAGCGTGCACCTAAAAACAATTCCGATGACACATTTTATGCTTCGTATGTTTTACCACCACAACAAGCAAACATCTGTTCTCAGAATGCAAAAGAAAAAAAATTGAGGTTAGCGTTGACCTCCATGTTGCAAAATCTAATCCTCAAATTACTAGAATTCTCTGAGCAGTTGAGTAATCTTTGAAACATTCTCTATTTTGTGAGACTACATTCTTTTGGACTTTCTCCACCTTCCTAACTGTTCTTTCTCAGTCCTAATTGCTCATTTATCCTCCTTTAACCTTTCAAGTGTGAAATCCTACTGTATTCAATCCAGTGCTGTCATCTCTGAATTCCACCTGGTTTCTTTAGATGGTTTTTTAATAATGTTTTCCAGAGGGCCGGGCATTAGAGCAACAGGTTAAGCACACATGGTGCAAAGTGAAAAGACTGGCTAAGGATCCTTGATTGAGCGAGCCCCCGGCAGGATCCAGCAGGGGGATCGCTTCACAGGTGGTGAAGCAGGTCTGCAGGTGTCTGTCTTTCTCTCCCCCACTCTGTCTTCCCCTCCTCTCTCGATTTGTCTCTGTCATATCCAACAACAACAGCAACAACAATAATAACAACAACAACAAGGAAACAAAAGGGGAAAAATGGCCTCCAGGAGCAGTGGGTTAGTAGTGCAGGCACCGAGCCCCAGCAATAACCCTGGAGGCAAAAAAAAAAAAGTTTTTCATTACTTATGTGCACCTGTATATCAAATGCTTATGAAATTATCATCTATTAACCAGATTTATTTTCTAGAGATGCCACATCTTCTTGGAGAGGAGGCAAAATGTCTCAGACTGAACATATTTGACAAATAGTTCTTAGTTATGACCCACAAGTCTCTTCTTATTTTGCATTTTCCCTGTCATAATAAGTAAGATTTTCATTCATCCCATTCCTCAAACCAGAAAACTGGAGGTGATTCTTTACATCTCCCTCTGCATCAACCTCCTGTATTTAAACTATTTTCAATTTTGGCTAATTCTACCTTCAGAGTGGATCGTAACTATTTATTCCCTTTTCTCATTTTCTCTATCAATGTTCTCATCCAAAACACCATCAGCTTTTGGTCAAACTACTATCATAAAGTATCAGCTTTCTAGATTCTGCAAGTTGGGATACAGATATCTGTGGGGAACCATGGCTTACCACACAGGCTGAAGCAGAGGAAGTGACTAGGTGAGTGTGTGGCAGGACATGTATTACCTTATACACCTATGTAAAAAGTGAAATGGGGAGTCACAAGGAGGACTTTGAATAGAGACTCGATCTGAATCACTTTTTTTAGAGGCTTACTCACTCTCTAGTAGACCATACTGTGGATAAGAGTGGTGGAGGTGAGGGGAGTTGGGCGGTAGCACAGTGGGGTAAGCGCAGGTGGTGTGAAGCGCAAGGACCGCTGTGAGAAGCGCAAGGGCTGCTGTGAGGATCCCGGTTCAAGCCCCCAGCTCCCCACCTGCAGGGGAGTCCCTTCACAGGTGATGAAGCAGGCCTGGAGATGTTTATCTTTTCCTCCCCCTCTTTGTCTTCCCCTCCTCTCTCCATTTCTCTCTGTCTTATCCAACAACGACGACATTAATAACAACAACAATAATAACTACAATAAAAAAAAAACAAGGGCAACAAAAGGGAAAATAAATAAATATTTTAAAAAATTTTAAAAAGAGTGGTAGGATGGGACCACATGTAGTACATCACTAGAGAAATCCAAGAAAAATGACACAGCTAGCCATGAAGATGTGGTCAGCGTCTAGATGCCTTTTGCTGTTGAGTGAGAAATAATGTGCTTGCCAGTATGTTGAACAGACAGTAGAAGAGAAGGTGAAGACTTAGTCCCAATGCCTCCAAGAACTGCAGCTTCTCATCAGGGAGGCTTCACAGCAGTAGACTGTAGGACTTACAAGGAAGTGGACTTGTATTCGATCCCCAATACTGGATATGTCAGAGGAATACTCCAATTTTCTCTCCTTCCCTCTCTCTCTCTTTCTCTCTCTCTCTTTGTCTTTTCTTTCAATCTCATTAACAAATCCTTAAAAATCTCAATTCCCTAGGTGGAAGAATATTCTTCTTATTTGGAGATGAAGATTTACAAGAAGCCGATATGATAGGAGGTGGAAAGTGGATGTTTGGTTTGTGAGACTTTAAGGGGCTTTTTAGATGTCTAAGTGGAGAAGCTGACTAGACTGTAAAATCTGTGAACCCAGTGTTTTTTGTTTTGTTTTGTTTTGTTTTTGCTGTTTGAAGTCTGACTTGCATTCTTGGCTGAGCAACATGATAAAAGGATTTTGAAAATATACTCTGCTGTATATTTTGGTACAAATGTTCCTGGAAGATTCTAGCACTTAGTAGTTACTTAATTTTTTTTTCTTTTTTGCTTCCAGGGTTATTTCTGGGACTCACCATGAATCCACTGCTCCTAGAGGCCATTTCTTCCCCCATTTTGTTGCCCTTGTTGTTGCCCCCGTTGTTTTCATTGTCTTTATTCTTGCCATTGATGTTGTTGTTGTTGTTGGATAGGACAGAGAGAAATCCAGAGAGGAGGGGAGACAAGAGAGGGGGAGAGAAAGATAGATACCTGCAGACCTGCTTCACCGATTGTGAAGCCACCCCGCTCCCTGCAGGTGGTGAGCCAGGGGCTCGAACCTGAATCCCTATGCTGGTTCTTGTGTTTTGTGCCATGTGCGCTCAACCCACTGCGCCGCCACCCGACTCCTTTAATTTTCAGTAATGTTAAAAACATGATGGGTATTTAAAAATGAATCATTTAAACTATAAAAATAAACAGTCTCTTCCACGATCTAGTAATTGCAATAAAATGATTCAGATTCCATTTCTGATAAATCCCTAGGTTCTTAAGCACTCAGGTTTCTTCTAGCTTCCAGTGAACTTATTTCATATGACATTCAGACTCATGCTAATTTATAAGTCTATGTTAAGTACTATAGATGACTTTATGAAAAACAAGGGGCTCTTTATTTGATATCCAGTACTTTTTAGCACCTAAATATGGTGGGCTTAAAAAAAACAAACAAACCATCAACAGGAAGAGTGAGCAAATAGTAAATTACCAGTAAGTGTTTCTACACGAGATAGAGCAAAAGTCAACTCAGCTATCTCTATTAAGAAAGCAAAGTGGATGATAATAGGCTCTACAGTGTAATAAACCAATAGTTCAGCTAGATATGTGGCATCTAACAAGCTAGATTGACATCCTTGCACAAACATAGGACCCTGTCCTTTTACATAGAGGGAATATAAATTGGTACAGCAATTTGGCAATGACGTGTAAAAAGACCACTGTGCGTACTCTGTGCTTTAAAAATTCCATACCTTGTTATTTCCCTTAGAGGAATTCCTGCCCTTGATCCTAAGAGACAGCTAACAGTGTGCTTAGTACGATGTTCGCTGTAAAGTTGGAAAGCAATGCTAATATATATAAAAATACAAGACAGTCGTCTACGGTAGTAACACTGAATGATGAGCCCAGACTAGTAAGATTGTTATGAATGTTTTCTGCTCAGTAAGTAGAACAGAAAAGAAAGAAAGAAAGAGAGAAAGAAAGGAAGAAAGAAAGAAAGAAAGAAAAGAATCCCACCATTTTAGACTAATGTGTGCGATGTGATATTTACATAAAGCTTGAATACACAGGAATGATAAGTACATTAACTTGCTGTAATTGCTAGTAGCACCAGCTGCAGCCAGACGACCAGTTGATAATTCCATCACTTATCTGGTCACCGGCTTTGTGACTTTGATGAAGTTTCCTCTCATGTCTAAAAAGAGTATAATTATAATGCCACTCCATTTGGACTGTAGTGAGATATCTAGTTAATATATATAATACGATTAGGGATAGAGGAAGCACTATACAACTTATAAATTTTTCATTCATCTATTTTCCATAAACACCCATCTGTTAAAAGTGTAATTATCAAATTTAGGGCAGTAGCTATCTCCAGTGTGGGAGCAAAGGGATGAGATTTTCATGGGCTCTTTGGCATTTTATTTATTTTGAAAAACCTAAAGCAAGGCAGTATGATAAGATCTGTCAAAAGGGGCGGTGGGCACACGCCTGTTTGCTATGTAATTCTCTTTACTTTTCTGTGGGCTGGATCTGTTCTAATTAAAAAAATATCCCAGTGCACTGCCTGAAACATTCATGCATAAAAATATTTGCTAAGTGAAGGAGTGATTAAGAAGCAGCCTGGCTTGGGGAAGCAGCCCTAGGAACACACAGTTAGATTTCTGTTTTATTCTGCTGTCTAGTCTCGGAGGAGAAGAGCAGTGGGGTATGGCACCATTAGGAAACACTATCTCTTCAGCAACTGTGGATTTGAGGGAGACAATGGAGCAGGGCTTTCAGGTTCTGAGGGAAAATTATTTTGAACTTGGCATTTTATAACCAGGTGAACCTACCATTCAAGTGTGAGAGCAAAATAAAAACACTCTGAGACATGCAAGGGTTCAGAAAATACACCACTCAAGCACTCTCTCTGGAAGAATAGTTAAACAGTGTCTTTCAGGAAAATGAGAGGGGGAAGGGGAGGGACACAAAATCTGGTGACAAAACACAGCAAAAACTGTGGTAAAATGTAAAAGTCACTGTTGACTGAGCTGAGTAGGTTGGGTGGTGTATTGCACCAAAGTAAAAGACTTTGCAGTAGGGGCGGGGGGGGGGGGGGAGTAGGGGGGCTGGGAGGGTTCAGGTCCTGAAACATGACGGCAGAGGAGGACCCAGTGGGGGTTGAATTGTTATGTGGAAAACTGGGAAATGGTATGCATGTACAAACTATTGTATTTTACTATCAACTGTAAACCATTAATCCCCCCGTAAAGGACATTTTTTATGGCTATTAATTTATAAAATAAAAAATATCAACAAGGATAAGAGGGGTACACTTCCAGATGATCTCCACTACCAGAGTTCCCATCCTCTCCCTTGAAAGCTTTCCTATTCTTTATCCTTCTGGGAGAAAAAAAGTTGAGGGTATGGAGGGGGAGAAGTTGAAGGGTGTGGAAGGGGAGAAGGAGAGGAAGAGGAAGAGAGGGAAGGAGGAGAGAGAAGAGAGAGATGTGTGTGCAAAGCAGACAATAGAGACCTGAATTAAAATCCCTGGTGGTCTTTATGAAGGAGGTGGCAGGAGTAAAGGAAAATCATGAAGAGGTACTTGACTTTTTAGAGAGGAGCTAGTTCTATGCAGTAATTGGTGATATTGACTTCATAAAACAAGCTTAAGTGTGTGCTTAAAAATTAGAGTAACCACTGGAAAAATCAAAATAGTGTGAATAAATTCCTGGCAATTAAAAGAAAAATAAGTAGTGGGAAAATTCTGTTAATTCAACAAAAGTGAAGAGAAAAGGAGAGAGAGAGAGAGAGAGAGAGAGGAGAGAGAGAAATAGTAAAAAATAAGGTAAAAAAAAGTCTGGCAAAGAGAATCCACAAAATAAAATGCCAGGGTCAACATATACAATATAGATATAGGTACTTAGCCTGTGGTGAGGCAGAGGCCCTCAGACTGAAAAAGAATAACCCAAATATTTAAAGAGCTGTGTGATGTCTAATTAAAACAGGTTGACCCAGGAAATTAAAATTTAAAACCAGAATCAGACCCAAAACAAAAAAACAAACTAGAATCAGATATAACAATAATTAATTTTAATTTTTTAAGGTACAGAGAAGTAAGGACATAGAAGAGTCTATTAAATAATTTGTTGAGAACTTTATTCTGAATAGTCAGATGTATTTATGTACATTAAATATTTACAAAGAAAATTTTAGTAGATTCTATGAAGTGGAAATTATACTATCTATGCTCAATGCCCACATGTATTCGAATATTATTTATTTAAAAACAGAAGTAGTAAAAGTGACAGACAAAAGCATAACCTCTTGAAAATGAAAAAGCACCCTTCTGATTAACCTGGATTAAAGAGGCATTAAAATTGAAATTACAAACTACTTAGAAAGGAATATACTACACTTCAAGTTCTGTGAGTCCTGCCAAAGTGGAGCAAATAGAAAGGTTTACAGATTTAAGTGCTTATAAAAAAATTGTGAAAATAAACAAATTAAGCATTTGATTCAAGAGCTAGAAAAAAGACCAGGAAAAAAAAAAAAAAGACCCAACAAAATAGAAGGGAAGTGACCAGGAATCAAAGTAGAAATTAATGAAATAACCACTAACAGCAATGACTAACTTGTTTGTTAAGACCAATAAAACAGAAGAATGCTTGGTGGATCTAATTAAGAAAAAGAGAAGCTATAAATAATGTTCAAAATAAGAAATGGGGGGAAAACTGAATGATTGCTGTGTAGAAGTTTAAATAAATGCAATTAAAAATTAATATGAACTGTTTGATCCATACAAAAAGAAATCACTGTAGCTGGTTTAATAAAAAAGAGAAAACCAATGTAGCATCTCTTAAAGATAAACGGAAAAAGGGCCAAGGTGGTGGCACACCTGGTTGAATGCATATGTTACAATGTTCAGGGACTTGGGTTCCAGCCCCTAGTCCCCACCTGCAGGGGGAAAGTTTTACAAATGGTGAAGCAGTGTTGCTGGTGTTTCTCTGTCTCTCCCTCTCTGCCACTCTCTTCCCTATGGATTTCTGGCTGTCTCTACCCAATAAATAAAGATAATATTTAAAAATTTTAAAATAAATAGAAAAGTAATTTTTATTAGTGATTTAATATTGATTTCCAAAGTTATAAGATAGTAGGGATATAGTTCCATAGTGTTGCCACCAACAGAGTCCCCATCCCCTCCACTGGAAGCTTCAGTACTCCCATGGTCGCAGATATGGGTTAGCTTTTTATCTATAACAACGTATTTACCTATCTTTTTTTGCTACAGTCCCTCCTTAACTTCTGTTCTTTTTTAAAAAATTTATTCCCTTCTGTTGCCCTTGTTGTTTTCTTACAACAGTTGTAGTTATTATAGTTGTTGCTATTGATGCCATCGTTGTTGGATAGGACTGAGAGAAATGGAGAGAGGAGGGGAAGACAGAGAGGGGGAGAGACAGATAGACACCAGCAGCTCTGCTTCACCACCTGTGAAACAACTCCCCTGCAGGTGGGGAGCTGGGGGCTCGAACCGGGATCCTTATGGTCCTTGCACTTTGCGCCAACCTGCACTTAACCTGCTGCGCTACTGCTGGACTCCCCTTAACTTCCTTTCTAAGTCACACATAAACCTGTTGCTAAGTCCAAGTGTCTTTTTTTCCTCTTCTTTCTCAGATAAGAGGGACAGTGCCTGGCTTCCTTGGGTGTTTTCCAGATTTGTCTCCTTTTCAGTGATGGTATGAAAACAATAAAAGTAATTTTTTTAAGTCTACTTTTAAAAAAAGTACTGGACCTAAGTTGTTTTGCAATCCAGTGCTACAAAAACTAGGAAACATATTTTTCATGTGACATGAAAAACCTCTAGCTTATAAAACATTTCCAGTTCACCTGAGAGGTAGACACTGCCCTTGTTCTAAAGCCATATGAACATTGGATTGAAGAAGCAATTACTCCCACTAACAAACTACACAATTTCTAAATAATTTTTTAGTGACTCTAACAGGGTGTTAAAAAAATAGAGTGCATCATATCCAACTTGAGCTTATATTAATAGACAAGAGTCATTGGAATGTAGTAAACACTGTACCTGAGGTTCTTGTACTCTCTGAAGAGAGAAAAAATGACTATTTCAAAGGTTCCCCCAAAGTAATTGATCAAATACAACAGACATACCTAATTTTACTTTTAAAAATATATGTTATTTCTTTTAATGAAAGATATGGAGAAAAACACAAAGAGAGGTGAGGGAAAGAGAGACACCAGAGCACTGCTCAGCTTTGGTTTATGGTGGTGTGGGGGATTGATCCTGGGACTTTGTTTGCACAACCATTATGCTGTTTCCTCCACCCAAACATTCCTACTTTTTTTTTTTTTTTAAAAAAAGAAATCTCAGTTAAAAAGAAAAGAGGAGAAAGCATCCTATATTTGTGTTGTTTGCCTCTCTCTCTCTATCTCTCTATCTCTAAGGCAAGTTTTTCCAGCCTTTCATTGGACACCAGTACTTAGTTGAAAATAGTTGCCACTGAAAACCACAGAAATGAATATGCATTTGGGAGGGCTTTTTATTCCTTTTTTTTTTTTTTGCACTTCCAAGACATGAACTACCTTTTATTTTTCTTATATTTGATAGGACAGAGAGAAATTGAGAGGGGAGAGGGAGATAGTGTGGAAGAGAGACACCTGCAGCCCTTCTTCACTACTCATGAAATTTCTCCCCTACTGGTGGGCACCAGGGGCTTGAATATGGGTTCTTATATGTGGTAATATGTGCTTTCAACCAGGTGTGCCACCACCCAGCCCTGCATTGGGGTTCCATCCCCCTAACATCTGACATTTGAAAGCGTACAGCTTGGAAAGGAAGGGTTAAGACTTGCTCATTATCAAATGTCACTATCTAGAAATATCTAAGAAATCTACCAAAAAAAAAAAAGTCGCTAGAGTGGACCTGGAGGTGGCGCAGTGGATAAGGCATTGGACTCTGAAGCATGAGGTCCTGGGTCCGGTCCCCGGCAGCACATGTACCAGAGTGATGTCTGGTTCTTTCTCTCTCTTCTATCATTTCTCATGAGTCAATAAATACAATTTTAAAAAAAATCACTAGAACTAATGTGTAATTTTAGTAAGGATGCATGGTCATATTAATATATATATTTCTACCACCTTAAAATGATACCATGTAGCACTTCCAAGACATGAACTATCCAGTTTACATTTAACAAAATATGAAACCTCTTTGTGTCCTTAAAACTACTGAACATAGGGAGTCGGGCTGTAGTACAGCGGGCTAAGCGCAGGTGGCGCAAAGCACAAAGACCGGCATAAGGATCCGGGTTCGAACCCTGGCTCCCCACCTGCAGGGGAGTCGCTTCACAGGCGGTGAAGCAGGTCTGCAGGTGTCTTATCTTTCTCTCCTCCTCTCTGTCTTCCCCTCCCTCTCTCCATTTCTCTCTGTCCTATCCAACAACAACAACAACAATAAAAAAACAACAAGGACAACAAAAGGGAAAAAATAAAAAATATACATATATAAAAAAAAAAAACCCAAAACTACTGAACATAGATAAAAGGCTGAAATGCATAAGTAAATGGTGAGAGTCTCCATAGATTGTGGACTCACTATTGTGAAATCAGTCCTTCCCAAACTGATGGAGAGATTCATTGTAATCTCAATTAGAACCCCAGTAGGATGATTGCTTGTGTTAGTTTTATCTATACTTAATTTGTAGAAAGAAATGTAAAACAACAAAAATCATTTTGGGAAAGGACATAATTGGTGGAACTCATACTGTCTAATTTCAAGAGCTATGATACAATTACAGTGACTAGAACAATGTAGTGCTGGTGCAAAGGTGAACACAGGATTAATGGAACACAAGAAAGAGTCAAGGAATGGATCAAATGGGAAAATTGTTTTTGAAAGAGGTGCAAATGCAGTTCAGTGGAAATAGTATTTTCAGCAGATGGTATTCAAGTAGATATTCACACTAAAAAAAATTGAACCTCAATTTGCACCTATTGTCACAAAAAATAACTAAAACGGATACCTTCATGTAAAATGCCAAAATTACTAATAGAAACCTTTGTGAACTTGGACTAAGAGTTTTTGTTTTTTTTTTTAGCTACAACTCCAAAAACATGATCCATGGTAGACAGATAATTGTAAACTGGTTTTCATCAAAATTAAATTCTTCTCTGCAAAAGATACTGTTTAGGAATGAGAAAACAAGTTACACAACAGGAGAAATATTTGCAGATTTCAAATCTGACAGAGGACTTGTAAAAAATGTGAAGCCCTTGAAAATTCAATACTAGAGAAAATAAATCCATTCTTAAAATGAACAAAAGATTTGAACAGACACTTCACCAAAGACATATATATTGTAAACAAGTACATGAAAATATGTTTAACATTTTCGTTGGCCATTGTTAGGAAAATTCAAATTCAAGCCACAATGTGGTCACACTATACACTTACTAATGAGTTTGTTTTTTTTAATCCTGGCAATCTTAAGTAGAAATCAGCTAAGACTATTGTACATTGTAGGTGGGAATAAAAAATAATACAGACACTTTGGGAAATAATTTGTTAGGTAAGAAAGCGAATCCCACACGTACTGTACAACAGCAACCCCTTTCCTGAGTATTTATTCAAAAGAGAATAGATATACATTTACCCAGAAATTTTTATATGAATGTCCATAGGTTTTACTGATAGTAGCACAAACCCAGAAACAACCTAAATAAATGCCCGTACTGCATTTTTTCCAAAATTGCTTTGGCTCTTTTTACATTCTTTGTTTACATCAAGTATAGATAAATCTTAAGTATCAACAAACTGATACTTCCATACAATGAAATACTATTCAGCAATAAAGAAGAATAAACTGGACATACACATAATGTGGATGAGTCCTATATGCACTGTGCTAAATTTTGAAAAAAAAAAAAGTCAGATAAAAGACTCCATGCTCTATTATTTTATTCTTATAAGAAATTACTTGCCACAAATTGGCTGTGGGGAGAAGGGCATGAGTGAATTTGGGGCTTAAAGAACTGTTGAGTATCTTCTTTGTGGTTGTGGTTACAGAACTAAGTTTGTTAAAACTCATAGAGAAATTCACTACACAGAGAGAAAATGTATCTGTGTGAAGAGTTTTAAATATGAATTTAAAAAGAACTACAAAAACAAATGTATACTATCATTGTGTGATAGGAAAGGAATGAATTTGTGAAACTCAGAAAGCCAGAAACAGAAAAGATTTACAGATGCCAGGACTATATAAAACTAACCTGAACTTCAACTCATGCCTTCCACACCTTAAGCAAAATTAACTCAAATTAGGATAAAAGTCAAGGGAAACAAATCTAGCCGTTAGGTCATAGACTTGGTGAATATGTAGTCTCAGCATATGTAACAGGCAAAGGACTAAGATTGTAATACAAGAGTACCTGCAAATGAATACCAAAAAAATTTTTTTTTAAAGCTCAATAATAGACAACTGGGAAAGAACATAAAGTACGAGGTAAGGCACGGAGAGCTGACAACAAAACATGAAGTAAACATGGGAAGATTAACACCCTCCCTGTCATTCTGTGAGCTGTGAAGTAAAGTAATACTTGAATATCATTTTCAGCCATCTGATCGGAAAAGAAGGACCACTAAAGCCCTACATTAGCAAGGATGAGAGGTTCCAGGTACTCTCATCAGGATTTGGGGAGTGTTATGATTGATGCAACTTTTTTTCGCCCTTGAGATAATTTGGTCATAGCTGTCACAAATTAAAATGGGCATCTATTTTGACTAAATAATTTCACCTCTAGATATTAAAAACATGGAAATATTTGCACAGGTGTACAGACAGCATAGAATAAAATTTTTTTTAGAGCATTGCTTATCGTGGTCAAAATATAGGAACTAACCTGAACACTCATCAGTAGACAAGTGGTTTACATAAACTAGGAAAATCCATATCCGTGGATTGCTATGACAAATCATACATATGTAGGCATTAATATATGATGTATTGTCTGGGAGTGTGATTCAACCCGCCAACACCCGTGTCCAGCGAGAAGCAATTACAGAAGCCAGCCAGACCTTCCACCTTCTGCACCCCATAATGATCCTGGATCCAAACTCCCAGAGGGATGGGATATGGAACTCTGGTGGTGGGAATTGTACCCCTCTTATTGACTATTATTAAATCAGTAATAATAAAAACATGGAAAAATATATATATTTCCAAAGCAGTCAGTCCATTACTAAATGAAAAAAAAATCTGGTAGTCATCAGCACATTGACCATATTTATTTATTTATTTTAATTAAAACAAATTTGGACTGGCAAGATAGTTCACCTGGTGAGGCGCCTGTTTTGTCTTGCATGCAACCCAGATTTGAGTCCACTGTCGCATTTGTAGTGGAGGAGGCTTTGGTGCTGTGATGCCTTCCCTCCTCTCCTTCCCTCTGTTTCTCTTCCTGAAAAAGTAGAGTCAAAGCAGTGAAGCTCTAGTGATGACAAACACACACACACACACACACACACACACACACACACACACACACACACACACACGCTTAGAGAAAGCTCTGCATAAGTACACATTTAAGGACAACTGTGGCCTGTGGAGTGGGTAGTCAGATTAGGGAAACTCGCTTCATTTTATATACTTTGATCTGATTGGAGCTTTTAAAATGTAGACTTTTTTTTTTTTTTTTTGGTCTCCAGGCTTATTGCTGGGGCTTCGTGTCTATACTACAAATCCATACTTAATATTTTACTTGCTTGAATTTTAAATTAGTGAAGTCTAGTTCAACTGTCTCTACTTATTTGAAAAGAAGCCTTAGTAAAATCCAAAAATATATATGGTTTTGAAATCATGAATGGGTAACAAAAGTAAACTTTACTATTGTGTAGTGCGAAAAAGAAAGAAAACAAGATAAAAAAAATAGAAACTATAAAGTAAATTAACAAAGACCATAGCCTTTTTTCTTTTTCTTTTCTTTTTTTTTTTTTTTTTTTTGCCTCCAGGATGATCACTGGGGCTTGATGCCTGCACTATGAATCCGCTGCTCCATCTTTTTTTCCCCATTGTTGTTATTGTTGTTGTTGCTACTGTTGTTGGATAAGACAGAGAGAAATTGAGAGGAGAGGGGGAGATAGTGAGGGGGAAAGAAAGATAGACACCTACAGACCTGCTTCACTGCCTGTGAAGCTACCCACCCCGGAGCTGAGGCTCTAACTGGAATCCTTGCTCACGTACTTGTGCATCATGAGTGCTTAACCCACTGCACTACTGCCCGGCGCCAGACCATAACTTTTTTTAAGTCACTGACTTGAATAGATTTAAAATCCCTCTCAGAAGACTCAGAATCAGTAAAAAACAAAAAAATTATATATGTATATATATATGATTGATTATGATCTCTTTACAACACAAGTATGTACATGAATATGTACCTTGACAAAATGATACACATGCACACACACACCCATGTGTTCTCTTTGCAAAATGAAAATAACAGAAGGTTGAAAAGCCATGGGATGGCCAAAAACATCTCAGACAAATGCAGCCACAGGGAAATTTGTCCTTATGTGCAATATTAAATTCATATAAAATAGGAATCAGGACTAGAATTTTAAGTGGAAATACATGATTGTTTTAATATTGATAAATGACAGACTACACTACAAGGTCAAGATAATGAAGAATAACATAACTGGTGCCTGTTAATTTATAAAGAAAACATAGACAAGCAGTAAATGGCTAATGTAGGAAGATAGATAATAACAAGCAAATGTGTTATGCAGATAAATTAGGAAGGAGAAAGCTTACTGTAGATATTTTATTATCTCAATTTTGTCTTGAAAATTATATTTAAAATAAAGGCAGGTCAGAAAGACAGCTCACCTGCTTGGCTGTGCATGTGACCCACATTTGAACCAGGTCCCTCCTGCACCAGAGGAAGCTATAGTAATGTATCTTCTTTCCTTCTCTCCCACTGTCCCTCTGTCTCTTCCAATCTGAAAAAGTCATCTTGGAGCAGTGACTCCCTGGTGACTACACACATATACAACGGCTTAAAGGACTAGGAAAATTCAGTGTCAGAACAGTACATGCAGGGACAGTATGGTACAGTAAGATATGGAGGAAAGACAAATGTGCTGAAATAGTCCTAGAACATGACACTCGATCACATGTAAGACTATGAGGCTGGGTATTCAGCTTAGAGGCTGAATAGTTTTACCTCTAAACCAACTTATCCTGTTACGTCTCTTCTCTGTGTTTCTCAGCGTTAGAACAGTCTGAACTTCTTGATTCCCTTAGTAGAGCTGCCTGGTGCTGGCCTAGAATTACCTTTCTGAGACTGGCATCTGCCCTAGTGAACCACGCTCACTCTTCCTCTGTGACACTTGTGGCTTTGCAGTTTGACTGCACTACTGCTGTTGTGGGATCACCCAGAAGAGGTGCCAAGAGATAGAAAGCATCACCTGAAAGCATTCTGGTGGTATTGAGAACGTGCTATATTGAGAGGACATCTTTGAGGACAAATATCTACTTTGGCCTTGGAGTTCCCATTAAAAGACTTGCAAGGTTTCCCTTTCCTGTCTCTCCTATAAGATCTTCATAGAGTTTCATGGAGATTGGGTCTTGGGACGAGCTTGTACTACATTGTGGAAGGACCCTGGTCCAAGTCCCCAGTCCTCACCTGCAGGGGGAAAGCTTTGTGAGCAATAAAGTAGAGCTTCTATCTGTCTGTCTGTCTGTCTGTCTATCTTATCTATCTATCTACCTACCTACCTATCTTTCCTTCCTATCTTGATTTCTCTCTCTTAAATTTTTATTTTACTTTATTTATTATTGGATAGAGACCGATAGAAATTGAGAGAGGAAAGGGAAATAGAGAGGGAGAGAGGGAGAGAGACACTTGCAGTTCTACTTCACCACCCATGAAGCTTTCCCCCTGCAAGTGGGAACCAGGGGTTTGAACCTGGGTCCTTGCGCACTACAGTGTGTGTGTGCGCTTTAGCCAGCTGAATTACCACCTGACCTATTGATTTTTTTGTCTTTATCCAGTAAATAAGTACATAAAATATTTTTTAAAAGGATTGGGTCTCTTTGGTGATGAGAAAGGAATAAAATAGGAAAAAATTGAGAAAACGTTGCAATGGAAGAACCCCTGTTCCTCTATATGAGCTGAAGTTAACGTGTACTCCTGACACTAAACTTGCTTCTTTCATGTTGCTGGGTAGAATCAAGAGACCAGAAAATGTCCCTAGGACCTTCTCTGAGTCTAGCCTTACATTGAATTTTAGAGGTGTCCTAAAATGAGTACCAGAAGAGACGGGGATTGAAGTTACTGGCAGGTTGGGGAAGAAACAAAAGCAGTGACTGTTTGATGCCCTTTCTTGTGATCTCAGAAGAAATAATTGGGGGAAGACTAGTGTCAAAAGTACAGTCAGAGTTGACTTCGACAAAAACAGAAAAACACTTATTTGTAATGGTGGCATAATTGTAGTGTCAAAATTTAGGTATCCGCTTTTCTGGGATATAAAGAGTTCATTTTAATAACTTACTAAGTACTGCTTAGTGCATAGGAGGGGTAAATGACAACACCTTACTGGCAAGATTTGAATGGGGCATGAGAAATATGAGTTTCAGAAAATTCCTTAGAATGATGCTTTTCAAATCTGAACCAGCACCAGACACACCCGGATGGTTTGTGAAAACACTGACAGCTGCTGTGTCCATGTGTTCCTCCCCTTCCCTATCTCACTGCTCTTTCCTGTTCTTGATTGTGTTGCTGGTTCTGTTTTACTGTTTATTCCTTTGCTTAGAACTTGTGTTGCTTTGATCTTCTTTTCTTGTAGGACTCCTTCCAGCAATTCTTGTAAGGCAGGACTGGTAGTGGTGTATTCTTTGAGAGAGAGAGAGAAGCTATTTTTCTCCCTCATATTTGATTATGCCTAGTGAACTAAGTAAAGAGGTAGGAGAACTAACTGTTGGATTGTTCCATGCATATATGGAACATAGGTAATTAAAGTATACAAACTTGTGAAAAAAAATAACCAAATTTTCTCTCAGATTTTGTGAGAGCTGTGGTGTTTATAGTGATTGTAGTGATGGCAGGGATATTTGCACAGAACTTTTGTGGTGGATATAGTGAGAAATAATATCCCTAAAATCTTATAATTTTATAAACCAATATTAAATCACTAATAACTGAAGGGGGAAGAATATATCATAGCATACTTCAAAAATAAAAGAATATTGGCGTATTGCACCAAATTAGAGGACTCTGGGGTAGGGGGAGTGTTTAGGTCCTAGAACATGATGGGGGAGGAGGACCTACCAGGGATTAGATTGTATGTGGAAAACTGAGAAATGTTACACATGTACAAACTACTGTACTTTACTGTCATCTGTAAACCATTGATCCTCCTAGTAAAGAAAAAAAAAACATAAAAAATTAAATAAAAATGGGGCCAGGCAATGGTGCACCTGGTTAAGCACTCACATCACAGTGCACAAGGACCCAGGTTCAAGCCCCTGGCCCCCACCTGCAGGGGGAAAGCTTCATGAGTGGTGAAGCAGGGTTGAAGGTGTCTCTGTCTCTCACCCTCTCTGTCTCCCTTTCCCCTCTCAATTTCTTTCTGTCTCTATCTGATAATAAATAGATAAAAATATTTTTTAAAAATTAAAAGAATAAATACTGATTGCCCTACTCCACTTGCCAAATTTCTGACTTGGTAGATGTATGTACATGGTTGGGAGTATTTAGAACTAGCATTTTAACATGTGCCCAGATTTACACTTGATGCACTGGTCTAAAGACCATATTTTGTTTAAAGTTTTTATTTATAAAATGGAAACACTGACAAGACCATAGGATAAGAGGGGTACAATTACACACAGTTCCCACCACTGGAACTCCATATCCAATCCCCTCCTCTGATAGGTTTCCTATTCTTTATCCCTCTGCGAGTATGGACCCAGGGTCATTATGAGGTACAGAAGGTGGAAGGTCTGGCTTCTGTAATTGCTTCCCCGCTGAAGATGGGCGTTGACATAAATCTATTCTCCCAGCCTCTCTTTCTCTTTCCCTAGTGGCGCAGAGATCTGGGGAGGTGGGGCTCCAGGACACATTGGTGGGATCATCTATCCTGGGAAGTCCAGTTGGCATTATGGTAGTATCTGGAACCTGGTGGCTGAAAAAGTTAAGATAGAAAGCATAGTATATGGAGCCAGGTGGTGGCGCAGTGGGTTAAGCACACATGGTGTGAAGCTCAAGGACTGGTGTAAGGATCCCGGTTCAAGTGCCTGGCTCCCCACCTGTAGGGGAGTTGCTTCACGAGTGGTGAAGCAGGTCTGCAGGTGTCTTTCTCTCCCGTCTTCCCCTCCTCTCTCCATTTCTCTCTGTCCTTTCCAACAACAGCGATAGCAATAACAACAACAACTATAAACCACAAGAGCAACAAAAGGGGAAAAATACAGTTTCTGAAAAAAAATTTAAAAAAGAAAGCAGAGCATATTGTTGACTAATCATGAACCTAAAGGCAAGAATATTGCAGATGGAGACTTGGGGGGTCTCCATTTTGGAAAAAGCTAGTAGGTCTACTTTAGGTATAGTCCAAGGGGCCTATGACCCAACTAGTTTTTGCCAGCATCTAATATGCAGGTGACCTAAGGTATTGTCTGGGGGATGGTGTTATGGTTGGAAAAAGGACCAGAAAGCTTGATCAGGGAAGACAGTAGCTCCCAAGTATGGGAAAAGAGTGTAAGTATTGTTAACTGTAAACCCCATTGATGTGACCTGGAGCCCATGTTCAGCACAGAGGCCTATGTAACCTTTGCATCCCTGTAGGTCTGAGCTCACATTCCATGGAAAGACCACCTATTAAGAACCTCTCTCTCAGAAGCCCCATGGACAGGCAAACAGAGTAAGTGAACAGATGATCTCAAAGACCCTTCAATTCCCAAGTCCTAGGATCCATGTACTGAAGGGTTTTCTGATGCAAGGATTTGTAGGCAGTGGACTTTTGTAATATCTAAACGGAAGGTTGACCCAACCAGTGACTTCAGAGGTGCTGTCCTGTCCCCTGTTCAAGGTACAAGGTCTGATAATTGAGTCTTACAGGCTCAGCAGATCCATGGACTAAAGTAAGAAGTCAAAGAAATAATGTACACATCATCTAGACTTCACATTTTATTTTTTTTCCATTAAAAAAGAAGCGGATGGGGGTCGGGCAGTGGTGCAGTGGGTTAAGCGCATGCGGGGCAAAGCACAAGGACTGGCGTAGGGATCCCAGTTGGAGCCCCCCGGCTCCCCACCTGCGGAGGAGTCGCTTCACAGGCGGTGAAGCAGGTCTGTAGGTGTCTATCTTTCTCTCCCCCTCTCTGTCTTCCCCTCCTCTCTCCATTTCTCACTGTCCTGTCCAACAGCGAACAACATCAACAATGGCAATGATAGTGACCACAGCAAGGCTACAACAACAAGGTCAACAAAAGGGGGAAAAGATGGCCTCCAGGAGCGGTGGATTCATGGTGCAGGCACTGAGCCCAGCAATGACCCTGGAGGAAAAAAAAAAAAAAGAAGTGGATAAGGGCTGGGCAGTGGTGCACTCAGTTGAGTGCATGTTACTGTGTGCAAGAACACAGTAACACGTGCACTCAAATCCCTGCTCCCCACCTACAGGGAAAACCTCATGAGCTAGCAGTGAAGCAGAGCTGCAGGTTTTTCAACTTCTCTCTGTCCTATCAAATTATAAGTAAAGACATGTTAAACAAAGAAAAACACTGAGCCTTAATGATAACTGGTAACAAGGAAAAAAAGAGAAAAGGGAAGTGGGCTTCCTGGATTTTGAAGCTGGAATGGAATGGGTGGCTGGCTACATCACCAGCCTGCCTGAACCTAGTTCTTCAATATCTCCTTGAGTCCATTGATCTGCTATATATTGTCCAGTAAACCCTGCTATTTGGAAGCTAGACCCATTCTTACTTATAAAGAATTGGCTTATTATAGATAGATAGTTATAGAAAAAATAGTCAACCCATATCTGTGATCTTGGGAGAAGTACTGCAATTTCCAATGGAGGAAATGGGGACACAGAACTCTGGTGGTGGGAAAGGTGTGGAATTATCTTATAATTTTGTAAATCAATATTAAATCACTAATATAAAAAAATTGGTTTAAGCTTCTCCCATCATCTGGGGGAAATTTCAGTGGTCTCCCTAGGAATCATATGGATTTTGAGGGACCTGTTTTTCAGGGTCACTTTTGGTTCTGAGTTCTGGTCACCCTGAGCTCTCACCTTTGGCTCCCCCCCCCTTTTTTTTTTCCTGTATACAAGAGTGAGGGCCAGTGTCCCTTTTTCTCATTCCTCAAATGCCACTCACAGGAGATGCTACCACTTAGCTCAGTTAACAGACAACTGTTCTGCCCAACTGTTCTGTTTCCTGGGGTATAGTACTCCAATCTCCAATGAGAAACTTCCTCTCTCCTCATGGGAAGATGCAGTAGGAATGTTTAGTTGTGTGCCATGCCTCAGCTGTGGAGTGGGCACAAGCAAGTCAGGCCAATCAGAAGCTGACTTCCATACTTGGATAACGCATAGCTTTGCTTTGTGTGCAACACAGGTTCAAGTCGTGCCTCCATTCCCCCCCCCCCCACCCCGCAGAAATTTTTGGTGTTGTAGTTTCTCCCCCATTCCCACCTTGTCTCTGACCTGAAAAAGTCAACCTGGAGTAGTGAAGCCCTGCCAACAGCAACCACAGCAACAACAACAATTGTAATGATAATGATGGCGGTGGTGACAGTAATAAAGAAGTTAAGTAACTGGAGATTGGGCATCTTGCAAGTTTCTGTTAGGGAAAGACAGGTTAAAAAGAAATATTGGACAATCTCACTGGTGTTTTCAAAGTCTCTTGACCACTGGGCTACAGACCTGTGTGTGTGTCTCTGCTTTTCCTGGTAACTTCAGACTCCTCTCATGTTATCCAACTCGCCTTCTTTCCCTCTGCTCTTGCTCCAGTATATTCTTCTTTTTAAATTCAATCTTTAAGTAGGTGTTTATTTTTTATTTTTGTTTTTTTATTTTTGTGAGAGAGACACAGAGATAAACACAGAGCACTGCTCAGCTCCAGCTTATGGTGGTGTGGTGGATTGAACCGGGGACCTTGGAGTCTCAGGCATGAGAGTCTGTTTGCATAACCAGTATGTTATCTCCTCCACCCCCTCCAATCTATTTTTTCTTCCCAACTTCTACTCCTACATGTCTCCTGTAGAGGAGTGTGACTCTCTTTGCATCTCTGGCTCTCATGTTGCTAGCCTGGAATGTCACCCCTACATCCAGGTGGTGAGTCGATCAAAAGTGTAGGAAGGGCTGAGGAGATAGCATAATGGTTATGCAAAGACTTTCGGGCCTGTGGCTTTGAGTCCCAGGCTCATCCCCAGCACCAGCATAAGCCAGAGCTGAGCAGTGCTCTGGTGTCTGCCGTCCACTCTCTTGCTCTCTCTTTAAAAATAAATAAATAAATAAATAAATAAATAAATAAAAATATTTCTTTAAAAGAGTGTAAGAGTCTTGGGGCTGGGTGGTGGCCTACCCCATTCAACTTCACACACATTATCATGCACAAAGATCCAAGTTCAAACCGCTAGTCCCCACCTAAAGAGTGGAAGCTTCAGGAGTGGTGGAGCAGTGCTGCAGGTGTCTCTCCTGTCTCCCTTTCTATCTCTAATGCATTCTCTATCATCTTTCTTTTCCCATATATATAGAAGATGAGGGACAGAGAAGCAGAGAGAGAAAGAACAAAGGAGATAACTCCAGTGGCAAAATAATGGTAATAAATAATAAAATAGTAATAATAATTACCATTATTATTATTACAATAATGTGGGAATCTCAAGGAAAAGAATTTCCTCCTAAAGAGGAACTCTGGGGGGGCAGGGGAGGATGGGTGGTGGCGGAACTGGTTGAGCGCACATGTTACAATGCTCAAGGAGCCAGTTCAAGCCGCTGGTCCCCACCTGCAAGAGGAAAGCTTCACAAGTGGTGAAGCAGGGCTACAGGTGTCTCTCTGTCTCTCTCCTTCTCTGTCTCCCCCTTCCTTTTCAATATCTGGCTGTCTCTATCCAATAAATAAAAGATAATTTAAAAAATCTAAAAAAAAAAAAGAAATTGCCATCTTTAAAACAAGCAAACCAAAAACCAGAGAAAGTCGTGTGCCTCCTGCTCAAATGAAACCTTTTATTTTCCCTGCAACAACCTGCAACAAGTGAAATGTGGACTGTGTGTCTTGCTTCTGACACATGGCACTATCTGATGCAGCACATAATCGGGTTCTGTTCCTGCCAAATGAACCAACAAAAATAAACCCCATGGAAGACTGATTCCTAAACCATGAGAACAACTTACTAATTTCAACGTAGCCAACTTGATAGATGGATCAAGGCTGTCAAACAATGAATTGTGGTTTGTCTTTGCAACGCTTGTGAGCTAGGATTTAAATATATATATATATAAATAAATCAGGTCGAGCGGTAGCGCACAGGGTTAAGCGCACATAGTGCAAAGCGCAAGGATGGGCGTAAGGATCCGGGTTAAACCCTCCGGCTCCCCACCTGCAGTATGTGTGTGTGTGGGGGGGGGTCACTTCACAAGTGATGAAGCAGGTCTGCGGGTGTCTTTCTCTCCTTCTCTCTGTCTTTCCCTCCTCTCTCGATTTCTCTGTGGTATACAACAACAACAAAAAGGGAAAAATCGCCTCCAGGAGCAATGGATTCATAGTACAGGCACCAAGCCCCAGCAATAACCCTGGAGACTAAATAAATAAATGGCTATAAAATAAGAGTAACATGGGCCAGAACCCTGTGTGGCTCATCTGACCCTTAATAGAAAAGGTTGGTAGGGCTGGTTGGTGGCACACATTACAGTGTGCAAGGAAGGGGTTGTTTCACAGTGGTAAAGCAGTTCTGCATGTGTCTATTTCTCTCTCTCTCTCTCCCTCTCTTCCTCTTTCCTCTCAATTTCTCTCTGTCCTGTCAAATAAGATAAAAAAATAATAAAAAGTTGGCTAAGTCCCACATGGTAATATTGGTTTTTAAGATTTAATGTTTCTTTTTTTTTATTCCCTTTTGTTGCCCTTGTTTTATTGTTGTAGTTATTATTGTTGTTATTGATGTCATCGTTGTTGGATAGGACAGAGAGAAATGGAGAGAAGAGGGGAAGACAGAGAGCGGGGGAGAAAGACACCTGCAGACCTGCTTCACTGCTTATGAAGTGACTTCCCTGCAGGTGGGGAGCCGGGGGCTCGAACTGGGATCCTTACACTGGTCCTTGCGCTTTTTGCCACCTGTGCTTATGCCGTTACCTACGGACTCTCTATTCTTTCTTTCTTCCTTTCTTCCTTTCTTTCTTTCTTTCTTTCTTTCTTTCTTTCTTTCTTTCTTTCTTTCTGCCTCCAGGGTTGTTGCTGGGCTCAGTGCCTGCACCATGAATCCACTTCTCTTGGAGGCCATTTTTCCCCCTTTTGTTACCCTTGTTGCAGCCTTGTTGTGGTTATTATTGTTATTGTTGATGTCATTCGTTGTTGGATAGGACAGAGAGAAATGGAGAGAGGAGGGGAAGACAGAGTGGGAGAGAAAGATAGACACCTGCAGACCTGCTTCACCACCTGTGAAGTGACTTCCCTGCAGGTGGGGAGCTGGGGCTTGAACCCAGATCCTTAAGCTGGTCACGCGTGCTTAATCCACTGCGCTACCACCTGACCCTGTTTCTTCTTTTTTTTTTAATATTTATTTATTCCCTTTTGTTGCCCTTGTTGTTTTATTGTTGTAGTCATTACTGTTGTTATTGATGTTGTCCTTGTTGGATAGGACAGAGAGAAATGGAGAGAGGAAGGGAGGACAGAGAGGGGGAGAGAGAGATAAACACCTACAGACCTGCTTCTCGGCTTGTGAAGCGACTCCCCTGCAGGTGTGGAGCCTGGGACTTGAACTGGGATCCTTACTCCGGTCCTTGCACTTTGTGCCACTTGTGCTTAAGCCACTGCGCTACTGCCCGACTCCCAGATTTATTGTTTCTTAATAAGAAAGAAAATGAAAAACAGAGTATCACTTTGGCACGTGCTATGCCAGGAATCAAATTCAGAGCCTCATGCTTGAGAGTCCGAAGCCTTATCTGCTGTGCCACCTCCCAGACTGCAAAAATACTCTTCTAAGCAGGAACCTGGGGCTGAAATGGAATACCACTTAGGAGTTACATCAGCGTTGTAGGATGTTATTGGGGGATTACTGTTCTGGACCATGAAAATATTTCTGCTGTCATATTAGGAGATGGTGAATTCTGTGGTTGAAAAAGAGAGGAGGGAGGAATAGGTGGTGGCACAACCAGTGGGGAACACATTACAATATGTGAGGATCTGAGTTCAAATCCCCACCTATGGGAAGGCGGGGTGCTTTGTAAGCAGTGAATCAAGTGTCTTTCTTCCTGCCTTCTTTTTCCTTCTTGATTTTTCTCTGTCTCTATCAAGTAAAAAATAATTTTTTGCCATTTATTTTAAATTTTTATTAGTGATTTTAATAATGATTAATGAGATAATGGGTTGGAAGATCTAGGGGTAAAATTCCATATATTTCCCACCACCAGAGTTCTGTGTCCCATCCCTTTTATTGAAAGCTTCCCTTAGTCTTTGCTCTGGGAGTATGATCTAAATTATTATTATTATTATTATTATTATTATTTTGCCTCCAGGGTAATTGCTGGGGCTCGGTGCCAGCACTACAAATTTATCTCTTCTGGTGGCTTCCACCACCCCTCCTCCCATAGAAGAGAAATTGAGAGGGGAGGGGAGATAGAGAGATAGACCCTTGCAGACTTGTTTCACCACTAGTGAGGTGTCCCCCCTCTAGGTGGGGAGCTAGGGGCTTGAACCTGGGTCCTTGTGAGTATCTTTGCACAAGTACTATGTGCACTTAACTGGTGTGCCACCACATGGCCCCCAGCCAAATTCTTTATGGGGTGCAGGAGATGGGAGGTCCAGCTTCTGTAATTGCTTCTTTGCTGAACATGTGCACTGGAAGGTCAGTCCATAGCCCCAGTCTGTTTCTGTCTTTCCCTAGTGGGGCAGGGCTCTGGGAAGGTGGGGTTCCAGGACACATTGTCTGCTCAGGAAAGTCAGTATGGCATCATGGTAGCATCTGCCAATTGGTCGCTGGAAGTCGGTAAGATACAGGACAAAATGTTTAATAAACAGGAACCCAAAGGTAGGAATAGAGCAGGTGAAATTAAGGAAGGACTGTTCTGTGATGGTTGTTCTAACTCACAGTAGGGGGAAGCCAAAACTGGGAGACCCAAAAGATGTAGTTCACTGAACATCCATCCTGTCTGTCAGAGGCAGCAGTAACAGAGTGCAGGGGCCTCTTTACAGTTAAGACAGTGCACTATAGGGCCAGGAAGCAGCATAGGTAATTGAGCACAGATGACTGTGTTCAAGGACTGGGTCAAGACTCATCCACACCTGTGGGGAAGGGAGAGGAGCTTCAAAGGCAGTTAAGTAGTATTGCAGGTATCTTTTTCTCTCTCACAGTGTTGGTCTGCTTCTAATTCTGCTTCTAGGACCTTCTGTTTTGATCATCACATTAGGTTTGCTTGCATTGCTTAATGCTGTGGTCTATTTACATAATCATTGTTTTGTTTGAGACCCGCATTGGTATAATCCTCACAGGTTCACGCTCTTTTTCCTTCTCCCCACCCCCTATCCTACGTACTTCCTCTTCCTGACATTTCAGCCTCAGGAGATATAAAGGACAAGATTTTTTAATGAATAGAGATTAGATAGATTGCACTGCATTCTTGCTCATCAATAAAGATTGAACTGCGTTCCCAGCTAGCCCGGCATCTGGCGCCCCAACAGGGACCGGCACGCAGTCTCTCCCTCTCTTCTCAATTTCCCTTTATCCTACCAAATTTAAAATAAAAAGTGCCTACCTATGTGCACATGTATCCATAAGTTAGGAGAAAATATAAACCTTAAAGTAAACTGTGCAATAGTCTACAGTGACTCAAGTGCAGCAAGCAAGTAGAAAGATCTAAAAAAGACACCATAAGGTACTTAATCTAATAGTTTCTACTTAGACCTATGTTGAGAAATTGTGCAGATGTGGTTGAACACTGGCAGGGCCCACAAACCACTATATTTCCATGCAAGTATTATTTACAGATCTCCACCACGTTATCCCCTCAGGGTATTGCTAATTCAGTTAAAACCATTGCAACAGTTGCTAAGGACACTTCCAGCTTCCCAACATGCCCTTTGCCTCTCTCCACCCCCTTTCCTAGCCAACCCTATCCTGACTTGCCACTTCTGGAATTCTCCCATCAAAGCCTCTCCTGTTTCCTCTTTCGTTCTCTCTTTTTTTCTCTCTCTTTTTTTTTTCTCTTCTGCAACCCGACCTGGAGAAAGGCTGGTGGGCATAGTGGGAGGTGGCCGTTTTGCTAGCTCCATGTAGCCTAAACTGCTGTGCCCACACCCAACCCTGGGGCGTCCACATAAATAAAGATTTGCTTTCCAGTTCTGCCATGAGTTCCTGGTCTCTTCTCTCTTCCCCACAACAACCCGACAGACCTAGATACCCTCCTCAACTACTCCCTATTTCACTTACCTCAATCACTCTAAGGCCAACCATGTCAGGTAAAGTAAGGACTACAAAAGCTGGAAAAGAGCAAGAGATTGGCACATTTTAATGATGGCCTTTTTGGCCACTACCAGGCTACCCCAACATCCAGGGCCCTAGCCAGGGAATCCTTAGATTCCCATATAGATATGATGGGCCTAGACCTCTAACAGGTCCCTCTCTCCACCATCACTGGTCATCTCCATCAGGAACAACATCATAAACCCTCTTGTGGGCCTCCACAGGATCTTACCCTCAATGTAGAACAACAGTGGTAGAAATTGACCCACTCTCCAGAGGGAGGCTGAGTCAACATACTCTGCCCCTTGAGGAAGAGGGGTCCTGAAATGAGTTCAGCCTAGAATGTTCCTAGCTATGACCATAGAATGCAAGCTCAGACTGACAAGGATGTAGAGGTTACACAGGTTCCTGTGCTAAATACGAATAGACATGGGCCTGAGATCAGATCGATGTATTTTACAGTTAATGGTATTAATATGTTTTCCCCATATTTGGGAGTTACTTCCTGCCCTCATCCAGCTTTCTAGGCCTATGTCCAGCTCTGACACCATGTCCCCCGACAATACCATTAGCCCATGTTAGCTGTTGGGCTCAGGCAAAAATTAGTAAAGTCATGGGCCCCTTGGAATATACCTAAAATAGACCTCCTATCTTCTTCCAACATGAATACCCCAAATTTCATCTGCTATACTTTTATCTTTAAGTTCCTGATTATTAGACAAATTACTCTGCTTTGTCTCTTAATGTTTTTCAGTCATCAAGTTGCAGATGCTACCATGACACCAGCCTGAATCCCTGGGCAGACTACCTCACCAATGTGTCTTAGAGCCCCACCTCCCCAGAACCCTGCCCCACTAGGGAAAGACAGAAACAAGTTGGGGGTATGGATGGACCGGCCAACACCCATGTCCAGCAGAGAAGCAATTATAGAAGTTAGACCTCTCACCTTCTGTACCCCATAAAGATCTTTGGTCCATCCTCCCAGAGGGTAAAGAATAGGGAACCTTCCAATGGAGGGGAAGGGATGTGGAGCTCTGGTGTTGGGAATTGTATGGATTATACCACAATCTTGCCAATCATTATTAAATCACTAATAAAAAATTATACATATGAAAATGTGCCTACCAGGAGCCCTGTTTTTGTCATACAGGCACTGAATCACAGCAATAACCCTGGTGGCAATTAAAAAAAAAAAAAAAAGAAAGGACCCAGTTGGGTGCATACATTATACTGTACACAAAAACCTGGATTCAAACCTCATCTCCTCTTCTTTTTTTTTAATATTTTATTTTATTTATTTATTCCCTTTTGTTGCCCTTGTTGCCTCATCTCCTCTTCTGCGGGGTCGGGATGGGAGAGCTTCATGAGTAGTGAGAGAGGGCTTTAGCTGTCTCTCTCTGTCTGGCTTGCCCTTCAATTTCCGTTCTACCAAATAAAAATGATTAAAAAAAAAACTATTAAAAGTGTACAGAGAGAGAGAGAGAACACTCCCCATGGAGCAATGGTGCTGGCAGTGATGGAGTCTCCCTGATGTTTGTGACTTCAACAGCAGAGATAGTCTGAGCAAAAGTAAAAACTGACTCCAAGTGTGTGCATGTGGTGGGGGAGGAGGGCTAGCGGGCCGGGGTAGGGGGGATATAAAATCCCTGTTTCCCCAAAGTTAGGAGTTAGCACAGAAAGGGTGTATAGGACTTTGTATAAGAGTTTCCCAATTTTATTCCTGGCACCTCTAAAAGATGACTCTGGTCAAAGTGTGTGTGTGGGCGTGTGTGTGTGTGTGTGTGTGTGTGTGTGTGTGTGTGTGTTATATTACATAGTCTTATCAACAGCAGCAACAACAAAGAAAGTGTTACCACACAAGAGGAACACAAATTGAATTATTGATTTTTAAAAAATATTTATTTATTCCCTTTTGTTGCCCTTGTTGTTTTATTGTTGTAGTTATTATTGATGTTGTTGTTATTGGATAGGACAGAGAGAAATGGAGAGAGGCAGGGAAGACAGAAGGGGGAAGAGAAAGATAGACACCTGCAGACCTGCTTCACCATTTGTAAAGTGACTCCCCTGCAGGGGAGCGGGTGGGATATGGAGAATGGGTGGTGGGAATTGTGTGGAGTTGTACCCCTCCTACCCTATGGTTTTGTTAATTAATCCTTTCTTAAATTAAAAAAAAAAAGTGACTCCCCTGCAGGTGGGGAGCCGGGGGCTCAAAACAGGATCCTTATGCTGGTCCTTGCTTTGCACCACCTGCACTTAACCTGCTGTGCTGACACTCGACTCCCTGAATTATTGATTTTATAGTAGGTAAATTAAAGAAGACGTTTGGTGGTCCAGGAGGTGATGCAGTGGATAAAGCACTGGACTCTCAAACACGAGGTCCTGAGTTTGATCCCCAACAGCACATGTACCAGGATGACATCTGGTTCTTTCTCTCTCCTCCTATATTTCTCATAAATAAATAAATAAATATTTAAGGAAGAAAGAAAGAGAGAGAGAGAAAGAAAACATATGAAGAGAAACAAGGAGCTGAGAAAAGATGTCTTCTTAATTGAATTACATGAACTGTTTCCTTAGGAAGATCTATGGAGAAAGACCCCACGGAAAGTGACTGATTCCTGTTCATTTGGTCAGAAAAAAGTCTTTTTAAATTAAACAATAAAGGAAATGACCTTATCTGCATCCTACCCTATTAATAATGAAGTATGGCATGTCAGTGGCAATGACCACAGTCACCTCTCTCTTGCTTCACTAGCCCGACATTTCTTCTTAGCAAACTGTTCCATGGAATACTTACTGTTGCAAAATTACTTACTTCTTGAAGCGAATATGAGTAGAGCAAGCCGTATAATCATCAGACCTAGTCAGACTGGGAGCAGGACAGGGGGTATTTTATGATCACACACATATATTGAATACACACATTCCTTGGGGATATTTCATATATCTACAGCCAGGGCCAGGTAGAGTTATCATGGATGAGAACCCAGGCTCAAGCCCCCAGTCCTACCTACAGGAGGTGAAACTTTATGAGTGGTGAAACATAGCTACAGGTGTCTCTCACGTCTTTTTCTTTCTTTTTTTTTTTTTTTGCCTCCAGGTTTATCACTGGGGCTCAGTGCCTGCACTACGAATCCACTGCCCCTGTGGCCTTTTTTTTTTTTTTTTTTTTTTTCCGATTTTGGATAGGACAGAGAAAAATTGAGAGGGGGAAGGGAAGATAGAGAGGGAGAAAGATACCTGCAGACCTGCTTCACCTCTTGTGAAGCAACACCCCTGCAGGTGGGGAGCTGCGGCTTGAACCAGAATCCTTGCATGGGTCCTTGAATTTCATACTATGTGTGTTTAACCCAGTGCATCACCACCCAGCTGCTCTCTTTTCTCTCTTCTCTCCTCTCCTCCCCTCTCCTCTCCTCTTCTCTTCTCTCTCTTTCTCTTCATTTCTGTCTCTCATCCTCTATAAAATAAATGGCACTGAGCCCCAGCAAAAACCTTAGTGGCAAGGGAAAAATATATAATGAAAAAAGTAAAATAAAACTAACAGCCTACTCTTACAGAGTACTAATTCAGTGACAAGCTGCTGGAATCTTTTCATGTGCTATCTTGCATGATTTTACGAGTATTAGTGAAAATTTTGCCTGTTGATTGCGTACCAGGTCCCATTCAGAATACTTTTCAGATGTTATCTCACTTCATCTCCCTGAGAATACTTCTAATTGTCATTCCTAATTTTATATTCGGGGTGGCTGCTTAACCTTTTTCAAGACCACACAAACGAGCAAGCAGTGGAGCTGGGATTTGAACTCTGGCAGGCGGCATGCTAGCAGGATTCCTCTAGGAGCTCAGCTGAGCAGTCATGCCCATTCCTGTTTTTCCTTCTCGTCTGCCCATATCACAGTCCTTACAAGGTGGCAGCATTGCAATTAATCACCGCTTTTTTTTTTCCTTCATAACAGCAAACACATTCCACTCCTGCAGCTGTTCCCTGCCCACCTGAATGGACTTGTCACCCGCCACCCCTACCCAAGTCTCATAGGCAGCTAGCTACCTGTCATCATTTAAATCATAATTGTCCCTTCTCAAAGTAGCCACCTCTTTAACTCTAAGAACAAGATCACATGTAAAGGGCATTGGGAAAGGCTTTCTATTGTAACTTTGTGTTGATACCTTCTATAGATCTTATAATATTTTTATAATTGTGCTTTGCACAGTTGGAATTATGCATATTAGTTTCTCTACAGTGGCACATGATGTAAGGGAGAATTTAACCTTTTAATTCAATAAAGTACATATATTTGCACACCTATGCTGATTAAAGCTGAGAGGAAAATGAGTTGACATAGGAGCTTTCTCTCTTGTCGTGAGGCAAAGACAGTCACAAGCTACAGTTTCATAACCAATACAAACGCTTTTCATCAGTGTCAGATTGAACAAACAGATATTAAGTATGATGAAATTAGATAAGGTGAGGTAGCTAATCATAGAATAGACATCTCACTGCTAAGAATGGTTTAAATTCAGTCCCTCCCCAGGTGGACAAGATAATGATTTCTGAAAGGTTTCTTGAATTTGAAAAGCCTTGTTAAAAAAGAAAAGGCAATTCAAACCCCTAGAATCATCTTTATGGAGATATGGTTCCCTCAAGTGGTAATAAAAGGAATTGCACATTCTCTTTTTTGGATGTACTATTTTTTTTTCCCCCCTTATTCAGTCACCAAATACTTGTTGAGGATCTGCTATAAAGTGGGCTCTGTGTTAGGAAAGCAATGATAAAAGACATGAGATTCTTTTGTAGAAAGCTCGAAGACTAGAATATAGAAGTCAAAGAATTATGGTAGACTATGTCTTCAGTAATAGACATAACAAGTAAAGCTGACTAGCCCAGATGAGGAGGATACATACACACAATGGATTACTACTCAGCTGTAAGAAAAGAAAAGATGAGATCTTCTTCTTCTTCTTCTTTTTTTTTTGTTTTCTACAACAAAGATGGAACTGGAGGGCATCATGCTCAGTGAAATAAAGCAGACAAATGCTGAATGATTTCATTCACAGGTGAGTTTTAAGATAAAAAGCAAAGAAAAATACAGGGTGAGGCATCAATAGGCTGGTGGGTTTCAGAAGATTAAAAAGGGGCTGGTGAGAGAATTTAAAGGGAGTTGGTAGTGGGGGGAGGAGGGCTTAGGCTGGCAGGTGGCCTACCCAGTAGAGTGCACATTTTACCACGATGCTCTAGGATCCAGGTTAGAGCCTGGGCCACTTCATTGGAGTAATTGAAGGGTGAAAGCTCTCTTTCTGTCTCTGTCTCTTTGTAGAGGAAAGAGAAAAACAGCTGCTGGGAGCAGTGGCATCTTGAAGATAACTAAGCCTAGCATAACCCTGATGGCAAGAAAATAAAAAAATTAAATTAAAATTAAATAAAAGGGAGGGGAGAGGGAAGGAGGATAGAGAAGAAGAGGATGAGGAGAAGGAGGAGAAGGAAAGAAAAGGGTCTGGTAAAATATCTTACTTGGATAATGTGCTGCTTTGCCATGTGTACATCCCAGGTTCAAGCCTGGTCCCCACAACGTTGAAAGAAAGCTTGATTGCTGTGGTCTCTTTCACTCTCTCAGCCACTTTGCTTTGTTTTGTTTTGTTTTTCCTGTTTAAGAAAAGAGAGAAAAGAAAGAAAGGGACTTGGGGGCCCAGCATCCTATGGTCGAGGGTGATGGTACTTACTTTAGGGACATAATGAGATTGAGCCTTTATACCAACAGTCTGGTATGACAATGTTTCTTTAATTAAAAAGAAAACAGAATGATTGGAAGACAAATTGGAATATGGAGAATTGTACTTCAGAAGCTGTGAAAAGAGAAAGAATCAAGGCAGCAACTGGAGAGAGATGGGGATTTAAAGAAGAAAGACAATTAGTTATTGTTTACCTTCCAAACAAGACAGGATGAAAATAAGTTTGTTTTTTTAAAGAAACTACTGAAAGAACAAAGGTGTTATCTAAGATTTTATAAAACAAATACTGGTTTTTTTTTTTTATTGCAAACAGTTTGAGAACTCAGATGAGCTAAAAATAAAAGTCACCTACTAGTCTTTCAGCCAGAGACAACCACTTACAACATTTTTACTTTACATACTTCAAGTTTCTTTACTTTCATTCTTTAATTTTTCCCTCTTCTGGGGTCTTGTATGTGCATGACTTCACTGCTCCTGCAGACATTTTTTTCCATTTTATTTTAGATAGACAGATAGACAGAGAGACAGAGAGAGAGGTACCGGGTGGTGGCACACCTGGCTGAGCACACATATTACAATGCTCAAGGACCTGGGTTTGAGCCTCAGGTCCCAACTTGCAGGGGGAATGCTTTGCTAGTGGTGAAGCAGTGTTGCAGATGTCTTTCTATCTCTCTTTCTCTATCACCCCCTGTCCTCTTGATTTCTGGCTGTCTCTATCCAATAAATAAAATAAAGATAATTTTTTTAAAAAGATAGGTAGGCAGGCAGACAGACAGGCAGACATGATAGGGATAGATCCCACACAGCAATGCTTCACCAGGCTTGGTGCACTCATGTGGTAGCCCTGTGCTCAAACCTGGGGCCTCAGATGTGGCAAAATGTGCCATTTGCTGGGCGAGCTATCCACCACCACTCCCTTAGTTTCCTTTTAACTTAAGCCTTCATGAATAATTTATTTTTAATAGAGCTTGTGCTCCTAGGATTTTGCAGTCAGTCACATTACAACTGTAATTGCCATTTGAAATCTACCATTAAACAAGTTAATGCATTTTGAAGTGTTTCGATTCCATTGAAAATGTATTTGAAATGTGGTTACTGCTCCAACATCAATATTGGTATTATGCCACTTTCATTTTTTAGATGAACTTTAGAATAATTTTATTCGGTGTTTTAAAGATTCTATCAGGATTGTGATTGTGGCAAATGTGGCCCTCTGTGTATATGGAGAGTTTATTTCTTTAAGGTATTTAAGTATTTTATGTAAATATATATATATATATATATATATATATATTCCTCCATTTCTTTGGATCTCCTTTTGAGTTCCCTCAATTAAATGTTATTATTTTCATCCCACGTTTCTAGCACTTTGACTTAATAGTTTATTTTTTCTGTACATTTTATTTATATATTTATTTATATATTTGTTTATTTATGTGATTTATAGTAGGTTACAAGGTTATCAAGTTACAACTTAAAATATGTGTGTGTGTACACGTTATATTTTTATTGTACTGACCTCTAGATATATCTGAACTCATTTTTTTTTGTAATAATTATGAGGGTGTAGACATAACAAACGCAACTGGTTTTTAATTATTTTGTGGCATTGCTTTGTCTATAATCCTCTGTTCCACTTTTGGGGTTTCCACGTGGACAGCCACATTTGAAATGACCATTTTAGCTCTGCATTCCTAATAACTAGTATTTTTTTGTCCTTATTTCATTAAGAGGAATGTCCACAACTAGATTTAATAACATAGGGACTCTTACCTTGCTGTTTACTTTAGTCTTATTTCACACTTAACCTGTAACATTTGTAACACTGTCCTGGGTTTTCACACCGAAGTGGAACTTCTATAATATGAACACTCAAACCTGTAAACCTTTTTGCTAACTAAATAATGTGGTTCTTGTTTTCCTTTCCTAAATTGTGTATTGTAATAAAATATTATAAAATCGTCCTTTTAACCATTGTAAAGGCATTGAGTAGCTCAATAATGCTGTGTAAACACTGCTAGATACATTTCCATACCTGTTTGTTCACCCCGTAAAACTGAAACTTTGCGTCCATGAAACACTAACTGGCAGATAGCAGAGCTGCCAGTGGAAGCTGCTGGGCCCATAACACTAATTCAGAATCTCCTGGCAACAGCAGTTCCACTTTCTGTCTTTGTGATTCTGAGGACTCTAAGCCCCAGAATGTTAAGTACTGTCTTCCTTTCTTCTTCTTACCTTCCTCCCTCCCTCCCTTTTTAATTTTCTTTCTTTCATAATAATAAACATCCTAATGTGTGTGAGGTCTATACCATCATATGTTTTCTCTTTTTTTTTTTTTTTTTTTGGAGAAATACCTAGTAAGTCCTTGCCCATTTTTGAAATGGAGTGTTTTTTTCATTACTAGTTTTAAGAGTTCTCTATATACTTGGAATATTAATCAGTATCAGATACCTAATTTTCAAATATTTTCTCTTATCCTGTGGGTTGCATTTTTATTCTCTTGATAGAGTATTTTGATTCACAGATTTTTTTCTTTCTTTCTTTCTTTTCTAAACTTGGGGTCATGTGCATGTATGATCTCATCACTCCTCGGGCAAACTTTTCTTGCTGTTCATCTAGAGAGAGACAGACAGACAGAAAAACAGAGAAATGGAGAGAGAGCACAGCCGTGCATGGGGCATCTTCCAGTGCTGTGACACTGCCATGTAATCCTGGGACTGAATCTTGACTTCCTGTACTCTATCTAGTGAGATTTCTCTCTGACTCAATGCACAAATTTTAAAATGTTCATGAAGCCCAATTTGCCTATATTTTATTTTGCTGCCTCCATGTTTTTCTGAAAGTGTGTAATTTTACATTTTATAATTAAATCTATTATCATGCAATTACTGCTATTACATAATTATGTATAATTAAATCCATTATTCTAATTAACTCTATTATTACAATTAAACCTATGAACTGAATTCATTTTTAAAGAGTTGGGAGATTTCACTTTTTGCCCATGTATATCCAATTGCTCTTACTTCATTTGTTGAAGGGATTGTTTTTTTTTTAAACACTGAGTTACTTTTGAGCC
This sequence comes from Erinaceus europaeus, assembly GCF_950295315.1. NCBI lineage: Eukaryota > Metazoa > Chordata > Mammalia > Eulipotyphla > Erinaceidae > Erinaceus > Erinaceus europaeus. The sequence continues at coordinate 101,640,368 of NC_080169.1, forward strand.
ATTGCCAAAAATGTGTTACCTCTATTCACATGACTGTTATTCTGCTCCACCATTCTCTCTCACACCCAACAGCACACAGCCTGAATTGCTGTTAATATGCATTTAGCGTCAAGTAGTTTACCATGCCAGTTCTGAGGGAGGAGAGTATCATGCACTGTCACCAACCTCAGAGGAGGCGTCAACAGCATGGAGGATAGCAAAGATAGGACAGTGTTTGCCACCAAGAAGGGGAAGAAGTCTGAAGACTTCTGCCCACTGCATCTTGGCCATCAGAGTCATCAAGAGCACAATGTAGTTGAGCATTTAGATAGAATAATACTACAAAGGGAAGTGGTCATATCAGCTCAGCTTCAGCAGTGGGACTTGCTCCCTCATGGTTAGAGGTCTGTCAATAAGCAGTGCAGGGTAATTTTCCTGCATATACCTCTTCTCTTGTGGCAGGACCCTGTCTCCTTTTCATGATGGACAAATAAAACCCTGCAGCTGACTGGATGATATGTAATACATAGTCTTCTTCTTTTACTGCATTGAGTGACTTTGGTTCCTTTGTCATATATCAGATGTCCATCTAAGTGAAAGTTTGTTTCTAGACCTCTGTCCTGTTCCATTGGTTCCCTGCTGCCCCCCCTTTTTTTTCTAATACTACATCGCTTTTTATTACTGTTCCTCTGCAATACAAACTAAAGTTAGTGAGTGTTTTATCTCCATTTCCCCTCATTTTTCTCAGGAGTATTTTGTCTATTTATGGGGTTTTGTGGTTCCACGTGCATTAACGTGTTCAATTTCCTTGATGAATGTCATTGGGACTTGGATAGGAATTGCATTGAATCTATAGATTGCTTTTGGAAGGAGAGTTATTTTGATAATATTTATTCTTCTAATCCATGGACAAGGAATGTGCTTCCATTTCATTGTGTGATCTTCCATTTCTTTTAATAGTGCTCTATAATTTTCTTTGTAAAAAGACCTTTCACCTTCTTGGTTACATTAATTCCAAGGCATATTACCTTTTGGGGTTTAATAGTAAAATGGAATCATTCTTATCATCCCTGTCTACTTGGTCTCATCATCTATGTATATGAACAGAGATTTTTCTGTATTGGTTTTATATCCTGCTACTTTACTGATTTATTGATGATTGCTAGTAGTTTTTGGTGGAGACTTCAGGATTCTCTGGGTATGTTATGTCATCTGCAAAGAGTGATAGTTTAACTTCTTCCTTTCAAGATGAATTCCTTTGATGCCCAGGATAATGTAGAAAAGCAGTGGTGAGAAAGGGCATTCTTTTCTAGTCCCAGATTTTAGGGAGAACATTTTCCGTTTTTCCCTATAGATGTTGGCTGAGAGTTTTCATATATAGCCTTTATTGTGCCAAGAAACTTTATTTGAGTTTCAATTTCTCTTTAAACTATTTACTTTTATTAGTTATTTAATAATACTTTTCAAGATTATGAGATTACAGGTGTATAAGGTCCACACAATACCCGCCACCAAAAATCAGTGCCCCTGCCCCCATCATATCTTTTTCCACATAAATAACACAAATATAAGCATCATAGTTTTTTTTTTAATTTTCTTTATTGGGGAATTAATGCTTTATATTTGACAGTAAATACAATAGTTTGTAAATGCATAACATTTCCCAGTTTTCCATATAACACTACAACCCCCACTAGGTCCTCTGTCATTCTTTTTGGACCTGTATTCTCCCCCCCACCCCCCACCCCAGTGTCTTTTACTTTGGTGCAATACACCAATTCTAGTTCAGGTTCTACTTGTGTTTTCTCTTCTGATCTTGTTTTTCAACTTCTGCCTGAGAGTGAGATCATCCCATATTCATCCGTCTGTTTCTGATTTATTTCACTTAACATGATTTTTTCAAGGTCCATCCAAGATCAGCTGAAAACGGTAAAGTCGCCATTTTTTATAGCTGAGTAGTATTCCATTGTGTATATATACCACAACTTGCTCAGCCACTCATCTGTTGTTGGACACCTGGGTTGCTTCCAGGTTTTGGCTATTACAAATTGTGCTGCTAAGAACATATGTGTACACAGATCTTTTTGGATGGGTGTGTTGGGTTCCTTAGGATTTACCCCCAGGAGAGGAATTGCAGGATCATAGGGGAGGTCCATATCTAGCCTTCTGAGAGTTCTCCAGACTGTTCTCCACAGAGGTTGGACCAATTGACATTCCCACCGGCAGTGCAGGAGGGTTCCATTGACCCCACAACAGCTCCAGCATTTGCTGCTGTTACCTTTTCTGATGTATGACATTTTCACAGGAGTAAAGTGGTATCTCATTTTTGTCTTTATTTGCATTTCTCTGACACTCAAAGACTTGGAGCATTTTTTCATGTGTTTCTCAGCCTCTTGGATCTCTTCGGTGGTGAATATTCTGTCCATGTCCTCCCCTCATTTTTGGATGGGGTCATTTGTTTTCTTGCTGTTGAGTTTGGCAAGCTCTTTATATATTCTGGTTATTAGCCTTTCATCTGATGTGTGGCATGTAAAGATCTTCTCCCATTCTGTGAGGGGTCTCTTGGTTTGGGTAGTGGTTTCTTTTGCTGTGCATAAGCTTTTTAAGTTGATGCAGTCCCATAGGTTTATGCTTGCCTTAGTCTTCTTTGTCATTGGATTCATTTCATTGAAGATGTCTTTAAAATTTATGCAGAAAAGAGTTCTGCCAATATTTTCCTCCAAGTATCTGATAGTTTCTGGTCTAACATCCAAGTCCTTGATCCACTTGGAATTTACTTTTGTGTTTGGTGGAATATAGTGGTCCAGTTTCATTCTTCTGCGTGTTTCAACCCATTTTTTCCAAGACCATTTGTAGAAGAGACTCTGCTTTCCCCATTGAATAGTCTGGGCACCTTTGCCAAAGATTAGATGTCCATAGGTGTGGGGGCTTACTTCTGTGCTCTCATAATCTTGAAAAGTATTATTAAATGACTAATAAAAGTAAATAGTTTAAAGAGAAATTAAAACTCAAATAAAGTTTCTTGACACAATAAAGGCTATATATGAAAACTCTCAGCCAACATCTATAGGGAAAAACGGAAAATGTTCTCCCTAAAATCTGGGACTAGAAAAGAATGCCCTTTCTCACCACTGCTTTTCTACATTATCCTGGGCATCAAAGGAATTCATCTTGAAAGGAAGAAGTTAAACTATCACTCTCAATTCTATTACACTGGTCAGTATGTCTGTTCACATGCTCAGATCTCAAATTATATTTTAGGGCCTTTGTAATGAAAACTGCCCAGTGGATTAGAATTGAGAGTCCAGAAATAAGTCCCTACACCTATGGATATATAATTTTTGTCAGGGGGGCACAAACCTTTTTTTTTTTTTTTGATGTAAAGGAAGAGAGAGTAATTCATTAAAACTCAAGTAAAACCATGGTACCATATGGAAGAAGAAAACTTAGGACAGGCTGGAAATATGGATCGACCTGCTAATGCCCATGTTCAGTGGAGAAGCAATTACAGAACCCAGACCTTCCATCTTCTGCACCCCATAATGATCCTGGGTCCAGGCTCCCAGAGGGATAAAAAATAGAAAAGCTTTCAAGGGAAAGGATGAGATACAGAACTCTGGTAGTGGGAATTGTATGGAATTGTGCCCCTCTTATCCTATGGTCTTGTTGATATTTTTTATTTTATGAATAAATTAAAATTCTTTTAAGTATTAAAAAAAAAAGGATGGAAGGGCCCAGACTATTAAATGGAGCAAGGAGATTCTCTTTAACATATGGTGTTGTGAAAATTGGATTGAAACAGGCAGAAGAATGAAACTGAACCACTACATTTTACCAGAAACAAAAGTAAGCTCCAGTGCTATCAAGGACTTGCATGTTAGACCAGTAACTATCAAATATTTAGAGGAAAATGTTAGCAGAACTCTTTTCCAACTAAATTTTATAGGCATGTTCAATGATACAAATCCAATTGCAAAGAAGACTAAAACAAAAATAAACCAATGAGACTATATCAAATTGAAGCTTCTGTACAGCAAAATAAACCATCATCCAAACAAAGGGACTCCTTACACAATGGGATAAAATCTTTATAATCCATACATCAGACAAGAGACTAATTACAAAATATATTAAGAAGCTCACCAAACTCAGCAGCAACAACAATAAGCAAATGACCCCATCTAAAAATAAAGAGAGGATATGAACAGAATACTCACCAAAGAAGGGATCGAAGGCCAATACACATATGAAAAAAATGCTCCAAGTCATTGATAGTCAGAGAAATGTAAATAAAGACAACAATGAGCTACCACTTCACTCCTGTGAGAATGTCATACAGCAGAAGAGATAGCAACAACAAATGCTGGAGTGGTTGTAGGGGCAAAGGAACCCTCCTGCCCTGCTGGTGGGAATGTAAATTGATGCACACCCTGTGGAGAGCAGTCTGGAGAACTCTCATAAGGCTAGAAATGGTAATTCCCTCTCCTGGGGATATATCCTAAGGAACTAAACACACGCATCCTAAAAGATCTTTGTATACCCATGTTCACAGCAGCACAATTTCTTTCTTTTCCCTTCCTTCCTTCCTTCCTTCCTTCCTTCCTTCCTTCCTTCCTTCCTTCCTTTCTTTTTTCCTTTTTGCCTCCAGGGTTATTTGCTGGGGCTTGGTGCCAACACTACAAATCCACTGCTCCTGGAGGGCATTCTTCCTATTTTGTTGCCCTTGTTGTTAACCCTGTTGTTGCTGTTATTATTGTTGCCATTGCTGTTGTTGGATAGGACAGAGAGAAATTGAGAGAGGAGGGGAAGACAGAGAGGGGGAGAGAAAGATAGACACCTGCAGACCTGCTTCACCACTTGTGAAGCGAACCCCCTTCAGGTGGGGAGCCGGGGGCTCCAACTGGTATCCTTATGCCAGTTCTTGCACTTCGCGCCATATGCTCTTAACCCTTTGCACTACTGCCTGGCACCCAGCAGCACAATTTCTAATAGCCAAAACCTGGAAGCAACCTATGTGTCCAACAACAGATAGGTGGCTGAGTTGTGGTCTATATACACAATGGAATACTCCTCTATTAAAAATGGTAGATTCACCCTTCACCGTTTTCAGCCAATCTTGGATGGACCTTGAAAAATTCATGTTGGGAGTCGGGTGGTGGCTCAGCAGGTTAAGCGCATGTGGTGCAAAGCACAGGGACCGGCAGAAGGATCCCAGTTCGAGCCCCGGCTCCCCACCTGCAGGGAGGTCGCTTCACAGGCAGAGAAGCAGGTCTGCAGGTGTCTTTCTTTCCCCCTCTGTCTTCCCCTCCTCTCTCCATTTCTCTCTGTCCTATCCAGAAACAACGACATCAATGATGGCCACAACAACAAAACAACAAGGACAACAAAAGGGAATAAATAAATAAATAAATATTTAAAAAAAAGAAAAATTCATGTTAAGTGAAATAAGTCAGAAACAGAAGGATGAATTTGCGGTGATTCCACTCTCAGGCAGAAGTTGAAAAACATGATCGGAAGAGAAAACACAAGTAGAACCTGAACTGGAATTGGTGTGTTGCACCAAAATAAAAGACTCTGGGGTGGAGGTGGGGGGGCAGGGGGAGAATACAGGTCCAAGAAGGATGACAGAGGACCTAGTGGGGGTTGTATTGTTATATGGAAAACTGAGAAATGTTATCCATTTACAAACTATTGTATTACTGTAGAATGTAAAACATTAATTCCCCAATAAAGAAATTTTTAAAAAATGCTGAATTCACCTTCTTCACCTCATCTTGGATGGAGCTTGAAGGAATCTTGTTACATGAGATAAGCCAGAAAGAGCAAAATGGATATGGAATGATCTCACTCATGGACAGAAGTTGAGAAATAAGAACGGAAAGAGGAAACACAAAGCAGAATTTGAACTGGGCTTGGGGGTATTCAGGTCCCGGTGCACAGCAGTGAAAGAGGACCTAGGCAGGGGTTAGACTGTTTTGCAGAAATCTAAGAAATTTTACTTATCTACCAACAATTGTATTTTCTGTTGACTGTAAACCATTAATCCCCCAAATTTAAAGAATTTTTTTGTGACACCTGCAGACCTGCTTTACCACCTGTGAAGCAACTTTCCTGCAGGTGGGGAGCCGGGGGCTCAAACTGGGATCCTTATGCTGGTCCTTGAGCTTTGTGCTATGTGCGCTTAACCACTGCGCTACTGCCTGACCAAATTAAAAAGAATTTAAAAATAAACTTCAGAGAACAGTGCAGAGCTATTTTACTATTTTGTTTTCTGGTTACCTAGGAGCTAACGCACCCAACAGAGTACACACATTACTGTGTGCAAGAAGCGGGGTTTGAACCCATGCCACCACATGGGAGTACCATGCATGCACAGAAGTTCCATGAGTGCTGGAGCAGCGCTGTGGTACCTCTCATTCTCTCTCTGTCCCTCTCTGTTTCTCACCGTCTATCTAAAAAGGGAGAAAGAGAGAGAGAGAGAAAGAGAGAGAGAAAGAAACCAACCACCAGGAATAATGGAACTGTGCAGGCATAAAATCCCAGCAAAAAAAAAAAAACCCTTGTGACAAAAAAAAAAAAAAAAAAAAAAAAAAACAGAGGAGCAACCACAGCCTTTATTTCAGAAATTTCTACTTTTCAAGACTCCATTCCAAGAGCTGTGTTGGTATGTGACCAGTTCCTACTTCTCAGCTAATTCACTAAAAATATGTCTGAATTTCATCCACACGGTGTCCTCAGCTTTATTCCACCCCTCCAACTTCTGCACATCTCTTCTGGGCCTTTAAGAATTATGAAATTGGGGGGTGGGCAGTAGGTCAGGGAGTTAAGCTTACGTGGCACAAAGCACAAGGACTGGCATAGGGACCCCGGTTCAAGCCCCGAGCTCCCCACCTGCAGGGGGGTTGCTTCACAAGAGGTGAAGAGGTCTGCAGGTGTCTTTCTCTCCCCCCTCTGTCTTTCTGTCTTCCCCTCCTCTCTCGATTTCTCTCTGTCCTATCCAGCAACAATAACAGGAATGGCAACAACAACAACAAAAATTACAACAACAAGGGCAACAAAGATAGGAAAAATGGCCTCCAAGAACAGTGAATTCATAGTGCAGACACCAAGCCCCAGCAATAACCCTGGAGGCAAAAAATAAATAAATAGTGGGACCGGGAGGTGGCACACCTGGTTGTGCGCACGTTACAATGCACAAGGACCCGGTTTGAGTCCCTGGTCCCTACCTGCAGGGGGAAAGCTTTGTAAGTGGTGAAGCTGTGCTACAGGTGTCTCTCTGTCTCTCTCCCTCTGTATCACCCCCTTTCCTCTCAATTTCTGGTTGTCTCTGTCCCATAAGCAAATAAAGATAATAAAAAATAATTAATTAATTAAATAGAAAAAAAAAGAATTATGTGAGTTTGGGGCAGTGGAATAACACAATTTGATGACATGTTATTTTGTCATGTTTGTGACCCAAGTTCAAGCCTGGTCCCCACCTCATGGGAGGAAGCTTTGGTGCTGTGGTCTTTTTCTCTCTGTCTTCCTGCATTCTCTATCTTTAAAAACAAAACAGAAGAAAGAAAGAATTGTGAGTGAATATGCTGAAGTGTTGTTTCTCCCAAAGAAACTAAAACAGTCGGCGAGTATATCCAGAGCACCCTTCAGGGAGTAGCACCGACAGTGACATTTCACTGGTCCTCTGGTGCAACTGAACTGATCTCAAAGGTTTTGAGTGTTGGAATCCGGCACCAAGCCCCAGCGATAACCCTGGAGGAGAAGAAGGAAAGAAGAAAAGGAAAGAAAGAAATGGAATGAATGCAAGGAGGGTGTAGTAAGCAAAGGCTCTGTCTGTGTATGACACTCCAACGATCGACACTCAACTAATTGGTATTTCTTTATGGGGATAATTCTAAATTAGAATTCTCGTTACCAGGACTATTTCACTCTGGCAAATCTGTTGATATCTGAGAGGATTAAGCACGAACCTTCAATTACTCTGCGACAGGATTCATTACTTATAATAAAAATAATAAAGGCAAACTAGTAAGTCTTGCTTTAGTTTTAAAAACAGAAAGGGGATAAAAAAGGTCTGGACTGTTTTAAAATGATTAAGCATCCTACTAGGCAAGAACAATTGGACAAATAACAAGGTTTCAGATCTGAAAAGATGAAAGTTTAAGTGAGAAATAACCAAGGCTTTTATTATATAATCTCCTATTAAAATAAAAAGAGAAAGAAGATTCTAAATCATGGCACTAGCACTTTTTAAAATAGCAGAAGTGCATGTGATAATCTTATACAGATTCTTAATAGAATGGCTTTTACAAGAATCTGATATATTAACCATGTAAGTTCTTTTTTTTTTTTTTTTGGCGGGGGGGGGGGTTGGGTTATTGCTGGGGTGTGGTGCCTGCACCACAAATCCACAGCTACTGGCAGCTGTCTTTTCCATTTTTTGTTTGTTTGTTTGTTTGTTTTGTTGTTGTTGGATAGGACAGAGAGAAATTAAGAGAGGAGGGGAAGACAGAGATGGGGAGAAAAGAAAGACACCTGCAGACCTGCTTCACCGCTTGTGAAGTGACACCACCCCACCCCCTCCCACCCCGGCAGGTGGGGAGTTGGGGGCTCAAACCGGAATCCTTGTGCTAGTTCTTGCGCTCCGCACATGTGCTTAACCTGGTGCGCCACTGCCAGCTCTCAACCAAGTGAAAAATTTTAAGTTGTAATCGACATTTCAGTGTCTGGGGAACTAGGTCAGCGAAATAACTCACTTGGATAGTGTGTTGCTTTGCCAAGTGTGTGACCCAGGATCAAATCCAGCCCCCACTGCACTGAAGGAAGCTTTTATGCTGTGGTGTCTTTGCCTCTCTGCCTGTCTCTTTCTCAGAATAAGTCAGTCCAAAGTAGTGACACCTTGGTAACAACAAAAATAAAATAAATGTCTGGGCAGCTCATTTTTAATTTTTATTCAATTACTTGTCACTTATACTCTCTCTCTCTCTCTCTCTTTTTTTTTGTTTACTAGAAGTCTCCTCAGCTCTGGTTACTGGTAGTGCTGGGAATCAAACCAGGGATGTATGTAAGTCCCGTGCACTACTACAGCACACTCTCTCCCAGCCCCTGGCCTTAATTTATTTTAGTATTATTTTTTAACCATCTCCAAGGATTCACTGCTCCAGGCTGACTTTGTCAGATAGGAAGAGCAAGACAGAGAGGCAGAGAGAAAGAGTAGGAAAGAAAGCCTAATACTAAAGCTTCCCTCAAGATGGTGGAGACTCACCTGAACCTGGGTCACATGCATAGCAAAGCAGGACACACGCTAGCCTGATCCATTAGGGGCTGACGCTGTTGACTGGCTACGGAAGAAGGGCAAACACTAGAAGAAGAAGGGGCTGAGGAGATAGCATAATGGTTATGCAAAAGACTCCCATGCCTCAGGCACCAAAGGTCCCTGGTTCAATTTTTAGCATCGGCATAAGTCAGAGCTGAGTAGTGCTCTGGTAAAATAATTAAATAAGTAAGTAAATGATAAATAACAATATTTTTTCGAAGAGAGAAAGAAAAAAAAGCAAATGCGCTATTTTGCCCACCCTACCTATGATTTATTCTTAAGTAATTAAACAGCTTAGAGGAATTTTGACTATTTACAACATAACACATTCAATTTTGCAAGATAACAGGATGGCTATGAAAATGTTACTAACAAAGTATATCTATCATCAGGCAGAGTGGTGGTGCGCCTGGTTAAGCACATGCGTTATCGTACACAAGAAGCTGTTTTCACACCCCTGGTCCCCACTTGTAAAGGAGTAGCTTCATGAGAAGTGAAGCAGTGCTTGTTAGAAATACGACACACACTGGTGGCACACCTGGCTAGCGCACACACTATAGTGTGCAAGGACCCAAATTCAAGCCCCTGGTCCCCACCTGCAGGGGGAAAGCTTCATGAGCGGTGAAGCAGGGCTGCAGGGGTCTGTCTGTCTCTCTCCCTCTCTCCCTTCCTTTCTCAGTTTCTCTCTGTCTTTATCAGATAAATAAAAATCTTTTAAAAGAACATTAAAATATTTTAAAAAGAAAGAAATATGACACACCAATGACACAATTAGAGTCAGGTGTGTCGTCAAAGGAACATTTTAAAAATTTTTTATTTGTTTATTTTCCCTTTTGTTGCCCTTGTTTTCTTTTTATTATTGTTGTTGTTGTTATTTATTATTGTTGTTGTTATTGATGTCGTCGTTGTTGGATAGGACAGAGAGAAATGGAGAGAGGGAGGGGAAGACAGAGAGGAGGAGAGAAAGACAGACACCTGCAGACCTGCTTCACCACCTGTGAAGCGACTCCCCTGCAGGTGGGGAGCCAAGGGCTCGAACCGGGATCCTTATGCCGGTCCTTGCGCTTTGCACCACATGCGCTTAACCCACTGCACTACCACCCAACTCCCAAAGGAACATTTTAATGTAGTAGCCGGGGGATCTTGAGAAGCCCAGCAGTTGTAGCTGGGGGAAGCTTTAGGAGCCCTGGCAGGGGAAGTGAGAAAGCCCAGCCAGGAGAGCTTAGAAGCTGGTGGGCCTTATATAGGGTCTTGGTTCAGGGCTATTTCTTGCATGGGGAGGCTTGGTGGTCTTCATAGGATTTATGATCTATTCAGGGATAGTTCTGGTCAGACGTGTCTGGTGCAGGCAAGAGTAAGATAAGTTTTGCCCTTGGGGGTGAGGGATCTGCTTGCGCCCAGCATGGCCCCTTCAGTCTGTATCAGAGAGATAAGTTCTTTCCTTGATAGTAGGGGCCAGGCCTTAGCATATTTCCTTCAGTGCTACGGGTCTCTCTTTCTCTCCTTTTCTCCTCTTCTCCTCCGTCCCTCTCAATTTCTCTCTGTCTCTATCCAAAATCAGTAAAAGAAAAAATATTGAAAACAACAATTAAAGTACATCCTTCAGGTAGAGGAAGAGCTCTTCTCCTGCCTCTTCCCCCATTCTGTTCTGAAAGCCCTCTCTGGTTATGTCGAACTTACATATTATTTCACTATCAGTAAAGGAGAGAGCATTGCATGGAGCTCACAGGAGACCAGACTCAGAATAAATCTTGTGTCGCTGTAAAAGTCCATCCTGTGACTTTCTCAGTAGCCCACTTTATGCTCAAGAGTCTTGTCCATATCTGTTCAGATGTCAGAGTTTTCAACATATTTGGAAAAACAGAATGCATAGCACCAGAAATATCTCAGTGGGGGGCTCATTGCTGGCATGACTCTGCCATTCCTGGCAGCCATTTATTTCTTTTAGACTCACATACCTAAGGTCCTGAGTTTGATCCCCAGTACCGCATGCTAGAGAGTGGATCTAGTCTCTTGCCACCTTAATCTACCTACCAGTTGTGAATTATATAAAATAAAATTTTTTTAGAAAAGGAAAGTTTTTTTCTTCTTTTTGAGAAATAGGGAGAGGTAGTGAGGAAGAGAGAGGTAGAGAACAATAGAGAAACACCATAGCATTGTTCCATCACTCCTAAATGTTCTCTTTGCAGGCACTCACATGTGGTGGCTTGGTGCTCGAACCCAGGTCCTCATGTGTCGTAACATGTGCTCGCTATTGGATGAGCCATCTTCCTGCCCTCAGAAATCTCTTTTTTCTTAAATTTATTTTCCCTTTTGTTGCCCTTGTTGTTTAATTGTTGTAGTTATTATTGTTGTTATTGATGTCATCTTTGTTAGATAGGACAGAGAGAAATGGAGAGGAGGGGAAGAAGGGAAGGGGAGAGAAAGATAGACCTACTTCATTGCTTGTGAAGTGACTCCCCTGCAGATGGGAAGCCAGAGGCTTGAACCGGGATCCTTACTCAGGTCCTTGCACTTTGCGCCACATGCGTTTAACCTGCTGTGCTACCGCCCAACTCCCAGAAATATCTTTTAATCTTTGTGCTAGGCCTTTGCCCATCAGTAATTAGAAAAGTTATTTCTGATGAAGAATACTGTCTATTAACAAAAGGAAAACAAACAACAGAAACAATAATAATAACAAATAAAGCCCCCAGTTGTTCTACTTGAATTCCCAACCCCCCTTATATTTTTTTTCTTTTTTATTGCCACTAGGGTTGTCACTGGAGCTCAGTGCCTGCACAAATTATCTATCACTCCTGGAGGCCATTTTTTTCTTCCTCCTTTTCTTTCTTTCTTTTTCTTAATATTTTTTAATTATCTTTATTTATTGGACAGAGACAGCCAGAAATCAAGAGGGAAGGGGGTGGTAGAGAAGGAGACAGACACCTGCAATACTGCTTCACTACTCGCAAAGCTTTCCCCCTGCAGGTGGGGACCTGCGGCTTGAACCTGTGTCATTGCATATTGTAACATGTGCACGTGGCACAAAGCGCAAGGACTGGCATAAGGATCCCGGTTCGAGCCCGGCTCCCCACCTGCAGAGGAGTCGCTTCACAAGTGATGAAGCAGGTCTGCAGGTGTGTCTGTCTTTCTCTCCCCCTCTGTCTTCCCCTCCTCTCTTCATTTCTCTCTGTCCTAACAATGATGACATCAATAACAACAACAATTTAAAAAGGGGGGCAACAAAAGGGAAAATAAAAAAAATTTTTATAAAGGAGAGAAAGGAAAGAGAAACTGATTCACAGCTTGCATATTGCAGTCCAAGAGGTGACTCAGTGTAGCTGGTGTGCTGAACGCTTGTGCATGAGGCCCCAAGTTTCCTGGCACAGCATGTGTTAGAGTAAGGCCTTATGTCTTTCTCTTCCCCTCTCATTCATGTTAATAAACAAATCTTTTGTTTTTCAATGTGTATCTCCTATACATGGAAGTCCTGCAACTCTGAGAAAGCTCTCTACACAGGGGGAGTGGGTGGTGGCACCCCTGGTTGAGCGCACATGTTACAGTGCTCAAGGACCTGGGTTCCAGTCCCTGGCCCCCACCTGCAGGGGGTAAGCTCCACAAGTGGTGAAGCAGTGCTTCAGGTGTCTCCTTGTCTCTTTCTCTATCTCCCCTTCCTCTCAGTTTCTGGCTATCTCTATCAAATAAATAAAGATTAAAAGAAGGAGAAGGAGAGGGAGATGAAGAAGAGAAGAGAAGAGAAGAGAAGAGAAGAGAAGAGAAGAGAAGAGAAGAGAAAAGAAGAGGAGAGAAGAGAAGAGAAGAGAGCTCTCCACACAGTCCCAGGCAGTGACCTGAAAATCCAGCCAGCCAGGGGTTTGTGGAAAGAAGACAGGCGAGGTCAGTTAAGATGACCTAAATTCTGCCTTCTCTAGGAAAGAAGGAGACTCTGTAAGTGCAAGACAGAGTGTCTAGGTAGTGGAGCACCCAGTAGAGCACACACATTACAGTGCTCAAGGATCTCTGTTCAAGCCCCCTGTCCCCACTTGCATAAGCAATATACACAATTGAAGCAGTGCTACAAGTCAGTCTTAGTGTCTCTCTCTCTCTCTCTGTCAAAAAGAAAAATTTGCAAAGCAGAATCAAACCCTCATAAATTATCTCCTGGGAGATGGGTCAAACAGTTCTGGAGGGTTCTCCCCTTTCTACAGACTATGTTCTTCCCAGAAACCTCCACTTCAGGAATATGGTGGTAGTGGGGGTATATAAATCTCACATCATATCCTATGGGGTAACTCAAAAAGTCTCTGATCTAGGAACAATGAATAATTTGCTTAAGATTTAAATCTGATCTTAAGAATCCCAGGGTGACTGACACTAACCCACAGCCTAATAGAGAACTGGGTGGGTGTGGCATAGCCCTGTCTTTGGGTTTCTTGTTTTTTTATTAGCTCATTTCAAGGAATTTTAAGACAGCTTGTATCAGCAAAGAGCAGAATAGTTTGATAAGGGGAACAAATGGAGCAGCAAAATTCTGCATTAAGTGATTGCCACTGATAAGAGGAGCCAAAGCCAGAAGTCCCCTAAAACTAACATTTAAGGTCTACCCTAAGAAGCACTCTTAAAGGGATCTTAGCAGATGTATGACTGCAATGGTTAGCAAATAATATACCCCCTCATTTATATCAGGCATCAAATAGGATGTGGCCTGGTGCTGTGACATCCAAAGCTTTGGCTTCACTGATACCTATTAGTGTTGGAGGAGTTACAGATCTTTACTGGCCATGCAGAATAACTGAGCCATGAGTTGTACAAGCCTATAGCCAGTACAAACCTGGTGTGCTAACATATCCTTTCTGGATATTCCCCCACAAGTACTCTTCTGTTTTGTAAGTTGAGTTTACACATACTAATTCTTCCTTGTCAAGCAGTTGTTGCAACCAGGGAGAGTTTGCTTTTACCTAGCCTGATTTGTAAACCTCGAATCACCTCTTCCTCTACTGTCAGCCCTGTTTCTTTGGGTGGGAGGTCACACTTTCATCTCTATGCCCTATTCTGTGTTCACATGTTCTCGAATAGTATCCTAGGAAGACAGTTGTGAAACTGTCCTTCTTGGGCTTGTTCTGAAGCTTTCTAATGAATTTTATTCAACTTCCTAAATTAGGAACAGTGTCTGTAATTTCCCTTTATATAGATACAGATTTCTATAAAAGAGCTAATTCACTTGCAGTTACAAAGACATACTTGAGTGATTTAATTCATTATTGGAGATTGTCTGTTTCCATTGTCAAATAAATAAATTCCCTTGCTTAACAGTTTTTGTACTTTTTACTGCCCTCCAAGTGTGGGAGGAACTAAGAAAAGACACAGTATTTCAAAGAAAAAAAGTGTCTGTGCTTTTACAATAGTAGATGGACTTATGTCAAAACAGACACCCATAAATCTGGAGGCTTCTTTCATTAGGAAAAGAATGAACCATTCTAATATAATTGGGTTTTAGCCCACATTGCCAGGATTGTTGAACATACTAGGAAAGTTAGAAAAGAAATATGAGGCAAGGAAATGACCCATAAATTTTAACTCAACTGCAAACCATTTGGGAGTTTCCACATTAGAAGTTAGCATATCCAGAGGAGACCAAAAGGTACTTATATTTGCAGCCTCCCAGACACTGATTTCTTGGAAATGGATTAAGTTGCTATAGCTGGACCCATGACCTAACAGAGGTAGGCTCCTTAGCAGTGCTTCTTTCCCATTGCCTGCGATCAGCTCTGTGTTATTTTAAGACTTTGCTTTGGAAGCTTGGTAGTGGTGCACTCAGTAGAGTGCACAGAGTGTTATGTGCAAATACCCAGGCTCAAGCCTCCAGTTCCCACCTGCACGATAGAAACTTCACAAGTGGTGGGGCAGTGCTGTAGGTCTCTCTCTCTCTCTCTCTCTCCCACTCTCTGTGTCTCTTTCTCTCTATTAGAGGAAAGAAAGAGAAAAAAATGATCGATGGGAATGGCAGCGTCCTTGTGTAGGCTCTGACATACATCAACAACTTTGGTGGCAAAAACAGTAATAAACAAACAAAACCCCCCAAGCAAAACAACACATTACCTTAGATGAGGGAGGTGGCTCAGCATATAAAGCCCAGGACTTGCATACATGCGAAACCTGGATTTGATCCCCTGCACTGCATATGCCAGACCACTTCGGCTTTTGTCAGAATAGTCGGGGTTGGGGAGATTGATTGTTCTCTGGGTAGGATACATGCCTTGCCAACCATCTGGCTTGGATTTGAACCCTAGCACCATCTGGAAGGTGTCACGGCACTGGAGGAAGCCCTGATGATGCGGTGTCTTTCCTATTCTGTATCTTTCTATCAGAATGAAAAAGTGACCCAGAGCAGTGAAATCACATATTCCAGAGTCTCCAACTCCAAGAACAAATTAAATAGTAATTTTTAAAAAAACCTAAAAATTACTTTTTTTTTTTTTTGCCTCCAGGAGCTCAGTGCCTGCATCATGAATCCGCTGCTCCTGGAGGCCATTCCCCCCTCCCCCCATTTTGTTGTTGTTGTTGGATAGGACACAGAGAAATGAAGAGAGGAGGGGAAGACAGAGAGAGGGAGAGAAAGACAGACACCTGCAGACTTGCTTCACCGTTTGTGAAGCGACTCCCCTGCAGGTGGAGAACCCTGTGCCGGTTCTTGGCGCTTCACATCATGTGTGCTTAACCGGGTGCACCACTGCCCAGTCCTCAGAATTACTTAATCTTTAAAAGTAAATACTTTATTTTTTATGTTTTCCTAGACAGAGGCAGAGAGGCAGAGGCTGGGCGGTGGCACACCCAGTTAAGCATACACAGTACTATGCGGAAGGATACACACAAGAACCCAGGTTCGAGTCCCGCTCCCCACCTAAAAGGGGGAAGCTCCACAAGCGGCGGAACAGGTCTGCAGGTGTCTATCTCCCTCTCTCTCCCCCTCTTTTCACTTCCTCTCTCCTGTTGAATAAAATAGGACAAGAAAAAATGGCCACCGGGACAGTGGAATCATGGTGCAGGCACCGAGTTCCAGCGATAACCCTGGAGGCAAAAAAAAAAAAAACTTCCTTCAAAGCATTGTTTAGCTGGCCCTGTTACTTTATTTTACTAACTGACGGATTTTTAGACAGGAAGCAAAGAGTCAGAGAGAGATTGAGAGAGATCACAGTACCAGAGCTTCCTTCCATGCACTGGGAGTCAAGGCTGTACACTATTCAAATGAGCTCTTTAGCACACCCTGTTTACTTTAAATTTTCATCCCTCAAAGGACTAGGCAGTGGCCAACCCAGGTAAGTGCACATATTACCCTATACAAAGAACGGGGTTTAAGCTGTAGCTCACAGGTGAGAGCCCACCCTGGGATGCAGTGTCAGCACTAATGTAGCTTCAGATGCTCTGGGGTGGGTGAAAACAGACTTTCCACTGCAAACAGCACTCTGGAATTCCAAAGTCCTTCCTCACAAGCTGACTTGAGATAATGAGATGTTTTCCCTGCCTAGTTAAATACCCATCTGCTTTCAATGCAGCCCCTATTTCCTTCTTGGTGTATATTATTATCTGGTTCCATTTCTATACAAGTTAAAAAAAATAGGGGATCGGGTGGTGGTGCACCGGGTTAAGTGCACATATTACTGTGTACGAGGACTCAAGTTTGAACCCCCTATCCCCTTACCTGCGGGGGGGTGATGCCTCAGAAGCAGTGAAGCGGGCTGCAGGTAGGTGTCTATCTTTCTGTTTATCTCCCCACCCTCTCAACTTCTCTGTGTCCTATCCAGTGTCATAAAAAGGGGGAAAAACATCTGTTGACATGAAAATAAACTCACTCTGGTAGTGTGTTACTGCCCAGCAGAACACTTAGTAATGTGTGTTTACAGAAAATAAAATAATTCTCTTCACCGTGAATGAGAGGAGAGGAAATGATGTGACACGTTCACAGTTGTCTGGCTGTCTATTTATATCTGGACAAAGCCAGTTTGCAAAATACATGGAAGCCAGATTCAACGCTGAATTTGAATTGCTATCATCTAGATGCAAGACACTTCACTATTGAAACTTCAACTCTATATCGTTAACTCCTGGTATCTGAGAATGTTTCCATGAAATTTTGATTTTTTTTTTAAAGTTCACTAGCATAATATCACTGGTGGCAATATTCAGGGGAAAAAATGGATTATGCATGAAATAAGTCTTTGGAAATGTTTTAGTAAAGGATGCTGTGACTACTACCTCTTTTAAGTAAATTCTAAATAATGTATTTGCAAGTCTGAAGGCAATCTGGGTTGTGTTACAATTAATGCCAGGTCAGTTCTTCAGTTCTGTGCTCAAGAAAAACTTCTCCCACTATGCATTTCAGCTGCTATTTCACCATAAAGAGATATATTTGGGGACCATGAAGTGGTGCAGCTGGTTGAGTGCATATGTTATCATTTGCAAGGACCCAAGTTCAAGCCCAGAGTCCCTACCTATAGAGGGGAAGATTCTTTTTTGTTTGTTTGTTATATAAATATTTCTTTATTCCCTGTTGTTACCCTTGTTTTATTGTTGTCAGATAGGAAAGAGAGAAATGGAGAGAGGAGGGGAAGACAGACAGGGAGAGAAAGATAGACACCTGGAGACCTAATTCTCCAAATGACTCCCCTGCAGGTGGGGAGCTGGGGGCTTGAACCGGGATCCTTATGCCAAACCTTGCGCTTTGCGCCACCTGTGCTTAACCCACTGCACTACCGCCCAACTCCTGAGGGGAAGATTCTTTAGTGGTGAAGTAGTGCTGCAAGTGTCTCTCTTTTTCTCCCACTCTCCTTTCAATTTGTCTGTCCTATCACATAAATAAATAGCTTTTAAAATCATATTTATTTTTATTGGATAGAGACACCCAGAAATCGAGAGGGAAGGGGGTGATAGGGAGAGAGACTTGCAACACTGCTTCACCACTTGCAAAGTTTTCCCCCTGTAGGTGGGGACTGGGGGTTTGAACCCGGGTTCTTGTGCATTGTAACATATGGGCTCAGCCAGGTGCGCCACCACCTGGCCCTTTTACAAAAAGAGATATATCTTCGGGAAAAGTCTCTATGGGTCCACCTACTGGAAGAACTTAAGTGCCAGAATATCCATTTGAACCATACACCAGCCTGAGGCTCTGGTTCTATCACCAGCACCACGTGGGAGCGCCAGGGACAACATTAGTGAGCTCTATGGATGGTGCAGTGATATCTTCCCTCCCCACACTCCCTCTCTCTAACAAATTACAGAATTAAAAAAAATGTACAAATGGGGTTTCTCAGTGATATCATGCATACGTGAGGCTCTGGTTTTATTCCCTGGCACTGCATTAAAAAGAAATGAAGAGGGAGTCCGGCGGTAACTTAGTGGGTTAAGCTTAGCACATGGCGCGAAGTGCAAGGACTGGCCAAGGATCCCGGTTCAAGCTCGCGGCTCCCCACCTGCAGGGGAGTCGCTTCACAGGTGGTGAAGCAGGTCTGCAGGTGTCTCTCTTTCTCTTCCCCTCTCTGCCTTCCCCTCCTCTCTCCATTTCTCTCTGCCCCATCCAACAAGGACAAAAAAAAAACAAAAAAAAAAAACAAGGGCAACAAAAGGGAATAAATAAAAAAAATAAAATAAGCTTTTTAAAAAGGTCTGTTGGATAAAAAAAGAAAGAAAGAAAGAAAGAAAGAAAGAAAGAAAGAAAGAAAGAAAGAAAGAAAGAAAGAGGGGGTCGGGCAGTAGCTCTGCAGATTAAGCGCATATGGCGCAAAGTGCAAGGTCCGGCATAAGGATCTAGGTTCGAGCCCCTGGCTCCCCACCTGGGGGGGGGGGGAACGGACGGGGAGGTCACTTCACAAGCGGTAAAGCAGGTCTGCAGGTGTCTATCTTTCTCTCCCCCTCTCTGTCTTCCCCTCCTCTCTCATTTCTGTCTGTCTTATCCAATAGCAACAACATCAATGGCAACAACAATAATAATAAAAGGGCAACAAAATGGGAAAAAATGGCCTCCAGGAGCAGTGGATTTGTAATGCAGGCACTGAGCCCCAACTATAACCCTGGGAGCAAAAAAAAAAAAAAAAGAAAAAAAGAAAGAGAGAGAGAAAGAAAGAAAGAGAAAGGGTGTCCACACATTATAATGCTTGAAGACCTGGGTTCAACCTACAGGGGAGTAGTTTCATGAGTGGTGAAACAGTGCTATAAGCATCCCTATTTCTCTCTCTCTCTCTCCTCCCTCTCCCTTCCCCTTTGCCCTGGCCCTCTCCTCTTTCTTTAAATATTTTTTTCAATTTTGTTAGCTTTATTTATTGGATACAGACAGCCAGAAATTGAGAGAGTAGCAGGACATAGAGAATGAGAAAGACAGGCACCTGCAACTCTGCTTCACCACCCAGAAAGCTTTCCCCTTGCAGGTGGGGGCTAGGGGCTCAAACCCAGGTCCTTTTTTGCATTGTAACGTGTGCACAGGTCCTTTGGCGTTGTAACATATGCACTCAATCAGGTGCATCACCACCCAGCCCCCTCTTTTCGATTTCCACCTTCCCTCTCAATTTTTTCTCTGTCTCTATCCAAAATAATTAAATAACAAAATACTGAAAAAGGAAAAAGAAATCCCTATGCAGTAGTGGGTTCTTCCTCATAGTATCACTCCTCCTCCTCCAGTTTCTGCTTGATATTGGCTGTTCTCCTCTGCCCCCAAGTGGTTGCATTACATACTGACTGGAATTCATCCCTGCTGATTACCAGGTTGGTCTAAGGAAATGCTTCTATCATAACTGCAAAATTCTCATTTCATATGTCATACTGCTTCATTGTGTTTTCTCATGCATGTCTGCTGTGGGTTTCTGGTTCTGTGACTCGGGGTGCTGTTCAGATCTTCAATGTTTGAGAATTTTGTTGAATTCTGATTGATTTTTGCACAACTGCTTCCTTCTGCTTTGTTATTGAATGGGGCTTTCTATTAGCCAAAATGTTTTTCTTTTAATTTTACGCTCATTTTATATATTTTCTATTGTTTGGATATTATCTGCCATTTGCGGTTTATTTGGGGGGGGATTTTTTTTTTCCTCTTTCCCTTGAACCAGCAATAACAAGGGAAAGGATTTTTAGACAGCTTACTATATTTTGCAGTTAAATAGTGTCCTCTGCTGTTCATTTAGGAAATTGCAGTTTGTGTGATTCCTTGATAAGAATTAGGCGTGTGTGTGTGTGTGTGTGTGTGTGTGTGTGTGTGTGTGTCCTACTAATCACTACTTTTAATTTTTGTTAATATTCTTAACTTTCTAAGGTGCTAATTAATTAATTTGATTTATTAATATATGTGGTGTTTTATAGAACTTAAAGAAAATTCAATGTTATGTGCCTGTTTGTGTGTGCACGCTATGCTTGGAGAAAAAGCTAAACACGTACTTCAATGTATGCTTCTGTGATGATGAATGTCAATGAAGTAACATCATGTTTAAGAAAATCGTTGTCTGTCAGCCAGGGAGGTGGCTGAGAAGGTAGAGTACAGGGCTTGTACTGATGAGCTCCTGAATCCAGCCCTGCATATTTGAGGCATTAAATCAATGTATCCTTCCATATGTAGACTTGTGTTTTAGGACTTCTTTTTCAGTTATAGAATTTGTTCTCCGTGATTTTTATTAGTGGTTATAAGCTATCAGGGGTATAATTCCACACCCACATATATATGTTTATATGGTTGCCTCACACACCATCAAAGTTCCGTGGCTCCCCACCCTCCCCTCTGAGATTCACTACTGTTCACACAAAATCTAAGGGAGATATATCTACCACAATTTTTCTCGGCCACTCATCTGTTGTTGGACACTTGGGTTGGATGGTTTTCTTACTGTTTTTCATAAATTTGTTTGCTTTTGTTGTCTATATCCCACATGTGAACAGAAACCATAAGTTGGTTGCCTTTAGTGATTATGCCTTTCGTTTAGCATAATCACTCCAATTCTATCCGTATTTTGCCAAATGATACATTATTGTCTTTTTCTTTTTTAATATTTATTTATTTATTCCCTTTTGTTGCCTTGTTTTATTGTTGTAGTTATTATTGTTGTCGTCGTTAGATAGGATGGAGAGAAATGCAGAGAGGAGGGGAAGACAGAGAGGAGGAGAGAAAGATAGACACCTGCAGACCTGCTTTACCGCTTGTGAAGCGACTCCCCTGCAGGTGGGGAGCCAGGGGCTGGGACCGGGATCCTTGCACCGGTCCTTGGCGCCACTTGCACTTAACCCGCTGCTCTACTGTCCGACTCCCTGTTGTCTTTTTTCTTTTTTTTCTTCCTTTTTTCTTTTTCTTTCTTTCTTTCTTTCTTTCTTTCTTTTTTTTTTTTTTTACTGCAGAGTATCATGCCATTCAACACAGACCGTATAATTTATCCAGTTATCTGTCTATGGATATTTAGTTGGCTTCTATGTTTTGGCTGTTGTGAGTAGTGCCACTGTACACATAGGGATGCATATATCTAGTCAAATTATGTTTCTTGGATTCATGCCTAGGACTTATATTGCTGATAAGATGTTTTTGTTTGCGGGGGTCGGTCGGTAGCGTAGTAGGTTTAGCACACATAGCACAACGCTCAAGGACCGGAGCAAGGATCCGGGTTCAAGCCCCCCGCTTCCCACCTGCAAGGGAGTCGTTTCACAAGCTGTCCGTAGGTGTCTATCTTTCTCTACCCCTCTCTGTCTTCTCCTCCTCTCTCGATTTCTCTCTGTCCTATCCAACAACATCAATAACAAAAATTTCTTTCTTTTTTTTCTCTTTTTGCCTCTGGCTTATCGCTAGGACTACGAATCCACTGCTCCTGGAGGCTATTTCCCCCATTTTTGTTGCCCCTGTTGTTATTGTTACTGTGTATCAGAATTCCTTTTGTTCCACATCCTTGTCAGCCCATCAGTCAGCCTTTCTCACACCTATGGGGTGGTATTTCATTGTGGTTATTGCTGGGCTCTGTGCCTGCACCATGAATCCACCTTTCCTGGAGGCCATTTTTTCCCCCTTTTGTTGCCCTTGTTGTGGCTATTATTATTGCCATTGTTGATGTCGTTTGTTGTTGGACAGGACAGAGAGAAATGGAGAGAGGAGGGGAAGACAGAGAGGGGGAGAGAAAGACAGACACCTGCAGACCTGCTTCACCGCCTGTGAAGCGACTCCCCTGCAGGTGGGAAGCCAGGGGCTCCAACCTGCATCCTTACTCTGGTCCTTGCGCTTTGCGCCACGTGCGCTTAACCCACTGCGCCACCGCCCGACCCCAGTTGTTCATATTTCTATGGGCTCCCTGAGTGTCTTCATTTGGAGAACTGTCTCAACTGCAGATTATTTGATCATTTTCACCTGTTTGCTTTTTGTTACTGGTGTTGCTGAGCCATATGACTTTTCATATATTTTCATGTATAATGTACAATTATTTTCTCCCAATTGCTAGGTTGCCTAATTATCTTTGTGCGAGTTTCTTTTGGTGTATAAGAGCTCTTTGATTTCATGGAGACCTTTATGAAAAAAAAGAAATTCTTTCTTTAGTTTTCTTTTGTCCAGGGGACTGAGTCTTCAAATACAATCTTTAATGTCAAGGTCCTGAAATGATTCACGTATGTTTCCTTCCTTGTATTTTACAGTTGCTGGCCAAATAGTCAAGCTTCTGGGTCCATCTTGAACTCATTTTGATGTGAGGCATTAACTGATGACTGAGTTTTGCTTTTCTACAGGTGGCTGTCTGTCTGTTGGTTTGTCGGAGAAGTCATGATGTGTTTTTTTCTGTTTTCCTATGCAAAAATGTGTCATGACTTTTCCAACAGCCCAATAGTTTCCGCAACACCATTTGTTGACGTGGCTTTCTCCTCACTAAGTGGTTTTTGGTTCTTTGCCATATATCACATGTTTACATATGTGTCTGTGTGCTCATTTCTGAACTCTCTATCATGCTCCAGTGACCTGAGTACCTGATTTTGTTTCAATACAACTTTTATAAACAAACAATATTTGTGCAAATGTTTTATTGAAAAATACAACAATTATCTGGGGCCAAAGGAGGTAGTGTAATGGTTCTGCAAAAGCCTTTCATGCCTGAGGCTGCTAGATCCGAGGTTCAGTCCCCAGAACTACCATGAGCCAGAGCTGAGCAGTGCTCTGGTAAAACAAACAAACAAACAAACAAGAATTTCCGTCAAACAATTACTTAAACAAAGATATTTGGAAGTCGGGAGTATGATACATATATATATATATATATATATATATATATATATATATATATATATATCTTTATTTCTCAATTGTTTTAGTTATTTTGGGTGTATGTGTGTGTATGTGTGTTTCCACATTCATCTTAGAATTTTTTATCAATTTTCTGAAAAAATGCCATTGAGGTTTTGATACAGGTGCCATTGAATCTATAGATTAATGCAAGGGAGACAGCACAATGGTTATGCAAACAGACTCTCATACCTGAAACTCTAAGTTCCCAGGTTCAATCCCCTGCACCACCTTAAGCCAGAACTGAGCAGTGCTCTGATAAAATCATCATCATCATCATCTAGATTGCTTTAGTTAGGATGGTTATTCTCGGGCAGAGGGTAGATAGCATAATGGTTATGCAAACAGACTCTAATGCCTGAGGCTCCAAACTCCCAGGTTCTAGCCCCCGGACCACCATAAGCCAGAGCTGAACAGTGCTCTGGTAAAAAACAAATAAATACTCCCAGAGGGATAGAGAATGGGAAAGCTATCAGGGGAGTGGGTGGGATATGGAGATTGGGTGGTGGAAACTGTGTGGAGTTGTACCCCTCCTACCCTATGGATTTGTTAATTTATCCTTTCTTAAATAAAAATAAATAAATACATCATTACAGATAAAGGATGACTATTCTAACAATACTCATGAAATCAGTGCGCACAGGACACCATCCTATTTCCTTGTGTCTGCATCTGTTTCTTTTAACAATGTCCCATTGCTTTCACTGCAAATGAACTTCCATTGCAGAGGTATCTCATCTATTTTGTTCTATTTTACTTCAAGGCATTATCTGTCTCTGAGTAAATTGCAAATGGGACAACTTGCCTCTTTTATCTTTCCTCTGACTCATAATTTGTGTGTAGAAATGCCACTGAATTATTTATATTTATTTTGGAGTCTGACGCACTACCATTGCACCACGAGGTCCTTATTTATATTTATTTTGTACCCTGCCACTTTACTTAATTTATTGATGGTTTATAGTAGGTGTGTGTGTGTGTGTGTGTGTGTGTGTGTGTGTGTATGTGAAGTCCTTAAGATATTTATGTATAGTAACATGTCATCTGAAAATCCTGATAGACTTTTTCCAATTTGGATTACATTAATTTCCTTTTCTTACCAGATTGCTCTGACAGGATCTTACAGGACTACGTTAAACAGCAAGTGGAGAGAGTGGGAATCCTTATCTATTTCAAAATTTTAGGGGAAAAGCTTTCCATTACTCCACTGAGTATATTAATTGTGCATTTGTGATATATAGCCTTTACTAAGTTGAGGGATATTCCTTCTATTTCCATTTTATTAAGGGTCTTTATCATAAATGGAGGCTGACTCTTGAATACTTTTCCCACATATATTGACATAATAATGTGGCTTCTATCTTCTTTTTTATTGATGTGTGTTGGAAATAAGTAATGAAAAGACCCTAGAAATTAGTATGCGCAGAGATATGCACATTAGTATGGCTTTGAGCATGCAGTTGTGACTTGCAGTTATGAAGGTTGTGAGCTGTAAACTCCACCCTAATTCCTGGGGCCCAAAGCAAAGCGAAGCATGTTGTTGGTCATGGAAAAGAAGGTATGGGGCAAAAGCTCCCAAGCCAAAGTCTGACCTTTAAGTTTTCCTGATAACTGTGCTTCACTAAGCAAAGGATCCTGATGGCTTGAGTGGATAAATACGTAGGATTGATGACATCATGTCTGTAGAGGGAGGCCCCTATGGAAATCACACGCCGTAAACATTCTCCTGGGACTGTTTATACTTGGCCAACTTACTTTGAACTTTTGCTTTCTGTGATGTCATTGTACTAAGCACAATAAATGGAGCCCAGATTTTTGGTTTGGGGCTGTAGCCAGGGCTTCTCTGCCTGTGGGAAAAATGTTCCAGATATAATCCCATTGGTCAAGGTTCACTCACTGTAGTGTGTGTGTGTGTGTATGTGTGTGTGTGTGTGTGTGTGTGTGTGTGTGTGCCTTTTCTTTCACTTGAGTTTAATGTCAGGACCACAAAGCCCCAGCATTTTAACACTCAGAATGAGGACCAAGGACACACTACACTAAGTGTGTGAGTCTTTCACTTCAGGTGAATTCTGCGGCCTGGGAGCCCTGACAGATGTGGTGTATTACTTTGGCTGCTTTGATTGGGAAGAACTCTTCCCTCGCCTCTGGAATGAATGAATCCCACTCAGTCTTGATGGATTATTAACTTGAGGTGTTGTTGGATTCAACTTACCATGGTCTTATTCAGAATTTTTGCATCAATGTTGGTCAGGGATATCAGTAATAGTTTTATTTATTTATTTATTTATTTATTTATTTTCCAGGGTGATTGCTGGTGCTTGGTGCCTGCACTATGAATCCACTGCTCCCGGAGGCCATTTTTTCCCTTTTGTTGCCCTTGTTGTTTATCGTTGTAGTTATTATTGTTGTTGCTGTTGTTGCTGTCATTGCTGGATAGGACAGAGAGAAACTGAGAGAGGAGGAGAAGACAGAGGGGGGAGAGAAAGTTAGACACCTGCAGACCTGCTTCACCGTTTGTAAAGCAACCCTCCTTGCTCCCTGCCCCCCGTAGGTGGGGAACCGGGAACCTTAATCCAGTCCTTGCACTTTGTGTCATGTACGCTTAACCCACTGCACTACTGCCTGGCCTCCAGTTTTCTTTATTTTTATACTTGTCTTTTCTGCTGTGGGGAATGAGAGAGCTACTGTACTCACAGAATGTGTTTGGCAGTGTCTCTCACCCTGCTTCAATTTTTGGGAAGCATCTGAGTCGGTGTTCTTCTTTGAAAAATCCTATAATAATTTTCTTGGTAAAGTCCTTTGGGGGTGTGATTTTGCTCTAGGAGATATTTTTGATTACCTCTTAGATTCTGGAACAAGTGATTAGCCTGTTGAGGTTATGTCTTCATTCTAGACCATTCTTGGGAGGTGGTACAATTCTAAAAATGTGTCCATTATATTTGGGTGTTAAATTTGCTTGCATAGAGTAACTCATAATACTGTTTTTTTGTTTGTTTGCTTGCTTTTTTTTTTGCCTCCATGGTTATCACTGGGGCTTGGTACCTGCATTACAAATCCACTGCTCCTGGTGGCCATCTTTTTTTTTTTTTTCATTTGTTGTTGTTGCTGTTATTGTTGCTGTTGAATAGGACAGAGAGAAATTGAGAGAGGAGGGACAGACAGAGAAGGGGAGAGAAAGACACCTGCAGACCTGCTTCACTGTTTAAGATTGCTAAGCCACTTCCTTGCAGGTGGGGAGCCAGGGGGCTCAAACCAGGATCCTTGTGCAGTCTTTGTGCTTTGCAGTATGTATACTCAACCCAGTGCACCACCACCCAACCCCCAATATTCTGTTTTTAAATCAGTGTTTTTTTTTAAATTTTTTAATTATCGTTATTTATTTATTGGATAGAGACAGCCAGAAATCAAGAGGGAAGGGGAGATAGAGAGGAAGAGAGACAGAGAGACACCTGCAGCACTGCTTCACCACTCGTGAAGCTTCCCCCCTGCAGGTGGGGACTAGGGACTCAAGCCTGAGTCCTTGCACATTGTAACATGCACACTCAGCCAAGTGCACTACCACCCGCCCCCCCAAATCAGTGGTTTAGTAATGGGGTACAAGACTACAAGATTACAGGAGCATAGTTCCACAGTACACCCACAACCACAGTCCTGTGACCCCAAGTCTACCATCCTACACAATGATAACCACAATAGTTTTTTCACAGTCTTAGAGTTTGACTACTTTTTTTTTTGTTTTACAAATTCATGTTTTAATTCTTCATATTGCATGTGTGAGTGAAATCATCCAGTAGTTTCAGAGACAGATACAAACTATAGCAATAGGAGTCCTGGAACACACACACACACACACACACACACAAAAACGGAAGGATAAAACTCCTTGGGTTTACCTCCCCTCACCCCCCTTAATTTTAAAACACAGAGTCAAGAGACGGGAAGTAACAGTCATTGTGCAGAAGACTTTTATGCCTGAGGCTCTGAGGCCTGAGGTATAATCCAAGGTGCCACCATAAATCAGAGCTGAGCAGTGCTCTGGTGAAAAGAAAGGAGAGAATGGGGAGGGTGAAGTCGGGGGAGGAGGGAGAGAAGGAAGGCAAGGAGGAGGAAGAACAGGATGAACTCAAGGATACCACGAGCTGTCTCGTGGAGTCGTTCTTTTCCATTTAGTAAGAGAAGGGGAGACAGAGAAGGAAAAGAGAGTAGAAATACCCTAACATTGTCCCACCATCCATAAAGCTTCTCTGGTAGCTTGCATGTTGTTCTCCTTAGTGCCAGCGCCCCTTCACACATGGTAAAGCAAACACTACTGGCAGAGCTCCCTCAGACCTTTCTTAAAATACTTTGTCCTGGAAAAACCATCTCATTCAAATGTAAATGATACAAAAGTTGAATAATAGCTCAAAGGCAAGATAATATGCATTATAAGACAAATAGCAACCCTCTCTGTTATGTGAAGAAAATACACCATAAAAATGTTCTCCCAAAGGGGACGAAATATAGTCCACTATATTGCAATGTGAATCTTAACTCATATAATTTTTTAATTCACTCGGTAAATAAAAATATGCATATTATTGGTGTATTGCACTGAAGTAAAAGACTCTGGGGTGGGAGGAGGGTTCTGGTCCTGGAACATGATGACAGAGGACCTAGTGGGGGTTGAACTGTTATGTGGAAAACTGAGAAGCAATAATGCATGTACAAACTACTATATTCTACTGTCGACTCTAAACCATTAATCCCCAATAAAGAAATTAAAAAAAGAAAAAATGGAACAATATATAAATATAAAAAATGATCACATTTTGAAAATAATTGGAGGAACAGAGAGAGAGAAAGTTAGTTATGGGAAGTCACAGCTCCAGGGTTCCTCTCACAGTCCCAGAATCTATCTAGAAAGATTTAGCTGGCCAACTTTCCTTCCTCTCCCCTCCCCTTCCCTCCCCTCCCCTTCCCTCCCCTTCCCTCTCCTTTCCTTCTCTTTTCTCTTCTTTTTCTTTTCTTTTTTTTAAATTTATTTTTTATTTAAGAAAGAATAAATTAACAAAACCATAGGGTAGGAGGGGTACAACTCCACACAATTCCCACGACCCAATCTCCATATCCCACCCCCTCCCCTGATAGCCTTCCCATTCTCTATCCCTCTGGGAGCATGGACCCAGGGTCATTGTGGGTTGCAGAGGGTGGAAGGTCTGGCTTCTGTAATTGCTTCCCCGCTGAACATGGACGTTGACTGCTCAGTCCATGCTCCCAGTCTGCCTCTCTCTTTCCCTAGTAGGGTGGGTCTCTGGGGAAGCTGAGCTCCAGGACACATTGGTGGGGTCTTCAGTCCATGGAAGCCTGGCCGGCATCCTGATGGCATCTGGAACCTGGTGGCTGAAAAGAGAGTTAATATACAAAGCTAAAACAAATTGTTGAGCAATCATGGACCAAAAGTTTGGAATAGTGGAGAGGAAGTGTTGGGGGGGTGGTGGTACTCACTGCAAACTCTAGTGAACTTCTGCTTTCAGGTATGTATTTTGCAGTAGTTTATGGATACGTGTGGACATATGCTCTCTCTCACAGAAACTGGTGTATATCTAGGTTTTGGGACTTTGTTAGACAGTGATCCACCTGGGATGGAATTAGAGAATGCTATGAAAGGAAAGGTCTCACCCGAGTAATGAAGCTGAAGGGTTGTCATTCCACACCTGAAGTCTCTGGACACAGTCTGAGCTGAAGTATGTTGAGGTGGCAATCGTTGCATTGATTAGGTTGCGATTGGCAGATGTTATTATAATATTATTTGATATGAATTGGGAGAGGCATGCGGGAAAGTGGGCCCTATCCTAAGGTTCCAGGACTGGGAGAAATATAGGCTCTATAGTGGAGATGTGTGGTTTCTGCTTAGGGTTCAAAAAGACAATGGATAGTTAATGTTATCATCACATTATTTGGTAATTGGGTTAACTCTGAAAAGTCCTTTTGTTAGGGTTTGCTGTATAGTACCCAGTATCTTGTAAATAGCTGTGCCACTGGTTGCCTCTGATCTACTTGGTCTAGGCTTTTGAGAGAGTCCGCATATCAAATACACAGCCTATATATTAAGAAGACTCAGTCTGTGTTTTAAAAACTTCGAGACATACAATTAATTTTCCCCTCTCATGTTAATTAACTAGTGATTTATATGACTACACTTTACTAGGAGTGTACATAAACACCATTCCCACCACCAAAAGACTGTGTCCCATCCCACCCACCCACCCCCACCCCCCACCGGCCCAGGAGGCCACATGTCTACCCCTTACCACAGGGTTTTTACTTTGGTGCCCTACTTTCAATTTAGTCAGATCCTGCTTTTAGTTTCCCTTTCAGATCTTCTTTCTCAACTTCTGTTGATGAGTGAGATCATCCCATACTCATCCTTATCTTTCTGACTTAGCTCACTTAACATAATTCCTTCTAGCTCTGTCCAAGATGGGTCAGAGAAGGTGGGTTCATTGTTCTTGATAGCTGTATAGTATTCCATTGTGTATACATACCACAGCTTTCTCAGCCACTCATCTGTTGTTGGGCACCTGGGTTGCTTCCAGGTTTTAGCTATTATGAATTGCGCTGCTATGAACATAGGAGTACACACCTCTTTTTGGTTGGGTGTTATGGAATCCTTGGGGTATAACCCCAGGAGAGGAATTACTGGATCATATGGAAGGTCCATGTCTAGCCTTGTGAGTTTTCCAGACTGCTCTCCACAGAGGCATTCCCACCAGCAATGTAAAAGGGTTCCTCTGTCCCCACAGCCTCTCCAGCATTTGTTGCTGCTGTCCTTTTTGATGTATGCCATTCTTACAGGAGGTGGTAGCTCAGTGTTGTCTTAATTTGCATTTCTCTGACAATCAGTGACCTAGAGCAGTTTTTCATATGTTTGTTAGCCTTTTTAATCTCTCTGAGGTGAATGCTTTGTTCATATCCTCTGCCCATTTTTGGATGGGGTCATTTGCTTTTTTGGTGCTAAGTTTGCTGAGCTCTTTATATATTTTGGTGATTAGTTTCTTGTCTGATGTATGGCATGTGAAGATCTTCTCCCACTCTGTGAGGGGTCTCTTTGTTTGTTTAATAGTTTCTTTGGATGTGCAGAAGCTTTTCAATTTGATGTAGTCCATTAGTTTGTTTCTGCTTTAGTCTTTCTTGCAATTGGGTTTATTTCATCAAAGATGTTCTTGAGGTGTAGATGGGAAAGTGTTTTACCAATGTTTTCCTCTAAGTATAAGATTGTTTCTGGTCTAACATCCAGGTCTTTGATCCATTTGGAGTTGACTTTTGTTTCTGGCAAGATAAAGTGGTTCAATTTCATTATTCTGCATGTTACAACCCAGTTTTCCCAGCACCATTTATTAAAGAGAGCCTCCTTTTTCCATTTAATCCTTTGAGCCCCCTTATCAAAGATTAGATGTCCGTAGGTGTGGGGATTTATTTCTGGGCTTTCAATTCTGTTCCACTGGTCTGCGTGCCTAGTTTTGTTCCAGTAGCATGCTGTTTTGATGATGATGGCTTTATAATAAAGTTTGAGATCTGGGAGTGTGATGCCTCCATTTCTGTTTCTTTTCCTCAAGATGGTTTTGGCAATTCTAGGTGTTTTCTGGTTCCAGATAAATGATTGTAGTGTTTGTTCTATTCTCTTAAAGAAGCTTGGTGGAACTTTGATGGGTATTGCATTAAATTTGTATATGGCTCTGGGGAGAATGTTCATTTTGATGATATTTATTCTTCCAATCCATGAGCATAGGATGCCTTTCCATTTCTTGGTATCAGTTTCTATTTCCTTGCATAGCGACTCATAGTTTTCAGTATATAAGTCTTTCACTTCTTTGGTCAACTTTATTCCTACGTATTTTATTGATTTTGCTGAAACAGTAAATGGGAGTGATTTCTGGATGTCTTCTTCTTCAGATTTAGTGTTTGCATAAAGAAATGCCAATGATTTTTGTACATTGATTTTGTAGCCTGACACCTTGCTATATTGCCTAATAACTTCCAGTAGTTTTCTGCTGGATTCTTTAGGTTTTTCTATGTATACTATCATATCTGCAAATAGTGAGAGCTTGACTTCTTCCCTTCCAATCTGTATTCCTTTGATTTCTTTCTCTTGCCTGATTACTATGGCAAGAACTTCCAATACTATGTTGAAAAGTAATGGTGACAGTGGATAGTGTCTAGTCCCTGATCTGAGGGGGAATGCTTTCAGCTTCTGTTCATTGAGTATGATGTTGGCTGTAGGTTTGCTATATATAGATTCCACTATCTTGAGGAATTTCCCATCTATTCCCATTTTTTGTAGAGTTTTGAGCATGAATGGGTGTTGAATTTTGTCAAAGGCTTTCTCTGCATCTATTAAGGTAATCATGTGGTTTTTGGCTTTGCTTTTATTGATGTGGTGAATGACATTGATTGACTTATGGATGTTGAACCAGCCTTGCATTCCTGGGATGAATCCCACTTGGTCGTGATGAACAATCTTTTTGATATGCTATTGTATCCGGTTGGCCAAGATCTTGTTTAATATTTTGGCATCTATGTTCATCAGAGATATTGGTCTGTAGTTTTCCTTTTTTGTTGTGTCCCTATCTGCTTTTCGTATCAGGGTGATGTTGGTTTCATAGAAGGTGGAAGGGAGTATTCCTGTTTCTTCAATCTTATGGAAAAGCTTAAGAAGTATGGGTACTAACTGTTTCCTGAAAGTTTTGTAGAATTCGTTTGTGAAGCCATCTGGTCCAGGACTTTTGTTGTTGGGGAGTCTCTTCTTTTTCTTTTTAACACCAGAGCACTGCTCAGCTCTGGTTTATGGTGGGAAAAAAATTCACACTAAAGGAAGAGATAGCTAATTATCTGGAGTTGGTTGTTAGTCTAAAAGAAGGGGTAAGTAAGAACTGGTAGTAGTAAGACCCTGTAAAGAACTTTTTAAAAAAGACAAAGTAGAGAAATAAGAACCAAATTAAAAAAAAGATTCATGGTTTTATATATAATGAGAATGAGAAAAACGAAGGACACGTTTAGGAAAGATTTAAAAGTACTAGAGAGAAAATGGCATTTCAAAATACATAAAGCATTCTATGTACATGTAAATATGTTGTATGTGGATGTATTATATGTGCTTCATATATATCTGTTATATATGATTCACAGGTAAGTGTATCATATAAAAACAAATCTATGAGAATCTTTTTCGAAGCTATTCTTGTCTCACCATTTGTTGCTTGAACAGCATCCAGCCATTTCTTCCACCTCTTTCATACTTGAAAGCTGTCTCCTATCTCTATGACATGTGCTCACATGTCTGTTTTACTGTGCATCACATTGTTAAGAGTTCAATGTTCCCTGCTTCTTTTTCTTTTTCCTTTAACTTTTTATATTTATTTATTTATTTTCACTTTGTTGTCCTTGCTTTTTTTATTGTTGTAGTTATTGTTTTTGTTATTGATGTCGTCATTGTTGGATAGGACAGAGAGAAATGGAGAGAGGAGGGGAAGACAGAGAAGGGGAGAGACTGAGAAGGTGGGGAGCCGGATCCTTATGCTGGTCCTTGCACTTTATGTCATGTGCGCTGAACCCGCTGCGCTACTACCCCACTCCCTTCCTGCTTCTTTTTCTATGGTACTCCTTCAGTAACTCTTCAAGGCAACTCTGGTAACGGCAAACTCCTTTAGTTTCTGTATAACTGGTACTGGTTTTCTTACTCATATTTGAATGATAGTCTTGCTGAGTAAAGTGCGTGTGGCTGGAATTTTTTTTTTTTTTTTTGTCACCAGGGTTATTGCTGGGCCACAGTACCTGCATAATGAATTCATAACTCCCAATGGTCTTTTTCCCCCCCTTTTTTAGGAGGGGCTTTTTAAAAATTTTTATTTATGAAAAGGAAACACTGACAAAAGCCATAGGGTAAGAGGGTTACAACTCCACACACTTCCCATCACTAGAACTTGGTATCCCATCACCTCCCCTAATAGCTTTCTTAGTCTTTATCCCTCTGGGAGTATGGACCCACAATCACTGTGAGGTGCAGAAGGTGGAAGGTCTGCCTTCTGTAATTGCTTCCCCACTGAACATGGGTGCTCGCAGGTTGACCCATACTCCCAGCCTGTCTCTCTTTCCCTAATAGGGCAGGGTTCTGGGGAAACAGGGCTCCAGGACACATTGGTGGGGTCATCTGTCCAGAGAAGTCCAGTTGGCATCTGAACTATTCTAGCCTTTAGGTTCATGATTACTCAACAATTTTTTTGGCTCTATATATTAACTCTTTTTTTCAGCCACTAGGTTCCAGATGCTCATTTTTTTGATAGGATAGATAGAAATGGAGAGGGGGAGACAGGAGATAGAGAAAGAAGCCTGAAACACTGCTTCATTGCTTATGAAGCTTCCCCCCTGTAGGTGGAGAGTGGGGTTCTTAAATCTGGGTCTTTGCTCAAGGTAATGTGTGCACTCATCTGCCTCCATAATTCCTGATGTAAAGTCTGTCATGAGTCTGACTGTGCTGCCCTGATAAGTCACTTTCTTCCTTTCCTTGGCAGCTTACAAATGTTTTGTCTGTCCTTGTCCTTGACTTTGATAGTTTCACAATAATGTGCCTTGGGGTAGGATTATTTGGATTTAGGAATTTGGGAGTTCTTTTGGCTTCCTAAACATCTACATACTGATCATATCCCATTCTAAACATGATGTGTCTTGGTGTCTTTAAATCTGGGCTAATTCTGTTAAAGACACTCTGGGGTTTTGAAAATTTGAAATTTTTTCTACTATTATTTTCTTGAATGTGAGTTCTGCTCCCTTTTCTCTCTCCTTTTCTTCTGAAATGTCTATAGCTCTGATGATTGCCTCTCTAATGGAGTCTTTAATCTCTCAAAGAGTAGCTTCGTTTTTCTAAGACTTTTCTCTTCAACTTTGAAGTCAAATTAAAATTTATGCAGAAAAGAGTTCTGACAATATTTTCCTATAAGTATTTGATAGTTTCTGGTCTAACATTCAAGCCCTTAATCAACTTGGAATTTACGTTTGTATATTCCTAGGAAAGGGTTTACTGGGTCATATGGAAGGTCCATGTCTGGCCTTGTGAGTGTTCTCCAGACTGCTCTCCACAGAGGCTGGGTCTGAGAAGGTTTTTATGCCTCCATCGAGTCTGAATGACAGTCTAGCAGGATACAGTAGTCTTGGTTGAAAGCTTTTCTCATTGAGCACTCTATAGATATCTTGCCATTCTCTTCTGGCCTGTAGTGTTTGTGTGGAGAAGTCTGCTGCTAATCTTATGGGTTTTCCTCTATAGGTGACTCTTTGTTTTTCTCTTAGAGCCTTCAGGATCCTTTCTTTATCCTTATTCCTTTCCATTTTAAATATGATGTGTCTTGGTGTCTTTAAGTCTGGGTTAATTCTGTTTGGGACCCTCTGAGCTTCTTGAACCTTTATGTTTTTGATGTTGTCTAGACTAGAGAAGTTCTCAGCTATTATGTCCTGAAGAATGCTTTCTTCCCCTCCCTCTCTTTCTTCCTCTGGTAAGCCAATAGTGTGTATATTGTTTCTTTTGAAGTCATCCCATAGGTCTCTGTTGTTGTTTTCAGCATCTCTTAATCTCTTTTTGAGATCTCTTACTTCTTTTTTAGTTGTCTCTAATTTGTCCTCGATCTTGCTAATTCGGTCTTCAGCCTCATTTATTCTATTCTCTCTCCCCTCTACTGTTTTCTGGAGTTCATCTATTTTGTTACTCTGTTCTGATACTGTTTTAGCTTGTTCAGCTAGTTGTGTTCTTAGCTCAGCTATTTCAGCTTTCAGCTCTCTAGTAACCTTGAGATAATTAGTGTTGTCCTCCAGAGTCTCATTTGTTGTTTCTGCATTTCTGATGACAATTCTTTCAAACTCTTTACTCACTCCTGTGATTATTTCCTTAACTAGTGTTTGGATGTTGTTCTCATTATTTTGTGCTTCAACCTTTGGGGGGCTTTTAGCTAGACTCTTGTCCTGGTTCATTTCTCCAGTATTTCTTCTTGTTGGTTTAACCATTCTATCTAGTATGTTATGAGGTCCCTCTCTTGGTACTTTTCAAATTACTGATCATTCTTGCCTGGATTGACTTGTGTCTAAGTAAGGTAATTAAATGTTTCACAGTTGTGGAGATTGACAGTTGTTTCAATATTATTTTAATCCCTGAGTTGGAGCACAGTGGTTTAAAAGCCTCTTTTGTTCTTTTTCTTCCTTGTAGGCTATGGGAACCTGAGGGCTTTTAAACTATAAGTAAGCTTCTTAGCTTAATTGCTGACTCCTGACCAAGAGATAAAGCAGGGTGAGGCAGAGATAATCCAGTGGTTATGCATAGAGACTCTCACAGCCCCACCACTAGGCCACCGAGTTAGAGATCTTCTCCTGAGTTTCCTCATTAGTTCTCTGTCCCCTGGTGTCAGCATAGGGCCTCCCTTCAGCTGCTCCAGCTTCTGAGGGTAGTATCAATGGTGACTCACAGTTGCATTTGGTGAATCTTAGGGGAGTCCTTTCCTCCCTTTGGCCGTCTTTTTGCTTGTGAAACAGACTGGAGGTGGTGTCTCAACTGGTAAATTGCCAGACTGTTACCAGCCACTTAATCTCTCCCTAGACTCCTCTCTGTTTGCGAGCCACACATGTTTGCACTCACCAGTGATTTGGTGGGTTCCTGAAGTCATTCTAGTCCTGTCTTGTTACAGTCCCAGATGAACTCCTTTTGTATTCCTAGTTGACCCGGGAGAGGATAGGATAGAAACACAGCTGCTGTTGCTCCGTAGCCCTGCCTCCAGAAGTCCCAGTTTTAGACTTTTTATAAACTAAGTTTCTATGAGTATTCCAACATCTATCCCATGGGAGCACCATTTCTGAATGAATGTATATTCACTTTCATTCAATAATGTCAAACTGCTCTCAAACAGGGCTGTAAAATGTACTCCCAACAGTATAAGTACCCAACTGTTCCATGTTTGGCCACATCTACAATTGTAGTTTTTAGTTTTTGCCAAGTTGGTGGACATGTAATGACCTGATTTTATGTTTACTTTTATTATGAATGAGCTCGGCCATATATCTATATCTATATATAGAGATATATATAGATATATATAGATATATATATGAAATATTACTTTATATATATTTATTTATTTACTTTTTTTAGCCAGAATGATCATTTTTAATGTTTTGTAGACAGAGGGAGAAATTGATAAGGAAGTGATAAACAGGAAGGGAGAGAGAAAGATAGACACCTGTAGCTCTGCTTCACTGTTTGTGACATTTCCCTCCTGCTGGTGGAAGCTGGGGGGCTTGAACCCTGACCCTTGCACAGGGTGTTGTGTAAACCTACCAGGTGCACACCACCCAGCTCCCAAGATGATTATTTTATACTTGTTGCTCCAGCATAAGTACTAAAAGTCTTTCTCCCTTCCTCTCTAAATCTTTTCTTTCTTTCTTTTTTTTTTTTTTTTGGTCTTTATTTATTGGATAGAGACAGCCATAAATTGAGATAGGAAGAGAGAAAGGGGGCGGTAGATAGCGTACTGGTTATGCAAAGAGACTCTCAAGCCTGAGGCTCCAAAGTCCCAGGTTCAATCCCCGGCACCACCATAAGCCAGAGCTGAGCAGTGCTCTGGTTTAAAAAAAAAGAAGGAAGAGAGAAAGGGAGACACCTGTAGCACTGCTTCACCACTTGCAAAGCTTTCCCCCTACAGGTGGGTTCAGAGGCTTGAACCTGGGTCCTTACACACTGTAATGCATGCGTTTAACCAGGTGTGCACTGCCTGACCCCTCCCTTTCTCTCTCCAACACATCTTAGTGTGGACGATACATATTGTGACACCCTATTCTTAGTGGTCTCCTTCTCCTCCTTCCCCCCAGATTTATCAATGGGGCTAGCGCCTGCACTACAAATCCACTGCTCCTGGAGGCCATTTTCCCCCTTTTGTTGCTCTTGTTGTTATTGTTGCCATTGCTGTTGTTGTTGTTGTTGTTGGATAGGACAGAGAGAAACTGAGAGAGGAGGAAAGAAAGACAGACACCTGTAGACCTGCTTCACCTAAAGCGACGCCCCTGCAAGTGGGGAGCAGGGACTGCAACCCGGATCCTCCCACCGCCCGTCTTTGTGTTTCTCACTATGAGGGTTTAAGCCGGTGCGCTACCGCCAGGCCCCCAGTGGTGGTGTTCTGCTAACGTGGAAATCTGTCTCGTGGACATCAATATTTAGGGATGATGTGCAAAGCTTTGAGAGAAGGAATAAAAACCAGGATAGTTACAGACGATATAGTGGGGTGTGGTGGAGAGAGGGAAACACGACTTACTAACTATGGCTGCTCTGACTCAGAGTCACCAACTCCCGAAATGATGTGAGAGGGAGCCTCCCAGTCAGTACAAGCAGATGGACTTGATCAATATCATCCAGCAGTTAAAGTGAAAGAATTTGTTTACTTCTCAGAAGATGACTCACATCACAATCATTAGAAAACTGGTCCCAGCATAGAATAGCACAGAAACTCGCTTCCCTCATGGCCTGTGATGATTTTCTTTAGTTTTTTAACACCTTTTTAAATTACTTAAATTGTTACTTGTTAGGAAAGAGAGATAGGGAGAGAAAAAGAAAGACAGCTGCAGCTCTGCTTCACAACTTTTGAAGTTTCCCCCACTTGCAGATGGGTGCTGGGGGTTTGAACCTGAGTCCTTGCACTGGGTACCAGATACAACACTACCTGGTCCCTGAAATAATATTTGTAAAGATTCGTCTGTGAGACACAGCCCAGAAGTACTTTTCTGTGAAGGCCCCTTTTAAAGACTGGTTATAATAATGCTCCTCGACTATTTCCGTGTTAGGTTCAAATCATGCTCCATTCTGTCTTTCCCAAAAGTTACATGAAATAAGTAGCATCATTATCATGATTCATTTTTCTAGAGATTTTATTTATTTTGGGGGGCCTGGCAGTGGAGCATCTGGTTAAACACATACAATGGCATGTGTGAGGTCCTGGTTTTGAGTCCCTGCTCTACACCTATAGAAGGGACACTTCCTGAGGAGTGAAGCAAGTCTACAGATGTCTGTCTGTCTCTTGTGTTTATCTCCACTCTCTTCTCAGTTTCTACCTGTCCTATCAAATTAAAAAAATAAATGAATAAAAATGAAAAATAAAATAAAAATTTTTAAAAAGGAAAAATGGTCACAGGGAGCAGTGGATTTGTTGTGCAGTCACTGAGCCCCAGCCATTACTCTGGTGGTAATTAAAAAATATGTATTTTATTTATTTATTTTTAACTAATTAATCAATTTATTTTCCCTTTTGTTGCCCTTGTTGTTTAACATTGTTGTGGTTATTGATGTCATTGTTGTTGGATAGGACAGAGAGAAATGGAGAGAGGAGGGGAAGACAGAGAGGGGGAGAGAAAGATAGACACCTGCAGACCTGCTTCACCGCCTGTGAAGCGACTCCCCTGCAGGTGGGGAGCCAGGGACTTGAACTGGGATCCTTACGCCGGCCCTTGTGCTTTGCACCACATGCACTTAACCCGCTGCACCACCGCCCAACTCCCTAATTTTATTTATTTTTAATGAAAGAGCGATACAGAGAGAAAGATAAAAAGACTAGGGCATTGCTCAGTTCTGGTTTATGGTGGTTCTGGAGATTGAAATTAGAACCTCAGAGCCTAAAAAAAAAAAACAACAACCTCAGAGCCTGCGGGGGGTGGGGGTGGGGGGTGGATAGTGCAGTGGGTTAAGCTCACATGGCACAAAGGGCAAGGATGGCACAAGGATCCCGGTTCCAGCCCCCAGCTCCCCTCCTGCAGGGGAGTCGCTTTACAAGCAGTGAAGCAGGTCTGCAGGTGTTTATCTTTCTCTCCCCCTCTCTGTCTTCCCCTCCTCTCTCCATTTCTCTCTTTCCTATCCAACAACGATGACATCAACAACAACAACAATAATTACCGCAACAATAAAACAACAAAGGCAACAAAAGTAAAAAAATAGACTCCAGGATCAGTGGATTCGTAGTGCAGGCCCCAACAATAATCCTGGAGACAAAAAGAGAGAGGTATGATAGCCTTTTGCATAACCGTTATGTTGTCTCTCCAGCCTACCTTTTGTTATAGTTTATATCTCATACTACATAGTATATGTTTATAAAGCATTTTGACAAATGTTTTATAATAGTTCTAGTCTTTTCCTTCAGCGAAACCCTAAGAGATCACTCCTATCCCAATACATAAATAATATAAAGACATTCAAGGCAGAGTGGCTCTCAGTCATTAAGAAGGATATGGGGGTAGTGTGGGGGGATGCTGCTAGAGTTTCAAAGGTGAAACACTACTACAAGGGTAGGCGGTACATGTTGCCATGTGTGATAACCAGGTTCAAACTCCAGGTCACCTAGTAGAATACAAGCAGGGGGGAATTTTCATAAGCAGGAGAGCAATGCTGTGGTGTCTTTCTCTTTCTCTCTCTCACTCACTTTCTCTCCCTCTCTCCTCCTTCTTCCTCTTTCTTTCTCACCGTGTATCAAGTGAGAAAAACAGAAAAGAATGGCTGAACAGACAGAATAATAGTTAAGCAAAATGACTCTGATGCCTGAGGCTCTGAGGTCCCAGTTCATTCCCCAGCACCACTATAGGCCAGTGCTGAGCAGTGATCTGCTAATATAAGAAAGAAAGAGAGAAACAGGGAGTCAGGCGATAACACAGCAGGTTAAGTGCATGTGGTGTGAAGCAGTAGGACTGGGGTAAAGATCCCAGTTCAAGTGCCTGGCTCCCCACCTGCAGGGGAGTCGCTTCACAGGCGGTGAAGCAGGTCTGCAGGTGTCTATCTTTCTCTCCCCCTCTCTGTCTTCCCCTCCTCTCTCCATTTCTCTCTGTCCTATCCAACAATGATGACATCAATAACAACAATAAAAAACCAGCAAGGACAACAAAAGGGAAAATAAATAAATATTAAAAAAATTAAAAGAAAGAGAGAGAAAAAAACAGAGAAAGGCCGGATGGTGGCACACATGGTTGAGTACATACAATGTGCAAAGTCCTGGATTCAAGCTCCTGCAGGAGGAAAGCTTCTCAAGTGGTAAAACAGTGCTGCCGGTATCTCTCTCTCTCCCTTTCTTTTTCTTATTTTATTTTTTATTTTTATTTTTATTTTTTTTTTTTGCATTCAGGTTGATTGCTAGGGCTCGGTGCTGGTACTACAAATCTAGTGCTCCTGACAGCCTTTTTTTTTTTTTTAATTGAATAGGACAGAGAGAAATTGAGATAGGAGGGGGAGACAGAGAGGGAAAGAGAAGGACAGATACCTGCAGACCTGCTTCATGTTTGTGAAACATCCGCACTGCAGGTGGGGAGCCAAGGGCTTGAACCCGGATCCTTGCGTGGATCCCTGTGCTTCGTACTATGTGTGCTTAACTGGGTGCACCAATGCCCAGCCCCCCCACTCTCTATATATACCTCTTTCCACTCGGTTTATCTTTGTCTCTATCTAATAAATAAATAGGTAAATAAAATGGGAAGAAAGAAGGGAGAAAGAAAGAAAAATGAAAAAGGAAGGAGGGAAGGAGGAAGCAGGGAGGAGTGGGAGATTAAAAAAAAGATAAAAAAGCAGAGGGGTCAGGTGATGGTGCACCCGTTTCAATACATATATCATCAAGTTCAAGGCCCTGGGTTTGAGCCCCGCTCCCCACCTGCAGGGGATACGCCTCAGAAGTGATGAAGGAGGTCTGCAGATTTCTGTCTTTCTCTTCCTCTCTCTATCTCGCTGGGAGTGTTGGATGGGTAGTGCTGGCTGGCACCGAGGCCCACTAATCACCCTAGCAGCAATTAAAAAATAAATTAAAACAGGGAAAGAAAAGAAGGAAGAATGCTCACCGGAAGAGAGGAATCATGCAGCATCAAAGCCCTGAGATAACCTTGATGGCAAGAAAAAGAAATGAAAGGAAGGCAGAGTCCTTGGCCTATATCTGCTGAGTTGGCTAAGTCCAGCACATTTTTCAGCAAAGCACATTTCCT
Source organism: Erinaceus europaeus (assembly GCF_950295315.1). NCBI lineage: Eukaryota > Metazoa > Chordata > Mammalia > Eulipotyphla > Erinaceidae > Erinaceus > Erinaceus europaeus. The sequence goes on from NC_080169.1 coordinate 101,681,920, forward strand.
CTTGAATAAAAGCTAGTAGAATTGTGTTTCTGCACATATGCTGGGGACTGAATCCCAATTTCCTTGCTCAGTACTTCTCTACCATAATTTCTCTCTCTCTCTCTCTCTTTCTCTCTCTCTCTCTTTCTCTCTCTCTCTCTCTTTCTATCTTTCTTTTTCTTTTGCCTCTGTGCTTATTGCTGGGACTAGGTGCCTACACTACGAAGCCACTGCTCCTGGAGGCTATTTTTTTCCATTGTTGTTGTTACTGTTATTGTTTTGGATAGGACAGAAAGAAATTGAAAGAGGAGTAGGGCAGAGAGGGGCAAAGAAAGATAGACACCTGCAGACCTGCTTGCGAAGTGACCCCCCTGCAGTTGGGGACTCGAACTGAGAACCTTGAGCAGGTCCTGCTCGAGGATCCCCTTTCGAGTCTCGGGCTTCTCACCAGGGGGGTCATTTCACAAGTGGTGAAGCAGGTCTGCAAGTGTCTTTCTCTCTCCCTCTCTATCATCCCCTCCCCTCTCAATTTCTCTCTGTCCCACCCAATAAAATGGGGGTGGGGGGAGTGGCCACCAGGAGCAGTGTAGGCACCAAGCCCCAGCGATAACCCTGGAGGCAAAGCAAAAAACAAACAAAAACAATGTCAGAGATGATGATATGTACACTTAACCAGATGCGGCACCAAGTGGCCCAAGGACTGGGGTCTTTGTAAAGAGTTCTGTTATCTTTTCAGTCCAAGTGGAGTTTTCACAGGCTGCTCCTTTATCCTGACTATTGAATCATAATCTTGTTTTGCAAATAATTGGCCGTGTGGCAACTTCTGCAGCTTCACAAGTATTTCTTTGACTCATTGGAACATCTCTAACATGGTGTCTTTTGATGACACTGCAACCAATGAGCTTTTGATCTTCTGCCTGGGGCTCTCTCCTTGCCTACAGCCACTGTCCAATCTGTCTCAACCAGTCTGTCTAATATGGCGGTAAATGGCCATATATTGACCATATGCAAGTTTGCTGCCTGGTGCTACAGAAACTCAGGTAAGATCATACTAGCTTTTGTATGGTGGGAGAGTTTTATTTATTGCTGGTCAAGTGCGCTAATGGAAACAGGAGTGATCCTCAAACCAATCTCTGTTCCCTTGTCACAGAGAACATTTATACAGCTTGAAAAGCAGGTATAAGGACTGGAAAACCAGAAAGTGAGTTCTGGAGCAAGCAGGATCATGACTGAGGCCATGGGGCGGGGGGGGGGAGGGACAGTCATGCCCTCTTGGTTTTCCTTGAATTTCTTCCTAAAACAAAGCCTTATTGAATAGCTCTCATTGAATTCACTATTTTAAAGGAACTAGGCAAAAAGGAGTAAGGGCTAAGGGCATGTGAGTCTCTGATGTTGTCCTTTTGTTTTCCAAATTAAGTTTTAGCATACTGAATGCCTCCTTTAAAAAAAAAAAAAAAGCAAAGTCAAATAAAAAACAGTCCCTGAGAGTCACCTCAGTCTAACCTAATTAATTACGGTTCATCTCCTTCCTCCAGGACGAAGTTAGGTAGTCCTTTGGGACCACTGTTATAATATGGCAGTTTGCATTTTTAATTACATACAGTCTCATAACCAACATTTTAAGTGCTCAGTGGGCCAGAGGCCACCATAGTGATAGCACGAGGAAGACTGCAGTGTCCAGTGCTGTGACATAAATTCAAAATTATCTGGCTGTTGTTTGGTTGGCATTGCTGAGGGAACAACAACAGCATGGGCCTGAGAATTGCAATCTAAACTACATTTCCCAGGAAGCTTTGTGTGACCTGTGATGCAACACAGCAGATGCCAGCATTCATATGTGTGAGTCACAAAGCACCATGAACATTTTGTCAATTATCAACTGTGGCCACTCACCCCAGCCCCCCAGCTTGTCTGCTGACTTTCTCGCCCTGCACCATGACTATTATGAGTGTCCTACTTCTTCTTCTAGCGTTTGCCCTTCTTCCGTAGCCAGTCAACAGCATCAGGTTGAGCCTGATGTAAAGTTTCGAGACCTCCTTTGAATCTGGAGAGGTGGCAGTCATTCACTATGTGGGTCATAGTCTGTCTGTAGCCACAGGGGCAATTCGGGTCGTGTCTGGCTCCCCAGCGATGGAACATAGCGGCGCACCGGCCATGGCCTGTTCGATAGCCTACCATTATCCCTCACTTTGGAAAGTTGGACAGTGCTGCTTCTTAGTGTTCTGGGGAGCAAGACTTCCTACACAATTTTGGTTTTGGTATCTGCTCATGGATTGCCTCAAAGCTCAGGTTCAAAGGCCAATCCTTCCTTGGTTCTACTTCATGGATATCAATCTTCAACAGAGCTGAGGTTCCTCTAATCTCCCATTTCCACAGGAAGCTTGGTCACATCTAGAAATGTACAGATACTTTAGTGAAGGAAATGTTTGAGCAGTGACTATTACAGCAAGGTGACAAGAAAGCAAATTAATTTTTCTTTTCATTATTTATTTTATTCTATTTTATTTATTTATTTATTTATTTTGCCTCTAGGTTTATCACTGGGGGTTGTTGGTGCCTGCATCACAAATCCACTGCTCCTGGAGACCATTTTTTTCCTTTTGTTGCCTTTATTGTTTTATTGTTGTGGTTACTGTTATTATTGTTGTTATTCGTGCTGTTGATGTTGGATTGGACAGAGAGAAATGGAGAGAGGAGGGGGAAGGCAGAGAGGGGGAGAGAAAGATAGACACCTGCAGACCTGCTTCACTGCTTGTGAGGCAACCCCCCTGCAAGTGGGGATCTGGGGACTGGAACCGGAATCCTCGTGCTGGTCCTTGCGTTTCATGCCATGTGTGCTTAACTCACGGTGCTACTGCCTGGCCCCCTATTTATTTATTTTTACCAGAGCACTGCTGGGGATTGAACCTTGGACCTTTGGTGAAAAACCAGTTCTTGAAAGTGCAATCTGCATCATTCTCTTGGTTTTGTGTGCCCTTGATCCCTCAGGTCAAATAGTTATTTCTGGCCATGTGGCCTCTCAGATGCGTGTTTGCCCTTGAGTGTGGGGGCATTCCTCTCACACACCCTACTGTCCAGGCACACCACGTACCTCACATTCCCCAGACTTGCCTCTTGTATGTCTCACTTCTCTGTTTCTCCTGCGGCATTTGTGGCTGACTTTCTTCTGGATTAGCAGCTCAGTTTATGTATTTAGCAGAGCAGAAAGAACACTTGCCAGAAGCAAGGCAGGAGAGGGACCAGGTCGAACAAGATTAGGCAGGATCAAAAGGCAAGGGCAGGATGCTCGCAACAAAGACAGTTTAAAATTTATAGCTGTAATGGCTCATTCTGTTGGAATTTTCTGGCTGTCAGCACACCGTGGGTGTAGATTGAAAGGCCCCTGGATGAATGTTCTTTCTTTATTCCTCCTCATGACCATCCTCTTGCAGAGTTCAATGTCATACTGAAAAAACAAAAGAATGAATGGCACCCTGATGGATTAATTTGTCTTGGTTACAGGTAATGGACCAACTTTCCCATTCATAATTTTCAAAGTAGGTATTTACATTTTTTTTACATAAAACAATCATGAAAACATGGATTAAGAACATTTTGTTTTTGTTTGTTTTTCTTTCTTTCTTTTTTTTTTTTTTTGCCTCCAGGGTTATTGCTGGGGCTTAGTGCCTGCACCATGAATCCACTGCTCCTGGAGGCCATTTTTTCCCCTTTTGTTGCCCTTCTTGCAGCCTTGTTGTGGTTATTGTTGTTGATGATGTCGCTTGTTGTTGGATAGGACAGAGAGAAATTGAGAGAGGAGGAGAGAGAAAGACAGAGGGGGAGAGAAAGACAGACACTTGCAGACCTGCTTCACTGCATGTGAAGCGACTCCCCTGCAGGTGGGGAGCCGGGGGCTCGAACAGGGCCTTGTGCTTTGCACCACATGCGCTTAACCCACTGTGTTATCGCCTTACCCCCTGTTTTTCTTTTCTTGGAGAACTTTTTCAAGGACTTATAGATGACTATTTTTCTGCCGTGTCTTACCATGGTCTTCCCTCTGTGTTATTGTAATTTATTATTATTATCATCATTATTATTATTTGGAAGCACCAGTTATATTGGGTCAGGTTTCTTTTTAATGTGCCGGGATAGCGTGAGGGTGTTTCTTCCTAGGCACGTGCTCTCTGGGTTGGAGAGAACTCGACCAGAGCCAACCTGGGCTGCTGCTTACTCAGCAACGTGGGAGAGATACCAGGAACTCGTGGTGGAGCGGGAACATAATGCAATGCCTTTATTAATCATAGACAACGTTTTTATATGTATGTTTAACCGGAAGTGGCAAGTGGGAAAAGGAAATGGCTAGGAGAGGGGGTGGAGAAAAGAGCGCGAAGGTAGAAAGCTTCCATAGCAGCTATTGTAAGGTTCTTTTTTTTCTTTTAATATTTATTTTATTTATTTATTCCCTTTTGTTGCCCTTGTTGTTTTATTGTTGTAGTTATTATTGTTGTCGTTGTTGGATAGGACAGAGAGAAATGGAGAGAGGAGGGGAAGACAGAGAGGAGGAGAGAAAGATAGACACCTGCAGACCTGCTTCACCGCCTGTAAAGCGACTCCCCTGCAGGTGGGGAGCCGGGGTTCGAACCGGGATCCTTATGCCGGTCCTTGTGCTTTGCGCCACCTGCGCTTAACCTGCTGCGCTACAGCCCAACTCCCCTGTTGTAAGGTTCTAACCAGTGGGATTAACCAATACCCTGCAGGCAGGGCAGGTCTCAGGCAAAACAATGATTATGTAAATAGACCATAGCATCAGTGATGGAGCAGGGGAGCTGCTGTAATGCCCAACACTAATGAATTTATTTTTAGCTGAATTACCTCTTTAGAGACTCCTTGTCCAAACAGTCAGACTCTGTCTGGGGAGTTGGAATTTAGGACTTTAACATACTGATTTAGAGGACATAAAACATGAGCTAATTTAGGGACAGTGGTAACAGTGCATCATGTTGAGTAGTGTTGAATTCAGTTTATTGAGTTGCAAATGATCTGGGTAGGTCTAAAAGTAGGTAACCAGCTTGCTTTGGGAGGTGGACAATTTTCTTCCTGTTGTAAACTTTAAAATCGTCTTCACATTTTAAAAGTACGTGTTTATATGCTCAACCTATTATGTTGAAAAAGATTTAAAGGATAGACTGTGTTTCTTTCTTTAAATTTAAGCTTTATCTTATTTGATAGAATAGAGAGAAATTGAGAGGAGGGGAGATAGAAAGGGAGAGAGACAGCAACAGAGAGACAGACACCTGCAGCCCTACTCCAACAGCCCTACTCGTGAAGTTTCTCCCCTGCAGGTAGGGATCAGGAGCTTCAACCTGGGTCCTTGTGCATGGTAATCTATGCATTTAACCAGTGCACCACCACTCAGCATCTCATGTTGAAATTTTTGAGATAAGGGATAGGAAATCCATTTGCTGCCCCAAATACAGGAGTAGGCATGATTCCACAAGGTCATCATTTACAGATGTCAGCATCCTCTTTCCTCCTAGTTGTAAAACAAAACTGCTAGAGAAACGAGTTCTAAAGCTGGATGGTTAAACTTGACACAGCTGATGTGTTCTGCTGGTAACTCTCTGGTTTATAATTTCATGACTTGGTTTTACTACTCAGGCTGAAGTTATCTTTATCTAGTTGATTTTTTTTTTTTTTTTGCCTCCAGTGTTATTGCTGGGGCTTGGTGCCTGCATCACAAATCCACTGCTCCTACAGGGTATTTTCCCCTTTTGTTGCCCTTGTTGTTTTATCATTGCTGTGGTTATTATTATTGTTGTTGTTGTATAGGTCAGAGAGAAATGGAGAGAGGAGGGGAAGACAGAGAGGGGGAGAGAAAGATAGACACCTGCAGACCTGCTTCACTGCTTGTGAAGTGACTCCCCAGTAAGTGGGGAGCTGGGGGCTCTCGAATCAGGATCCTTATACTGGTCCTTGTGCTTCGCACCACGTGCGCTTAACTTGCTGACTTACCACCCTATCCCATTCTTCTAGTTGATTTTTTAAAAAATACTAATTACTTAATTTTGTAAGGCAGAGAGAAATTGAATAGAGAAGGGAGAGAGAGAGAGACAGACAGCCAGACAGACAGAGAGGAAGTCTATAGCACTGCTTCATTGCTTATAAAATTTCCCTCCTGCAGGTGGGGACTTAGGGCTTGAACCTGAGACCCTGGGCATAGTAATATGTGCCTTCAACAAGCAAACCATGGCCCAGCCCCCCTTCTACTTGATTAAGTTTATTGATTTTAAAAAATTATTTTATGTTTTAAATAGTTTATGTATTTATCATTGAATAGAGACAGAGAGAAATTGAGAGGGGAGTGTGAGATAGAGAGAGAAAGAGGGGCTAGGTGGTGGTGCAGCTGGTAGAGCACACAGGTTATAATGCAAAAGGACCAAAGTTAGAGCCCCCAGCCCCTATCTGCAGGGTGAATGCTTTGCAAGTGGTAAAGCAGTGTTGCAGATGTCTCTCTCTCTCCCTTTCTATCACCCCTTTCCCTCTCAATTTCTGGCTGTCTCTATTCAATAAATATAATTAATTACTAGCTAACTGATTAATTTAAAAAGGGAGAGAGAGAGATAGACACTTGCAGCCCTGCTTCCCCACTCGTGAAGCTTTTGCCCTGCAGGTAGGGAATAGGGACTTGAACCTTGGCCCTTATGCACTGTAATGTGAGCATTTAACCAGATGCACCACCACTTGGCCCCATTAAATTTTATTTTTTCATTAAGATAGGGTTGACAAATAACATACTTTCAGGTGTATAGCATAATGATTTAGTATCCGTATATACTGCAAAATAGTCACATTGAATCTAATTATTAACTTCTAACACGTGATATATTAACGTTCTCTCTTATGACGGGAACTTTTAGGATCTACTTGCTTAGAGTCTTCCGAATATTCAATATAGCATTACAGTTTTCGTGCTATTATATCTTTGCAATTTGAGTTTTTTCTTTCTTTCTTTTTAATTTCTTATTATATTTATTTATTTATTGGATAGAGACAGCCAGAAATTCAGAGGGTAGGGGTGACAGAGAGACAGAGAGACAACTGCAGCACTGCTTCACCACTTGCAAAGCTTTCCCCCTGCAGGTGGGGACTGGGGCTTGAACTCAGGTCCTTGTGCACTGTAACATGTGCACCCAACCAGGTGCGCCACCACCCAATCCAAGTTTTTTTCTTTCCTTTCCTTTCTTAATTTGTGTTTTAACAGAGTTTTACAAAGTTATGAGATTTCAGGGGTATAATTTCACACCCCATACATGTTAAGTTTAAGTCACCACACCTTCCTTCAAAGTTCTATGCCCCCCACTCCATCAAAACCATTATAGTTCTCACAAAGCCCCAGGACTTATTTTACAACTGAAAATTTGTACCTTGACCCCCTTTATTCATTATAGCCACCACCACCACTTCTTACCCTCTGGCAACTACCACATCTGTTCTCTGTATCTATGAGCTTGTTTTTCTTTTATAAAGTTCTTTTTAAGATTCCCCGTAGAAGTATTTATCTAGTTCTAAATATAGAAGATATAGGTGTTTGAGTCTTTCAAGAAACCATGGAACTAATTTATGAGTCCACAGTTGTCCACATCAGAGCTTCTATGTCAAACCAAAGTAAACTTCTAACCTGTTTAAACCACTGTTGTTGTGAGTTCTGTTATAGGCAGCAAGTTCACTGCCTGACTGGTACAAAGTACAGAACTTTTTTTTTTTTTTTTTGCCTCCAGGGTTATCACTGGGGCTCAGTGCCTACATTATGAATCCACTGCTCCTGGAGGCCATCTGTTTTCCATTGTTGTTGGTGGTGGTGTTGCTGCTGTTGTTGTTGGATAGGACAGAGAGAAATTGAAAGAGGAGAGGGTAGATAGAGAGAAGAGAAAGATAGACACCTGCAGACCTGCTTCACCACTTATGAAGCGACTCCCCTGCAGGTGGGGAGCCAGGACCTTGAAATGTTGAACTTTGTGCTTCAAGCTATGTGCACTTAATCTGGTGCTCCACCACCTGGCCCCCAATACCTTCATATTTTTATGTCATCAAAAATAGAAAATTTTTTCAATTCTGCCGCTTTCTACAAAACAGTATCAATATGAAATCAGTATCATCTTAAAACTGCTGTGACAAGTTTTAAATGACTCTTTTGAGGTAAAATTCACACAATATAAAATTCATGGGGGGCAGGCAGTGGTGCACCTGGTTAAGCACACAGAGTACTAAGCACAAGGACCAGTATAAGGATCCGGGTTTGAGTCCCCACTCCCCACCTGCAGGGAGGATGCTTCACAAGTAGTGAAACAGGTCTGTAGGTGTCTTTCTCTCTCTCTTTCTATCTTCTTCTCCTTTCTCAATTTCTCTCTGTCCTATTCAATAAAATGGGGGTATAAAAAAGGCCTCCAGGAGCAGTGGATTCATAGTGCTGGCACTGATCCCAGTGATAACCATGTAGACAAAAATAATAAATAAATAAGTAGAAAAATAAATAAAATTCACCACTTGAGGAGATACCATTCAATGGCTTCTTAGTATGTTCATAATGCTGTGACTCTGCCACCTTCTGTAATTCCAGATATATGCAAATATCTAACTGCTGTGCTGCACCCTTCTTCTTCCTATTCTTCTTCTTCTTCTTCCTCCTCCTCCTCCTCCTCCTCCTCCTCCTCCTCCTCCTCCTCCTCCTCTTCTTCTTCTTCTTCTTCTTCTTCTTCTTCTTCTTCTAGCGTTTGCCCTTCTTCCGTAGCCAGTCAACAGCATCAGGTTGAGCCTGATGTAAACTTTCGAGACCTCCTTTGAATCTGGAGAGGTGGCAGTCGTTGACTATGTGGGTCATAGTCTGTAGCCGCAGGGGCAGTTCGGGTCGTCTCTGTAAATCACACCTCTGTATATTTCTTGTGTACGTGTGCAAGAGTTTCTTGGGTAAGACAAGGAAAGAACTCACTTGAATAGTGTGCTGCTTTGCCATTTGCATCACTCAGGTTCAAGCCTGGCCCACATTACATATAAGGAAGTTGGTACCATGGTCTTGATCTCTCTCTCTTTCTTAATTAATTCATTTATTCATTCATTAATTTTGCTTCCAGGGTTATAACTGGGTGCCAGCACTACAAATCCACTGCTCCTGTGTCCATTTTTTTTTTTTTTTCAGTTTTTTGGATAGGTCAGAGAGAAGTTGAGAGGGGAGGGGAAGATCGAGAGGGAGAGAGAGGAAGGTAGACACCTGCAGACCCTTTTCCACTTGACTCTGTTGTTTATCTTCAGTTCAAGTTAATGAATATAATAGGGTGTTATAAAGCTCCAATGTGTAGACTTAAAACTAGGTTAACATGGGTACTTAATCCCTCTGAATTTAAGAGAAATTTCTCTCTTTTTTTTTTTTGCCGCCAGGGTTATTTATCTCTGGGGCTCAGTGCCAGCAATACGAATCCACCACTCCCCACGGCTGTTTTCCTTTTTTTTTTTTTTCTATTTTATTTGATAGGACAGGGAGAAATTGAGAGGGGAGGGAGGGATAAAAAGGGAGAGAGAAAGATAGACACCTGCAGACCTGCTTCACCATTCCTAAGTGTCCCTGCTGCAGGCGCGAACAGGGGCTTGAACCATGGGCCTTGCACATAGTACTATGTACACTTAACTAGGTGTACCACCACCCAGCCCTCCAACCCTCCACCCCTGTTTAAGAGAAATTTAACTGCATTACAGGGATTTAGAAACAGAAGCTGATAGCTGTACAGATGTATTGGCAGTATGAATAACACTGCTGTGGCACTTGACTGCAAGCCACAAAGAACTACATTTGCAAAGGCTTAAACAAGCATGGTTGATTCTTACTTCAAAGAAATACGAGGCTCTGGGCTCATAAAAAGTGGCAATACTATCATCCTGGACCCATTCAGATTCCCAGACTATTTCCCTGTCACTCTTAGCCCATTGGCATTATTCCTCTGTGTATCACTTCATGGCTACACGATTACTGCTTCAATGCCGGACTTCACATCAGCATGTAGTAGTAGAATGAATAGGCAGTTTCTGGATCAAGGACACAGAAAGCTTCACAGAAACACCTAGAAGATGTTTGTTAATATCTATTAACCAGACTTGTTACAGTGCCACCTTTTGTGTTAGGCAAGTCTTAGTGAAAGCTATATTTTCTCTCATCCTCTGAATGAAACTGGTACTGTTAGAAGTAGAAAAAGACCTTCCACCTTCCACACCCCATGATGATCCTGGGTCCATACTCCCACAAGGTTAAAGAATAGGAAAGCTATCAGGGGAGAGGATGGGTTATGGAGCTCTGGTGGTGGGAACTGTACCTCTCTTATCCTATGGTCTTGTCAGTGTTTCCATTTTATAAATAAATTAATTAAAGTTAAGAAATAAAAAAAGAAGTAGAAAGAAATGTAGGGAAATACCTGCCTTCAAGAGGCATACCAATAAGTTACTTGAAATGTGGTGTTTTTTTGTTTTTTTCTTGGTTGCTCCAATTTGGTTGAGTGCTGGGGACTTATTCAAAAATTCTACTATCCAAGAAACAAAAACAAAAAAAGCAAACATAGAACAAAGCTCTTTCATTACCATGGTCACTGTTTTGTTCATTTTCTTGTACCAAGTAGTATCTAGGCTATGAGTTTCTTTGTCCTTTAACACTGATTCAAACCAAATTTTAACATTTAATCAGCCCATGCTTTCTTCTAAGTTTTCCAGGTATGCATCACGCCATAAAAATGCTGGGAATTTTATTTATATGGTGGGAGAGAAGCAAATGGAGCTTTAAAAGTTCTAATTTGTCATTTTATTGTTTTGCATTTGAAAGACAAATTCTAGTGTTTCATATTATGAGCATAACTCATGGGTGTTTCTTTCTGAAGTAGAAAACACACACACACACACACACACACACACACAACACACGTTATGCTTATAATGTAAAAATGTGAAGGACTGAAAGAGCATGGTGCTTACAGACTCTGACCTGGAAGTGAGCCATGGGAATGCGGTCAATTCAACAGGAAGGAGGGTGTCTCGGTGTAAAGTAGTACCGAGAATTAAATTCCATAGAAATTGCTTTGCCATAAAAGCAACACCTGGTTTCTGGAACTTACACGAGGAATAAAGAGAGCACTTGAAGGTGTTCCAGGCTGAAGCACAAAGGCACTCAACTCCTAGTCCATAATTAACTCCTAAGTGTGTGCATTAAGCCTGAGCTGTGGGTGTGAGCACCAAACTGCTTCCTAGATACACCCTGTAAATGAGTGTCACCATCAGGGCAGAAGAGGAAGGGTGTGCCTAGGTGTGTCTGTGCCACTTTCTGCTATTCTTTTATTGCTGTTTCAGTTTTATACATCCTTCCAGCGTAGATAAGAGGAACCCTTAGCCATTCACTACCAGGTGCTTCACTGAACATTTTATATCCCCAGAGGAAGGATTTCACTTCTAACTGTGCCAGATTCCAAACTGGAAATTTAAAAAAAAAAAACTTGAATAATATGCTTCCCGACCTAGCTTTAGTAAGACAGCACAGTTGTATATAATAAAGCTGTTCAAGGACCAGCTTAAGGATCCCGATTCAAGCCCCCAGCTCCCCACCTGCAGGGGAGTCGCTTCACAAGCGGTGGGTAAAGCAGGTCTGCAGGTGTCTATCTTTTTCTCCTCCTCTCTGTCTCCCCCTCCTCTCTCCATTTCTCTCTGTCCTATCTAACAACGACAACAACAAGAATAAGTACAACAATAAAACAAGGGCAACAAAACCGAGTAAATAAATAAATAAATATATTTTTAAATAAAGGTGTTAAGAGACATCTAAGGAATAAAACCTAGAGAGACTATGCTTCCCTGCCTGTTGTATCTCTACCTTGTAGGGTGACAGATATTTCAATGAGATGTTCCGTGTTAGTAACCTTGCTTTTATTGTAATTACAAAATATTTTCTTTCCAATATATATGTTACATGTTTGTGGGCTGCCAAGTAGTTCACTTGGATAGTGTGCTACTTTTGACATGTAGCTAACCCAGGTTTGAGCCCAGCTCCACTGTATTGAAGGAAACTTCCGCATTGTGATATGTTTTACTTCTCTCTCTCTGACACACACACACACACACACACACACACACACACACCTGTCTCTCTAAATATAAGTACAAGAATAAATATTTGCTACATTGTGATGTTCTTCAAGCCCTAGGACATAGACCTGTGTCCTAAATTAGTCAGACAATCCTACATTCAAATCCCATTTCTTCCATTTGACAGCTGGGCAACTTTTTTTTTTTTTTTTTTTTTTGCCTCCAGGGTTATTGCTGGGGCTCAGTGACTGCACCATGAGTCCACTGCTCCTGGAGGCCATTTTTTCTCCCTTTTGTTGCCCTTGTTTTATCATTGTTGCGATTATTACTGTTATTGTTGATATTGTTCATTGTTGGATAGGACAGAGAGAAATGGAGAGAGATGGGGAAGACAGAGAGGGGGAGAGAAAGATAGACACCTGCAGACCTGCTTCACCACTTGTGAAGCAAACTCCCCTACAGGTGGGGAGCCAGGGGCTCAAACCGGGATCCTTTCGCTGGTCCTTGCGCTTTGAGCCACTTGCGCTTAACCCGCTGCTATACCGCCCAACCCCCAACTGGGCAACTTTGAATGAATTATTCAGCCTTGCTAAACATCTTTTTTTAATGAGTCACTGTAGAATGAATTGAGAGCCTTTACATTTGTGCAGTATTGCTGAGAGACCTCATGGACTTCATGTTTATGAAAGTCTATATTGATGGTCCGGGAGGTGGTGCAGTGGATAAAGCATTGACTCAAGCATGAGGTCCTGAGTTCAATCCCCGGCAGCACATGTACCAGGGTGATGCCTGGTTCTTTCTCTCTCCTCCTATGTTTCTCATTAATAAAAAAAATAAATAAAATCTTTTTTAAAAAAAAGAAAGTCTATATTCTCAGAGAGAAAAAAAAATGAAGAGACAGAGAAAGAAGTGTGAGAGAGACCAAAGCACTGCCTCATCACCCATGTAGCATCTCCTGGTACTGTCCATGATGCATATACTGTACCTGCTCATTTATCTCCTCTCCTTCAGAGGCCTCTCTAATCCTGAGACTTTCTTTTCTTTCTTTCTTTCTTTCTTTCTTTCTTTCTTTCTTTCTTTCTTTTTTATTGATTTAATAATGACTGATAAGACCGTAGGATAATCAGGGTACAATTCCACACAGTTCCCACCACCAGACTTCTGCATCTAATCCCCTCCAATGGAAGCTTTCCTCCATTGGAAGCTTATCCCTCTGGGAGCATGGACCCAGGATCATTATGGGGTGCAGAGGGTGGAAGGTCTGACTCCTATAATTGCTTCTCCACTGGGCATGGGTGTTGACAGGTCAATCCACACTCCCAGTCTGTTTCTATCTTTCCCTAGTGGGGCAGGGCTCTGGAGAGGTGGGCCTCCAGAACACTTTGATGATGGGGTTCCAGGGTACATTGGTGGATATTTGCTTTGCTAAGTGAGTTTTAAATCTCTTGAAGAGTTGCCTCATTTTTCCTAAACCTTTTTTCTCTTTCTACTTAGAAGTCAAACAGTGGGGCTGATTTGTCTTCTATTTCTGATGGTTTCTCTTCTAGCTAGGAAAGCCCATTTCCTTGACTTGCTACTTGAGGCTGGAATGCATTTGAAGTGTCCTTCACACCTATAACTGCATATTTCCTGACTCTGTATTTCCTAAATTATTTCTCTGATAGTTTTTCTGAATCCATATCATTAAGCTTCTGGCTATCATCTTGGTTATGTAGAATCAGTGTTTTCCTAGTTTTACCCATCTGTTTAGGCTTCTGTTGTTGACCAGCTGAGAGCACTGGGTTCTGCTTTGTATATGAATTGTGTGGGGGGGGGGGTGGAGAGGGATTTTGAAGAAATTACATAATATTACGGTGCCTGATGTCCCTTAAACAGAGCCCTAGTCTGTCTGGGTGGGGGGCAGCAATATTAGACCTCCATCTTTTCTCAGATTTATTTTTGAAAGTGGAAGCTCTGCTGTGAGGTCAAAGCCCCTTTCCTGCCTGCAGGGTGGTCTGATCCCATTCACCAGGGTTTGGTGATATACACAACTGGGACATCTTTGAGCTTAGTTGGCATCCCTGATGCCACAGGGTACAGTATTTAGTTTTCTGATTCCTCTGGGTGACCCCAGCTCTAAACAGCAGTCCCAAGCTCTTTTTCTTCAGACTGTTGGTTCCTGAGTGGTTCTGCATGGACCCTTTAAATCTGCCAAATGGATTTGAGGCAATTGCTGCTATGGTGTCCATTGGTAATGTAGTGCCACATTTTTGCTTGACAAATTCTTTTCTCCCTCGCCTCCTCCTGCTAGCCACATACAATCATCCACCTCCAAACAGTGATGTTTCTTGTTACCAGAAATCCCAGATGTTCTCTGGTGAAGTTTATTCAGTTACTTAGCTGCAATATTTGTTATCTGGGGGAGAGCTAACTTCCAGAGGTGAGGTCACCATAGCTCTACTCGGAAAGTCCTCTCCAAACTCCATTTCTTGGCATGAAAAATAGGGACAGAAATTGTTGCAATGGCTGACATTGTATAAAGTACTTAGCTCTATAGTAAGTGCTCTGAAGATAGAGAGCTATCATAATCTCTGATTTTATTTCTATCACACCATATATATATCCAGAATCAAAATGAAAACTAAGAGAATTTGTGTCTCAGCCTCAACTTCATTTCAGTCTTTAGAAGTGCATGCATTCCGTAACTCAGGACCCATGGGGGAACAGGAATGGGTTTCTTCACCCCTGCTTTGCATGGCACCCACATTTGTTCACATGTTCTTGTGAGAGGGAGCTCAATGCAACTCATTTGTGTTAGGTAGCTGTGAGGCTGGAGGAAGCAATTTCTGTGTCACTTCTGATTCACCAGTGGAGCTCAAGAGATGTTAAGTGCTTTCCCCTATTCCTTCAGCTGGCTGTACTCTGTATTTGCATAGGTTTTGTTTTTCCCCTTAAGAGGGCCACTAGGCAGAGCAAAGGAGTAGTTTTGAGACCAGAACTCCCTCAAGGACCCTTGAAGTCAGTCTCCCCACCTTCACTGTCTTAGAGGAGCTTTCAAATATTCAGTTAACACAGTTAAGAGCTCTTTTCACTTCACAATTAGACAATAAAAACCAGCAGGAGAAGGATCAGTTTAGATTCATTGGGCATTTGAACACAGGTTCAGGCAACCTCTGAAGAGAGAGGAGAGCCTATCATAACATGCAGTTGGGGCTTCTTTTTTAAAAAATATTTATTTATTTATTCCCTTTTGTTACCCATGATGTTTTATTGTTGTTATAGTTATTGTTGCTGTTGTTGGGTAGGACAGAGAGAAATGGAGAGAGGAGGGGAAGACAGAGAAGGGGAGAAAAAGACAGACACCTGAAGACCTGCTTCACCGCCTGTGAAGTGACTCCGCTGCAGGTGGGGAGCTGGGGGCTCAAACCGGGATTCTTACACTGGTCCTGCGCTTTGTACCACATGCATTTAACCCACTGTGCCACCGCCCGACTCCCGCAGTTGGGACTTCTAAGGTCTTTCCTCTGGCTGACCAGAGATTAAAACATTTTTTAAAAGATAGTAATTTATTTGTTCCCTTTTGTTGCCCTTGTCATTTTATTGTTGTAGTTATTACTGTTGTTGTTGTTGTTGATGTCATTGTTGGATAGGAAAGAGAGAAATGGAGAGAGGAGGGGGAGACAGAGAGGGGGAGAGAAAGATAGACACCTGCAGACCCCTGCTTCACTGCTTGTAAAGCGACTCCCCTGCAGGTGGGGAGCTGGGGGCTCGAACCGGGATCCTTACGCTGGTCCTTGTGCTTTGTTCCACCTGCACTTAACCTGCTGCGCTACCGCCCAACTCCCTAAAACATTATTTTTAATTTTCCCTTTTGTTGCCCTTGTTGTTTTTTATTGTTGTTATAGTTATTATTGTTATTGTTAGATAGGACAGAGAGAAATGGAGAGAAGAGGGGAAGACAGAGAGGAGGAGAGAAAGATAGACACCTGCAGACCTGCTTCGCCGCCTGTGAAGTGACTCCCCTGCAGGTGGGGAGCCGGGGGCTTGAACCAGGATTCTTACGCCGGTCCTTGCACTTCGCGCCATGTGCGCTTAACCAGCTTCGCTACCTCCTGAAAACAACAATAGGGGTGTTCCACATTGCCCTTGCCTTAACACATGCATAGCTTCTCCCATTATCAATATCTCCTAGTAGAGTGGAATGTTTGTTAGAACTGAGAACCTGTAAAGCACATGCTACCTTGTGGAAGGACTGGGCTCAACCCCCTGGCCCCCACCTACATTGGGAAAGCTTCACAAGCAGTAGAGGAGGTGACTTTTTTTTCTCTGTCCAACTCCCCTCCTACCTCTTTACCCCATCCTCCTGCCTCCACTGCTCTATTTCACTTTGCCTATCAAAGAAAGCAAAGAGAGCACAAGGGAAAATATGACAGCTGAGAGCAGAGGATTCACCTAGCTCCAGTGACAACACTGGTGCACAATAAGTAAATAAATAAATAAGAATTGATTCACCCATCCTGACACATTGTACACTGTGCTTAACATTCTTGGTGTTAGATATTCTGTATCAGTTTGGACAAACGACATGCACCTGTCATGACATGGCAATGAAGTTAGTCCATTATCGTAAGTCTGCAGTGGTGTCTCCTTGTTGTTTACAAGGAGAAATCTTTGGGTTAGAGCTCCTTTATTTTCTTCTTTCAAATTTCATATCTCTTTAGCTCTGACCATGGTGCTGAACCCTCTTGTTTTTTTTTTTCCTAAGAAAAATCCAATTCGTACAGTGTCAGTAGATTTAAACTCTCAGAGTTTTGGGATGTGTTAAAAGTGACATGACAAGAAAATCAGGCCCTTTATCCCTTCTGCAATTTACTAACCATGTATTTAAGCAGTTAAGTAGTCAGTTTTATCTATTTCCTTGGACTTTTTTTTTTTAATGGAGTTTAGGGAGAGAATTTTGGTTAAAATGTATTAGTCTGCCCACCCCCACCAGTTCCTGTACTTCTTATGAGCACAAATGGAAGACTTCAGTAGTCAGAAAATCAACTGGCAGAGCTGGGCAGTGGAACCCTCTGTTGAACGTACACATCTTCATGAGCAAGGACCCAGGTACAAGCACCCACTCCCCACCTGCAGGGGGGAAAGCTTCATGAGAGTCTGTCTTTCTATAACCCCTCCCCTCCCATTTTCTCTCTGTCCTATCAAATAAAAAAATAGAAAAAAAGGAGGGAGGCACCAACATTAATTGCTTACAGATGAAGCAAGTTCCCTTTGGCTCAATTTCTAGGGAATAGCAGAGGCTAAGCCACAGTTCACAAGAAAATGGCCACAGAGAGGCTTCTGCCTTTGAGAGGAAAGTTCCTGTCATCAGAGTGGAATTATTTTGCTGTTGTCACCCAGAAACTTGTGTTTGCATAACAATTTATTTTAATCATAATCTCCTCCTTCTTTTCTCTTTTTTTAAAAAGTGCATTCTATATTTGTATTGGCCATTTAAATTTTTTATTGAATGGATTAATGTTTTTCAGTAAACAGTTAATACAGTATATGTGTAAAATGTCTCAGTTTTCTGTAAAACACTCTGCTGCTGCACCACCCTCCCATCTTGGTCCTCCTCCACCATCATGCATCAAGACCTGAAAGCTCCCCCACTCCCTGAGTACTTTACTTTACTGCAATACAGCAAACCCAGTTCAAGTTCTGTTTTGTTTCCCCTTCTGTTCTTATTTCTCAACTTTTGTCTATGAATGATATCATTCCATATTCATCCTTCTGTTTCTGACTTACCTCACTTAACATGATTCCTTCAAACTCCATCCTAGATGAAAAACGTGAAATCATCGTTTTTAATAGCTGAGTAGTATTCCATTGTGTATATAGACCACAAATTACTCAGTCACTCATCTCTTGTTGGACACCTGGGTTGCTTCCATGTTTTGGCTATTACAAATTATGCTTCTATTAATATAAGTGTACATAAATCTTTGTGGATGGGTCTGTTTGGCTCTTTAGAAAATATACCCAAGAGAGGAATTGTGGGGTCATAGCGTAGGTCCACTTCTAGCCTTCTGAGAGTTCTCCAGACTGCTCTCCACAGGGAAAATATATATATTGGCCATTTTAAAAGTCAGATTCTGAAGATTTAGGTTCTTTGATTTTTTTTAAAGTTAATTATTAGAGACAGAATTTTAAAGGAAAGAGGGAGACAGAGAGGGGGGGTGAGAGAGAGAGAGACACCTGTAACACTCCTTCACTGCTCATGAAGCTTCCCCCCCTGCAGGTGGAGACCAGGGGCTTGAACTCTCAGTACATGGTAACATGTGCACTCAACCAGATGTCCTCTTTTCATTTCCCTTCTAAGCTACTTCTACACCTATTATAACTCTGGGTGTCCTTTTTTGGGGGGGTGTCCTTTTATCCTTTTCCCTCTCAGGTGAGGGAAACAGGGCCTGACCTCTTCAAGTTTTATCCAAGTTCTTCTCCCTTTCAGTGATGGAGAAAAAACAAAGGCTCCTGGTCACAGAAGATCTGGGTGCCAGTGGAACAGGTGTCCATGGTCCTTGGTCATTTTCCCCTAATATTTCCCCTTTTGGGAGTATGGGCCAAAATTCTTTTTTAGGGTGCAGAAGGAAGGATTTTTGGCTTCAGTTATTGCATCTCTACTACACATAAATGCTTGCTAGTTGATCCATCCCCCCAGCCTGTCTCTATCTTTCCCTAGTGGGGTAGGGCTCTGGAGAGGTGAGGTTCTGGAATATGTTGGTGAGGTCATCTGCCGTGGGAGATCAAGATGGTATCATAGTAGCATCTGGAACTTGCTGACTGAAAGGTAGTAAGATATAAAGCAGGAAAAAATGTTTAACAAACAGGGACCAAAGAATAGGTCTAGAGTCGATGAGAGTAGGGATACTAGGGTGGAAAGAATCTAGGATGTCTATTTTAGGTATGTTCCTAGGTGCTAGGATCTTAGTGATCTTTGCTTGAGCTTAATAGCAAATAAGCAAGTATATTAGACATATTACCTGGGAGGATAGTATCAGAGTGGAGAATGGAACTTGAGAGCTAGGTTAGGGAAGATACTTGAAACAAAAAAAGGACCCAGTGGAAGCACATCAGGTTAGCTCACACATCACCATGCACAAGGACCCAGGTTCAAGTTCTCCCCTGCAGCAGGGACTCTTCCTGAGCAGTGAAGCAGGTCTGCAGGTGTCTTTCTTCTTCTCTGTTTCCCTCTAAATTTTTATCTGTCCTATCACATAAAATAGAAAGAAGGAAGGAAAGAAAGGAAGGAAGGAAGGAAGGAAGGAAGGAAGGAAAGAAGGAAGGAAGGAAGAAGAAGAAAGGAAGAAAAGGCCTCTGGAAGTGGTAGATTCATAGTGCCATCACAGAGACCCTGCAATAACCCTGGTGTGTGTGTGTGTGTGTGTGTGTGTGTGTGTGTGTGTGTGTGTGTGTGTTGGGAAAGTCATGATGAATTTTTGCATAGAAAAATTTTGTCATTGACTTTGCTGACAATCTGATATAATTAACTGTGCACTGCCATCAGTCAGACCCTGGACCCATGTATCTTAGTTCTGGTCTTGAAATTCCATTTTTGGAGCAGACATATCTAAATTAATGGAGTCTGATCAGCTGTAAACCCCTTTTCAGAGATGAATAACCTTGCTATGAGATCCTGGTCATGACTCTTGGGACTCTTGCTTGCCGGGAGCTTGGGCAGATTGCATCTGTCTTCAGCTCCTGTCAACCAGTGAGATGACAGTCAAAGGCAGGTTGGGGCAGATAGTGTTTAACCTGTTTCATGGATACAAACTGTAATTCCATCTCTACCGAGTCTTGCAGATGAACATGGCAGAGAGATTAGTGTACAGAAGAGGGAAGAACATTGGGACACACAGTCATTTATCGAGGAGGAGGACAATCCATACAAACAAACAGCCTTTCTTCCACAGTCTTGAGAGGATGCTGGTCTGCAACTGGATTAGAGGGTCTGTCATCTAATTAAACACAAGCTCCCTGGCCCCTGCCCTCCTGGATCCTTTTTCTATCAAGTAGTGAGAAAATTGTGTGTTGGATTAGACATCTCCCTTATCTAAGGAGAGCAGCATGGGTTTTGAATAGCATGGGAGGACAGTGTTGAGACTGGTTTCTCACTACCTTGAAGTGGCAATGGCTAGGGGAGCTCAGCTGAGCACGTTAGAGGGTCCATTTCCTCTCAGCATCTAGACAGTGCTTGAAACATTGTCGATGCTCATTTTATTTAAAAAAATTTTATTATCTTTATTATTTTATTTATTGGATAGAGAAAGCCAGAAATCAAGAGGGAAGGGGGTGACAGAGAGGGAGAGAGACAGAGAGACACCCACAACAGTGCTTCACCACTTGCAAAGCATTCCCCCTGCAGGTGTGGACCAGAGGCTTGAACTTGGGTCCTTGCGCAATATAGTATCTGTGCTTAACCAGGTGTGCCACCACCCAGCACCCTCATTAAGTCTTTATTCAGCCCAGTAATTATTGCGTGCCAGTGTCTTCCAAAAGGCAAAGAAAAACTAATTACACATTCTGGACTCTCTTACTATTTCTCTCTCTCTTTTTTTGCCTCCGGGGTTATTGCCGAGGCTCAGTGCCTGTACCACAAATCCACTGCTCCTGGAGGCCATTTTTTCCCTTTTGTTACCCTGGTTGTTTTACCATTGTTGTGGTTATTATTATAGTTGTTATTGATGTCATTTTTGTTGGATAGGACAGAGAGAAATGGAGAGAGGAGGGGAAGGCAGAGAGGGGGAGAGAAAGACACCTGCAGACCTGCTTCACCGCCTGTGAAGTGACTCTCCTGCAGGTGGGGATCCTTCCGCCGGGCCTTGCGCTTTGTGCCATGTGTGCTTAACCCACTGTGCGACCGCCCGACCCCCTACTATTTCTCTTTAGCATGATTCTCACCTTCTACACTGCCAGGTGAGGAGACAGCTCAGGAAATCTCACCCAGGTGTCATAAACTTAGCCAGCCTCCACTGCCACATAACCTTTATATTAAAAAATAAAAATTAAAAACTAGAGGGAACCATATTGAGTCAAATAAACCAGAAAAAGGATGAATATCAGATGATCTCACTCACAGATAGAATTCAAGAAACAAAGCAGAATACAGGGGAATCCTTAATGGACTGTGTAGTCAATTCATAGCAGCTTTGGGGACTCAGAAGAGTGAAGGAGAAACTGTGGACCTAAGTCCTGACAGTTGGTCAGGATGATGGTTTGGTTGAGAGTGAAATGTCTTGACACTTATCTTGAAGAAATGTGGAAATATATCCTTGTGACAACAATTCTGTAAATGAGCATTTCCTCAATAAAGTGATACTGGAGTTGATAAAGATGTAAGAGGAAAATTAAAAAGAAAAAAATCATGATGTACATGTCCACAATCCCCCCTTTTTTTATGTTATTGCCTCCAGGGTTGTTGCTGGTCCTGGGTGCCTGCGCTATGAATCCACTGCTCTTGGAAGCCATCTTTTTTTCCACTGTTGTTGTTTTGCTGTTGTTGTTGGATAGGCCAGAGAGAAATTGAGAGAGGAAGGGGAAGACAGAGAAGGGGGGAGAGAGAAAGACATCTGCAGATTTTCTTCACTGCTTGTGAAGTGACCCCCCCCCCCAACAGGTGGGGAGCCAGGGCTAGAACTGGGATCCTTGCACCAGTCCTTGTGTTTCTCACTATATGCTCTTAACCCGGTGTGCTACAGCCTGGCCCCCCTTTTTAAATTTTTTATTAGTAGTTCAATAATGATTTATAAGATAACAGGGGTACAATTCCATACAGTTCCCACCAACAGAGTTCCATGTCCCATTCCCTCAGTTGGAAGGTTCCTTATTCTTTATCCCTCTCTGGGAAAATGGACGGACCAAAATTCTTTATGGGGTGCAGAAGGTGGAATGTCTGGCTTCTGTAATTGCTTCTCTGCTGGACATGGACATTGGCAGGTCAACTCATACCCCGAGCCCCACAATCCCTTTTTATGGACATTATTACTTTCTTTTCAAGACACCTTACTTAAGGAGGCATTGTCATTTACCTAGAGAGGAAAAATGAGTTTTACTTTCCTCTTTTATATTTGTCGGTGAGGAAACAGGACCCTTTCCAAGGTCATTTTGAAGTTACTCATAGGAAATTTTCCTCCAAGAATCTTGTAGTAGTGTGTGGTTCTGATGAAGTTCTGTTCATTCCTTTCCCCCCACCCAACTCTTATCTTTTTTTTTTTTTTATGGTTTGTCATATGCAGGAAGTTGGGAAGTGAGATAGGATTAGGACGTGGCTCTGTGTGCAGCCCACACCTTCTTCCTTTGTCCTTGTTCTCCTGTCTGCCCTTGACCTTTCCTCTGGCCTGTTCAGTTACAGGAAGGAAGCCCAAAGGGAGAGGAGGCAGTTGTTTTCATAAAAGTGAAAAATGCCTCTTACAGAAGTATACCCAAGGGCTCAGCTTCTCTCTCTCTCTCTCTTTCCTTTCCCAAGACCAGTTCTGACAGCTATGAAGGCTGGTGCCCAGCTGGCACACTCTAGTACTTTTGTCCTGTCGCCTCCTGCCACATCAAGCCTTTGGCACAGTACTGGCTACTCAACTTCTGCCAGGCCTGCACCATCTTCTGCCCAACCCATGGTGGGTGGTGTCCAACATGTTCAAGGTTGATACACATTGGTACAGGGCCATACTTTGGTGGACCTTTTTATCCCCCCTTCCATGAGAGCAGGATTTGTTGAAACAGTTAAAGAGCCATCATCCTTCCTCCCTCCCTCCTCTTGTCAGATTTCCTTGTGTGTGACTTTTGATCCGCAAGCTCCCTGTCCACCTATAGACCCCTCTCGCCTCCCCGGGAGTGCTTCCTGTCTGCCCTTCATCTCTCCTCTGACTTTGGAAAGTGCTAATCCCGAGACAGCAAGTCTGCACAGTTTGGCCCAAAGCTTCCCAGCCGCACCCACATTCCAGGGCAGTGCCAGCTTAGGCAGCTATCCATTGTTCCCACACAGTGGGCAGGGTTGGCCACTGGGCACTAAGGCCACCTGGGTGGAACAAGCTGTTTCAAAGCTGGGTGGCTCCAAAGCGATTGGCTGCAGCTTATTCCTTGTCCTTTAGAGGAAAGGAGTAGATGAAGGGGTGTGGAGCCCAGAACTTCTCTAGAAGATCAGAACAATGTCAAAAAAGAAAAAAGAAAATCAGTCAACTTACTCGAAAACATAACCTCGATGGTGTTCTAAACTCCAGTTGCAGGAAAACCACAGTAGACCTGGGTTAGGTGGGACAAGTGCTGGAACTTCCACTGACCTACCATGTGGATACTCAGACCATGAAGATGCCACATTTTAAAGTCTTTTTGTTTGTTGGATTATTTATTTTTGTTGTTGTTGGATTGTTTTTAACCAGAACACCACTCAACTCTGGCTGTTTGTGGTGCTGGGGATTGAACCTCAAGTTCAGAGCCTTAGGTAGGAAAGTCTTTTGCATAACAATGGTGCTATCTTCTCAGCCCAAGTCTGTCTCTCTTTTCCTTTCTTTCCTTTTCTCTTCTTTCCTTTATTTGCCACCAAGGTTATCACTGGGGCTTGGTGCTAACACTCTAAATCCATTACTCCTGGCTGTCAATATATATATTTTTTATTAGATAGGCCAGAGAGAAGTTGAAAAAGAAGGGAGAGTTAGAGAGGGAGAGAGAAAGATAAGACACCTGCAGAACTGCTTCACTGCTAGTGAAGTTTCCCCTTGCAGCTGGGGAGCAGGGGCTCAAACCCAGATCCTTGTGAGTAATACTATGTACACTTAACCGGATGCACTATGGTCCAGCCCCACCACCCCCCACCCCTGTCCAAGTCTTTCTTTTAAAAAAGGATTATTGATTGTAGAGCTGATGCTTTAACTTGTTAATTAACAAAAGTTAGATTTTTAATTGAGTTTCAGAATCAAGCTGATGACTTGAGCCCTTAAATTGCTCTCAGAGAACTACTTCAAGACTGGGTTCTGGTGTGTAGAGATTTTATATGTTGTGCATATGTAAGGAGGGGGTACCAGAGTGATTATTTTTGGAATAGCAGAGTAGGTCAAACAGCATGTCTGCTATCCTGATACCGTCTATACAATGAGACCAATAGGTAACAGCATTTTTATTTACCCTGCTTATCTATGGACCACAGTTCTTTGCATGGTCTTGAAGACTAGTGGTCAATGTGACCTCAGTTCATGCATGTTTTTCTGCAGAGGGTTAGGAATCTTCAGGTGAAATCTCTCCCCAGGACCAGACCAGTCATGTCCTGACTTCTGGGTCACACACAACCAAGAAATTTCTGGTTGATTTCTTTGCAACTTTATGTTCCCTTTGACAAACTATGTGCCTTGCGAATCAATCAAGCATAACTTACTCAGCAGACTCAACTCCCTGAAGAAGCCTTACACCATGCCCAAGAAAAGAGGGTGAATAAAGGAATATCAAGGCAAAAGAATGATGATGATACCAGGGTTACAAGCCTGATATTTATCCACCCAGTACTAATCTTACAGTAGGGCTTCAGGAGGAAGGAGAACAGTGGACAGCGTTCATTTGTTTTGAGCAGGGATGCAAGGGTAGCAGGAGCTGGGAGGAAGACACATGGAAGTGGCACTGACACTCAGGCGGGGGAGTCCTCTCAGCTTAGCCCCTCTGCTCAGTCCCTTCAGCACAGCTCCTCCAAGTTCTGCTGGGCTCTACTTGGCTCCCTCCCTTGGGTCAGCTCTAGGGCAGCTCCCCCTCTTATCTGCAGCTCTCCAGGTGGCTCCCTCAGGCCTTCTCAGCAGTTCTTCATCTGAGAAATTTCTATCTAGGCCAGCAGCACTGGTCAGCACCCAGGTCAGATACAGCAACTGCTCCCTAGATCAGCATCCTTCTCAAGGTCTCCAAAGTTCTGCAAAGGCCTTCAAAGCCCCCAGACTCCCCAAGCTTCTCTCAGTTCCCTCATCTCAGTTCTCTAAGGGCTTCTCTTTAGATCTAGGAGGAGAACAAAAGTGGCCTCTTGCCAAAAGACCAACTACCCACATGCACAATATTGGATATGGCCCCAAGGCCACAGAACATGCTTACTGCCTGGCTATCTACCCAGACACTTGCGTTCCCAGGCAAGAAATCCTGATGGTCTGAGGCAGGAAGGCCTGACTGAGTCTGTTATTCCCACACAGGGGCTCCAAGTAGCCGCAGCCAGATCTCAGATGAAGATCAGCGTCCTCTGGCGGACTAAAGCTCACTTCCAGTTCACAGAGGAAGAACTGTAACTGAGGTGCTGCTTCAACTTTTGGGGGGGGGGGGTCAGTGAGCAGAGACATTCCCCTTACCAATTCTTCCTGATCTAGGGCAAACTTATGTCCTCGTTCTTCTCATATTTCTCAGAAATACAGGAAACAGCTCTGTTGTCACTTAATTGCAGCCCTAAACAAGTCATCTTGCTCCTTAGCCAGACATGGTGCTACATGTATAGGCTGCCCAGACTTAGGTTTTCCTTCAGGTCCAAAGAAGCTGGGAATCATGACCACAAACAAAATCAAGCTGGGTGCACAGCAGTGCCATTTCCTGGTCTGTGGTTTATGTTGCTTTCTTGACATCATATTGAAGATCATGAACTTGAACTATTTATTCTAGGTGCCGGCTGGCCAAGCCTTTGTTTAGACTTAGCAACATCGCTCCACGGGCTTTTCTCACAGTGATCTATTGAGATCTTTGAGCTCAGGTCCCTCTCTGTCCACTAATCACGTCCACCAGCTGTCAAGAGGTCCACAAGTCACTTATATGACTAAGTCCCCTGACCTCCGTGCGAACTGAATTCAGATTAACTCTCTGACTCCAGCTTTTTAGTTCTCTGGTAAATAGGACAGTGAAAAGTGAGTCCATTTTTTTAAAGGCCAGTTTAGAAATGTCATCTTTGAAATTTATTGTATTTAAATCTTGCAGCTTTGAGAATCAGAGATGTCAAGAGCTAAAAGTGACCTCTGAGATGATCTAAGGCAGGTGTCCTGAACTGGGGGATTTGTACCCCTGAAGGAGTTGTGGAACCCGTGAACCTTTTAAAACGTTACACTGAACTGTGTGCTCTTGAGTCATAGCTTTACTAAAGGCTTTAAACGAGCTGATGGGCCCAGCTCGTTTAAAGATGAAAAAACTGGGCTCCTTAAAGTAAAATGGTAGGGAGTCCGGTGGTAGTGCAGTGAGTTAAGCGCAGGTGGCGCAAAGCGCAAGGACCGGCTGAAGGATCCCGGTTCGAGCCCCCAGCTCCACACCTGCAGGGGAATCGCTTCACAAGCGGTGAAGCAGGTCTGCAGATGTCTTTCTCTCCCCCTCTGTCTTCCCCTCCTCTCTCCATTTCTCTCTGTCCTATCCAACAACAACGACATCAATCATAACTACAACAATAAAACAACAAGGGCAACAAAAGGGAATAATAAACAAAAAATATTTTTAAAAAACAAAAAAAATAAAAAAAAAGTAAAATGGTAAGATGGTTGGCACCTGGCTTTGAGTTTGTGTCTTTTTAGTTACTATTTGTTTTTCCTTTTACTGTAGCATCAGGGAATGAACTCAGGGCCTCCCAATGCATAACCCTGCTTAGTGGCTACCTGATGAAAGGGAGAAAAAGGAGAGACAGAGAAACACACGTACATGCACATGCACATACATGCACGCACGCACGCACGCACACACATGAGGGCAAGCTAAAGGGCAGAAATGAGACACCACAGAATGGCTCCATCATTCATGTGCTATTCCCTGTGCTATTCATGGTGCTCCCATGTAGTGCTAGGTTTCAGCCCAGGGCCTCATGCATGGTAAAGCAAGTGCCCTTCAAGGAGAGCTACCTATTTTCTAGTTTTAAAATGTAGGGCTGGGTTAACGTACTCTGTCACTTGAGAAAGACTGGTCCTGAAATGAGTAGAGCCCGGAGTGTTCCCAACTGTGACCACGGACTGACAGGGATGCAGAGGATACACAGGCTTCTGAATAGACATGAATAGACATGGGTCCTAGGTCAGGTCAATGGGGTTTACAGTTGATGTTATTTATACACATTCCTCAAATTTGGAAGTTACTCTCTGGCCTGATCCAGCTTTCTAGTCCTATTCCCAATGCTGACGCCATATTCCCAGACAATACTTTTAGCCCACTTGGATGTTAGCTTATCGGTTCAGTCCCCAGACCACCAGAAGGCAGAGCTGAGCAGTGCTCTGATGAAAGCAAACAAACAAAAAAGTAGGGTTGGGCATTGCTCACCCAGTAGAGTGTACACTTTGCCTTGAACAAAGACAAGGGTCCAACTCATGTAGACTCACCATGCTCAACACCTGGGCAAGCTTTCTCCTCTCTCTCTCTCTCTCCTCTCTCTCTCTCTCTCTTCCTCTCTTCCTTCTCTCCCTCTCCCTCTCCCTCCCCCTTTCTCTCCCTCCCTCCCTATCTCTATCATGGCAATGTGTGTGCTCAACCAGGTAAGCCATCACCTAGCACTAACTCTATGTGATTGCCAGATAACAACAACAACAATAATAAATAATGATTCCATATTGAAAATGAAGCTGTTCGATAGGCTCCACCCAGACTCACTACCTAGCCTATTAGCAGTTTCAGCCTCTTACTCTATTGTATAATTACAAAGAAATTACAAAATAATTAGCAGAGAACTGCTCAGTTCTGGCTGATGGAAGTACTGACAATTGAACCTGGGACCTTGGCTTCTCAAGCATGCAAAGTCTTTTGCAGAACTGCTAACTCCTTTAACCAATGATCAGATATATCAAGTTCATGGATTTTTTTCTTCTCAGGCTCCTATTTTGCAGCCCCACATTCTTTCCATTAAAGACTTATTAATGGGGCCGGGCAGTGGCACACTTGGTTAAAGTACACATAGTAGGAATCACAAGGACCAGTTCAAGGATCCGGGTTTGAGCCCACGGTTACTACCTGCATGGGGTGCTTTTCATGTAGAGTGAAGCAGGTCTGCAAGATTCTCACTCTCTTTTCTTTTTTTTTTTTTTTTCTTTTTTTTTGATCTCCAGGGTTATTGTTGGGGCTTGGTGCCTGCACTACAAATCGATCCACTGCTCCTGGAGGCCATTTTTTCCTTTTGTTGCCCTTGTTGTTCATCTTTGTTGTTATTATTATTGTTGGTGGTGGTGTTGGATAGGACAGAGAGAAATGGAGAGAGGAGGGGAAGAAACAGAGAGGGGGAGAAAAAGATAGACACCTGCAGACTTGCTTCACCTACAAGTGGGGAGCCAGGAACTTGAACCAGGATCCTTACGATGGTCCGTGCGCTTTGCGCCATGTGCACTTAACTCACTGCACTACCGCCCCCCACCCCCCGGAGTCTTTCTTTCTCCCTCTCTACCTACACCTCCTTTCTCAACTTCTCTCTGTCCTATCTAATAAAAATGGGGGGGAAATGGCCGCTAGGAGCAATGGATTCATGGGGCCGACAATCAGCCCCAGCAACAACCCTGGAGGAAAAACAAAAACATTTATTAATGAGAGAAAGAAGGAGAGGGAGAGCCAGAGTATCGTTCTGGAATATGTGATGCTGGAAATCAAATTCTGGACCTCATGCCTGAGAGTCCAACATTTTGTTCGCTGTTCCACCTCAGTGGCCACAATATTGCAGGTTCTTAAGACTCTGCTGAGCCCTCAGAGCTGCAGTCAGTTTCACTAATTTTCTAGCCTTTGTCACTCTTGACAACCTTATCCCTATATTTGTGGAGACCCTAATGCCTATGTGAAACATTTTATTTGGAAAATTTGTAATATTTTTTTGAAGCCTTATTGAGGTAACCCTAACAGGAGCCTGAAGGATTCATCTCTGAGGAAACTTAGCAGACCCAGAGAAGAAGTACCTCTATTGGGGAGACCTCTTTGAAACAGCCAAACCCCTTTCCAGTCATCCTGGTCTAATTTTCTTTTCTTTCCCCCCCCCCAGGGTTATTGCTGGAGCTTGGTTGCCTGCATTATGAGTCCACTGCTCCTGGTAGCCATTTTTTTTTAATTGGATATGACAGAGGGAAATTGAGAAAGGAGGGGAGAAAGAGGGAGAGAGAAGGGTAGACACCTGCAGAACTGCTTCACCACTTGTGAAGCGACCTCCTTAAAGGTGGGGAGCCAGGAGCTTGAGCCAGGGTCCTTGCACAAGTCCTTGCACTTTGTACTATGTGCATTTAACCTGGTGTTCCACTGCCAACCCCCTCTTGGTATATCTTCTATTATGTTATTCCCAGTGACTACTAACTTAGCAGAATAAAGCACCCTTATTTATTCTTTTACCACTCTGTGCCAGGCTAGTGTGGGGGTGCCTCTTCCCGGGTGTGTACTCTCTGGGTTGGAGAGAACTCCGGAGCCAGCCTGGGCTGCTACTCTCTCAGCAACGTGAGGGAGATGACTCATGAACCAAGCTCGTGGAGAGGCAATGCAAAAATCTTTATTGATCAGAGAGCCAAGGCTTTTAAAGGGTAGACCTGGAAGTGGCAAGTCGGAAATGGAAATAGCTAGGAAAGGGGCGGAGAAAGGCAAAAGGGGCTGGGAAGGTAGAAACTTCCTTAGCAAATGTTGCAAGGGTTTTAACTTGTGGGATTAATAATACCCTGGAGGCAGGGAGGGTCTTGAGGGTAGAAAGAAGATAGATCAAAGGAATGGAATGGGTGGGGATCTTTCAGGCAAAACAGTGATTATGTAGATAGGCCATAGTATCAGGAATGCAGGGTGCTTTGTGAGCCCTGCCAAGCTTAACCACATCTGCACAACTTCCTGTCAATTCTGTAGGCTAGAAGTCTGATACAGGTCTCTCTCACTGGGGTAAAACTAAATTGATAGCAGGAGTTGGACTTCCATCTGTGTTTCCTTTGCTTTTCCGGCATCTGGACTCTGGCCACTTTCCTTGGCTGAAGGGGGCCTCTTTTATCCGTCATCAAAGTCAGCAGCATCACCTCTCTGACCTCACACCCCAGTTCTGGCTCCCTCTGACCCCAGCTTCTATTAAGAACATGGGTACTTGAGTGGGCCTACCTGGGTGATGCAGGTGCTACAAACTTGAGCTCAGGGGCCCTTACTTGAATCACCCCTGTAGCATCCCTGCTGCCCTATTATGTAACATTTTTCTTTTAAAAAAATATGTATTTATTCCCTTTTGTTGCCCTTGTTGTTTTATTGTTGTAGTTATTGTCGTCATTACTGATGTCATTGTCGTTGGCTAGGACAGAGAGAAAAGGAGTGAGGAAGGAAAGACAGAGAGGGGGAGAGATAGACACCAGCAGACCAGCTTTACCGCTTGTGAAGCGACTCCCCTGCAGGTGGGGAGCCGGGGGCTAGAACAGGGATCTTTATGCTGGTCCTTGTGCTTTGTGCCACCTGTGCTTAACCTGCTGTGCTACCGTCTGACTCCCAGGTAACATTTTTTAATATGATTAGAGGGTTCATATGTGGACATTTTTTTGGGGGGAGGGAGAAAGATCAGTTTGTCCTATCCATGAGAAAGCTCCCAAATGTTTTCAGATCCTACCCTAAATTACACTGGGCAATCAAAGACCACTAGAAATCTGAGCAAATCTCCAACATCAGAGACAAAAATCAAAAATGGGGGTAGGGGTGGGACATAGAACTCTGGTGATGAGAACCGTATGGAATTATACCCATTATCTTACTATCTTGTTAATCATTATTAAAGCACTAATACATTTTTTTTAAAAAAGGGGCTGGTGGGGAGTCGGGTGGTAGCTCAGTGGGTTAAGTGCAAGGACCGGCATAAGGATTGGTTGAAGGCCCCCGACTCCCACCTGCAGGGGAGTCGCTTCACAGGCAGTGAAGCAGGTCTGCAGTTGTCTTTCTTTCTCTCCCCCTCCTCTCTCCATTTGTTTTATCCAACAACGACATCAGTAACAACAACAATAATAACTACAATAATAAAACAACAAGGTCAACAAAAGGGAATAAATATTAAAAAATATTTTTTTACAAAAGGGACTGGTAGTGCATCTGGTTGAGCAAACTTATGTGCTACAATGTAAAAGGTCCAGGGTTCAAGTCCTGGTCCCCACTTGCAGGGGGAAAGCTTCACAAGTGGTGAAGCAGTGCTATAGGTGTCTGTCTCTCTTCCTGTCTCCTTCTTCTCAATTTCTTGCTGTCTCTATCCAATAAATAAATAAAGATAATTAAGAAAAAAAAGAGGGTGTCGGGCGGTAGCACAGTGGGTTAAAGGACACGTGATGCAAAGCACAAGGACCGGTTTACGTCAGTCCACAGATTATTGGTCATCAGAAGCTAGGGGTGAGGAATGAGAAGTATCCAGAAAATGGCTATGAGGTGTCTTCTGGGGACAATGAAAACGTTCGGGGTAAGGGTAGACGGTGGCGTACCTGGTGAAGCGCACAGAGTAATAGGGACCCACGCAAGGATCCAGGTTCCAGGCCCCGTTTCCCACCTACGGTGTGGGGGGTTGCTTCACAAGCAGTGAAGCAGGTTTGCAGGTGTCTTTCTCACTTCCTCTCTTTTTAACTTTTTAAAAAAATATTTATTATTGGATAGAGACAAGAGAGAGAAAATTGAGAGGGGAGGGGAGATAGAGAGAGAGAGAGGCAGAGAGACACCTGTAGCCCTGCTTCACCACTTGTGAAACTTTGCCCCTGCAGGTGGGAACCAGGGCGCTTGAACCTGAATCCTTGCACACTGTAACATGTGCATTTTATCAGGTATGCCACTGTCTGCTCCCTCTCTTCCTCTCTATCTCCCCTACTCTCTTAATTTCTCTCATTTAATATGATGAAAAAGGGGAAAAAATGGCTGCCCGGAGCAGTGGATTTGTAGCATCAGCATTGAGCACCAGAGACTGGAGGCAAAAAAAAAAAAAAAAAAAAAATTCTGGGATTAGATATTGGTGATTGTTGCACAGTAACGTGCATGTATTAGAAGCCACACTAAATAGTATACTTTTAGAAAATATTTTCCCTTTTGTTGTCCTTGTTTTATCATTGTTGTGGTTATTATTATTGATGTCGTTGTTGTTGGATATGACAGAGAAATCAAGAGAGATGGGGCAGAGAGGAGAGGACAGACACCTGCAGACCTGCTTCAATGCTAGTGAGGTGACCCCCCCCCCCCCGTAGGTGGGGAGCCAGGGGCTTGAAACAGGATCCTCATGCTGGTCCTTGCGCTTTGTGTCATGTGCACTTAACCCTCTGCACTACCGCCCAACCTCCTAAATAGTATACTTTTAAGGTGGTTAAAATTAACCTTAATAATGAAAGATATCAAGAAAACTACTTAGTGGAGTCTGTTCATCTTCTATAAAATCTATTTTATTTTTGGCAAAGTTAAGAGTTGTTTACAAAGCCTCTACAACATATTTGTGTGTTATCCTGACTTTAGTATCAGATGATGAACAAAACTGAAATCTCTGATCCTCATGGTTTCCTTGGTATTTGAGGCTCAGTCATAATCCTGAATAGCTGAGAATATCTTGGGCACAGTAGATAGAAAGGGAGGCAGGGCCAACCTCAAATATATAGTGTTGGTGAGATGAATGTCTGCAGTTGTTCAACAAGCTTCATAGCTAGCCTGTCTCTCATCTGACACTTTAAATTCAAAGCCGAGAATTACATAAACACTGTATTATTGGTTCCAGGTCATAGTGTCTTGTGGAGGATGTTTCACTGTGTTTTGCTCCTTTCCCCTAGTTATGTTTAGTTTCTCTTTCACTTAGCAGCTTTGCTTTCCACAATCATCTCTATTGTCTATTTTTTTTTAGCACTCATTTGTTGAAAACCAAGTGAGTCATTCTGACTACAAAAGGGCCTGACTGTTCAAACTTTAAGCTAAGAAGCCACCAAGGGGGCCAGGTGGTGGCATACCTGGTAGAGCAAACATGTTGTCATGTCTAAGCACTCAGCTTTGAGCTCCTGCTCTCCACCTGAGAAAAATGGCCACTGGGAGTGGTGGATTCGTAGTGCCAGCAACAAGCCTCAGCAATACCCCTGGTGGCAATAACAAAATAATAATAATAATGACAACCACCACCACCATTAAGGCCGTGGATGGGGTGGGGTTTGGGGAGGCAGGTCACATATACATTATTTTCATCAATAAGATTGGTTTTGTTGACATTTTGTCTTGCCTGAGCCTTTTCACAGCTTGCCAAGAATTTTATTCTTCTATGAAAAAAGTTTTGGACTAGGACACTGTTCAACTTTGGCTCTACCAGGAATTAAACTCTGAACCTCAGGTAAGAAAATCTATTTTGTGAACTCACGTGTTTTCTCACCAGCCCTACCAAGATGACTTTTAAAATTCTGTCTCACCTAACAGCATTTTCAGTTTATTCAAAATTTTTCTACTCATTATGGCAAACTGACCAGGTTGCCTCATTGCTGTGCTCTACCTTGAAAATACCACCAGGGGAGTGAGTTGAGTAGGATCCTTCTTCCACTAAGTAACAACACTCATTCTTTGCTGGAGGTTTTATTTTATGGATTATTCTTTTGGATCTCTTTAAAATGCAGCAAAATAAGGCAGCTAAATATTTAAATAATTAGTGGACGGAAAGTGTTATTGTCCTTCTATATGGGTCTTATATAGGGAAATGTTCACTATCAAGTGGCTGAAGCATCTGATAAACTCATTGTAAAGTTCTATAAGTTGATACTAAGAAGATTAAGTCCAGAGGGGCCCGGAGGTGACGCACCTGGTTAAGCGCACACATCAGTGTGCAAGCACCCAGTTTCAAGCCCCTGGTCCCCACCTGCAGGAGGAAAGCTTCTCAAGTGATAAAGCAGGGCTGTAGGTGTCCTTTTTTCTCTCTTCCTCTCTATCTCTCCCTCCCCTCCCAATTTCCCTGTCTCTATCCAATCATGAATAAATATATATTTTAAATGGGTGGGGATAGATAGCATAATGGTTATGCAAAGAGACTCTATGCCTCAGGCTCTTAAGTCCTAGGTTCAATCCCCCATACTACCATAAGCCAGAGCTGACCAGTGTTCTGGTAAAATAAATAAATAAATAAATAAAAGTTTATCTAGGGAGTCGGGCTGTAGCACAGCAGGTTAAGTGCAGGTGGCGCAAAGCACAAGGACTGGCATAAGAATCCCGGTTTGAGCCCTGGCTCCCCATCTGCAGGGATGTCACTTCACAAGCAGTGAAGCAGGTCTGCAGGTGTCTATCTTTCTTTCCCCCTCTGTCTTCCCCACCTCTCTCCATTTCTCTCTGTCCTATCCAACAACTATGACAACAATAACAACTACAACAATAAAAATAACAAGGGCAACAAAAGGGAATAAATAAAATAGTAAAAAAAAGTTTATCTAGACACAATACATAGGAACTGAGAAAGAAAAAAATTTAAGTGTCAGTTGAATATTTATAGTTTTCATTTAAATAGTTAAAAAGAAAATGAAGTGTTTGGTATTATATAAATAGGAATTTATTTGTATCACTAGCACAATTTACAAATCTGGCATACTTGACATACTTGATATTTAACAAAATGAAAACCAAAAACATTTCAGCTTGTTAAAACAATACAGCTTTTTTTTTAAAATGTATACTGGTTTGTTGGAAAAGTCATGACTCATTTTTGCACAGAAAAACAAAAACAAATCTTGACTTTTCTAGTACCTCAATAATTGACTGTTCTGACTTCTTAGGGTATTGTTATTTTTTACTTAAAGACAGTTTCACCCCCCCTCAGTGATTTAAAATAATAGCAGTTTTCAATTAATATAATGGTTATCTTTCCTAATAATATAAACAAGACTTCCAGAGACTTTTGGTTCATATTAACTATGAGGTGTTTTCCCAAGTTATAAAAGCAGGCATGCTTTATTTCTAAATACAAAATATGTACACATGTGTATACATATATATATATGTACATATACATACAGACACCTAGGGATTATGGAACATGGATTCTACACTGGGCTATTACATATAATATGACACCAACCTTGAATTAGATGGGCTATTATAATGACACTAACCTTGGATTAGAAGGACATTAGTGGAAAAGCTGATGAGATGTTAATAAAGTCTGAAATTTCATTAACAGTAATATACCCATATTGGTTTCTTAGTACTAACAAGTTTACTATGGCTATACAGGATAGTAGTAACAGAAGAAACTGGCCAAGAGATAGTAGGCAAGAATCCTCTGTACTAGTTTTGCAACTTTTCTGGAAATCTAAAGTCATCGCTACTCCATTTATCTGAAAACTTTGAAGTACTGAAACTCAAACATCTAGATGTGGGTGTTACGAACGACTGCTGCGTAACAGAACAACTCAAGACAAGATGCACTGGGTTTACCAGGTAAGGTGTGTGCCATACTGTGCGTGTGACCCAGGTGTGAGTCACCAGAAGGTGCTGCGGCTCTGGTAACATGGTGACTCTTTGAATGAAGAAGCCGTCTAAGCAGTGAAGTTACGCATACAGGAAGCCCCAACTACAAACAAACAAAACCAGTAAGTATTCTGTCCCAAGTTCTGTAACTTATAAATGTATTATTATTAACTAGAGCACTGCTCATCTCTGGCTTACGGTGGTGCTAGGGATTGAACTTGGGACTTTCGGTGCCTTAGATATGAAAGTCTATTTGAGTATTAACCATTATGCTATCTCCCCAGCCCAAATTTTCTGTGACTTTAAGTGGCTCCTTGGATTCAGGATTTCTCATCATCGCCCTCTAGGTTGAAGGATTAATCTGCATGCTGACTGATGGGACTCTTGGCAGGTTCCAGGTCCTCATGTGCCACTGTAGAGAAGGTCTCCCTGTTCCTTATTACTTGGATACTGGGCAATGGTAGCCTTCCTGAAAGACACAGATGGCATGTGGGTATAAGCATTCCGCTTTGTGTTTCCAGCTCACAGTCAGGAGGCATGAGCACCAGCACTTTGTTGGCCAGGGGGACCAACAAGAGGGCACCTCAGTGTCTGCCCACCGAATGTGTCCAGCCATCATCACACCTGAGTAGCATCAGCACTGGACCCCAAACCCTTTTGGGCTTCCACTCATATAGGCTTTGTAATGACCGTGGACATGAATTAGTTTGCTTTCTCACCTGTGAAGCAGTGATGATAATAAGAATGCTACTTCATGGTGCTATTTTGAAATTTAGACTAAGTTAGACAACACTTAGACAACTTACGCAAAATACATAGCAAGTGCCTGGCATACGCCAAAAGCATGAAGTTAGACCACTGCATTAAAGAGGAGATTACCAGAAAGCCAGGCAAACATGTTTTCCCTGATACTTACAGTGTACTATTCGATGTTTAACTGACTTGGGTTTATACCTTAAATGAAAATATTTTATTGCCAAAAAAATAAATGACTATCCACATTTTTGAAAAATCAGTCTTTTCACTAGTAGAGGGTCCTACCGTAAGCGTACCATCAGTGAAATCCAATGCCACCAAACAAGGGACCCACCTGACAGGGCTGTCTGGAGGAATGAGCAGTGACCGGATAAGTTAATGCTCGGTAGCTATAAATTATTATTTTTAATGGGTTCAGTCACATAGTATAAATTTACTGCCTTTTCAAGTTAGGGCACATCTGTTCTTTGCATCTTTTTTCTCCAAAATGGTGACAACAACCCTTCAATAATTAGTTTCTCTATTTTTCTAACCCATGAAATATGTCAATTTCTAACTACTAATGTATTGAGAAAGAAAACATACAAGTAATTTATGCTGGAAGTTACAGAAAAATTATTGGCATCTCAGAAAGAGCTACTCTTGGCAATAGTTTTGTTTTCTTTCTGTTAACTTAGTTCACCAGTGAGAGTAGTTTTTATCCCCTGTGCACATGAGAAATGCAAATGGAGACAAAACGGGAATGGGCTGACAGGAAAACTCGTCAAAGTCATCCACAGAGGGGGGGAGGGAGGGAGGGAGGGGGGGAGAGAGAGGGAGAGAGAGAGAGAGAGAGGGAGAGAGAACACACACTACTGCTACCTAAAGCCCTTCCTAAAGCCAAGGGCACATAAGCAGAGCCAAGACTGGGCACATAAGCAATCACAGGACTGCAGACAAGTGTCTGAATGTGCCCATCACTTTTCTTCGGAGGACAGAGAGTTAGTCTCATGAGTCTTCAGTAGTGAAGAACTTACAGACAGACAAGGGTCCAATAAGGAACTGGCCAGGAGCGAGAGAGGAGAGACAGGGGCAGGGAAACTAATCTTCCATGTGAAGGTACCTGGAGCATCAGTCCCACCTGTGAGTTGGCTGAGCTCAGAACACACCCCATGAGGCAGGTGGGGCTGTGGAAGGTGGTGATGATGGGGAAGGGGTGGAAACTGAGAAAGCCCTAGACTCAGTCAAATAGCCCTAGACTCATGCTGGACATTCAAAGGTGATAGAAGTTTTAGAGAGACAACTGTTGGCAGAACAAAAGCTAAGCAAGAAGGCATGTTGGAGACTGATAAGAGATACACTGATAAGAGAGAGAGGGAGAGAGAGAGAGGAGAGAGAAGATGAAAAGACAATAGTAGGAGTTGGAAGGGTAGTTAGTGTGCAGGTCTCAAATGCACAAGGTCCTCAAGGTCCTGAGTTTAATCGCTAGTTCTGCTTATGCTGGATCAATGCTTTAGTTCTCTCGTTAGTGTGTGTGTGTGTGTGTGTGTTGGGGGGGGGGGCAGGCAGTGGTATCACCAGGACTATCAATGAGGCTTGGTGCCTACATGGCTTCACAGTTCCTGGCTGCCATTTCCCCCATTCTTTTTGTTAGAAGGTTGGAGGAGATGCACACACACACACACACGCACATACAACTCTCTACAGCACTGCTCCACTGTTTACACACACCAGCTCTCTTCAGCACTGCTCCACTGTTTGCGCACACACACCAGCTCTGTACAGCACTGCTCCACTGTTTACACACACACACACACACACACACACACACACACACACACACACACCAGCTCTCTACAGCACTGCTCCACTGTTTGCGCACACACACCAGCTCTGTACAGCACTGCTCCACTGTTTACACACACACACACACACACACACACACACACACACACACACACACACGCCCCAGCTCTGTACAGCACTGCTCCACTGTTCGCCCCTGCAGGTAGGGACTAGGGGCTTGAATCTGGATGCTCACACATGGTGAGATGTGATGCGCCGCCCCCACCTGGCCCCTCATCTAACAACAGTGTAAGGATGTGGGTGTGGCAAGGGGTAAGGAAGAGAAGAAGTCAGACAGTTACGGTATAGACTGCCCACCTGAAAATACGTTTAGGGCACTGTAAGAAGCTACCAGGAATCCCTAAAAATATGGAAAAGAGATCTTATTGGGGGGTGGAAGGGAATCAGCAATACCGTGAGCCATGGGAGTAATAAAAATCAGTTGAAAGACAAAAATAAGTAAAATTTAGGGAAGAGGGTTTAACATTAGAAAGGGGAAAAGTGAAAGGACCCTTACTTTTTGTCTGGTAGGTGTGGTAGACAGTGTTTGGACTACAAATTCTCCCAGACACTATAAATAGAAGGTCAAAGGCAGACGTGGGTGTGAGCAGAGCAGGGAAGGGGAAGGCAGAGCTGGGTAAGGCAAAGCTTGGTTAGACAATGAGGGGATTGTCAGGTGCTACAGCTTCTCTAGGCCAGGGAAGGGGGTTGGAGGAGGGAGAGAGGAGGGGAAGGGAGAAGGAGCTAAGAGGCAGCAGGAGCACCACTTTCCTTTTGGAAGATGCCACATGGAGACACTGCCTGGCTGTGCCTTAGACTTTGGGAAATTGTTCAAGTCTAACCTCTAGCTTCCTTCACCTTCTAAAAGGAACCAAATCATACCAGAGGTCAGCTCTGTCCTGGACACACAAAGCTGGCTTTCTGTAAAGTGTGTGTGTGTGTGTGTGTGTGTGTGTGTGTGTGTGTGTGTGTGTGTGTGTGTGTGAGAGAGAGAGAGAGAGAGAGAGAGAGAGAGAGAGAGAGAGAAAACGTGTGCGTGCACACTCGAATTTTCCATCCGAGTCAGCCCATGGACAAGGCATTCCGCTTAAACATGGTCTGGCCCCCTTGGCCAAGCACGACTGGTCACAGATAAGGTCACCGAAGTGTCTCCCCAAGAACTGAATTTACTCCCTCGTTGTGCCTTTCAAGTGATCGGAGGTGGTTCCTGATTTTAACCGTTTTCTCCCCTCTAGGTATCTAACGTGGAAATACTCCCCACCCCAGCGTGTATACACAAACGAGCGTCCTATTGAGGTTTTCCTTAAACGGAACCACTGGCCATAGGCTAATAGTTAACCATTTATTAGCATTTTAACATATGTAATCCAGGGCAACAACATTCAAAAAAAGAGCAGTTTTGAGGGGACAGAGAACGCGCTCAGCCATAGAGTGCACACTTCACCATGTGTGAGCATCTGAGCCCAAAGTCCCTAGCCACCACATGGGAGCACCTGCATGGTCAAACGGTGCTGTGGTGTCTCTTTCTCTGGGCTCTCATCCTGTATCCAGGATAGAAATTCCACCGTGAGTGGTGGCACGACTATGAAGGTACAAAGTCCCAGTGAGGCCCTATTGAAAAAGAAAACAAATAAACAACAACAACAAACAGTTAAGTATGAAGAAAAGAATCCTCCTGGCGTTTCTGCTTTGTCTAATCCTCTTTCCTTGTTTGTTTGCGGCCCAGAAGGTCTCCCGTGTCTTTTCTCTCATTCATCAGCTGCACGGTGCTCTTCCCCAATCATTATAACCGATTTCAGATGGTGCTAGAAAATTCTATTGACTCTGAACACCAAAAGAAATCAGTCATCCTCTAAGGGGGGTGTCACAGAAGGGACACGAGGGCTGGGAGTACCTGGAGTCCGTCACACATTCGTCCTTCAACCCAAGCAGGTCGAGTCTGTATTACAGAAAAAGGCTGTACGTCTATTACACCAACAAGCATGAGGTTCTGTTAATAAGGAGACATCCCATGTAATTAATGTGTGATATACCACTGCTTGGCAGAGCAGGGAACCCATCAGCTACCTTGTGAGGTAGATTCCCACAGCTGCCCAGTCTTTGGCTTTCAAATTCTTCAGAACTGCCCCGTTTGATTTCTTTCTGCTGTCAGCAGTGTGCTGGCCTTCCCCAAGAACACTGATTTCAAATGGTGCTAGACAATCACTATTTAAATCTAAATCACCATATGAAACCAGCTTCCTGGAGAAGCTTTATGGTCTCTCCTCTTCAGAGCACTCTTAGAATACATTTTTGAGAGGGCCTAGAAAGGAAGGAAGTTGCAACTTGGTGATGAGCGATTGAAACAGAGCTCTAGCCAGTCTCTTCTGTCTGTCTACCGGTGGGGCTAGTCTAGGTGGTGGGGGTGTACCTATGTATGACTTCTTGCAGAGCTGCCCTAAGCTTTTATGACTTGGAGGTAGCTGCCAATTCAACCCTTCCATTTTCTGGTAAGAGTTTAAGGGCAATTCTTTCCTTAGGGACAGAAGCAGTGAACTTATGGGGGGGGGTGTGTCAAAGCGCTCAGGTGTGGGGGTATTATCTAGAAAGTGACCCTCAAGGACTTTGCACTGTAAATTAAGTCCAAGGAAATGCTTTTCTAAACTTTAAGTACTTGCACGGTGAGATCATATTCTTTGCACGGGGGCTACTATGCATGGGGACATTTGCATGTCCAAGGAGGCTAACAGAATACAGAAGCACAATTCTTCAGAATGAAACTCCTTATGCTGTTATCTCAATCTTGGTTTTAAGATTCCCCCCCCCCCCCCCCCCGCCGCCCTCCACTCCAAAAGTTAAGAATGTGTACTCATTTTTCTTGGCAAAAACAAAACAGAAACCATTTTATAGGGGGCACAGGCCTTTTCTCCTTCCCATTAAAGTTCTTGATCTCAATTTTTTTTTTTTGCCACTTACTGGCTTCCTTTAGCATTCTAGATTCAAGAAGTTACTTAGTACAACTAGGCTGCCTAATACCTCTCTATTGTTATGTACTTTAAAGGAGTTGCTAAGAATAATTTCAAACCTATAAGATTTAAATAGTAAGGTTAATCCCTACATTTATACCATCTAAATACATTTTTGAAGTTACAACTTTTTGCTTTAGCTGTGCTCACTATATGTAAGATATTTGTACTTTTCCCTTGAGTCATTTGAGAGAAAACAGATGACTATCTCAACATTCTTACTAACTGCTTGAACATTACAACAAAAAAGTGAAAAGTGAGCCCATCCTAAAAATTTGGAAGAAATAAAAAGACTTAACTACAGAAGTTATAGCTAAGAAAATCAGCAATTCTTTAATGATCACCCAATGCTAAACTCATAGTCAGCTAATCCCACTCTTTCCCCATGGTGACCTTTTCTTTTCACACCTAGATCCCATCAAGGCTTCTTCACTAAGACTCTAGCTCTAACGCCAAACACCTGCCTTCACCCACCCACATCCACCACCGCTGCCACGTTTCTTGGTTTTATCATGACAGCATCACTTTGTGAAGAAGGAGTTCTGAGGTCTGGCTGTGGCATTCACTTAGTCTGTACTGTAGTTTAGATAAGTTAGCTGCACTTCCGTTTCTCTCCTTTTGACTTCCCTCATACACCACCCTCATAGCTTCACTAAATGTGGGAAGACTGTGGTGGGTGATTCCAACTGGATTCATCAAATGGAAGGTTAACAAGTTAGCAGGGGAAGACTACTAAGTTCAGATCAGATTAATGTTCTTAGTCTCTGCAGGATGGAATCAATAATCTCTGTGTCCAAAAGGAGATGCGAACACTCGGGTCTTCATCATTGGTAAATGTCCACTGCACATGCTCTATGCTTGGCTAGCTTGTTCCTCTGTAAGTGGGGAGAAAAACTACTAACAGGTTCCAGAGACACACTGCCACCACGTTATCAGAGGTACAATAAATAACGTGTGTTTGGGGGCTGGGTGGTGGCGTTATCTGGTAGAGCGCACAATGTTACGATGCACAAGGACCCGGGTTCGAGCCCCCATTCCGCATATGCAGTAGGAATACTTTGTGAGTGATAGAGCAGTGTTGTAGGTGTCCTGTCGCTCTCTCTCACCTCCTTCTCGGTTTCTGGCTGTCTCTTTCCAATAATCACGGTAATAAATTTTTTTTTAAAGTACACATACTTTGAAGTGATAGGCAGATTTCAGCTGGACAGCAGATATTAAGCATTTAAATCTGGAGATAATCCGAGATAGAAGAATCACAAGAGACTCCCAATTACTCCACCAGTTTGTGAGGCACCTGCATCCCGATTCATGAACCAGCAACCGATGTGGGTAAGATGCAGCCAGTCAGTTTCTTCTGAAAAATCAAAGATCCAACATGGAAAGGTCTATTTTTCATAAAGGTTTTTACCACTTAACAGTTAAAAAAAAAAAAAAAAGACTGGCATTTCAATTATTGAAAAAACTTGTCCTAAAATAAAAGGGACTGTTTTAACATATGTTAAGTAAAAAGATCACTTGTCAAGTATTATCAACCCAGGCATGTACATACATGCCCGACACCTGTACCTAAGATACCACCAGACTGCTCAATTCCCCAAGTCTTCTGTGCTTAAGGATTCTAGCAGGGCCATGGTGGGCACATTCTTTTCCATCGACTATGTCTCTTGATGTCTGCGCCAGCTTGACGGCACATTTTCAGCAGAGAGAGCACAGTAAGCACAGTCATTTTCTATGTTTCCATTTTTTTTTTTCTTGAGGGAACTAACATATTCAGTTGTTGACTCGCGGTAAAGTACTTTTAAGACACACTGGAACGAAAGAGCAGGAGTTTGGCTCTGTGTTCTCACAAGAAGATTTGCTATGAAGACTGGGTATCACAGCTAACGTGGGGGGTGCACTGTTCACCAGTAGGGAAGTGAAAAAAAAGCTGATACATGAACAGGGCCTCATTCATTTCTCTTCTACGACATGCATAGGAAAACAAGATGGCAGAAGCTGCCCTCTGCTTCCTTTATTGAGTATTTCAGTGACATTCACTGGAAAGCTTCCACTCAGTAAACATTAGCATGTTTCCATTCCTCATAGCCTCTGGCTTCCAACAGTCAACCCAATCATTCTTATTTTTGGCCCAGGAGACTGCCGGGCTAAACTTTTCTAACTTAGGGTGTTTCTATTTGAGCTATCATCAAGTCACGGTACTGTAACACTTTAAAGGAATAGCGTTAACAGTTACGCAAAAACTTTCATGCCAGAAGCTCCAAGGTCTCAGGTTCACTAATTCCCCACATGACCATAAGCAAGAGCCGAGCTCTGATTTTCCTCTCTGTATCTCTCATTAAAACAAACCAAAATCTACTGAAAAATAAAGGAATTTAATATTTAAAAACCATTTCTTGCAATCAGAACACACACTTCGAACTGTCAAACTCCATTTCTAGCCTTAAATGAATCATCTTTCAGAAACAAAATCCTCCCTTGGCGGTGTGTCGCTCAGTCCACGGTGTTGCCATTTCAAACTCCAGTCAGTCAGCACTGTCATACTTGATACAGGTTTTGAGTATGTTGTGTTTGTTTCCTTCCACATCTGATGCCAGAGTTGAAGCCCAAGATACAAGTTAGAGTTACCCAGTCCATACTGTGAGGTGGAGGCAGCTATCAGTCTGCTCATGCCTGGGCCTCCAGGGTGACTTCACTTCCCTCAGGGTCTGTGGATTTCAACGAGGAGCCTGTATCTGATTAGGACTAGACTCTAAACAACTTTTCTCATATTACAGATGTCAGGATTCTTAACGTGAGTATTCAAACTAGAGATGCTATTACAGTACAGACAGAAATTTCTACATGGCAGTGGGTGGGGGGGGATATCTATAACTCAGTGTGTGAAGACAGCCTATGATTTAACAAAACATGGCATAGTGTTCACTGTTTCCTGAAAGGGCCAGAACTCTGTGGAGACCTTCCTTTTGGGCAAATGGACTGACACGATTGTGACAGTGTAAGTTCTGACAAATAATACTGGTTTCCATTTCTGAGGACTTGCCCTGTGCCAGACACAACCCTACCCCCTACCTGCTTAATGTACATTTTCTCGACCAGCACCATCACCCAGCAAGGCTGGTGTGTTACCTCCACTTTCTGGGGAACAGAGACTGAGGGGGAGGCATGTGACTTGGCATGTGCATGGCAAGACTGGGATTTAAACCTGATCTTGCTGGTTCGAAGCCCAGCTGTTTTAGCTGCCACTCTTTGCTGCTTAGAGCTTTCTAGATACTGTAATGGAAAAGTCTCCATGTAATGACAGGAAACCCTCAGCCTAAACTAGCTGAGTTTCAGGGTTTTGCTAGTAAACACACAAGCAAACCATTCAAACCAGCTTTGGTAGGCTGAAGAGACATGAAACCAAACAACTCGGGATGAGGCAAGAGACAACTTGGGTTTGGCTTTTGCAATGATCAGAGATCTGGGCCCCCAGGGGTACTTGTGACCTGCTGTGTGACTTTCAAACTAGTCCCCTTTTTCCACAGCCAACAGGCATCTTAAGGAAACACAAGTCAATACAGATCTAGTCTTACAGACCACAAATACAATCATGACACTGTGAAAACACTGT
This sequence comes from Erinaceus europaeus, assembly GCF_950295315.1. Lineage (NCBI taxonomy): Eukaryota > Metazoa > Chordata > Mammalia > Eulipotyphla > Erinaceidae > Erinaceus > Erinaceus europaeus. The sequence continues at coordinate 101,726,524 of NC_080169.1, forward strand.
ATTCAGACAGCCTGGGGGTTTCTCTTCCTACGCTTACCTACCAACATGTGAGGCAGGAGTGTGAGATGGTCAAGTACATTCTTCCAGAATCAGCATGTCAGGCTCTGCGAGGAGTTCCCTCCACAGCCTTCAGGAAATGATGTCAACTCTCCATGTCTTGGTGCCCTCATTTACTACCTGAGGAATCATGATAGCACCTAACACATAAGGCTGTTTGTTGTGAGAAGCCAACAAGATAAACAAGGAACTTGAACTAGCGATACAGTGCAAATGACAGTCATGTTGACAGAAATAGTCATCCTTGCATCAAAATGTTGCAAGCAGAGCTGTGGCTTAGACCCTTGCCGCAGCTGGGTAAAGTTAATTGCAGAGATAATGGGCCGCTACCTTCTGAAATCTGAAAATCAGCTCCAGGATCTACAAATGGAATGTACAACTAAATGAACTGAAATGAACTTATTTTCGATTTTTTTTTTAAGATAGAGACAGGCAACAAGCCAGAAAGAGTGAAAGAGACCTGAACCCCAAAGCTTCCTTCAGTGCAGTGGGGGCCAGCTTCAAACCCAGGGCATGCACACTGGAAGCAAGCTATTTTGCTGGCCCAAACTGAAATGGATTATCTTTTAAGATTTTCTACTTCTCACTGTTGTTGGCAGTTGTGTCTTTCTCTCCCTGATCAACTAGGAATAGCAAAGAAGATCACCTGAGAATGCAACAAGACAAGACTAGGATCACTCCAGGAACCCACCAAACCACAGAAATTAAAGATTTTCTACTTCTTTTCCATTCTAAGACCTGAATGTGGGGGGTTAGTACTCTTGCTGAATGTAAAGCGAGATTTCACACGATAGACAAGTTTTTCTGACAGTAATTCAGGAGCTGAAAAGAGGGTAGAGCTCAGACCTGGATGATCTTTAAAAGAACAGACTGGAGAATCATCAAAAACATAATGAACACAGCTCCCTTACGGCAGAACACCCATTTCTACTTACGTGGGCGAGAGGGCACCTGCCCAGAGCTCTGCTGCAGGCACAGAAATTCTCAGGAGGCCCTGCTTCGGAAGCATAGAATCTGGAACTTAAAGGACAGTTAAGGAGCCCCTGGAGCGCTCCCAGAGGAAGGAAAGTCCACTGTCTTCTCTTGTGATTCCACCAGCGACATGAAGAGATAGACTATTTTGAAAAGCAGAAGTGAGAAGTGCCTTTTCCTTCTGGCTTAAGACAAGCAGGTTGGGAAAGTTCCGGCGAGGAGAGCCACATGCCTCTTCATGCTGATGTCTTAGGGAGAAGCAAACCGCTCGTTGCCATGAGGTCTAGCGTGTTGCAGGCCAGCAAGATGCCTTATGAAACGAGACATGGCATAACCCTATGGATCCGATGATGGGAGGATTCAAAATTGATTTTGTAACTCCAGGCTGCGGCGGCACTGACTCCCAAAGGCCTGCAGAGGGCAGCACTGGTTTGTAGGCGCGACCTCCTCACGCTGGCAGATCAAATGGAGGCAACTTAGCATACAAGAGGTCAGGACTTTGCTGTGTGGTCTAACTTCAACAGTTGCCACGTCAGAGGTGAGGAAGCCCAAGCCATATGGGTCTTTGCTGGTGGACGAACTGATCGAGGTGACACTTCTAGAAGCATGTGGGACCTGAAGCAGCAACTGGGGACATGCCTTCAAGGTGGCTCCTCACAGGCTTCCTCACAAGGAGTACTAGCCTCTAAAGCTCAAACTCCTCCAGGAAGTGACTCAAGTCATCAGTCCTGGCCAGTCACCACCCACTGCAATGTCCAAGTTAATGATTACAGCTCCTCTGAGAATCTTAAAGGTGGCTGAGGTTGCAGGGAGGTGCTTATCTGCAGACGAGGTGATAAGGGGCAGAGCTGTTCATCCCAACGGACTAGGGAAGATTTATCAGGCAGGAGACCTCTCAGTTGGTACAGTCCATGTTCTGCCATGCACAAGGTCCTGGGGTTTTGCCCCCCCACACCACCTCGGAGCAACAAAGGTGACCCACAGATGACTCAATGGTACTGCCTCTCCTTTTCTTTTCTAACAGAAAAGCAGTAACACAAACAAAAACCAGCCAGGCCAGGCTGCTGAGTGGTGGTACCACACACAAGGGGGGAAAATGATTTGACGCTCCCAGATGTAATCTTAAAGCCAGCTACTAGGAGCAGGTTCCTCAGTAACTAAGTGTATGTACTCAGATGCTATCAAAATGGGGAAAATGCTAAGTTGGCCAGACTCTTGAGAGCTGGGATTGAAATCCAAGAGGGTCGAGTATAAGAAATGGTGGAGAAAAGGCCTTGCGATGTCCAAATGCTGTCTTGTGATACAGAAATCAATCTAGACATCTCCAGCCAACAAGTACAAACAGGATGAAGAAATCTACCAGGGTGAACACAAAATCCAAAAAACCCACATGACACTTGCTTTTTAGTGCCTGGCAGAGTTGATGTGTGCTGCTGGGGAGTCCTCCTTCAACATATTTATCCCCCCTGCAAAAGCACAACATGAAGGCTCAGTAAGGGACTGGCTTCTTTCACCTACTGTGTGTCTCCCCCCTCAGAAGACCCGGGGCAGTGTTTTTGTAAACCACCTTTGCCTGTGCGGTTTGCAGCCTCCTGAGATTTTGATCCATTATTTGCAGATGGGAAAGTCAGGTTTGGCCAACAGAGCTGTATGAGTTAGTGATAAGGTTTCTCAGTGATGAGCAGAAGCGTTTTGACGGGTGCATGGTTGACCTTCCTGAACTCCTGCCTCCCCTGTTATAAGCATTAGAAACCAGTGCTTGTTTTCAGGAGGCGCGAGACAGTTTTAAGTACAGCAAGGAGGCTGAGGCGGATACAAAACCAGAGAGGAGACAGCCAACTGTAGTTTTGTCAGCGAGAGATATTCACCTGCGGAGGACACTTGGGCTTTCTCAGCAGAGTGTCAAGGGCTGATATTCAATTCAACAGGACAGCTTTTTGTCACAGAGGCCTGGCCCAGATGAGTCTACTTAGATGATATTCGTCATTGGCTCATATCTTTAAAGTCTTAGAAGCTGGCCTCTGTTGATCTCTGCTATGAAGCAAAGTCACTGATGAGTATCTTGCTGTTATCTTTGCCTTTTCGTAGAAGCACCAGCTTATTTGAGTTAATATGCTGCCTCAGGGGGGCATTTTCTTTTTTTTTTTTTTTTTTCCTGAGAGAACAAGACTAGCATGCACAGTGCCTGGTATTGAGAGCCTCATGCATGCAAGTGCTGTGCTCTGTCACTGAGTCAAACCACCAGCCAGCTATTATATGCCGCCTTTTAAAATGCCAACAACTAGTTAAGAGTTCTACCATTTAATGAAGCATTTAAAATGAGAATGAAGAGACAAACAGCAGAAGTTTTGAGATCAGAAAGACCTGGATTCAAAATTTCCATGCCACTTGTTATACTGCCATGGAAAAGACTACATAACTCTTGAGTTTTAGCATCTTGATTTATAAAGCTGAAATGACAGCTACTAAAGTAAAACATGACATACAGAGTTTCAACACATGCTAGCCATCCCACTACTGTCACAAATCACATGAAGGGAGGGCACATAGATCATTCTGGATTAACACTTCTGGAAGGCATATGCGAGCAACACGTGAACGTCTGTGTAAATGACGTAAGTAATACTGGGGGGGGGGGGCTTCTGTACCCGGAGGCTACGGGTTTGGGGGTAGTCCTGGAGGAAAAGGGAAGGGACACCAAGGGATGTCAAAACTGGTGGTGGGGGGGAGAGAAGCAGAGATGGTAAGATCTGTAGCTGGGATGAGGAAATTCCAACGGCATCTGGCTACTTCTGCCAGCATCACAGAGCTAGATCAGGAGCTGCAGGAGGCTCTGAGGACCAGAGAGCACACAGGCCAGGTGAGTCTGGTATAGAAAACCACGCGAGCAGCCGGAGGACAGCAGGACATAGGACTCGGAAAGAAGACAGAGAAGATGGGGCAAACATGGGTTATGCAAGTGGGAGGGACGGTTCACTGATTGGCACATCCTCCAGGGAGGGACCCCCAGTCCTGGGTGCACACTACTGAGGGAGACCGACCAGGACAAACCGACCCGCCAGCACTCACAGATCACCACCTGAGAACCCAGCTGTGGCCTGGAGCTCAGCTGCATGCTGCCAAAAAACACACCAGTAGGTGACGTGGGACACAAGTGTGTGAATGATCTGACCCTGGCGTGAAGTCCAAGATCTCGGAGACGAGTGATGTGCTGGGTGTGTCACGCCAATGAGAAGTCAGCAGGCACTGAGGGGTGGAGGATGTGGGGGCAGCTGACTAAAGGGAGGTGGGGGGCTGGCCAAGTGGAAAAAAGGTAGGTCTCAGGGAGGGGAGCACAAGCAGGCAGGAGGAGGACATATTTTACAGGTGGAACACCTTGGGGGTAGCTGGGCTGTCGGGGGCTGAGGGGGTAGGATTCTAGAAGGCAAGAAGGAGCAGCCTGACCTTATGCAGTCCAGAAAAACTGTGTGAAAAACCGTGTGTAGACACGGCATGAATGGGGCCAGTCATGCCCTATGGGGTCTGTAAGGGAGGCGTTCTTGGAGGCTATGATGGGGACCCCAAAGTGGGAAGTAGGCCTGAAGGTCAGAACAGCTTCCCCATGGGCCGGCCTCCTGCTCCCTTCTCTATACAAGTCTGGGTAGAAAGAAATTGGGGATGGGGGTGGGAGCTCAGTCCCTGTAGGGTTCCCCAGAGAAAACGCCTAAGGGACGCCTTGCTAGTGTGTTGTGATGCAGAGTGTACCTCATATCTGGGAAGCCATTTCCACAGGAGACAAAAACAGACTGGTGGTTATCCTCTGGGAGATGCCCTTCAAAGCATGGAGTCCCACTGCCCAACCCAACTTCGGCGTTGACTGTCCCTGAGTCTGGAAAGCCAGCCCTGCTGGCAGCGTGGCTCTCACCCACAGACACTGCAGGAAGACATGTAGACCAGCCAGTGCACAAGGGACTGGACCAGGGAGCCCTCGGCTCTGAGGCCATACCCAGGGCACCCATTCCCAAGACAGCAGGGCGAGGTGGCCTTCTAACCCGACTTGAGTCTTTGAAGTTTAAGAAGAAGACCAAGCATACTGTGTGTGTGTAGTCTTTTATTGGGAAAAATTTTATCCACAGCTTACATTAGAAACACATCACTGGATTATAGTAATACCTAGAGTACACACAAAAATAATACAGGGATTTTTTTTAAAGTCCAAGGTAGATTAAGTTCAACTGTCAACCCCCCCTCCCCAAGCCTTAGGCCTATTCATCTGGTTGGGGCAAGGTAAAGGGGTGCCCCCTGGGGACAGCATGTGCACATGACCCCAAGTCCTGGAAGAGCCATTGTGGGGAGTAATACCCCAATCCAGCCAAACTGTTCTTTGAAAAAAAATTATACATGTATATATATATATATATATTTTTTTTTCCTAATGTGGTGCATGTATCAAAGAATACCTCCGCCTCCCTGGGACCAGTTTTCTCAGCTACCAGTATTTCCTGGGGGGGGGGGTGTGAGAGGAAAGAGAAGAGTGAGAGACATTAGTACACCACCGCACCATCCACAGAGCTGGGCCTCCAACACAGGGGCCCATGCACGGTAAGGTCTGCACTCTACTGGGTGAGCTATCACCTGGTCCATTTTTTATAGCTCTTGTTTAAAAAAAAAGCTGTCTTAAAAATGGAGACATTATGGGTGAGTATAGAGGGGAGTGAGGGAGATACTACGCCTCTGAGAAACTGCTAGAAACTAGACACAAAGTAGTTTTTCCTCCATGTTGCTCCCAACAACTGGAAATGGCACAAAGTGACAACAGGGTAGAGAGAACAGCAGGTCTAAGGATCAGGTCTTCAGATGAGAGGATCACGTGGGAGCTTGCCTGCCTGTCGTATGTCCAGCTTACGTTTCTGGTGGAAAGACTTCCTATAAGAATGGTGCTATTGCCCAAGCATCACAAATGATAGCTGCGTGTGTGAGAGAGGGAGGGGAGGGGAGAGGGGAGGGGAGGAGAGGGGAGAGAGAGGAGTCCAGACCACTGCTCAGCTCTGGCATACGGCAGTACTGGGGACCGAACCTACAAACTCTGGGGTCTCAGGCATTAAAATCAAGTGTGCTATTTTTATGCCTCTCCCTGGCCCGACTGTCACTTATAAATGCCACATGAAAGGAACAGAGCTTGACCAGTTCCCCATGAGGCCTCCCTTCTCACACAAATACAGGTGACTCTGTCTTTTTGGGGACACACAAGTATGGAAGCGACTTTCCTGCCCAGGGCTCTTGTGGAGGAGGTAGTGGCTCCTGACCGTGTATGCTGGTGGCTGGAGGGGTGTCACTGGTTCATCCTAAGGAGTGCAAACTAAGTCCCTGCTGTGGGCTTCCAAAGGCCCTCAGTAAGGAGAGGTGTGCCAGTGGCCACTGGTGCCCCCTAAGTACTCCCCTCCTCTCTCCCTTCTGTCTCCCTTTAAACTGTTCCCAAGGGTCACATCGTGCCTTCTCAACATGACATTCACTCTGGGCCCCAAAGAGAACAGCATGTTCTGAGAACAGCACCCACTTCCTTCTGTGGGGAGGCTCTGGTTTTATTAATAATGAACACGACATCAGTCTCATTCAAACAAATTAAGAGTGAGAAAGAGAAGCAGATACAGAGGAGCTGAGTCCCATGCTGGCATCCAGACAATGCTTGTCTGACTTCTGCCCTGAGCGTTCACAAACTGGGCAGAGGAGATTCTGGGAAAAGGCAGCCTGTGACAAGTCATAGATTGGCTTCATTTTGCAAACCAGGGGCTGTCCTTCCTTGGCCCACCCAAGTCATTTTCAGAACAGGCCTGCCTCCCAGTCTGCCCCTCCCAGCTGGGGTAACATGTCAAAGGGCACCCTGAAGGCTACTCAGAGGGTGTGGAGGAAGAGCTGTGGGATTAGAGGCCAGGGGCCAGGCCTGACTTCACTTTCCCTCCTCGGCCGCCAGCTAACCACAGCCCCACTAGTTGGGTTGCCTTTACCCCAGCTCCAAGATGAGCCAACAGTCTTCCTTCTGCCCCCAACCAGGAGGACTCAAAAATAGGACATTACATGTGAGTCTGGTTTCTGCTTTGGCCCTTGCCTGAGGGGTTTTCAGCCCTTGGCCCAGGATGGGGAGAGAGGCTCTACCAAGACAGCAGCACTCTGAATCACTGGAAACCACTGAGAATGTTGGCTCTGACTTCACAAGGGCAGGATGAGAGCAGCCAGGCCCAGGCGGGAACTCACTCTGGCTGGCTCTGCCTCCTTAGCTCCTTAGCACCTGCCAGCAGCCCCAGTACCTTCATGGAGCCTTTCCTACTGTTCCTCAGCTAAGTCAATGTACTTACTGTCTTGGTGGTCTTTTTGCCTGTTCCCCTATGACCTGCTCTTTGGCCAGTCCTTCCTGTCCAAAACTGGCAAGTTCTCTCACGCCACACAAGCCTAAGACAATCAAGAAAAAGGCCCCTCCCTTTCTTTTCAAGTCCTCTTTCCCCAAGCCCAGTTAAGTCTAGAGAGTCCTCTGACAGGAATAGGTTTTCTAGAATCAATTGGCCTCTGGCTCTCAAATTGTGTTCTGATTCAGCATTTATTGATCTGAGATCATAAAAGCTTGCAGGAATCAGGAGACAGATGGAGCTATCTTCCTGTAAAATCTGCTTCAGAAAAACCAGGAAGTCTTGGGGGTCGAGCAGTAGCGCAGTGGGTTAAGCACACGTGGCGCAAAGCGCAAGGACCTGCGTAAGGATCCCGGTTCGAGATCCCGGCTCCCCACCTATAGAGGAGTTGCTTCACAGGCGTTGAAGCAGGTCTGCAGGTGTCTATCTTTCTCTCTCCCTCTCTGTCTTCCCCTCCTCTCTCGATTTCTCTCTGTCCTATCCAACAACAGAACAACAACAATAATAATAATAACCACAACAAGGCTACAATAGCAAGGGCAACAAAAAAGGGGAAAAAATGGCCTCCAAGAGCAGTGGACTCATGGTGCAGGCATTGCGCCCCAGTAATAACCCTGGAGACAGAAAAAAAAAATCAGGAAGTCTTTTGGTGGCCCACATTCCGGGTGGCTGACTTGTTATGTAAGCATTTCCCCATGGAAAGTAAACAGGGATGAAGGAGAAAAACCTAACTTCCAAGTCACGGTTCACAGCATATTGAGTAAGTATTAATTCTGGCAAACTCTTATGGGTTCCAGGTCGGCCCAAGGCACACAGCTGCCTCCAGGGCCAGACAATTTGCTCAAGAAAACGACTGGGTTTTTTGGGGGGCTGAGAGGTAGCTCACCAGGTAGCATGTACACTGGACCACGTGTAAGGTAAGTCTCCAAGCCATTATATGAAAGCACCACGCAAAGGGGAAGCTTCCTAAGCCTGGGAGTGGTGTCACAGCAACTTTCTCTCTCTCATCCTGTCTTTAAGAAAAAAATCCACTTTGGAGGGGGAAGGAAAATGACAATGGTTAGGGTTTTTTTTTTGTTTGTTTGTCTGTTTGTTTTTGCCTCTGGGGACATTATCAGCTATAGAGAACTCAATCACTGAACACTTTTTTTCTTTTAATTAAAAAATTCTACACTCCAAAAAAAAAAAAAAGTTGTTTTCCTCTCCAATTTGGAAGTTCACAGCAGCAGCCAACAGGAAAACTAGCCATGGATGACATTTGCATTCTGACAACTAATTGTCACCAGACTTCTTTTATGGCTTTGTCAGAGCAAAGCGAGCTGGCAAGGTGGCCGCACTTGCCAAGTTATTACTGCTCAGTTGTGAAAATGGAAAGGACTTTAAAAAAAAAAAATCCCAGTCAGCTAAAATGATGACTAGGTGAGGACTTGAACTCCTTTAGTGACTTTAGGAAGACTTGTTTTCCCAGGTGAGGAGTGATAATATGGTTAACTTTTTTTCTTCTTAAGAGTGAAGTCATCCTTATTCATTGCTGGAGTAAACAAGCCTAATTTTTTAAGCCCTTCTTTCAAAAGCAACACTACGTTTTTCTCTTTTCTGGGAGTGAAGTGAAAGTATCATACTTTAAAAAACAACAACACTGACTTTAATGAGGAAATATTTAAAAAAAAAAGAAAGTAGGGGAAAATAGACCCTGAGCCTTACTTGCTTCATCCTTCCTAGAATATCAACAGCTATCTAGCCACAGTTATAATTCTGTAAATCCCCCTAATTCATGATGGCAAAGGAACTTAAAAATGCTATTTAGAAAAATCCTTCTCAAGGCGGAGGAGACAGTGTAAGGGTGATGCAAAAAGACTTTCATGCCTGAGGCTCCAGATTCCCAGGTTCAATCTCCAGCACCACCATAAGACAGAGCTGAACAGCGTTCTACTAGCTCTCTGTGTGTAGCTGTCTCTTTAGCATTAAAAAAAAAAAATCCTCTTCACTCTATTTTTTTTTAATGTATTTTATTTATTTAGTATTGTTGTTATTGATGTCATTGTTGTTGGATAGGACAGAGAGAAATGGAGAGAGATGGGGAAGACAGAGGGGGAGAGAAAGACAGACATCTGCAGACCTGCTTCACCACTTGTGAAGCGATTCCCCTGCAGGTGGGGAGCCAGGGGCTCGAACCGGGATCCTTACACAGGTCCTTGCGCTACTGCCCGACTCCCCTCTTCACTCTATTTTTAAAGATATCCATAAATGGGTCATTTTGATGGGTTTTAAATTAAACAAGCATGGATTCTAACTATACTAGGCTGGGAGACGGGTTAAGGGGAGGAGGAAGCACCTTCTTTGTTCTTGCTCTGGCTGTAGCTAGGTTCTAGGTTCTACCATTAAGATAATTTTCTACCATTAGGATAAATTTCTTGGTTCTTCCTAGAACTTATTTCACTTCAAGCAAAATCAGTTCAGAAACCATTCCGGACACATGAAAGAATCCATTTTCCCTTTCGTCCTCGCTGTGGTGGTGAGAGCCCTCCAGTTTCAGGGTGCAGCAGAGAGCTCCCTGTTTGCCCAAGCCAGCCTGAGGGCACTGTTCCCAGGCCGATGACTCAGCTCCCAGGCCACCTGCTGTGTGGGTGCTGCCACCTTCCAGGTCATTACCAGTCATGAGGGCAGAAGGAAGGGACAACACTGAATGGAGCAGAGGGCCCAGCAGCTCAGAGCGAGGTCAAGGGCAGAGTCAGGAGGAAAGGCTTTGTTTACAGAAAGCTCTGACCCTTGAAGGCCAAGCAAGAAAGCACACAGGGGTCTTTCAAGCCTACATCCTACATCCTACACCTTGGGATGCTGAGTCCCCTGAGCCTCCAGGAAAGCAGGAGGACTTCCATGTGACAGAAGAGGGCAGGCCTGAGGGTAGCTTTGAGACCTAAGGCCTTCCCCACCTTCTTAGCCCCCCCCCCCCACCTTCCTGCAGAAACACCCTGGGTCCCAAGGGAAAAATCCTGCTCTTCAAGCTTCTGTGGAAGAGTCTGGAGAGAAGGCAGCTGTTTGCGCTCCACCTGGGATGGTTCTTCTTCTTCTTTATTGGGGGACTAGTGGTTTACAGTACACACACAGTTGTTGGTGCATGCATAGCATTTCTCAGTTTTCTGCAATAACACTTTCACCCCCCATCCCGGTTCCTCGTCCAGCATCATATACCAGGACTTGAAAGCGGCCCCCACCCACCTCCACTCCTTTACTCTGACGCCACACACCAGACCCAGACCCAGACCCCCAGTTCTACACTGGGTTTCCCTTTCTGTTCTTATTCCTCAGCTTCCACCCATAAGGGAGATCATCCTATACGCACTCTTCTCTTTCTGACTGATCTCACTTAACACGATTCCTTCAAGCTTCAATCCAAGATGAGGTGAAGAAGGCGAATTCACCATTCTGAATAGCTATGGGGAGGAGTTTTTCATTCTCTGATCATTTACTTTTGTATTTGAGTGCTACGCTGAGGACTGAAGTTAGGGCCTCACATGGGGAAAGGTACACACTGCTTCTGAGCCATTTCCACCACCCTCTGCCATCCCCCACCTTCTGCACTGACACATCTCTTCTGCCCCCACGAAAGTGAAAGTCAAGGCTTTTTCCTGTGCCCCTAGTAGTGTGTTAGGTCCGTTCCAGCAAGGGCAAAACCCGGAGGAGACAGGTGCCACCAAGTCACACACTCTTGTCAGGCAGCAGGAATAGAAAAGAGAAAGCAGGGTCCACAGGAAGGGGATCCCTAAGGGTTACTTCTTGGTGCAGCTGAGTGAGGCTATACGGAGGCTGACTCCACAGAGAGGTCACCTGTTCAGAGGTGGCTTCCCTGGCACGTTTAGCTGAGTGTTGAAGGCAGAGCCATGCTTTCATCGGAAGGATAGGTCAAGACCAGGCAGGGGATCTGGGAGGAGAGAAATGTTTCGGGGGAACGTGTACATGAAGTGCACGGCCCAGGGTTCTCTGCTGCAAGAGTGCAGCTTGGACTTCAAAGGCAGGGAGGGCGCTAGCCTTCTTGTGGAGGCCTGCGGGGCTAGCTGGTACCTGCGGTGTCTGGAGTAGAATGGCATGGCCACAAGTCCAAGGGCAGAGGGAGACAGCCAGGCTGCCTGGACTCAGGGGCACTCTCACCTGCATCACCTTGCTTGCTCGTGACCACGTTCCCCGGCCCTTTCTTTGGCAGTGACCCATGCACTTCCCTTTGTGGTCAGTGCATTTCTGCTGTCTTGTTCTTTACAGTCACCTGCACTTCCCCACCCCCACTGAGTCCCAGTGGGCACAGAACAGTATCTCCCCTTTGATGATTCCGAGTGAAAGGTCACCACCTCAGACCATAAACCAGATCTCAACTGAAACGCAGTGGGATGGGCTGAATGGGGCTGGAGCGGCAGGGAGGGGCTGGGCTTTCCCGGCCTTCTGACATTCTCCGAGCCACTTGAGTTTCACCGAGATCTTTCCCTGAGCTAGCAGCTCCTACCTGAGAGGGAAAATCTAGAAATTCAGTTCTTTGCTTGCCTTTGTCCTTCCTTCAAATAATCAGAGAGTGACTTTTACGGGCCAGACACTGTGCCAGTACAAAGTGGGACATGGGTAGAAGTCATTACTTGCAGGTAGCTTAAATCACAGGGGCGGAGAGAGAAATCACCTGACGATGATATTATAAAGCTTCAATACAAAGTTACACAAAGTTACACAAAGCACCTGGTTATCAAGCAGCATATTAAGTCCACTCCCTTACCCACCCCCACATCATATTTTTATACTCACTGCTGTTACAGCACGGAGGGCTTCCTGGAGAAGGTGACATCTGAGATGAAGTTTAAGAAGGAGCAGGTACTAGTAGGTCAAACAGTCAAGGAAGTGACGACAAAGACACGTGCAGAAATGTGACCTGGGGTCACAGAGCTTCTGAGAGAAGTGCTAGAACTGGGAGAGGAGGAGGAGTTGTTACAGACTGGATGGGAGCGAAAGACAGATTTACAGCTTACAAAGACCTGTCTGGAGGCTAAGTAGAATTGCTTATTGGAAGGTGGCGACTAAGGTATCAAAGAAAAGTTGAACTACAGATTAGACAGATGCTAAAACATAATGGTTAATGCCTGGAGATGGCATGATATATGTGACGAGAGGGTAACTGAGAACAGCCTTTGTAAAAGACTAAAATCAATTTATTTCCTAGAGGAACAGGCTCCACATGCAGTGCCTATTCTCTGGCCACAAGGTGGCAGGCTTACACAGACAATTCCACTGCTAAGCTTGCTTACAAAAAATATAAGTAAATGGGGGGAGGGGGGGAGGACACTGAGTCTCTGGGGACTGAGCACCACTAAAGTGGCAGGATTTGGAAAGGTTTGTTTTGTATTTTTGGAAAAATAATTCCAAGTCATCAATTCTTTACTATTTCATAATTCAGTTTCAGTGCAAAACTGATTTTAAGATGCCACCTCTTTAGGGTGGTTCTCTCCTCACCTACGAATGGTGACAAAAGCTCAGGTTAGTCACTGAGGAGACTGTAAGCACAATCTGATCTGTTCTTGCCCAGCCTGCCAGCCCATAGTTCCCACCCACACCAAGATACGAAGCTGCCCGCTGAGCCCTTGGTCTCTAGCAGGGCCGAGGCCGGGGCAGTCTTTAAAGAGATGGAATTTCTTACAGGAGACTCTCAGCAGGTAGAGCCACCCCAGCTTAGGAAAAGGGGGCTTCTCCACCACACAGGGCACAACCACTGAGTCAAATTCTGCAAAGTTCTCCAGCCAGTGGAGCCCTCACAGGAGTCTCAGAAGCAGCCTTAGGCAAGAAGGAAAAGCATCATCATGGAGAACCAACTAGTGAGGGGATTGTGCCCAGTGGCCCAGCTTGACAGCGACCTTATCAGAATATTGTTTTCGGGGCACAATCCCAGTCAGCTACGGCAGCCTGAGAAAGCCCCGTTCCCACAGGGACTCACCAGGGTGGTCAGTTCCATGTGAGAGGCCTGGAACATCTGCTCACACAGGGGGGCTGCTGTCTCAGCGTCAGGGAGGAGGCTGGGCACACTGCTGGAGGTGCCAACCTGGCCCCTCTATTGCCCCCTACCCTTCCTGGCTGCCTGGGTGGTTCTCCTGTGTGGAGGAGCAGGCTGAGGAGGTAGGAGGAAGCATCCCATCACCTGGAATGCAGCTCTCTGCTCCTTCGGAGGCAAACTGCCCTGTAGGCAACTATGTATTAATAACTAATCCTTTCAAGACTCACCACTGCTCCCCCTCCCCCTTTACAGATGAGGAAACTGAGGCCCAGAGGCACTAATGTGTGGCAGGGCTGGGCTTCAGGCCAGATAGCCTGCCTTTGGAGCTTGTGCGTTCCCTGTGTCACACCAAGCACTGGACGGGGGAGACCCAGGACAGCCAGAGTAGCTAGCACCCGCGAGTGGAGTGCATCAGTGGAGAGGGTTGGGGAGAGGAGGGAGAACAGACTCCATACCCTCCACTCTCAGGCCATCCCCTCTGCTTTTCAGCATCAGGTTCAGGACAGACCCAAGTCAGGACTGGCCATGCAGACAGAAGTTTACCGAGAGCCACTCACACTCGCCACATACAAAAGCTTCCCATTGCCTGGAAGGGGAAGGGTTCCTTCCTCTCCTCCCTCCTCTCACTCTACCCTGGTGGGGGCGCTGGGCTGATTATCACCCACACTGCTGGGGGTGTAGCCTGCAGCTATGAGCCTGAGTGCAGAGGCCCTGTTCTCTAAACAGCACAACTTGTGTATGTGCTCAATCACCTGGGCCGCCTGTGATCTCAGGTCCAGACTTCCAAGGGAAACCACACTTCAGAGTGGAAGGACCAGCCCTGGGGACCACGAAGCCCTCCCAGAGAGGCCCTGGGCACTGTACTCACACATTTCAGGAGTCCGGAAAAGCCAAGCCACTAGCATGGGTTTCTGAGTCTTTCTGCTCTTCCTTCCAACCAGTACGGGGAGGGGGGGGCGGCTTCATGGATATTCTTCAGAAGCCTCACACTCTTTTTTTTACCCAGGGAGTGAGCTCAAGCACCAAGTCCCCTGCCAGAAGGCCGACTTGGGGCATGGTTGGGGGAGGGGGGGAAGGCAGCCATGTTCCAGAGCAGCCCTGACAAAACTAAAAATATCTTTCACTTCTCTCTTTTTTTCCCCCCATCTGGTCACTGTCCCAGACGCAAACTCAGCACGGGCGGGTCCAGGGAACGCGTGAGATCACTGCGGAGCACCACGGCGGTGGCATAAGGAGGCTGGAAGGAACACACAGTGATTCTGCTTCCTCACAGGACTGTAGGCTGGGGTGTGACCTTGTACCCCCCAAAACAACTGTGGGGGACCACTGCTTCTGAAAGCAGTGCTAGAAGACATTCTCAGCAGAACCTTAATGTTTACTTATTATTTTACAGGCTGGCAGCAAAGGTCACTACAGAGCTACAGCTGGCTACAGGATGACACAGAAAAGTCCTGCTAATGATGCCAAAGCAAGTTAAGATCTACAGACTCCGCCTGGGTGACCCCTTCCTGCAGCTTCAAAGACACTCTGTTGTTTCGTAACCCCGGAGCTTGAGAAAAGCGGCCTTTCCTGCCAGCAGCTTGCCCTCACCCACCTGTCCCTACAGGCAGTAAAGGAGAAGGATCAGGGCTGCGGTGTTTACCCAGCGCTTCTGCTCATTTTACTGCTCTCTTCCTCCTCCGCCCCACCCGCCTGCCCAAGTTCAAAGTTCACTTCTGAAAGGAAGAGAGGCTCCAGAGCACACTGAGGGGCGTGACCTGTGCTGGTTGTGGGAGGCCAGTCCCCCACCCAGGCCACCCCAAGTCACAGGAAGCACAAGGGGACACAGGAGAGGCAGGTGAGAGTCGAGGGGCGTGAAAGCTCAGGACCCTCCAAACTTGAAGCCCTTATACGAGGGGGGGGGTCTGATGACAGCCCTCCCACCCCCACTCCCTGAAGAAAACAGCCTCTTCAATGGTGCCCAGAACTCCAAGGAGCCTATCACATGGATTTCAGAATGAACTTTCAAGAATTTAAAATAATTTTCTTTTTTTTAAATTTTTTAAATATTTATTTATTTTCCCTTTTGTTGCCCTTGTTGTTTAACATTGTTGTGGTTATTGATGCCATTGTTGGTGGATAGGACAGAGAGAAATGGAGAGAGGAAGGGGAGACAGAGAGGGGGAGAGAAAGATAGACACCTGCAGACCTGCTTCACCGCCTGTGAAGCGACTCCCCTGCAGGTGGGGAGCCGGGGGCTCGAACTGGGATCCTTACGCCGGTCCTTGTGCTTTGCGCCACATGCGCTTAAGCCACTGCACCACCACCCAACTCCCAACTCCCAAGAATTTTCTTTTTTCTTTTTTTTTTTTTTTAATTGCGTGCTTGGATGATCCTGAGGGCCCTGGTAGGTGCAGCAGTGCCCCAGTGCAATTTTCACTCACTATTTCTTCTGAGGAGAGAGGTGGCACCAAAGCACTGCTCCAGCCACCACAAAGCTCCTCTGGGGAGTTGGGGCTCAAACCCAGAGCCTCACGCACAACAGGGCATGTGCCCTACCAGGTGAGCCACTTTCTGGCTCTGAGAGTTCTGTTTATAATCCCCTTGCCAGTGACCCTTCAGCTGGTGATGCCTGCGCATGTGGTCACCATGGAGCCAGCCAGAGCTTCCGGTTTTAAAACCAGTTCTGCTCAAAGTTTACAGTCCCCTGGGCACACTTTTTATACTTTTTTAGCACCTGAAATGATGACTGGTTTCAAATTCCCTGTAACTGGCTTCCATTACGTACTGTTTATGCTCTGTGACCGATGGCATTAATGGGCACAGGGAGTGGCAGGCAGTCCCTGGGGGCCACCCTGGGCTGGGGACACTTCCAGGGCTTACCAGGTGATATCTGAGATGGGAACACTCACAGCAGAAACCCGCTGCACGGAAGGCCCTTGAGTGGCCGGCCACACCTGCTCGCTTCTCCCCCTCTACCTGAGCCACCCCTGCCTTCTCCATCCTCAATGGCCAATCTCATTATGCTCTGGGTCCTCCTCTAGGAGGCAACTGGAGGTTAAGGCCCCTCTCCCCCTTCATCCGGAAGCATCCTGCCTTACAGAGCACGGGACCTGGCTGCCACTGCACTGCTGCTCTGTGCATGTGCTGCGGTCCTACTAGAATGGAGACGCCCTCCTCACAGAATACTCAGGAGTGTTTGTTGTGAGGGCCCCGCAGGGAGAGCACAGAACTTGCACGCAAGGGGGCCCCCAGGGTCAATCCTTAGCACAGTTTATGATCAGTTCCATCTCTTTCTTATTAAGTAAACAGGCCAGGAGATAGCTCAGCAGGTAAAACACATGACTCACCAGGCATGAGACCCCAGGCTGAAGCCACGGCACCGCATGGGAGCACCACAGGAAGCCCCAAGGGAAGCCCACAGATGGTGGAGTGGTGGATTAGTGTCTCTCCCTTTATCTCCCTTCCCTAAATCAAAACTATAGAATAAAAATCAGACCAGGGAAGTGGCTCAGTGTATTACACATGCTTAATTTAAGGTCCTGGGTTCAGCTCCAGGGTCTGCATTACAAAGAGGTATGTCATTATTTTCAAAGTAAAGATAAAAAACATTTATTTGGGGGGGGGTCGGGTGGTTAGTGGACCGGTGTAAGGATCCTTGTTCAAGCCCCCGGCTCCCCACCTGCAGGGGAGTCGCTTCACAGGCAGTGAAGCAGGTCTTCGGTGTTTTTCTCTCCCCCTCTGTCTTCCCCATCTCTCTCCATTTCTCTCTGTCCTATCCAACAACGAACGACATCAACAACAACGATAACCACAACAAGGCTACAACAACAAGGGCAACAAAAGAGGGAAAAAGATGGCCTCAAGGAGCAGTGGATTCGTGGTGCAGGCACTGAGCCCCAGCAATGAGGCAAACAACAACAACAACAACAAAAACACTTGTTTGTTGGATGGCTACACAATGGTAGTAGCCTACACTGGCCCCACTGACTTCTGTATGTCCTGTCGAAGGTCCGTTTCTGTCCTGACCCTGGCCTCTCCCCACACAATACCCTAAGTGGTGATACAACCTCTTACTGTGAAAGATAGTACCTGCAGCCCCAATCTCTGGAAGGAGTTGTCAGCCCGAGCTAGTATCTTATTATGGTGAGCAAACTCATCGCTGTGCAATTCAGACTGATTCCCTTTGTGGGTGGTAACACAGAGCTTGGTGGTGGGTGAGGTGTGCAACTACATACACTGTAATCTTACAATCTTTAAACCCACTATTAATCACAAATGAAAAAATGAAACAAACAATCAAAAAGAACACTTTCCTGTGACACCTGTTGCCACCAGGCTGGGCTGAGCTGAGCTGAGCTGAGCAGGGGTTGAATGTGGGCTTCCTAATGTCAGGTTCAGGAAAGGCTGTCCCAAGCCCCTGGCCTCTTGCTCTGACTGTGCTGCCTCCCTCACCTGGCTCTCTGCTTGTGTGGGTAAGTTGCTTAGCCTTTCCCACCTGGCTCAGTGTGTCCAGAAACCCCGCCAGCTCACTTGCTTCCGCCCTGCTCCCCTGCAGGCCTATGGAGAACACCCAGTCTGTTGAGAGCTGCTCCGCTGTTTGACTCCACAGCAGCCTTGGCCAGTGAGCTTTCCACAGCCTCCCAGGTGCCAACCATGCCAGCTCTCTTCTGGGCATGTGTGCCCAGAGACCACCCTGCTTGAGGATGTGCCCTGAGCTCCCCACAACTCTAGTTTTCCTAAAGTCCTAGTCCCCTCACCCACCAAAAAAGGCAGCAGCCTGCCTGCCTGCCTGCCTGCCTGCCTTGGGTAGGAACGTTTCACCGTCAACACCTTGAAACTTGGACCAGCTCCCTCGCAAGTCGGTGCAAGGCTTTCTTTGGAAACTTGGGGGGTGGGGGGTAGGAGGGTGCTGTGGAGGGAGGGGGAGAGGGAGAGTTAGGTTCCCCTTTGCATCTAGTTGGTTGGGGCAAGAATGACACACCACTTTCCTTACTGTCTCTAGTAACCATTTCACCGACTTGCCTTGGGACATGTGCATGGGATGTTAGCCTGGGGTCAGAAAACCTAGTCAAGGCCTTTATGGCTCGCTGACGGGCCCTGCCTGTGCACCTTACTTCCTGGCCTTGGTGTGAGGACCCAGGAAGGTTAACGTACACAGAAGCACCATACACACCCTACAGCCCAGATGCCAACCTGTGCAGTGTCACCAAGAACACCATTTCTTTCTCTCACTAAAACACGGCTGAGTGCCTGCCCTGGGCCTGGCACTGCCTTCTCTGTTATACCGCTTAGCCAAAAAGTAAACACCACCAACCCCTGGCTTTTGGCGGGCCAGTGCAAGTCAGAGAAGAGAAAAAAACAGAATGTCAGAACCCGGAATGCAGACCAGGCAGTGGCGCACCCAGTTGAGCATGCATGCTACAATGTTCAGAGAAAGATACAGGTTCAAGCCCTAACTCTTGACCTTGAGGGGGTGGGGGGACTTCATGCGTGGTGAAGCAGCGCTGCAGATCTATTTGACTGTTGGGTTCTCCCTCTATTTTCTCTTCTCTGTCATATATAATTTTTTTTTTAAAGAGCCTGGAATGCTGTGCACAAAGAGAAAAGCAATAGGTACTGTGGAAGCATGCAGAACACTTCACCCTGTCCTAAGCAGTCAGGGAAGGCTGCTTGGAGGAGAGAAGGCAAGAGTTTTCATGTAGAGGCAAACATGACTGGCTCTATTTGGTTGGGCCAGGTCCATTGAGTGAGAAGGGTGAGAAGGGGGGGGTGCCAAGAGAAGAGTCCAGACAGAAAATGTCTCTGTGCCACTTCAGTGGAAACCAGCTTTCCCTTGGAGAAGCATTATGCAGTCAACTAAGCAATAGTAATGGACCCTAAGACAATGGGCTTCAGGCCTCGACGCTGCACTTCAATGGTGGGGCCTGAACTGACTGCAGCCACGGCACTGAAGACCTTCTCTGCATCTCTGATAATGGAAGCAAAGAGGGAGGGAAGGCAGACAGGAAAAGAGGAAGAGAGAAGGAAGGGGATTTCACCTGAGTCATGCCAGTTGCTTTTCTGTTTCATGCTTTGTTACTTACTTTTATTTTATTGAAATGAGAGAGGGGGAGGGAGGGAAGGAAAGAGAGAAATGGAGACCAGAGGGCTGCTCAGCTCTGGCTCACTGTGGTTCTAGGGATTGAACACAGGGCCTCAGAGCCTCAGGCAGGAAAGTCTTTTGCAGAACCGTTATGTTGTCTCCTCCATCCACTATTTGCCTTTCTTGTACACGCTTTCATGAGACCAACATTTGCTGGAGTTGTGGGTGGTGCTGGTAATGTGCATCACTATGAAAATCTCTACTCAGGGGTCCTGAACAAAGGGGTTGCGACAGGTAGGGGAGTAGGGTGTGTGTGTGTGTGTGTGTGTGTGTGTGTGTGTGTGTGTGTGTGTGTGTGTGTGTGTGTGTGTGTGTGTGTGTGTACTGCACACTACCGTGGAGGCTGCATTCACACTTCCCTGACCCAGTCAACCACTGCAAAGGAGGACTGGTTCAATGAAATCAGGAGGCTTCAAGGGCTGCCAATGCCTCCCAAACATGAGTCACCTGGGAATACGGCAGGGGATAGACAAATAAAGAGCAGGGCTTAGGGTGCGGGATACTAGGCTTTGAATCCTAGCTCCTCCACTTACTGGCTGTGTCCTGGGCATAGCGCCTACCTTTTGATACTCAGCTAACAGTGTTAATTACTGTTGTTGCTACTGTTTCTAATCTCTTCCACCTATATTGGAACACATCTGTTCTCATCAATAGTTTACAGGAATGAGAAACAAGGGGCATGAACACAAAAATAATTATTCCCCATTTGTTAAGATTGACCCACCAGAGCTCTGAGGTCACAGGAAATATTAAGTGCAGGGGTTTGGAGTCATGATGCGTCCCCGTCAGGTCACGGGTACAATCATAGTGGTGACACTGAAGCTTCCCATGAGAAAACTCTCCATTAAATCAGTACATTAAAAATGGCATATGGAGAAATGCCCATGATGAGCTATGCATTAATAGGACACCGTTTCCTTGCCCTCTGTTAGCTACTTTTAACCCGAGAGCATTACTATTATCTTATGTCATTAAAGCTTTTGCTTCAAACTATCTATATAGATATTTTAAATATTTAG
Organism: Erinaceus europaeus; assembly: GCF_950295315.1. Taxonomy (NCBI): domain Eukaryota; kingdom Metazoa; phylum Chordata; class Mammalia; order Eulipotyphla; family Erinaceidae; genus Erinaceus; species Erinaceus europaeus. The sequence continues at coordinate 101,747,098 of NC_080169.1, forward strand.
TTATTCATTCCCTTTTGTTGCTCTTGTTGTTTTATTGTAGTTATTGTTGTTGTTGATGTTGTCATTGTTGGGATAGAACAGAGAGAAATGGAGAGAGATGGGAAAGACAGAGGGGGAGAGAGAGACAAGACACCTGCAGACCTGCTTCACTGCTTGTGAAGCGACTCCCCTGCAGGTGGGGAGCCAGGGCTTGAACCGGTATCCTTATGCCAGTCCTTGTGCTTGGCGCCACCTGTGCTTAACTCACTGCGCTACCGCTCAACTCCCACATTTTTTCTTTTGACACCTGCAGACTTACTTCACCGCTTGTGAAGCAACCCCCCCCCCCCAGGTGGAGAGCCATGGACTTGAACTGGGATCCTTGTGCTTGCTTAACCCGGTGCACTGCAGCCTGGCCCCCTCCACTTCAAGTTAGCTTTATAGGTACTCTCTCTCTCTCTCTGAAATCAGGTTTCTTATTGGAGTTTGGTCATTGCACTATAAATTCACTGCTCCTGACAGCCTCCACCCCCCTTTATATTTTGATAAGACAGTGAGAAATTGAGAGGGGAGGTGGAGATATGGGGCTGGGGAAGTGGGTGGAGAGGAGAAAACACACACACTAGAAGCCCTGCTTCACCACTGTTTGTGAAACTTCTCTCCTGTAGGTGGGGACTGGGGCTTGAACTTGGGTTCTTGCACTTGGAAATGTGTGTACTCAACCACGTCGGCTCTCTAGCCCAAAAGAAAGATTATCCTAACGTAGATGTGACTTAAGGATGTACCTCAATCACCTCTAGTCTTCCTTGCTAATGTGTTAGACAGTCTCACTGCTTATGAATATACATGCAAGGATGTCTTCCTCTGCATCCCCAGGGCTGCCACGATGGGATCTGAGCAGTGACATAACACTCACGCCGCAGCATGTTATGGCTATGTGTCTCCTTTCCTGCAGATCTAGCCTGGAAGAGATAGTTTCACACCTGCTATGGGTCTAGGTGCTTCAGAAGCCCTGTGTGCGCCGTGGTGATGAGGGTTGGAGAGAACAGATTCTCACATCAGTCTCTTTCCCATTTTAAGAATGAGGCAGATGACAGGTCGGTGGCATGCTTTGTAACCACCCTCCTTTGCTCCTGGAAAAACTGGTCACATAAACTCTGTACTTGAGCATTTGTATTTGTGCAGGGTAGCGCTGGCAGTTGAAGGGCTTTAATGGCCTGTGTCTTGGTGCTGGGGCATGAGGAGAAGGATGGAGGTAACAGCAGGGGTGGGAGGACAACAAGCCAACTCGTGCTCAACACTCAAGTGAGAGGGAATAGTAGCAGGAGCCAAACTCTGGGTATTTCCTTTTCTCTTTAGAAAGATCAGCTTCTTAAAGTTAGGAAGCCTCTTCTGAATACTGATGCCACTAGAACATGTATTGTGGGCTATGCCAGATCTTCCCAGCCTAGCTAGCCCTAAATTTCAAAGCATTTGTTGGCCAGACTTCTCAAATACCACAGCACAGCTCACTGTGAACGCAGAATTTGGAGCAAAGGTGACGCTGGACCACAGAGGGAGTGTTTCTTCAGGGAGGAGGCTCAGTCAGAGGCTAGTCAGCTCAGAGGCTTCCTGTGAGTCAGGCCTCTCCTCCTTCCCAGGAATGAATGCCCTCTCATTCCTCTCTCAGGCACTACACCACGGGCTCTGCAACGCCAGCCCTAGTTCCACAGTCTCGGCCACGTCACCAGTGGTCATAAGACCCTGGAAAAGAATTTCAGAGAAGCCAAGGGGAGGGAGAGGGGGGAGCGCGAGGAGCAGCAGCAGCAGGAAGAGAGGGAAGAAGAGAAAAAAACACCATGCCAGCTTTCTGAGAAAGGAGTGAAGACTGGCCTACATTCAATGCTATAGGTTCAAACAACAGATCTGAAGACAATAATTAACAACAATAATAAAAATAATGCCTCATCTGATAAAACTGCCTTATTTTACAGACAAGTAACTGCGGCTCAGGATGGGGGTGGAGGGAGCACAAACCACCATGGTGAGTCCTAGTGGTGAACCCTGTAGGCTGCACATGGCTCCTCTGGCTTAGCTGGGGTGTCAGCATCCCCTCCCCGAGCCCACAGGAATTCAGGGTGTTCATCCCCAAAGCCAGGGAGACATAGATAAGCCCTCTGATCTTTAAATAAGCCTTGATATTATTACTTCCTTAATTAAACATGGTCACACTCATCATGCAGCAGGGATGCCCCATGCCAAGTATCAGTAAGGCCACTTAGGGTGACAGGCTGCCCCCTTGGGCTCAGGGCTCCATGGCAGCTTGTGACAGTTGCCATTCAGAGAAGCAGCTGGACCCGGGCAAAAGCCTTCTAGCCAAGCTCCCTGTGGCCTGGGCAGCCCCTGTGCCAGCTCCACCAAGGCCCACCCACTGCTTAGGTTCCTTAAATGTCGCAGTGCCTACCAACGACCTTTTTATGCTTTTTAAAAATGTCCTCTCTGGCTCCAGGCAGCAGAAGAAAACACAACTGTTCTGCATTAGAGTTTGGGACTCTTAACAGGGGATTAAGCTTAAGAAAACAAATATGGCTTACATGAGTTATAAACCATATCCCTTTTAAAAAAATCAAACCATCTTCATAAAATTAAACAACTCAAATATGTATGCTGGAAAGTAGTTACTCATGGTCTCTATAAAACTGTTCATGATCTTACAGAACTAATGTAAATGGCTACAAATTTCCCAGAAACCCAGCATACAAAGTAGAGGAAATAACAGAATTACAGAAAATGCCTTTGGCATTCCACTTCTGAGTTTAAATAATGATTCAGAAGGTTTTAAATTATCATATGAATAAAGAGATGATGTAGGAAGAAATGACAAAGCATTAATTGTAGATCTTGCTGTTGTGTATGTGAAAGCTCCTTGCAAAATTCACTCTGTTTTGCTGTGTTTGAGATTTCTTGAGAAAATGTTGGGGGAAAGTATTATCATATTCTTCATTTGGGTACTAACATTAAAAGCAAAACAAACAAACAAAAATACACTAATAGACTCCTACAGAAAGATGCAAGAGCAAAAGCTATTGAAATAGAAAATAAAGGAAGTACCAAAAACTCATGGGTGGGGGGTGGGGGGGGACAAGACATGACTCAGTGGACATATTAGGGGATTTACTATATGAAAAAAATTCATGTGCACTTTCTTCATGCAGTACTTCTAGTTGGATGAGTTTAGTATACATACAAAAATTAAATTAGATCAGCATTTTCTACTGTCAGTGCAGGAAGAAATTCTTTTTTTTTAATTTTATTTTCTTTATTTATTGGATAGAGACAGCCAGAAATCAAGAGGGTGATAGAAAGGGAGAGAGACAGAGAGACTCCTGCAGCACTGCTTCACCATTCACGAAGCTTTCCCCCTGCAGGTGGGGACCAGGGACTCGAACCCAGGTCCTTGCGCATTGTAATACATGTGCTCAACCAGGTGTACCACCACCTGGTCCTGCAGGAAGAAATTCTAAGGCCAAGGTAACAGAAGTCACAAAAGGAAAAGAAAAAAAAATTTTTATTCAATTAAGTAAAATGAAGCATCAATATCTGAAAACATCATGAACTACATTAAAAATCAAAGAGGCTGGGAAAGAGCCTAGAACCTCTCCTGCTCTTCCTCACACAATTGAGACCACAAACTGATTACTAAAATAATCATACCCAAACAGAACAGTGGTGACAGTGGAAAGACAGAACACAGACAAAAAACAAGTGAAGAAGCAAGCAAGCACCTTAAAATGTCCAATTTTACTGGGGGTGACTAAAAACCACCACATGCTTGACAGATTGAGAATTCACTAAGGAGCTGTCAAAGCAATGAACTGAACCTAACATTCTTGCCAAGCATTCTTTTTAAAGCTAATGCTCAGTAATGATAAAGATACGGGGGGATGCCCTTCATACACTGTTTAAAAAAAAACTTGACTAAAGGGATCAAGAATCTGAAAAGGTCAGCTCCTTTGATCTAGTAAATTCACTGCAAAGAATCTATCCTACGGAAGTCATTAAAAAAAAAATCTGTCCAAGATTCATGTGGTAAAAGGTCACTGCAGTGTAAAATGGATGCAAGCTGAACTCTCCCAGAGCAGAGAATATATTACACCTTTGAAAAACCTTTTTGAAGTATTTTAAGGCACATGGAGAAAATAGTTCACTAAAAAAAAAAAAATGCGTAAAAAATGCCTACACAGAATGCTGTTGCTTCTGTTTTTTATTCCCTCTTTGTAAGAAAACAGTAAAAGGAAAAGTAGTAACAGAACTTGGGAGGGGATTTTTAAAAACTCCCCCCCCCCCATGTACTAGGCTATATCTTTGTTGAGTTTTTTTTTTTTTTTTTTTTTTTTAATGTAACAGTCTTGAGAAAACATAACGTGAACACATGGAGTGAGACCTGCTTCTTTTCAAACATGTCTCCACACAAGTCAAGATCACTGGGAAGGTAGTGACTTTTGATGGCTGTAAACCTACTTTACAAGTTCCACATCCATAGCTGTTCTATAGGCACTCTCTCCGCATCCAAAAGTTGCTGCCTTATCTTCCCCTCAAACCTGTTTTTCCTCTTAGACTTCATTTCGTAGTGAGCGATACTGCCTAGTAACCCAAGCCACCTTGCTATCCTTACTTCACTTTTTCCGTTTTCTCACCTGACTAATCTCTCAGGAGGCCTCACTCACCATGTCCTCGTCATTAGCCTGGCCTGACCCACCACTCTCACCCTCACTCATTCTCCTCCCTGCAGCGTTTGGGAGCTTTCTGTTAAATGGGTGTCAGAGCAACACTGCACTGCTGCCTTAGACTTCAGTGCTCGGTGATTCCTCCAGCTTCATCTTCTCTCCTCGTTCTTTTCTTCACACCTCACAGCAGAGGCTCAGAGCCTCTGCTACGTTGTTCCTTCTGCCTGAACCATCAGAGGCACACCTACTCCCTGTCTTTCAGGGGTGACTTCAGACCTGACCTCCACCAGACAGCCTCATGAACAATGGCTGCATGTCACAAGGTCCCACAGCATGCTGGCTTTATAACCACGGTTCTCATCATTCTCTGTCAACCTGTGCTTGTATCTCTGAACCCCATTCTGCCTGTAACAAAGCAGCCCCACAGTGTTTGTTGAATGAATTTAATGTTTCTACCACCTAAAACAGAGCAAACTGACTGAGGAGATAGCATCATAGTTATACGAAAAGATTTTTATGTCTCAGGCACCAAGGTCCCAGGAAACCCCCAGCACCACCATAAGCCAGAGCTGAGCAGAGCCGTGATAAATAATAATAGTAGAAAACAGATGAATAATTAAATAGAGCTATCTAGTCTATTCCTGAAAGAGCTCAAACCACAGATCTCTTGGCAAGGGATTTTATCATCTTGGCAAAATTGAGACAGTCTTTCCTATGATTAAGGAGACAGTTACATTTTGCTTTTACTTCTTTCACTCCCACTGAAGAAGACTATCACACAACAAGTGTTACCAACATTCCTACATAGGACAGGTCATTTAAAAACTAACAATTCACTGAAAGTAGGATATGTGCTAGTCCAGGGATATGTACATAAACTAGACTGTGACTTCTTACAGACAAGACCTCCTCTCACCCTTTTTGGACTAAAACACTTTACTGCTTTCTCCTTTGAGAAAGGGTGTATAGCTGTATTGTTGCTCATGGGCCAACTACTCACAACTGACCTTTTTTTTTTTTTTTCCCCCAAATATGACTCAAAATGGATTTAAAAAAATGAGCCTCAGTAATTCAAGTCTTATTTTTTTTCTAATCCACTGTCATACTCCTTTATAATATATCCAAAATTCATTTTCTCCACACAGCCTTGTGGCAATAACTCACAACTAATGGGGAAAAGAGTAAGGGGAGGTTCTTTAAATATTATATTCTTGGGAGTTAACCAATCTTATATGTATCTCTCTCTCCCCATCAGACTTCTACTAACGTAGAACCATGGTCTAATTTGTTACCATTGTTATACGTTATATTTCTGATGTTCAGATACTTGGCAGCTGTAGCTAAGTCGGTAACATATACAAGTAGAAAGGAAAGAGATTTAGTCATATATAAGGAAAGCTCTCCCTGACTGTTCAAGACTTGAGGTCTGTAACTGGAATTCACAACATATCATTACAGATACACATGGCTAGATGCACAGGGAATCTGGGTTGTCTGTCGAGCTTCTGATATCAGTCATTCTCTTTACTTATATAATATCAGTCACCTGTCATTGTTGTCACCCCCCCTCACTTTTCTTCCTCCTATACTCAGACTTTGCCCTCCTAGCTAGCAACCGCAGAGAACGGATTCTTTTTGATTTGAGTGGCACAACCCTCTCTTAAATCAAGGCAGTTCTTGAGACGTTAAAAGATGGAGACAGAGAAAGCAGAGAGGCAGTGAAAAAGACCACAGCACTGAAGTTTCCTTCCTTCAGTGCTATGGAGGCTGGGCTAGAACTTGGTTTGCCGCATGGCAAAGCAGCCCACTATCAGCACATTATCAAGTGAGCTACTTTGCCAGCCCAAGGCTAATTAGTGTCTTTAATCTGGGGACATGGAAGAAGCTTTCCTATGCTCTAAAATGCCATCCCCCCCAATCTAGACAAATACCTGTCCAAGTGAGACAAAATCATTCATGACTCCTGCGCTAACATCCTGAAAAGGCTAGGACTGGGAGCGCCAATTCTACTGCACTCAGCCGTAAAGCAAGAAAGAGGCTGAGTGCACAGCACAAGCCCACCTGATTCAACTTTCTCAGTTGGCTCCAAAGAGGGTGAGGGATGCTACACTAATTACACACTAGGCGTCTTTTTGCAGAAATGAAGAGCATAACTTAAGGGTATGATTTGAGGAATGCAGCCTATATAGAATTTTACAGAGATATCAGGCAATACTTTTTGCATCATGCACTCACTTCCAAATCTGTTTCAGCTTTATCCAGGTTTCATGTACTTTCTTTGTCCTCTTTTCATAACACTGGCTATTTGATAACACTGATTTAAAATCAAACATCATGAATATGAAGTTTCTCCGCAAATAAACGTTACATTACTAGTGAAAACATATGCCCTTCGTTAACCACTAGCCAATTATCCTTTCCTCACAAAATTCTGTTAATTTTCATACTTGGTGTTAAACAACATGACGAAAAGTGATCTCATATAAATATGTCAAAAATCAGCACTGTTTTCCTATTAAAATCTAACTTTTTTTTTTTTTACAACAGTGATCAAAACAGTGTTTTCCACAGGGAAATATTCAATGTGGTATAGATGTACAAAGAAAAACAATCATCTCTATATAATGTTTTTCTCTGGGTGTAAAGCTATTTAGAGAATTTGAAGTAAGGACAAACATGACCACCAAGAGCGGCTGTCACGCATACTCACCCGAGTGGTAGGCCAGTCATACAAAGGACTCTCAAGCGCAGGCTGCCCGGGGCCTGGAAGCAAGGGATTGAATTCCATTAGGACAGGGAGAGCAAGTGGTAGGGCTACTTCCCCCAGGCTCGCCTTATGAGCAGACAGACACACAGCTTCTGGATTCCTCCAGGACTAACAATGAAAACCACACTAGGTTGTTTTCTCAATTCCTATGGAGTGAGTCAGTGGGTCAAAACGGCTTCTCCACTCTGGAGAGGGAACAATTCCTTCAGCTGGACTCACTGTTTCCAGTAACTGGTCCCTCACCCTTTGAAATTGCAGTAACCTGTGGTGAGGCAGCCCACCCCCCCCCCCTAGCTCCCCAACCAGACGAGATCACTGCCCTGTGTGAGGATTTCGGAGGGGTGAGAATGGGCGGGAAAGTAAAGCTAGTTAGGATTTCCAATTAAAATAGTAAGTCCATGAAGTTCCTTCACCTAAAAGGAGCTGGCATAACTTTTTCCTCTGGGACCATGCAGTCATTTCTTTCTTCCATTCACAAAAGAGCATGGAGTGATGCTTAAAATAAGCGTAGAAGAGCAGTCACTGCAGCTCTATAGAAATATTCTGCCAACAGCTTCCTTCTGGAGAACATTTTTCCTCTTCATAAGGATGGCCATGTTCGAAAATTGACAATGATTATTCAGGTAGACTGTGTTCTTAAGAACGCTTCACAGGTGTCTGTCTGTGGGTCCCCCAGTTCCACCAATCAATCTCTATAAAGCAGAAGTACTCAAGGGCTTGCTAGCAGCCCTCTGAATCCACGATTCCACGGAAGCATGGTTTGGCGGTGCTTCGGCATCTATCACCTACTCACCGGACAGGCCATTTCTTGTAGCTAGCTACCTTCAGCATCAGAAACCGTCGGCTACTGGCCATGAATCCATCCTCGCCCTAACTCACACATCCAGGCAAATACAACAGACATATTTCTGCATTCCCGGGGGGAAGTTCTTTGGCAGAAGACTAGCAAACTTTTGCTTTCTCTATCAAGAAGAGGGTTTTCTTTTCTTTCTTCCTTCCTTCCTTTCTTTTTTAAAGAGGAGGTTTCGTTTTTAACCTTAAGAAATTTTGTCTGATAAAACCACTAACTGAAAACCTGCCGTAATAAACATGGGATTTCACAACCTTCTTTCCAGGAAAAAAAAAAAAAAAAGGAAGAAAGAAAGAAAGAAAGAAAGAAAGAAAGAAAGAAGAAGAAAAGGCTGTGGCTATTCATTTCTGGAAATGATTCACTGCAAAAGAATTGTCGTTGGAGGGGTGGAGGGAGACAGCCTGGTCTTCTCTGAGGGGGGAGCAGAAACCCCAGGGATGGCTGCCACGTGCCATTCTGACCCCTGATAACAGCCCCCTGAATCACCAGCGCAGGAGATGACACGCCATGAGCAATTTCCCCTTCTGACTCTCTGCGGATACTAACCCCCTATGGTCTCCACACCCTGCATGGAATCCTTTGCTCTGGTGCAAATGTCCAAATCAGTCTGGGAGGGCTGCAGCAGCTTCTCCACCTGTCATCTCGAGGTGGTTGGCAGATCACCAGCATATAGACACTCGCTTCCTCTAAGTATTGCTAGAAGCGCTTAAAATATTTCCTTTTAAAAAAAAGAAGACAACGAAGAAAGTAGGGAGGAAAGCTACACTCGGAGGAGAAGTGACTAACAGGCACGGCAAACAGCATGCAACGTGATCAGTGTTTACCAGCCACGCCTAATTTTAATTTGGTTTCTCAACCCCTGTGTAATTAAGACTGCCAAAAGAGAACAGCTTCAGGACAAAGGGGGAGGGAGAGAGGGAGAGAGAAAGAGAAAGAGAGAGACAGACAGACATTTCACAAATGCTTAGACCTTCCGTGCGCGTGACCAGAAAAGTAATTTTAAGATTTAAGGGAAGCAATCTGAGGCTGGCTGGAGCATTAACCCTTCAGGGAAAGAGACTGAGTTTTATTTATTTGTTCTCCAAATTTTGCAGTGTGGAGATCATGTTCTCGCCTGGGCACAGCCCCCTGGGGGTCAACCGTGGGGGGGGTGTGTTTGAGAAGAAAATGAGGTCTTTCCAGACTTGTCTGAGACAGGGGCGGAAAAACTGTAAGCACCAGCCACATTGAGAGTGAGCGCATGGCCTCCACACCAACACACCTTTTGAAAACGAAGGGATAAAAATGGGACCTTTTGGATTTCTCTTGGGTCAAGCCAAGTCTGATCATTTACACTGGGAGAAGAAGTGGGGTGTCTGAGAAACCGTGCAAAATGAGTAAGAACAATTGCTTCTATCTACCTCAAACAGTACAAACGGTGACCGCTCGTTTTTTTGCTTGTTTGTTTGTTTGTTTTTTGCCTCCAGGGTTATTGCTGGGGCTCAGTGCCTGCACCATGAATCCACTGCTCCCGGAGGCCATTCCCCCCCCCCCCTTTGTTGCCCTAGTTGTTGTAGCCTTGTTGTGGTTATTATTGTTGTTGATGTAGCTCGTTGTTGGATAGGACAGAGAGAAATGGAGAGAGGAGGGGAAGACAGAGAGGGGGAGAGAAAGACACTTGTGAAGCGACTCCCCTGTAGGTGGGGAGCTGGGGGCTTGAACCCAGGTCCCTATGCAGGTCCTTGCACTTTGCGCCACGTGCACTTAAGCCCCTGTGCTACCACCCTACCCCCGACGGCTCTTTTGTTGTTGTTGTTGTTGTTGAGGTTAACAGAAATTTTGTAGAAAAAAAAAAAAAGGAGCTTATATAAACACCCGCCCTTTATTTTTCAGGCTGCAGACAGGCTTCCATATTGGGTGGGAACGGTGTGGGGGAGGGGTTTGTTTATGCAAAAGAGAGGAGGAAAACACAAGCTTCTACTTAAGGAGAACTGGAGAACAAAACCCAATGACACAAACTGCATGCATGTGGTTGCTGCACAGCTCTGAGAGCTGTTGGTTCTAAACACTTTTGCTACTCAGGCCCCAAACTCCTACATCCCTCACTTTTCACCACTGAAGACACACTTGGAGAATATGTTTTAAACACTGTAATGCGATTATGGTTTACACTGAGACATTTTCACTAGTGATGCTTTTTGCCAAACTTGTATTTGCCAAGAGTATAAAGCCATTTTCCATGAAATAAATAGAATCACCTTGAAGATGTAGTACTGTTAACTGGTGTTAACTTAAAGCAGGGCCCCTTGGAGGTGGGGCGCAGCAATAGGGCGCCCACTGTGCATGTGTGAGGCCCTGGGTCCAATCCCCAGCACCACAGTGAGATTAATTAACAAAGAAACAAACCTTCATGGATGGACAATGTTGTGCTCACTTGCTCTCTGTGGATCACTGTCTTATAAAGATACATAGATACAAGGCAGGCAGACAGATTGAACCTGGGAGAGAACCCAGTAGGGCACATCAGTGATACCCCCTTGGTTCTAAAGAAAAAAGAAAAAAAGAATTTCAATCCAACTAATCACACACAACTATCTTTCTGCTCTCATGTCCAAGACAACAAGCCCTTCCATCAATGGAAACATTAAGTATAATGTCAAAAGAACAAGAATCCGAGATAGATAGATAGAGAGAGAGAGTTTAAATATTGACAATTTTTTAAAAACCATCCTTTAATGCCAATCTTGGTGGGGAAAAAAAAAGCAGTGGTTAGAGGACTGACAGCTAGGGGCTCAATTACGAGGCTATCTCAGTGCCTCCACCTCGGTGGCAAGTGAACACAGGCCACCTCAAGTTCTACAAGCTCTTGTGTCCCTGGTGAGGGTTTCAGACTGTGCTTTACAAGAAACCCCTCTAAAAGTCCTGCATGACCACTGCAGAGGTTTGAGAAAGAGACATCAGTGACCAAGAAGCGATGTAGTAAATAGAGCACATGCCCAAGTCCGAGGGTTTGATTCTTAGCACTGCAAATCCAAGACTGCTTTTCCGGCCAAACCTTCCCTGCCCTGGATAAAAATGAAAGACAAAGATGTAGAGCAGATCAAAAGAGAAATGAAGAGCACGAAATCCACGCTTGGGGGAAAGGCATACAGACTGTGGCCCCAGAGGAAGCTGCTATTCAGCACAATTCCTATTCATTTGAGGACCACGAAGGGTTATTTGCAAGCCTGCGTATTTAGAACGGGATTGTACTACAGTGATGAAACAGGTTTCCCTGTCTGTCATCTGCTATGCTGCACACATCACTCCAGTCCAAGTTTCTAGCGTTGGGGAGTGTTGGGGGGGGTTCCTTTCCTTATTTCAGGACCAACTTCTCTGCTCCCCGATAAGGTAAGACCCCGCCACAACCATTCTTCCCGTGCAACATGGAGAAGATATGCACTCTTCACCGGCACCTTCCATAAGGCAGGAAGGAAAGCGGCTTCATGCGTGCAGGGCAGCAGACCAACGGCAGTCAGAAGACTCTGGGTTCAAGTTCTAGCCCTCTCCCTGAGGATATCATTTGCTCCAGTTTAGATCACCCAACCTCTTTAAGCCAGGTTAGTCATCAGCAGTAACAGAAAACACACACAGCCATGGCACTACTTAAGAGTCCCAGCCCAATGACTCCTGCAACCCTAAATTCCATTTAATTTCCATCCTACAGATAACAACACAGAGGACTGGGAGTAGGGGGGAGTAAATCAGCTCCAGTGTTCTGGGGTCTGCTTCCAGCATCACAGCCCATCACAGCTGGTTCAGGTACATGGTAGGTGAATGAGAATTTATGAAAGCCTTTTGAAAACTTCCTCAACAAGGCAGATTTTTCAGTCATGGCTTCAGGTAAATGTATTCTCTGCAGAAATTTAAAAAAAAATCTGTAAAAACTAAGTACTCTAAATGTTACTGTAAAACATTAAGTTTGTCCTCCGAGAGAGAAACTGATTTGTGCAGATTTTTCATTTGCAACATCTTGTGGTTCTGAGTGAAAGGAATTTAGAGATCTCTGTTTGCTTTTTAAAGATTGATTTTGTGGGAGGGGAGGGGAGGGGAGGGGAGGACCACATGACACATAGTGGTTCAGTACATGACTGAAGCACCCAAGACTGACGTGTGCAAGCCCCGGACTCTATCTGCAGTGCAACCTCCCCAGCCTCAGAAGATGTTGTGTTCAGTCAATGTGGCTGAGTGAGACTCACAGAATTAAAGCTTGAGCCTTTGTGCCATCAATATAACTCCTCGAGCAACGTCGTAAGATCTAATCTCAGTCCCAGGGGCCTGTGAACATAGCTGGAACTGAAATCCTGGCTCAGGGATTCTGATCTGCCAGGAATCAATTCATTCATGTGACGCATGTATGTGTAAGACTAATACACACACACACACACACACACACACACACACACACACACACACTCGAATCTGTTTTCGTTTTTCCACTGGAGGATCCTCAGGTTTTAAGAAAAGAAAGCTGAGGGGGACTGGGTGGTGGTGCACCTGGTTGAGTGCATGTTACATACAGAGTGCAAGGACTTGGGTTAACAAGTCCTCAGTCCCCACCTGAAGGGAGGAAGCTTCACAAGTGTTGAAGCTGTGCTGCAGGTGTCTTCGCTCTCCCCCTTCCCTCTCAATTGATGTCTCTATCCAAAAATAGATGAAATGTTAAAAAATAAAAGTTTAAAAAATTTATATGTATTTATTTTCCCTTTTGTTGCCCTTTTTATTATTGTTGTAGTTATTGTTATTGATGTCATCATTATTAGATAGGACAGAGAGAAATGGAGGGAGGAGGGGAAGACAGAGAGGAGGAAAGAAAGACAGACACCTGCAGACCTGCTTTACTGCCTGTGAAGCAACTCCCCTGCAAGTGGGGAGCCAGGGGCTCAAACCGGGATCCTTACTCCGGTCCTGTGCATAACCCGCTGCACTACCGCCTGACTCCCTGTTATTTTTTGTTTGTTTGTTTTTTTAAGAGAGAAAGATGAGGGAGGGGTCAGAGAGATAACTCACTAGTAGGATGGGACGGTTCCTTGCAGCCTAGGTGCAAGTCCCAACACCATGAGGGAGTGCCGTGACACTGGGGGGAGCTATCTATATGAAAGAAAAGAAGGCCCAGGAGTAGCAAAATCACTCACTTACACACACACACACACACACACACACACACACACACACACAGGAGGAAACAAAGATCTGTCTCTCTTCCTGTTATTTTCTTTCTTAAGTGAAATACAAAGCCTCTATGATAAAAATAGCTGAAGCTCTGCCCAAATCTGTACTGTCTCTCTAACTTGCTGATTTGGAAGCCTCTTTTGATGTTAGATAAATCCTCTTGCCCACATGTAAACTGAACAGAGCATCCAGATCCAGAGTAATGGGGGGGGGGGTTGGGGATGGGGGCTCCTCTGTCAATAGTGAATCATGATTTGCCCATTTACTCTTAAAGTCTGGTTTTTAATAATTTCACTTTGAGTTCTTGACAACGGCTCTATCTCATGTTGGGTCATGTCAAAATAACTGAACATGCCTTTTCCTGATACAAAGATACCTGCTGGCAAGAAAGCTAAGAGAAAGAAACTGGACCAAGTACTGGTGCTTTTTCCACTTAAGAGAGCAGAAATTGTGGGAAATTGATGTGCATCGAATTTATAAATCAGCACGTTCTCCACTCCCACGCCCCCCCCCAAAAAAAATCTGGCATGAAGTAAACTCCCATACTGCTCTCATAATTTTATTTACTTCTGTCGTAGCTATTTACTCACTTTCTGTCATGTCAATACAAACTGGCTGAAGTAGCAAATAAAGCAAGCCAGTAAATACATACATACATAAGTAAATAACAACAGGTAGCATGTGACTACAGGCATAAGTATTTGAAATTCGTACTTCAATCTAAGATGAATCATTCATATCATTACCATCTTGGGTAGCTAATCTCCACTATGTCCCACAGGATGGACTTCAAAGACCAAAAAGAGCTTAATTTCTGGGTTTACAAGGTTTGTGGTAGTTCTAAGGATGCCTCCCCGGTATATATGATTCTGCACTGTACCTGCAGGATTTATAGTCTAGAGTTAAGAATGTCAAGACTCAAACAAGCTTCCAAATTTTTCGGCTTCCTTCTGGGAGTGTGGTGGGGAAAGCAGAGCCAGTGTAGACATACAGAGAGAGAAGAAAGTGTGCACGAACAGATTTGTTTACAATGCAGGGCCCAGCAAAGTCTGTCTCTCAGCGCCACAGCAGGATGCAGCCAACAAAACAAACACACAAGAAATCTATGGGAGAAGTGCTTCTTTCTGATGAAGGTGTAAAACACTGATTATAGCTAGGCAGTGAGCTATAACAGTGTGACTGAGTCATGAATTGGGAACATGCCCACCCTCTGCCTTCTACACAAAAGAGGCGCATATTATTATTATATATTACATATACATAAACACACACACACACACACACACACACACATATATATACACACACATACATATTTAACAAAGGTTTACAATGGTTTCAACTTTCCTTCTTTGCATTAGAGTCTCAACATTTGTTTCTTCAGTACTGGCTTTTCTTCCTACTTTTATTGCTCAACTTTTTTTTTTTTAGGGGAGAGACACCACAGCATTGACGCTTCCCCTACAGCTAATTAGTACTCTCATGTGGTGTACTAGGATCTCACACCATGGTTGGGTGCATAGCAAAGCAGGTGCCCTACCAGCTGAATGAACTCAACATCACCAACTACATCCTGAAAAAATATCCATCTGGAAAGCTGGGAGATAGCTCATGTAATAGTGTATATACTTTGTCCTGGGTTAAGGACTCAGGTTTGGTTCTCAGTACCATGTTAAGAGCACCATGGAACATTTTTGAAATGTCAGGGGCAGTGCAGTGATGTTTCACCTCTTATTTGAATTAAAAAAGTAAAATATTAAAAGTAAAAAAAAATTTGGGGGGCCAAAAACCAAAAACAGAACAAGAAAAACCTAAACAAAAATGCAACATACAGATGTGGTTTATGAAGCTGTACAAATCGATTCCTTAAATAGATCAAGAAACAACAAATTCTGTCCATTTTAATTTAAACAATTTTATGATGATCGGCCAGATTTGAGAAGTTTGGTCTCTTCTTCCCTGAGTGGAGCTGAACCAACTGGTAACCACCCAGCTTTTCCAGCCCCTCCCCAGCCCAGGCTCTTAAGTGTGTTGCCTCTGTCTTCTTCAGCCCACCTGCAGTTAACAGAACATGGTGGTGGTCCCTTATGACTTTGGATTGTTCCTAGATAATGGTGACATTGTCTTTCTATGGGTCACTTGCCAAGAAACAACTGGTAGGGTATAAATCAAAAGACAGGAAGATTAGGTTCTAAGTTTGGCTCTGCCAGATACAAAAACCAAAGAGATGCTAAGGAAGCTATATACAGCACTGCCATAGTGTTCAATGGCATAAATTAGTGGCTGCCAGGTCATATGATCTCATCTGTGACATATACCATCACTGAACATAATCTGAAATTTAGTTTCCTGTGTCACTGTACTCAAGACTCCTCACTGACTCCACTATTCCTAGAGGAAATGAGGCATGCTCTTCAGCTTGAATTCCATGTGGAAGTCTCATCCCATGGAATGTGTGAGGGATCACACAAAACCCTCAGAGGAGTCAATTCCTGAGCTACAGGCACTACAGTGCATCCATCCATCCATCCATCCATCCATCCATCCATCCATCCATCCATCCATCCATCCAGAGTTCTACATGCATGGGCTCTACTCCTAATGACTACTCTGCTTGGCTAGTTTTATTACCCTTTGTTACACATTAAGAACCCAACCTATTCAAGATTATATAACCTTGCTAGGTGCTGTGCCAAGAACGGCATACAGATGTGGTTTATGAAGCTCACTGCATTCTTATAAATGTAACATCACATGCTGACACACACACACACACACTCCTAATTACTTTTGATTTTACCGTTCTCTGAATCCCCATAGTGACTAGGGAACTGTACAAGGAAGCAAAGGTCCTAACCACTGAAATACATTCACTATAAATATGAATAAACAATAATGCTTAGTCTTCGTCAACATTTTGGCATCTGTTCCTGTTCATTCCCTTGGCTGGCTAGTATCAAAGAGTAAAATAAAAGGCAAACGTGTGTAGTTCATCTGTAATGTGAAACATCGGGTTTTCATAAAGTTGACAAAGTGTCACCGGAGGGCAGCTCAAGTCATACACAGTCAATGACAAGCAAGGATCAAAGGGAGTTTCAACAGTTAACAAAGGAGGAAGTAAAGTCAACAGGTATGATTACAAGAGAGGTAGACTCTTCGAGTGAATGATTTGTATATCCAGAGATTAAAAGAGGCCCTGGGGAAAGTTTGACTGTGTATTTTTTTAAAAAGTCACCCCCTTTTTGATACCGTCATATATGTCCATATCCAATCACTAGGAGACAGCTTGGAGGTTAGCTCACTTTGTCACTTGGCTGAGCACAGACTCTGGGTGCCTGAGGGTCCAGATTTGAGCCCCCAACTGCCACTCAGGAACATCACGCAAAGGGTAAACATCACAAGCAGTGGAGGGATGCTGTAGCATCGTTCCTCTCTCTCCCCTTCTCCCACCCCCCCTTCCCATCTAACCTCTATTGATAAAAGGAAGGAAGGAAAGGTTCACTGGCATACACAGAAGAGACATACAGAAGCACCACATCCATTCCTGGAAATGCCTGCTCCCACCCACTCGGCCATGCTGTCCAAGGTGCTTCCAAGTGGTGCCTTATTTCCTCAAAAACGGTGAAACTAGGCCTAGAGGTACCACGATCCTTGCTGACACAAACTGTATACATACTCCTGTGTACAGAGTTAGATGGTTTGGTTTCAGCAAATTGCCTTCAATCAGAGCTTCAGAGAAGGGCTATTTTGAGACAGATTTAATGGGATTTGTAATGTAAAACCTCAAGTGAATATTTACTTAATTGAGACATCTCTGGCATACAATGTGTGGTGGTTGTGCTTTTCTCTTAGTGCCTATAATGTCCGGCCTCCAAGAATCTAATAAAAGGGTTGTCTCCCTTGCCAGAAGGAAAGCCAAGAAGGCAAAGCTTCAGAAGTTTGAGTCCTAAATCAGAGAATTCTGACACATTCATGAAGTGAACAGATTATTATTAGTGAGCTGTTGGCCTTGCAAAATTATTGTCTGCTGCAGGGATCTCGACTTGCTACTAAAGAGACAGAAGTTACCCAATACTCTGAAATGGCTCCTCACTGTAAAGTAAAAAGTACCCAGTTGAAGAGCTACCCAGAGCCCGTGACCCATACACTACAACAGAGACTCTCTCTCCATACTTATGCCAAAGGAGATACAAGCTTGACAACTCACAGTGAAAACAATACTTAGGTACACACAAGAAATCTTCGTAGGCTTCAGAAACTAGGGGTCAGGGTAAGCGGAAGTGGGATGGAAAGGGAGGGGTGGCAGGCCGAGGCTTTGAACTCTGATGCCAAAAGATAATTTAACACACAGCACTGGCTTAAACAAACATAAAAAAAGTTTTTGTACTATGGACCCCAAACACAGCACAACACTGCTGCCACCCTGCACACCAACGAAGGTCGCTGGTGGTGATGCATTCCCTCCTTTAAAACTCAAAGCAGAGCTGCACCGCTGGTCCACTTACAGTCCTCAGAAGCCCTGAAGCCCGTGCTCCGCAGCCTGGGTGGAATGCTTGTTTTGGAAAACATTCAGCAGAGTGCATTTGGTTCCCTCCATTTAAGCAGGTCACCCAGGCTCTGCCAGACAGAGCGTTTTGGATGCCTGAGAAACAACAGCTTGCCCAGGCTACCGATGCAGAGAGAGGCCACAGTTTCCTTTTTCTCTGCTTTGAATGGCAGCCTTGACGTCATAGCAGCTAGGAACCACTGGAGGGACAAATAACAAAGGCGCCAGCCAAAAAAGTGCCCTGCTCTGCTGTGGGGTCATTTCAGTCTACCTCCGCTATCATCTCTGGCTCCAAGTGTCGTCATGACCAGAGGTGATTGGCTAGAGTTTAAAAATAAAAGGCTGTCTCCAGGCTGATCAAACAGACCTTTGACTCCCACTAACCATCACCTTGTGGAAGGCTGGATAAACTTAGCATTTCGGATAAAGCAGACTTCTCAGGGGATGATGTAGTGATCTGCTAATGGCTCAGACATCTGCCCTTGCCCTGAGCAGAGAAGCTTTCTGTCTTTCAAAGCAGATCTCCTTTGTTTTTATACAGATGGGCTTTCTTTCTTTCGATTTTATTTATTTACTCATGAGAAATGATAGCAGAGAGAGAAAGAACCAGACATCACTCTGGTACATGATGTGCTGCCGAGGACTGAACTCAGGACCTCACACTTGAGAATACAATACCCTATCCAGTGTGCCACCTCCCGGACCACAGATCAGCTTTTTTTCTTTGCTCCTCTCTTTTTTCCTCTCTCTCTTTCAGGCAGAGACAGAGAGAAACTGAAATAGAAGGGAGATAAAGAGAGAGACAGGCAGGAGTCGGGCAGTAGCGCAGCAGGTTAAGCGCATGTGGCACGAAGCCCAAGGACCGGCGTAAGGGTCCTGGTTCGAGACCCTGGCTTCCCACCTGCAGGGAAGTCGCTTCACAAGCAGTGAAGCAGGTCTGCAAGTGTCTATCTTTCTCTCCCCCTCTCTGTCCTCCCCTCCTCTCTCCATTTCTCTCTGTCCTATCTAACAACAACGACATCAGTAACAACAATAACTGCAACAACAATAAAAAACAAGGGCAACAAAAGGGAAACTAAATAAAAAATTTTTAAAAAAAGAGAGAGGGGCACCTCAGCACTGTTTTACCACTTGTAAAGCTTCCCCCAACCCCCACAGATAGGGACTGGGGGCTTGAACCTGGTTTCTTGAGCAGTGTATGTGTGTGCTCAACCAATTGTGCCACCATCTGCTCCCCTCCCCCACCTCAACTTATCTAAGCTTAGAGGGGTTGGCTCCCATGAAGTCCTGGAGGAAGGAGACAGTACAAGCAAGTAGAAAAAATTTGCAAGAGGCCTACCTCCCTTCTTTTCTAGAATAAAAACAGCATTTTAGGGAGTTTATCATGTACGTTGAAGCAATTAAACATGCACCTTAGCTCCTAGCTGCAGGTGTGTGTGTGTGTGTGTGTGTGTGTGTGTGTGTGTGTGTGTGTGTGTAAGAATTCTGAAACTAAAGTTTAACTCAAGACCCATACAACAGAATAAATCCTCTGCTTTCAGGTGATCCTAAGCACCTCTTATCTTTCATATGTATTGGGGACCTATCTTGAAAAATGATCTCTGGACTCAAAAGGTTTTTTTACCCAATAGATAACAAAATCTGTCTCTTATTTTTACTGTTAAAAACAAAGCAAAACAAAATAAACAAACAAAACTCATACAATTGTATCTGGTGATTAAAATAATGCAGAAAACATCAAGATTTTGTTTTATTAACTATGCATTTTTTCAAAGAGCAGTCATACTCAAGTAGTTAAACTTATTCTAGTCCTACTCCTACTTTTATAAGAGTTTCTTTTTTATAGCTTAAAGACTATAATTAAATTTCCTCTGAACTAAATTATTAAAACTTAACATTTTCAAGATGAGGATGACTGCATTTCTCAAATTGGTGTTTTCAAAAAAGGGGGGAAAATCTAATAAAAGGGATATGAGAGAATGAGATGGAAATTTTTTTCCTAGCTGTATTTTAACGTTTTAAATATTCAAATTTCTGGTTATAAACCACAGTCAACAGCCAGTCATTCATTAAGGAGCAGCTATTGAGAAGGCAATATTTAACAGAGAGAGAGCATAAAAAGCATGCTGTAATTAAGACCCTGTACACGTCTTCGCTTCAAGGCAAAGCTGTGTCCATCTGGGTACTTAGAAGGTGCCAACTACCACCGGGATCTAGATTTAACTCATCTAATGCCCCTTCTTTCAAGGGATAAGGAAGAGGCAGGTGTTATGCAGAGACGTCTGTGTTGAGAAATCAGTTCTGAGCCAGCTGAGCTGTAATCCCAGCAGGCCTTTCTCCACAGGGAGGTGGCCTTCCCCAACAAGCACACTCTGTAGCCCACTGAATCTTTGCAGGGACAACTGACCCCCATCACTTTTTTCAGTCTGAGGAAACTGACAGGACTTTGCCGGGAATTCTCCTTGGGATGAGATGGATATTGGAGACACTACAGAAAGGAACTCTTACTTTACCAATTCCTCTTCTGAAAATGATAGACTGTGTATATCCCTGTTCTAATCGTTTGCTGAATAATTAACCAGGTTTCTCCAACCCCAGCCCCCCAACACACACTGGTGTATCACAACTCAATCATCCAATTTTGTAACATTACATGTGAGAAATTAGTTTTCACAGACAGATGATACTTTCCTATCTACTCTTTACCTATATGCAAACAAACTCATAATAATAATAATAATAATCTCCAAGTGTTGTTCTGCACTAGAATGCTTAAGTCTTCATATTTATATAGCCATTATCTAACAGATAGTAACAGCATAGCTCTGACACGATCCTTAGTTTCTGAATATGTACATAGAGTTAGCACAAACCAGGTTTAACTGACATTTTCTTACATCTTTTTTCCTTTATCTTTTCCTCATAACACATCACAGCTGTAATAGCCTCTGTAAACTTCCTTGACACCTGCTTAACTTCCTTGAAGGCAGGAAAAATGCCTGTGATGTATAACACTGTTGACGGCTGGAAGGAGCAAAGGGAAAGGATAAGGTAGGAAGAGGGGAAGAAGAGTGAGTTGGGGTGATGGGCAAAAACAGGAAGAGAGTAGGAGGAAAGGAGGATGGACAGAAAGAAAGTGAACAGCAATTGGCTGGTTTCAGTAAACAGAACCAGGACTTCTTCAATCGCATCAGATGCCTTTATTCATAGGATTTCAAATTCTTTGTAATTATCACCTCATCAAATCTCATAATAACCATGAGACCTTTTAACACGACATGAAAAATCATAATCCGACAAAGAAATGAGGGATAATTCATTCCTAGATCTTTCATGCTTCATTGACACAACATTCGATGTAGTAGACTGTCTTGCTTATCCGTCTTTCAAGTTATCTGTGTACTAAGTACAGAGATTGATGCATTCTTCTTTCCAAGTGGAAAGTTTAAATATTGTGATAAGGTGCCCAGGAGAGATGGCTGAGAGGTTAAATTGCATATCTTACCATGCGTGAGTCACTGGGTTCAATCCCAAGCATCACACGGAAGCAGCAAGGATAGAACTAAGGGAGTTTTACAGATTGTAGAGAAATGACTTAGTGTCTCTTCTCTCTGTCTCCCATTTTTCTTCTCCCCTTCTTGTCTTTCTCAAAAATACAGAATAAAAACTGGGCCAAGGATATGACTTAGCAGTACCACCTTGGTTCACCTCTACACCACAGGGGAAAAACTTGTGATAAAGGTCCAACGTCTCACTGATTTGTATTCCTTAACATGTCTTGGAAACACAGAGCCCTGTTTTTAGCTCTGGAGAGATTTATGTAACACAAGAATCAGTTTTCCAGAAATTCCACCTACACAAACATGCAACTTCTGGTAAAGGGACATCTCCAAATTAAAAAATCATTTATCAGCAATGACCAGAATCACTGGGGACAGAGGACAACCTCAGACCAACAGCAAAAAAGCTAGATTATGTTGCAGGGAAGATTCTAGGGAACCTGTAATGTTCAGCTCCCAGGGGGTGGGGGGCCATGTCTGAGGCATCCTTCGTCATAAGCCTATCCTTATGTGGGCACAGCAGCATTAGCACAGCAAAGCCAAGGGCTAGGTCCCTGCCCCAACACACTCCAGGAAGAGAAGCAGAGCCCTCACCTGGCCCAATTTTTTCATGGCTCCCTGCCTGCTTCCCTCTCGGTGAAGGCAGATCTGAGCAGGAAGATCTGCCATCTGCAACTGCCTGGGAAGGGTGATAATTGAGAGAACAGAACACAGACCCTCAGGTTCCTACCCTTGGGGGAAAAGTGCATTCAACCCCAACTCTCATCCTCGAAAATGAGCTTTCCTCCAGTAAGAACTTCTCTCAGTTATTTCTCAATCAGTGTCTCAGAACACTATCACTAGCGGACAGTCTACGATATAGCCAACATTCTTCTCATGACAGAAACACTCAGTCACTCCCTTCACTCTCTCTGTTCCTGAGGTTTGTACTTCAGAGTCACTTCTCCCATCTTCTGGGTGCCTCCCCCTCCCCCCACCCTGCCACTCCTTTCCTTGACTGATAACCGTGCATTCGGGACAAAGTACAAAGTACAAAGCTAGCTAACTGCACCACACCTGTCACCTAGCAAGAAAGGCAGAGAGGTTCCAGACCTGACAACACCAACAATTAACCTGAGTCTATTCTGTATCTCAGTGTCCCAGGACTGTGGCCCCCTCCCCAACCAGCTGTGACCAGCTGACTTGGTGGTGGTGGGGTGACAGGACACCACACAGCCCAGTTTCATCTGCAGGCATGTTCTCTGGGGCTGCTATGGCCACAGCTGAGGTCTTAAGCCCTCAAACAAGCCCTGGCAGGAGGTGGAACCCAGACCCACAACCCATGATCTAATTCTAGTGCCAGGGTAGACTGTCAAAGGCCCTCAGAGCAAACTGTCTTTTCTCTGGCTGGGGCTTGGCTCCCTAGCTTTAAAAAAAGCAGGGGGAGAGATCCTTAGTATTTACGGCTGTAAAATTAAGCGCTTTCAAATTTCTGCCAGATCCCTCAGAGAAGTGTGGTTTATGAACACCAAAGACTCTGGCTGCTGGTCCACTACAGATTCACTGGGTGGCTTCAGCCAAGTAATTTAAATCCAGCCGCCAGCCTTGCCAAGAGCACAGAAAGGCTATGTGGTGGGCGTGCAGTGCCCTGTAAGGCTGGAGTGATATCTGTATGACAAAATGGGACCTGGAAATTTCTGGAATCTTTGAGGGTAAAGGAACTGGGTGAAACCCATTATCTAGAGGAAGGGCAGCAACACTGAAAACAGTTCTGAGGACACTCTAAGGACACAAACCCTGGGGTCTGCCCTTTCCGAGTTTTAACTTTTGAATCTGTAAAGAATGAACAAACAGTACCTCCGCACCATAGGTCACTGAACTAAGCGAAGATCAGTGGAGCTAATACATGTGAAACAAGAACTAGATAAATATCAATTATCAGCGAAAAAGCTAATAAAGTTATAACTGGGTAAGTCTATTCTTTTCCCAGTTTACAAAGCAAACTTAATACATGGCTTCATTAGTACCTCACAAAATTCCACGAGAGGCACAATAACATCACCTAATGCTTGTCATATGGTCCTTTAGAGTTTGCAAGATACCTTCTCTTGTCCTCTTTGAAACCTATCCTCTTCACATACTCTTTTACAAGTGGCATGTCAAAGTGACCAGGCAGGTGGTGGTGGTGGGGGGAGCATGATTAACACTTAAAAGGAGAAAACAGTAACATGTAGGGTGATGTCATTACTTTAGATTTTACATGCTGTAGCTGCATTTCAGACCTGGCTCCGGGATTACACACTTAGACGTCCGCCACAGAATTCTAGAAGCCATCTAAAGATGCAGGATGGCTTAAGCGGAACTGCTCACCTCCCTCCTCTCTTTGCCCCACCAATGGACGAGCAAACTGTGATATTTACACACTGGATTATTTCAGCAGTTTATACAAAGGAACTGCAGCTATATCTCCAACAACACGAATAGGCTGTACAAATGTAATATGGAGGAAAAACATAAGCTGCCAAAAGACACATATTGTGTGACAATACTTTCCATGCCCCAGAATAACTTCAGCACTGTGCATTTACACGATGCACACATACATACATACATACTATATGTACATATATATAGTAATATGTAGGGTTGCCATATATGTTAAAAATCCAGAGAATTTATAAATATAAACTACAGAATCTTGAGGCAGATGCAGAAAGAGAGGAACAAGAAATACAAAGAGATTCTCATGTATCTTAACATTCTAATCCTCAAACTGAGTGGGGACTTGCTGGCTAACATTTTTACTGTGCATTAGGATGAACTCCTAGTATCAGAATCACCTTTTGTATCAGATAATCAACAAATTAAAAGAAGCCGGGAATGTGATCCACAAAGGTGAATTGTGTTAAAAGCTACTCATAACTTAACAGAGTGAGAAGTGAGAAGAAAAGTAAATTTTGCTAGAAACAAGAACGAGCTGATGGATACTAATACAGTTGGTTCTGGGATACAACTATATTAAGGAGGATGAAATACATAGATCAAAAAAAACCTAAGTATTCAGGTCAGAACAAAGTTATTCAGGATATACATATATATAGACATATATATATATATTGAGAAGGGCTAGGCTTCCTGGGAAAAAGAGAGTGTGGCCCTGTTTATCTGCTATCGACTGCTCAGAAGGTGGACAGCCTAAGGTCACCAAGACTGAAGAACGTCTGCTGCTACCGTGGGCCTCTCAGAGCTGAGGCCCTTTCTACCAAGAAGAGTTCAGACCCGTTGAAGGGCCTGTGATAGAAGGAGCACGGCCCTGACTATACTTGACTGTAGCTGGCCATTAAAAATGCTTTCTTCTTTCTAAAACAGCAATGCTCTCCAGAGCCATGCTCCACTAGGAAAAGGTAGAAACAGGCTGGGAGTATGGATCAACCAGCCAACGCTCATGTCCAGCAGAGAAGCAATTACAGAAGCCAGACCTTCTGCACCCCATAATGATCCTGGGTCCATACTTCCAGAGGGATAAAGAATAGGAAAGTTTCCAGTGGAGGGATGGGATACGGAACTCTGACAGTGGGAAGTGTGTGGAATTATACCCCTCTTATCCTACAGCCTTGTTGACCATTATTAAATCAATTAAAAACAAAAAAAGCAAAGCTGTGAGTCTGTGTCAGAGTCTATTTTAGATGGGAGTGAGTGAGCTCATAGCAGCTCTGTACATGACATGCTTTGTTTATTTATCTGTTTGAACTGGCATAGAACAACAACAAAATCATTTCTCCTCCCTTTTACCATTAAGAGTTGAATTGTTTAGGATGTCTGGGGAGAAGAAAATAGTTTGATTTAGATTTGGCATGAATTTAGCAAAGAAACATCTTTGTTGCTGGCCCTAAGTTTATGATACCTTGGATGGCGTTAGTCTCTTGGGAGAAGTTGCCACATGTTATAACAGAAGCCATTGGGCTTGGCAAGGAAGAGAAGAAAAGAATTACAATTAAGGCAACACCACTCCTCCATCACGGTGAAAGGATCCGGCCAGAACTACTCCCTGTTCTTTCCCGTGGCTGACCACATTAAGCTCTCTGCCTTTTCAAATCAGATTTTCAACATATTTAAATGAATTCAAACGAACTGAATTTCCATTTAATTCCAAAGACCTTTTTATTCTTCCATTTCCACCCCCCCAAATTAACAATTCAGAACAGATCTGCAAAGAGTGCCACTAAAAAAATCCCGAGTTTGAGAAGGTTGAAAGGGTCCATTTTCCAAATGTACTTACTAGTTTTTTGTTTTTGTTTTTTAATCTCTAGAGAGGCAAGACAAAATTCTGTTTTGATGTGTGCATCACATCCCCCACCCAATTTTAATTAAAAAAATATTCTTACTCTGTCTTGCAACTTTGCCTGGTTATACCCAAACAGAAACTGGCCTAGTTTGAAGCTTTTCAGAGCTGAGCTGAGCTGGGTTGAGGTCTGGTACAAAACAGACTGAGTGAGTCGCCACTGATCACATTCTTACATAGCCCTCGTTGTGGTATCAGCTCTAAAGTGGGGCTTATGACTGTACAGGCTATTTTTTAAGATGAAAAGTAGTATAAGAGGCATACAATCTTGATTTGCAGGAGTATTTGCACAGATCCATGTTATGTCATGAAATGTTAAGTTTTCTTATTCATCAGTTTTATTTTACTCTTTTTAAAGATATTTTCTTCTTGGTGTTTTTATTTACTTATTATTGGCTAGGGAGAGAGGGGGGAAGCAACTGAGAGAAAAGAGGGAGATAGAGGGAAAGAGACAAAGAGACATCTGCAGCCCTGCTTCACCACTTGCGAAGCTTTCCCCCCGCAGGTGGGGGCCAGGGGCTTGAACTAAGGTCCTTGCGCACTGTAATGTGTGGACTTAACCACCACGTGGCTCCTTAGTCATTAGTTTTACAGAGGAAAAGAAGAATATTCAGTGTATGTTGTAGGTCTGTATAAATCACCATACACCTACCTGCACATTACAGGTATGAATAAAAGATTAAGTTGAATTCGGCTTAGTTCTGATTTACATTGTTTGGGCAATCTGATCATGATTTTAGAATTTCCAAGTGGGAAAAAAGGCTTTCGCAATATTGTTGAATGTATTATCACACTTATGAGAAAGAAATAAATTTTGAGGGAAGGAAATGGGACCAAATGTAGTTTTCAAAGTGGTTTCCCACTTTATATTTTATTATAAAAGAATTTGTGATATAAAAGGGACAAACTCATGTATGCATAAGTAATAAAGGCAATAAAAAAATAAATAAACTGAACCAATAAGGTATAGAGAAAGAGAAAAAAGGGGTGGGGGAGGGTGAGAGGGAGCAAGAATGACTGCTTTATATGTATAAAAAAAAAAAAAAAAAGTCCAGGCAATTATAAGAGCTGATGGCCCAGGACGTGGATGTAGCTGTTTTGAGAAGGAAGTTCTGGAAGCAGAAGTTTCTATTCCTTCTCTTGGGGAAGGTGTTTTTTTTTTTTTTTCCCTTTCCTTATTTAAGGCTGTCAACTGATTGAAGGATTACTTGCTTTACTTAGAATCTCCAGATTTAAATCTTAATCCCATCAAAAACACCTTCCCTAGGGATGGACGTCTAAGGCTGGTGTTTCCACAAAGTACTTCAGGCACCATGGCCTACCCAAGTTGACACAGAAAATTAATCAGCACATTCCCCTTGCAAAAGCCATGTTCTCTGCTTCAGAGAAAGCCTACAGACAGCAAAGTCAACAAAAAGCAAGGAATTCAGACAAGGTGCCTATTTCTTTTAGAGGCCAAATCTATAGTCCCTGAAAATCTTCAAAGAGAATCCGTAAGAAGAAGGTATCTAGATGGGAGGGTAAGTCCAGAGTGGCAGTCCAACCACACGGAGGCTCGCAGGCCCAGTGTCTCTAAGGGCCAGACAGAGGCAGACAGGGTGGACAGCACATCAAAAAGCCCTTCTTCCCAGCATCTTGTCACAGAAGGTTCCACATTCAGTGCCCTTTTTACAACAGCTCAAGAATACTACATTCGTGGTCCAAGAGGCGGTACAGTGAATAAAGCATTGGACTCACAAGCATGAGGTCCTGAGTTCAATCCCCGGCAACACATGGACCAGAGTGATGTCTGGTTCTCTCTCTCTCTCTCTCTCCTCCTATCTTTTTTCATAAATAAATAAATAAATAAATAAATAAATAAATAAATTCTTTAAAAAAAAAAAACACTGTATCTTTTGATGGGAGGATCACAGATATCAAGTCACTCAAAAGAAAGAGCCCTTTGTTTTCCAATTAGTGAAAGTTACTGAAAACTCTCCAGGCCAGGGCTGAGTGGGGCATACCACTTACCGTGCATGCATGAAGCCTCAGGTTCCTAGCCTGGTACCACAAGCGAATACTATGACACTGGGCAAACTCCGCAGACTGTGAAGCACGACTGTGGTGTCTCGGCCTTTCTCTGTGTTGCCATCTACAAAAGAGAAAGAGAGAGAGAGAGAGAGAGAGAGAGAGAGAGAGAGAGAAAGAAGGAAAAGTAAGTCAGAATGGACACGGTAAAATCATGTATGCAGGAGCCCTTAGTAAGGTAACAAAACAAACCCCTAAACCTCTCCAGACCTGTTTTGTTTGCAAAGTGAAGTTGCATCAACCCACTCTACAGAACTGTTATTGTGACTATATTTGGCAAAGTGCTTGACTGTGATGAGTTGGGGCTTGGAGGTAGTTTGCATGTGGTAAAACTCACAGCTTACTGTGCAAGGGGACCTGTGTTCAAGTCCTCGGTTACCACCTGGGGGCACAGTGCAAAGACAAAGCTTCACAAGCACTTCTGTGGTGTCTCTTCTTCTCTGTCTGTTTCTCTCCTTCTATCCAGGAAAAAAAAAGTATCGAAAACTCTAGAGTGAATCTGGTGGGCAAAGGATATTAATGCAGTGGTTGAATGGCATTTGTTATTGGTGCCCATCTTCATTCTTATGAGGAGTCATTTATACAGCACATGATTATGTCCAAGGGACTGCTGTACGACTCAGTTGCTCCTCACAGCAGCCACCCTTCAAGAAGTCACTCATTTTATGAATACAGCAGGGGAAGAGTTAACTAATCTGACCAAGGACATATAGCACAGAACACCAGAAAACTGGAGAACAGCAAAAGTTATTACTGGTCACTACCACATTTTTTTTTCTTTTCTTTCCGCTTCAAACTTGTCGTAAGTGTAAATTATACTTGCTGCCTGTACTTAGTGATTTCCATCCACTCCTTGAATAATAACATCAATAAACAACAAGGGCAACGAAAGGGAAAAAATAGCCTCCAGGAGCAGTGGATTCATGGTGCAGGCACCGAGCCCCAGCTATAACCCTGGAGGCAAATATATATATATATATATATATATATATATATATATATATATATATATATATATATATATATATATAATGAGACCGTAGATCTGAAATGCCTGGCATATGATAGAAGAATAAGAAGTGAGTCCTGCTTCCACAATTCTGAAATTTAAACTTCCATCCTCCTCACCTGCAAACCCTTATAGCCCATCAGGTCCCAAATCCCAGCTCTAGAATCTGTCTGGCTTTCTTTGTCCCAGCTGTCTCACCCTCTGTGGGGTTCTTGGCGTGATCTTCCAGGGCTCTCAGAGCACCTCCAATGTGCTTCCTGGCTCAGGTACTCTCATTGCATCCCCCACCACCACCACCAACACCAGGGTCCTTCCAGGAAAAAGATCCTCTTGTCACTTTCCTGACCAGAGTTCTCCAACTGTTCCCAATGACAAGATGTTACATTTCAGTCATTTAGTCATGACGTTCACAGACCACCTGGATCCGCCTTCTATAGACATTTGCTGCTTTCTCTTCCTACCAGTCACTTTCATACATGCAGTTGCCTCGGTTACTGGCCACCCACCCTGCACAGGGCTACCTCCCACCCCTTTATGGCTGTGCTCATGTTTCTCTGACGAGGGCTCTCTTCCTCCAGGTTCTCAATTTCCAGCCTTAATACTCCTTGGCTCTTGGCACTTTTTTTTTTTTTTTTTTATCATCCCAGCCATAGAAAGTCTTTTTTCTTTTCTCTCTCTCTCCAGCAGCATATGGTGTGTTTGACGCACTGATTCCTCCACTTTACACGTTAATTTATCCTCTCTGTGTCTATTCTATTTTCATTAGTGTACAAAACTTTGAGTCCAGGTTCTCTGGAGGTGGCATCATGCCCTAGACCACAGTGTCATACTTGGGAAAATTACTCAGGAGATGGGTTTTGGACCTATAGAATCCCACTAAGCAGCATCTAGCATCTATCAGCCCAGGTTCCAGTCTGCTCCTAGGACAGTCTGGCTCTCTACAAGTAACAGTTAAATGGATTTCATCACTCAGAACATCAAGTGCTGAGTATGGGAACAAAAATTCTGTCCTATCAGAAGAAAATACTGAAGATTTCTCTCTCTCAAATTATAGAGATGCTGGAAGGCTTCACGCAGACCAGCTTCTAGACAGTTGTTCTCAGCAAGAAGTATGGTTAGAAACACATCTGTATAGTTACTATGCTGAAAGGACTCCATTTTAACATGTAACTAAGAATTATATTTCAGGAGAGTCTCCTTTGAGGAAAGCACAGCTATTCTCATAATAGCCCAAGCCTTTTTGGGACTCACCTTTTATACAGCTGCATCTCCTTTTGGCTAAAAAGAAGACGCTTATTGTGGAATAAAAACCTCTCACAAGATTTTCAACTGGTTGAAAATGCAAGTTTCTGAAATAAATCTCAAGTCTCCTCATTGTTACAAGAGATAATATTTTCAGAGTTTTCATTTCCAAAATTCTACTGGTTAGCTACCTTATAAATCATATTAAAAGTTGCTCTTTTTCCATCAAGCCTCCCTTTTTAAAATTTATCAACCCTGCTCTAGCATCACCACACATCTGAGGTATTTCCTGCCAAATCATCTACTGGTATGTAGCATTACCTTTTTCTTTTACGATTTAAAAAATTAAAAAAAAATTATATATTTTATTTATTGACTTATTTTCCTTTTTGTTGCCCTTGTGGTTTTTATAGTTGTTGTGGTTATTATTATTGTTGTTATTTATGTCGTTTGTCAGGCTAGCGACACATGCACTCGTGCATGAGAGAGAGGGAGAGCGAGAGGGAGAGGGGGAGAGAGAGCGAGAGGGAGAGCCAGAGAGAGAGAGAGAACCCAGAAACCAAGCTCATGGAGAGAGAGAGAGAGAGAGGACCCAGAAACCAAGCTTGTGGTGGCAGGGCAATTCAAATCTTTATTCATCCGAGCCCCTAGAGTGGGACGGTAGCACACCTGGTTAAGCCATGTGGTGCAAACCACAATGGCCGGAGTCAGCCTCCCACTCTGCCTGTCTGCCTCTCCAGGCTGTAAAAAGGAAGAGAGAAGTCGGAAACGGAAGTGACTTGACAATACCATACATGGTTAGGAAAGGGGCGGAAAAAGGTGAAAAAGGTAGGGACTTCCTTAGCAACTGTTGCTAGGGGTTTAACTGGTAGGATTAGTAATACCCTCCGGGCTTGAGGGTAGAAAAAGAATTAAATGAGCAGAATGGGTGGGGGAATAGGGTGGAGGCCTTAAGTCATTTGTTAAGACAAAGCAGAAGATTGATATGTAGATAATAAAAGGACTGGCCGTAGTATCAAGGAATGCAGGGTGGAACAGGGGAAGCTGGCATAATGTTTTAAGGTTTGCCAGGCTCCTGGAGGCAGAAAAATGCAGGGTGCTTTGTGAGGCAGGGAGTCTGACAAGATGTGGAAAACCTTTGGGGTTCCCGTGTCCCCCTTGCTCAACCTCTCGGCAGAGAGAGAGAGAGAGAGACTGACTAACAGGATAGTCACACCCCTCAGGTCAAGCCCTGCCAGGCTCTACCACATCCTTACAATTTCCCTACAGTCATTGCTAGATAGGACAGAGAGAAATTGAGAGAGGAGAGGAAGAGAGAGAGGAGAGAAAGATAAGACACCTGCAGACCTGCTTCACAGCTTGTGAAGCAACCACCCCGCCCTGCAGGTAGGGAGCTGGGGGCTTGAACCGGGATCCTTGCACTTTATGCCATGTGCACTTAACCCGCTGTGCTACTGCCCGAAACCACCCCTCCCCCCACAAAAGAAGTATTTTTTCAGAGTCCAAGTAATGGCACACCTGGTTAAGCCAGGTCTCTGTCTCTCTCTCTCTCCCCCATTCCTCTCGATTTTTAGCTGTTTCTAACCAATAACTAAAGATAATTTTTGAAAGAATCATTTTTAAAAGTTTTATTTATTTTTATTTGGTAGGACATAGAGAAATTGAGAGGACAGGAGGAGATAGGAGGTAAGAAAATGAGACTCCTGCAGCACTGTTTCACTGCTTCCAAAGCTCTCCCTCCCCCCTGCAGGTGGGGGGCTGGGGAGGCCTGAACCTTGGTCCTTGTGCATTGTAACACATCGCTCTACCAGGTGTGGCACCGCACGACCCCTGATATTACCTCTTTACATGTCATCTGCCTTACTGTACTATGTCTTCCTGGAGGTGAGGCCCATGATGGGCTCATGCAGAACTTATCACAGGAATGTGGATGGTGACTCAGTTAGTGTGTGTGACATGAGTCACAAACTCTGGCCTCAATAATGGCTCCTTCTGACCCTCAAAATCCTTCCCCCCTCTACTATGAGCAGTTAAGAAAAAAAAAAAAGAAAGAAAAAGCAAACTCTCAGGACAACAACAAATTAACAAATTCTTGTAATTTCAATTTTTCTTTTTTTTGCCTCCAGGGTTATGGCTGTGGTTTGGTGCTGGCACTACGAATCTACTGCTCCTGGCATCCTTTTTTAAATTTTTTTTTTCATTTTATTGGATAGGACAGAGAGAAATTGAGAGGGATGGGGGGAATAGGAAAGGAGAGAGAAAGATAAGACACCTGCAGACCTGCTTCACTGCTTGTGAAGTGACTCCCTGCAGGTGGGAAGCTGGGGGGCTTGAACCGGGATCCTTGCACAGGTCCCTGCCCATCCTCCTATATGTGGCTAACCAGAGGTGCCACTGTCCAGCCTGCAATTTATTTTTAATTTTATTTAATTTATTGAGTATTGGATAGAGACAGAGAGAAAAAGAGAGAGAGAGAGAGAGAGAGAGAGAGAGAGAGAGAGAGAAAGAAAGAAAGAAAGAAAGAAAGAGGAGAAGGAGCAGCAGCAGCTGCCACCACCCCCCAAAATGTTAAGTTCATCATGCAGGCACCAAGCCCCAGTAATAACTCGAGTGGCAATAAAGATAAAATAAATTCCTCACGGTATTTTAAAAGACAACTTTTTTTTTTGTTATGTGAGTTAAATACATCAATCATGTGACTCTACAGACACATTTTAGAGATATGCTTCATTTAATCTGCTTATTTTGTCCTCTTGAAATAAATGCTGAATGGCAAAACTGATTTGATAGTTTAAACCACAACTTGAAAAGGATAGGGAAGCACCAAGTTGGTTTTCTGAAGTAATTACATAACAAAACCAAGAACGCCAAAGAGCCCTGCCTGTTGAGCTCTGAGGATGGGACAGTGAACAGGCAGTAATCCACGTTGCCATCATCATCCCATCACACAAACAGAAGTCAGCGCCTCTAGAATCTACTACACATGGCTCCTTCCAAAAGTCAACAACACAAGGGCACCTAAATTTCCAAGAAAGATCACTGCAAGTTGGAACTGAAGTGTGTTTTTGAAGAAGGCTTTTTTGTTTGTTTGTTTTCAAATAAAAATACAGACATGACTTTCGAATTTGGGCTTTTCCACAGTTCTATGTCACTTTGAGTTCTGAAAAAACAAGCATATTCTGGGAAGTCCATGCTAGTGGGCAGTGGGGGTAGGAAGAATGGAATGTGGAAGGGCTGGATCTCTGGATGACTACTGACTGCAAATAAAACAAAAACCGCAGGAGTCAGGCAGTAGCTCAGCGGGTTAAGCGCAGGTGTTGCAAATGCCAAGGACCTGTGTAAGGATCCCCTGGTTCCCCACCTGCAGGGGAGTCACTTCACAGGCGAAGCAGGTCTACAGGTGTCTATCTTTCTCTCCTCCTCTCTCTCTCCCCCTTCTCTCTCCATTTCTCTCTTTCCTATCTAACGACAACGACAACAATAAAAAAACAAGGGCAATAAAAGGGAATAAATAAATATTAAAACAAACAAGAAAACCACAAAAATCGCCTTAAGATTTTATAATTTTTCATTTATCGTAATACCTGTACCAGGGAAAGGTATTTCGTATCCTTTGACATGTTTCTGGAAGCAGCACCTATTTCTCCCATTTAGAAAAGTAAAAAATTCAGGTGTGAGAGTTCAATCATTTGTTAAACCAGGATTCCAAGTTAACAAATTTCTCTGACAACTTACTCTTCTCAGAAAGGGGCTGCAAGTCTTAACTGGTCAAATGATGGATAAACAATATGTATTAGTTCAGTCTTTGGTCCATGAGACTGCAACAAACAGGAGGTGACCTGCATACTTGTCATTCTTCCTGTTCTGAGGTGACACGTATGTATCATGACTAATACGCATTCTTGATTTTCATAGGAATAATATTCCTGTATGTATATTCTGCCCCCTTCCCCCCCAGCCAATAACCACATGCTGCTATCTTCCCATCAGGCTCAGAAGACTGTAAATTTTTCTCATGGAAAAGCAAAATCAGTAAAAGCCAACTTCCCATGTTTCCTTCCAGTAATGCCCCCAGGAACAAAAGGGCCAGGGACACCAGCACGGAGATGACAACAAACTCAGACATAATTCAAGCTGAATTCTACATGAGTAAATGTGCTATAATTTTTTTTTTTTTTTCTGCGCAAGTGCCATGTGTGCTTATGTTAGCATTCACTCTGAGACAGACAGATCACCAATGACTTTCTGGGTCACTGATTCAGGAGAAAGCCCTCTATGAAAAAAAAAAAAAAAGAATGGGAGAAAAATAAAGGAGGGGGTTGCTTCCTTCCACCCTGAGCCCCCTACTGGCACGAATGAAAGAAGACAGATGGCAGCCACCTTCCCCTTTAATTATGAGGGGCAGCTCAGAAGGGGACAGCCCTGCTCACTTGGCACCATCTTTAACAACCTTTTAGCCAACGACATTGTACCGGTTCATCCTTGTTTCCCACTGTTCATAAGCCTCCAGCTAACACAGTCTCCATATAACTATAGTTCTGAGCATGATAGATACTATCTTTAAAGAATGAACTTAGGGGCCAGGTGGTAGCACACGGGGTTAAGCACACATAGTGCGAACCACAAAGACTCAAGAATCCCAGTTCGAGTCCCCGGCTCCCCATCTGCATGGCGGTCTCTGAACAGGTGGTGAAGCATGCCTGCAGATGTCTTTCTCTCCCCCTCTCTCAATTTCTCTGTCCTATCCAACAACAACAATGGCAGCAGCAATAACAGAAAGATGACTGCCGCATTGCAGCCACCAAGCCCCAACAATAACCTTGGAGGCAAAAAAAAGAAGAACTTAAATCTGAACTAATCATTTACTGACATTTATTTTGGGAGCCTGGATCATTTCAAATGAAGTACAGACACCCTGAGTCCTGTCACTGGCACTTGGTGATAAAATGTCCATGGCAAGGAGCCCTAAAGGCAGAGTGCACCATGCTAGGTTGAGAGAAGTCTCTGCTGTCTGCTTTCCCTGGCCACAGGACGCTCACACTGCCTCTTGCCAGCTTCAGAGGGCCACTGCTCCCTCACATTCAGGAAAGCCAAGAAAAGTCCGTATTTTGGAGACGCCTATCATGAGGAGATAAGAAGTTATACCCATGTGTCAACAACTGTACTCTAAACCATTAACCAACCCCCCTCCAATAAAATGATATACAAAAAGAAAATCCCATGGTGAGGAAGAATTCCTTTATGAAAAATAATAATTTAATTACAAATCACAAACCAGTCTGCATTTCTGTTTTGCAAAACCACAGAACCTTGCATTAAAGCTACAAATTCAGGCAACACCTCTGGAGACAGGAACAATGATGTGGAGACAGGATTGAAAACTGGGCTGCCGAATGTCTGGACTAATTCTGGAGTGAGGGAGTTGTCCATATAAGGAACAAAGTTCCTCAGTTATTTTCCAAAAGATATTGCTGATAAACCCATTATGGTACATACAATACTTTCAAAAATAGAAGTGGAGAGGTTCAGGTTCTATTGACAAGTTCCCATCTGTTCCTTTCAACTTCATGGAATAGTTTTTCTTCATATCCTTTCCACTTCCTGACAGGACTCCAGCCCATGGATGGAACCAGCACTCTATCCCCCACCCCCTTGCCCTCTATCATGTCCCCATTTGGAGACACTGCTTTCAGGAATGCCTCTCCCAGGGGGCACAGGGTCAGTGAGGTGAAGCTGGCTTGCTAGATGCACTCCTGCCCATGCCACATACAGAGCCTCGCACCTGTGTCACTCGTGTGTACTAATGACAGAGTTCTTGGACCATCTTTAAAATTTTTTTCTTTTTTGTTAATACATTTCAATCTTACTGTCTCTAACAAGCAATCGAGCACGCTGGGTATAGGAAGAGAGATGGAAAACACAGAAGCAGTAATGGAAGTCCTTTAACAATCCTTTAACAAGCTTAATATCCTACTTCCCAATGGGGGGGAGGGATAGGTACCTGCCAGCTATGGAGTGTTAACGGTTAGCAAGAAAAACATGTAGGAGAGACAAACAGTGAAATAAACAAAACTTACTTTGTTTCCAGCATAGAAAGCAGGCGGGTGGGGGTGGGGGGGTGACTCAGTTTTCAAGGCCCCTGCTTTCACTTTACAAGTTGACCATCAGGCCCTCCTGGTGTGGAACTCCAAAATGACTAACTGCACTTCACGGGATACCCTGAGTTCACAGTTCAGTTCAGAAGCACTGAAGACGCTCCAGGGGACTAGGAATCTCCAGTGTAGACCTGGGCAACCTCTGGGTGCTAGGTGGCACCCTGCTGTTACCACACTCATGCCCAGGACACCCACTTGTTACCTCCGGAGCCAGGCAGCTGGCAGATAACTGCTTGGAAGGGTGTCCAGAGGGGAGCCACTGAGATTCTCAGGTTCAAGGTTGAAAAATGCAGTTAAGAACCACAGTTAGTGGTATTCTGCACCACTGAACTTTCTCATCCCAAAAGATACACGGTGAGGAGGGGTGTGTTCCTTTCGTTTGTGATCGGGTTATATCTTGCTCTCTAAAACTGCACTTAAAATCCTTGATGAGAAATATTTTCAGTTCCTCAGCAAAGGAAATATAGTAAAATTCTGTTGCTTAAGTAAATTTAATCTGGTTCTTTTTTTTAATTAAATCTAAAAAAAAAGTGAGGCAAAACAATCCCAAACATATAAATTTGATGCTTGTTTTGAAAAATGACTTCACCCATGTACTGTCCAGCTCATAAAAACAAGCCCTTCTTCCAGCAAAGCAGGACACTTTGACCTTGTTTACTTCGGTGTTTTGAAACTGCTGTCTTGTAACTCCTGACATCACTGGACGTGCATTCGCACCTCCATGGCTGTTGGCCACACAGACTGCCACACACCTATCACCTGCAGTTGCCCCTGGTTGTACAAACACTTCACAGAGCAGCCAGGATGTCTGTGCTCACATTAGACCCACAGGACTCACATGATGCCCTTCGTAAGGGTCACGTCCCTCTGATCATTTTCTTTTCTTTTCTTTTTTTTTTTTTTGACCCTCTGATGCTTGGTCAAGTCCTGGCACCTACATCTAGTCCAGACCATCCTTCCCCTCTGACCCAGAGCAGGGCTTCCTTTCTCCCCGATCGGATCCCCATATTGGCAAACTTTCTGCCCCAGAGCTTTCTGAACAGAAGATCCTGACCTACTTTCTCAGAACAGAAAAAACCCACAGACTTCTCCTAGAAGATAATTGGTTTTTGTTATGCAGCAAGAGTTTTGCATTTCAAATTTTGACAAAGTCAGATTTGTCAGTTTCTCTCTTTCTCTCAACAAGTTTT
Source organism: Erinaceus europaeus (assembly GCF_950295315.1). Classification (NCBI taxonomy): domain Eukaryota; kingdom Metazoa; phylum Chordata; class Mammalia; order Eulipotyphla; family Erinaceidae; genus Erinaceus; species Erinaceus europaeus. The sequence continues at coordinate 101,784,680 of NC_080169.1, forward strand.
GGTATTTGTTATTCCTGAGCTTTGCACTTTCAGAAGTCACTTTCTCTTGCCATTTTCCTATCTGTCTCCCTCCAGTTCTTATTCTGAACATACCAGAGTCAAAGTTAACCATGGTCGTAACCCCTCGATACAAGCCACAATTGAGCTTGGGGATCCCATGACCCACCTCTTTAAATAAGACTACATTCGAATTCTACAATACAATACAGTGCAATTTTATGGAAAGCCATTAAAAACCCACATTTTGCCTTCACGAAATAAACTGATAACATTCTTGTTCCTTTACTGAAACAACTTAAAAAAAAAAACAGAGAAATTAAGTGCTTGAACTATAGTTACCAAGATATAAAGAACTCAAAATACATATCTGAACAATTATAGCCTTTGTCAGAAAGAATAAAAAATAAAAAAAAAGAAAATCCTCAGATTTAATTAACTTAAGAGACCCTCCAAACATCATGCTGTTACTATAACAACTTCAAAACTGCTTTAAGATAATGTGAGGGATTTTAAGAGCCATGTCTAGCCAGCAAAAAGAAACCTACTTTCATTTCTATCAGGCACAAGAAAGGCTACACAGCCATTTATAATTCGGAAATATCAAAATGTTACCTTTGGAGAGAGGCTGCACTCTCCACTCCCCATTTGGATCATGGAAAGTGAAATGAGATCAGCTTTCTCGGCAGTCGGAACCATTTTGATTTCAGCCCTGCAACTCTACCACTCCCACGGTCTATCTAGTTGGTACATTATTTTTATAATGAAAGTCAAGTCTGACTCAATCTGAAAGGGAAGGGACCAAAAAAAAAAAAAAAATCCCTGACAGTCTTTCATTTCCATGTCCAAATACAAATAGGCAAGCACACACTAGCTCAGATTTATTTTTTTTTGTAAGGCATCAATAATAAAAGAGAAAACAGAAGACAGTATTTTCCCCCTTAAAATTGTGCTCCTAGGTATTGAGGCTGATTTGCATTTTACATAATCTTGATGGTTCAATCAGGAAGTGAAAATTTTAAGTGCGTGTGTTATGGACGGGAGGAATCACATGACCCAAAAAATTATGCGGCAGGCTAGCACACTGAGAAAAACAAACTTAACAGGCTTGAAATACTGTCTTTGGGATACACTGAGCCATGAATATTATTCTAATGGGCTTTTAGAAGGAACTGTTCCAAAGAAGAAGCCTTAAAAACAAGCCCTCAAGACATTTTTAAAAACAGTATGAGATCACAGTGAAACATTAAAGTTTAATTAATAATCAGATTCATTTGAGGCTACTTTTAAATGCTGCCTTCCAGTATTAACTAAAGATAAGGCAATACACACTTGTACTCAAGCAAACATTTATAGTACCTATGTTTAAGTTCTTGGAGCTTTATTTAATATATAATGCTGAATATATCTTCTGTGACCACTAGGAAACCTACTTGGTTTAGATTCCACCCAGTTGTATAGATTTTAAGTGGTCACTATTTTATAACAAATACTTCTCTCGTAAGAAAGAGTGAATACCAGTTCCAATGAAATTTTCATCTGAGCTATCCATGTTTGTTCATTTGTTTTTTAAACCAGAGCACTGCTCAGCTCTGGCTTATAGTGGTCAGGGGGATTGAACCTGAGACTTCAGAACCTCAAGCATGAGAGTCTCTTTGCATAGTCACTAGGATATCTACTACTGCCCAAGGTACTCCTGTTTTAACAAGTCATCATTAAATCATATGCCACAGCTATTAGACCACCCTTCAATCACTTTGAATTTCAAGAAGTGGGAGGTGAATGCTAAGTTTATGTTAATAAGTACAATGGATTGACTAAGAGATGACTTTACTATATACAGACTGCTTAAGATAGGTTTTTGATGCTACTTTTTAAAGACAGTATATTATATCAGTATATATTAATTAAAAGGTGTTACAATTCAAAAGTTGGTGGGTCAATGGCTTTGTTTCTTCATGTATCTTATGTTACATGCTAATAAATAGTAAGCTATTAACACCAATATTAATTAGTACAGTTGCCTGCAGGTTTTATTTTATTTCCACCAGGATTATTGCTGGGGTTTGGTGCTGGCACTACAAATCCACCACTCCCAATGGCCATTTCTTCCTTTCTCTCTCTTTCATTGTTTCTCTCTTCTCTCTTTCTTTTTCCTGATTTTTATTAGATAGGACAAGGAGAAACTGAGAAAGGACAGGGAAATATATAGAGAAAGACACCTGCAGACCTGCAGGTGAGGGGTGGGGATTGCAGATGTACTTAACCAGGTATGCCACCACTGCCCCCCCCTTCCTTCCTTTCTTATTTGAAGGTATTTTATCTATTGCTTTTATCATTTACAATAAACTTGGCATTTTTCAAAATGCTTTTTCTATTTTTATTTCAGTCTTAAAAAAATTATACCACATCTCTGGGCAGATTGCAGAGCAAGGTGAGTGAGTTTTGGCCACCTGATGACTAGATTCTCTTTCTGATATTATGTGTACTACACACAGAAGTGGTGAATGATGTGGTGGGGAACAGAAAAAAAAAGTAGAAAAGACTTATCTTTCAGAATGGAAAGTTAAAGTAGATTAAGAATAGTAAGGAAAGGTAAGAAGCACAAATTCTTCAAATAAGTACTAAAGAATACTAACCATCATCTTACCACTTGTGACATGCAATAAATTGCTCACTATAAAGAAATATCCCAATGGGTTCTGTTGCCTAGCTATAACTCATTGAGCATTTCACCCATGAGGTGGTATCTGTATCTCTCTCTAACTGAAACTGGATCCAAGGCTTTTTGACTTTCCCAGGCTGTCATTCTTCTTGAGGTTCAAAGCAGTCTCCAAACTAATCTTAATTGTGGAGAATGGGCTTAGAGACTCACTCTACTGGTCCTTGGGCATGCTATCCTCTCAGTTCCCACCCAGCCTGTGCTTGGCATCACTTTCCAACTTGAAAGAATACTGTAAAGTGAGTTCTGGGCTGAAACAGTACTCTCTTCCTGGTTCCCGCCTTCGGCAAGTGCATTACAGCCTCATTTTCTCCAACAGGTAAAATCAAGCCACAGAATGAAGAAAAAGCATTCTGTTTGGGTTTACATTGTGGCCTTACATGTTTACTCTGGATAAACATGAGAAGATGACATTACTGGAGAAAGAAAGAAAAAAAAAACACAACAGAACTACTGCATCACTAACCTTCAAAATTAATTCTGCAAACATGAAAGAGTTAAATGTGAACAAATGAACTATTTCCAGTTTGAGATAAGGGAAAGTGCCCTAATTTCAAAAAAGTAAGATAAATAAGTAAATAAATTACAGGGTAAGGTAATCTGACTACATAAAAACATGAGTCCCTGGGGCCAGGTTGAGCACACACGTTACAATGCACAAGGACCAGGGTTTGAGACCTGATCCCCACCAGAGAAGCTTTGTGAGTGATGAAGCAGGGCTGCAGGTGTCTCTCTCTCTTCTTCTCTACCTCCCTCTCCCCTCTAGATTGCTGACTGTCTCTATCAAATAACGATAATAAAAATAGTTACAAAAACATGAGTCGAAAATCCGAAATAAAGATAAAACATAGAGGCAGAATAATATGCTTTACATTATGTGTGAGTGCAAAAGTACGTACGGTCCAGGCAGTGGACCAAGCAGTGGTGCGCCTGGTTGAGTGTACATGTTACCATGGAGAAGGTCCTGGGTTCAAGCCACCCCTCCCACCACAAACTGCAGGGAGCACATTTCACATGCAGCAGCAGGCCTGCTAGTGTCTCTCTCTCTATCATCCCCTCACCTCTCAATTTCTCTCTATCTTACGAACTGGGGGGGGGGGGAGAGCAGGAGAGAGAGAAAGGAAGTTAGGAAGGAAGGAAAAAGGGATGGATGGAGGGAGGAGGGAGAGAAGAAAGGGAGGAAGGGAGGGAGATTCTTAGCCAGCACTGAGCCCCAGTGTTGACCCTGGTAGCAATAAGAAAACTAAATAAGTAAAACAGATCCACACCCCCTAATTACAGTAAATTAACATAAAAATGTTGAATTTCAAGGGTAGTCATTAAGATTTTTTCCATCAAACTTACAAAAGATAAATAACAAATAAGAGTAAGCAACTCCAGTGAGGTAAAACAATCATTTCAGGAAACCAGTACCTGTTTATGGACCTTAAACTGTTTTGACTCATGACTATAAATATCTCCTAAAGAAACAATCAGATACACACACAGATTACAGCAACATAAAACTAGGACAACTCAGAATCTGAAAGTGGAGGAGAGCTAGAGAAAAATTGCAAAGTTAAATTATAGTTAATAAAATAAAATAAATGGAGGCAGGGGAGATAGCAGAATGGTTATGCAAAAGGAGTCTCATGCCTGAAGCTCCACAGTGCCAGGTTTAATCCCCCGCACCACCAAAAAAGAAAAAAAAATGCATAGTGGAATCACTATCACTAAGGAAGTTGCAGTAAATTCATCTTAATTTTAAAAGATATTTGTTTGTTTATTATGAGAAAAATGAGAGCAATAGGAAAGAGAAATCAAGAGTCCTGCTCAGTTCTGGCCCAAGGTGGTGTCAGGGACTACACTTGTAGCCTCTGGAGTCTTATGCACACAAGCTGGGGCTCTAAAAGGCTGGCCCCTGGAAATATATATATATTTTATATAAACATATTATATATTATATTTATAAATATATAATATATATTTACAGTAAAATATATTAAGAATGAATTTAAATAAAGGTTTTTTGAGAGTATTTAGAGACATTGGAAAATGTCAAGATATGTTAAGTGAAACTTCTGGGTATAACATAGGACCAAAAAAAGGAGGAAGGAGAAAAAGTGTGCAGGAACAGACAAATGGGGACTAGAGACAGCAGTCGTGAAAAGAGATTAGAAATGGGGAAAGGGGTCAACTGGAAGAACCTCTGAGCTTGCAGGCCTGAGGTTCCCACTCTGATCCCTGGTACCACATACAGAGGAGTGCTGCTCTAGCTTTTGTTGCCCTTTTCTCTGCCTCATGTGAAACACTCTCTCTCTCTCTCTCTCTCTCTCTCTCTCTCTCTCTCGTAATAAATATATGTTCTTAAAAACATTGGGACGAGAGGGAAGGAAGGAAGGAAGGAGGGAGGGAGGGTTAGGACCAGCGGAACAGCTCACATGCATAAGGTGCTGCTTTACCACATGCACAGCACCAGCTTGAGCCTGTCCCCCAACACACTGATGTTAAGTTTTGATACTGTGGGGAGTCAGGCGGTGGCGCAGCGGGTTAAGCACATGTGGCGCAGAGCGCAAGGACCGGCGTAAAGATCCCAGGGTTCTAGCCCCTGGCTCCCCACCTGCAGGGGAGTCGCTTCACAGGTGGTGAAACAAGTCTGCAGGTGTCTATCTTTCTCTCCCCCTCTGTCTTCCCCTCCTCTCTCCATTTCTCTGTCCTATCCAACACAACGACATCAATAACAACAATAATAATAACTACAACAATAAAACAACAAGGGCAACAAAAACAAAAGGGAATAAATATTAAAAAAAAAAGTTTTGGTACTGTGGTCTCATCTCTTTTCACACTGTGCCTCTCTGCCTTTGTAGAAAAAAGGAGTGGGAAAGATATATAAAATGCTCAACAAGCTTAATATGAAGAAAACAAGCAACCCCAGTAAAAAAAGGGGGGGGGCAATGACATGGACAGAAATCTCACCAAGGAAAAGATCCAGAAGGCTAACAGACCTATGAGGAAGTGTTCAAAGTCACTGGTCATGAGAATAATGCAAATGCAAACTACAATGAGATTCCACTTTACTTTACACCTGTGTGGATACCATACATCAGAAAGGGCAGAAACAACAAATGTTAAGAGGATGTGGGGGAGAGGGGCACTTCTGCACTGCAGATGGCAGTGTAAAATGGTCCAGCCATTGTGGACAGCTGTCTGGAGACTTCTCAGCACACTAGAAGTTGACCGACCCTAGGAACCCAGCAATTCCTCTCCTGGGGGATACACCCCAAGGAAACAAAAGCATCTGTCAGAAAAGATCGCTGTCTACCTATGTTCATAGCAGCAGATTTTGTAATTGCCAGAACCTGGAAAGCAACCCAGACGTCCAACATCAGATGAGTGGCTGGAAAAAAAAAAAAAGTGTGGTGTATATGCATGCTGGAATACTATGCAGCTGTCAAAAATGATAAAAGTCATCTCCTTGGTGTGATCTCGGATGAAACTTGAAGATATCGTGTTAAACGAGATACAGAAAGGAGAAGAACAAATACCGAATGATCTTACTTACAAGTGGCACTTAATATATAGGGATAGGGAGGGAAGGAACTAAGTGAAACATGGACTTAACAAGGTATAGTGTATCAAAGCAAAAGACTCTAGGGAAAGGGGGGGGAGGAGTTCTGCACTGTAATTTGGGAAATTTTCAGTTTCTTCTACTAATGTAACAGCACTATGTTGCTCTAGCAACTCATCTGCTGCCAATTCTTGTTGTATTAGAATGTTGCATTTTAAAATAAAAATTAAAAAAGGGAGGGGCTGGTTGGGAAGAGAGAGGGAGCCTTCATGCCATGTGTGCAACCCACGTTTCCTTTTTTAATTTAGAGTCTCAGTCCCACAGAGGAAGACAGTGAGCTTGACCACTTTCCAATGCACGGTTGCACGTATGGCAAAGCAGTACACTACCCAAGTGAGCTATTTCACCAGCCCTGAAAGCACCTTGTAGAACCATTTGTGGGGGTGGGGGTGCACCAGGTTGAGTGCATGTTACAATGCCAAGGACCCAGGTTCAAGCCCACCTGCATAGGCAAAGCTTCATGAGTGGAGAAGCAGTGCTGCAGGGGTCTCTAACCTCCTTCCTATCTCTCCCCCTTTATTTCTGTCCTTATCCAATAAATAAAAGTTTTTTTTAAATGAACTATATATATATATATATATTTTAAAAAGAACTATCTGTATGCCTATGCTCAGAACAGCATTACTCATACTCGCTAGAAGATGAAAGTAACACAACCATCCATTGACCAATGGACAGATTAGTAAACCAGGTCATACCAATACAGTGAGTTATTACTTGGGTGGTGGCACATCTGGCAGAGCACATGCATCACAATGCAGGCAGGCTCGGGGGTGGAGGAGGGTGCCGCAACGCTGCAGGTGTCTCCCTTTAGCTCTCACTCACCGACCCCACCACTCTTCATTTCTCTGTCTCTAGCAAAATCAACAGAACTCAGGCTAGTCCAACACTTGATAAGATGTGGGCAAGCAGTGAGGATATTATACTCAGTGTAAAATGTCCACTTTTAGGTGACCTCCCTAGTCAAAGTAAGGAAAACAGTGATTTCCAGGGGCTGCGAGGAGGGCGAATGGAGAGGTAGGGTTAAATGGGCACAGAGTTTCCAGCCCACCAGGTGAAGGGGTTCAAGACACGAATGGTGGCGATGCCTGCACAACTGAGTGGGTGCACGGACTTGCCTCCCTAGAGCTATACATGCTCACCACGATTTAAATGCATCGATGTCTGTGTCTGTACATGTGGAAGGAAGGAAAGGACGGAGGAGGAGAGAAAGGACGGAGGTAGGAGAAGTCATTTGGAAGAGAAGAATCCTAAGTTCTGACGGTTTCTGACTGGGCATGAGAGGAAGTGTAAGGGATGGTAAAGGGTCAGGCATTAAAATAAAGCAGACCTTACTTCAGACACCCAACTCCTTAAATCTAATTCTAGACAGTCAGCCCAGGAACACGGAGGAGCATTGTATTTAACATGAAGAGAACATACCCGGTTCTCTGTGGTGTTTGAGACCCGCTCATTATAGTCAAGTCTGAAAAAAATTCCCCACAGTAACTAGGAAAGAACCTGCAAGTCCAAGTAGCATGACGGCATTTTCTCATCAGTATGAGGGAAGGCGTAAGTACCAGGGAGATCCTGGGTGCCCTACGAGTGTCCTCTATCCCTACTGCTCACTATTCTCATCTAGTTGGAGCACTGCAGAGCCGGACAAAGGCCCTGAGCGTGTGGCCCAGGCTCTCTCATTAGTACGGCTGGGCTGAAAGACAGGAAGCACAGCTGTGCACGTTCTGTTTTGTTTGTTGCATTTATTTATGTATTGAGCTATCCACGTGTATTTATCTCTACGGTATCAGGACATGATTCTACGACCTCACCAACTCACCTAGCTGCTGATCCCATTTTATTCTGTATTTTTCTATAGAGTGTGACAATGCAGAAATGAACAGAGGGAGAGGTAGGAGACATTACAGTATCACTCTGCCACCCCTAAGTGCCCTTGGTGCTGTCCATGGTGCAGACACATGGTACCAGGGTGGAACCCAGGGTCTCACACATACTTAAGACATACACTTTGCCATTATACTGAGCCTATCTCCTGGCCTTTTATTGTCTTTTAAAGATTTCATTTATTTATTCATGAAAAAAGAGGAGAGAGAGAAAGAACCAGACATCACTCTGGTATATGCACTGCTGAGGATTGAACTTGGGACCTCATGCTTGAAAGTCCAATGCTTTATCCACTGTGCCACCTCCTGGACACTCTCCTGGTCTTCTATGCTTCATATTTTAAATGGATGGTTTTTCAATGGTAGGAAGAGCATACCAAGAATTTTATGTCTACAAGTCATCATCTTTTTTTTTTTTTTTTTTTTTTTGCCTTCAGGGTTATTGCTGGGGCTTGGTGCCTGCCCCACGAATGCACTGCTCCTGGAGGCTGTTTTTTCCCTTTTGTTGCCATTGCTATTTTATCGTTGTGGTTATTATTATTGTTGTCATTGCTGTCATTATTGTTGGATAGGAGAGAAATGGAGAGAGGAGGAGAAGACAGAGGGGGGAGAGAAAGATAAGATACCTACAGACCTGCTTCACTGCTTGTGAAGCAACCTCCCTGCAGGTGGGGAGCCGGGGGCTTGAACCGGGATCCTTACATTTTGCACCATGTGCGCTTAACCGGCAGCACTACCGCTCGACCCCTAAGTTACCATTTTTTAAAATAGTAATTCCATTAAGAATATTGAGTTCTAATTGTATACTATGTACTAGATATTGGGCCTGGTGCCAGCTGCTGAATGTGACATCACCATCTAGTGACTACGGTTTAAAACAGGAGTAGGGGACTTACAGCTGGTGCACATAAGAGTGTTGCTGAGATCAGCCCAGAAGGGAATGTGACATTTTAACTGTATTTGTAGGTAGTAACATCAAAGTGAGCCTGCCAGGTGGCTATGGTGGGCCAAGCAGAATTCTAAGTCTAGGGGGCCGGGCGGTAGCACATCGGGTCAAGCGCATGTGGTGCAAAGTGCAAGGACCAACTTAAGGACTCTGGTTCGAGCCCCCAGCTCCCCACCTACAGGGGAGTTGCTTCACAAGTGGTGAAGCAGGTCTGTAGGTGTCTTTCTCTCCCCCTCTGTCTTCCCCTCCACTCTCAATTTCTCTCTTTCCTATCCAACAACAATAACAATATTAACAACAACAACAACAATGATAAACAAGGGCAACAAAAGGGGAAAAAATGGCCTCCAGGAGCAGTGAATTCGTAGTGCAGGCACTGAGCCCCAGCAATAACCCTGGAGGCAAAAAAAAAAAAAGAATTCTAAGTCCATACACAAATGAATGATCACAATTTTATGAAGATGTAAAAGATGAGTGAGCCTAGGCACAGAGCAGTCTTGGAGTTCTTACATGGTGGGATCACATCAGACTACACACTTGTTCAGAATATGCTTTGCAGGAAACCCAGACTAAAGCAAGGTGGGGATGAAGCTTAAGGACCAGAAGACTCTCAATGAGGAAAACTGGGCAAGCAGAGGAGCTATCTGTAGCGGAGGAGTCATGTTAAGGCTGGGGCTGGAGCTGGGAGGCATAGACAGGGGAGTAGCTTGGATCAGTCAGAAAATGTTGGATATGAGCTGCCAGTTAAGACATCAAAATGGAGCTGTCCAGCTAGCATTCAAATACAAAGCCTGGAACTTAAAAGATGGGAGAAAAAGGACCTGGGAAGGAAGAGGAGAAGAATCCAGAGGAGCAGAGCAAGGTCTGGAAGTCAGTGAGAAAAGCCCATGAGCACTATCACTGTTGAAAGCTCACAGTCTACGAGGAGCCAGATGATCACACAGCAGATGAGTGCTGTGACGAGAACAGGGAGGCAGCTAGCAGCTTTGGCAGAGCAGTTAGCAGTTTGATCAAGGTGCAAATGCCATGCTAGGAAAACCCAAAGAGTGGGCAGGAGTGAAGTCATAAAGGCATTAACTACAGACAGTTCTTCCGAGCAGTTTGGCCCCAGCAGGACAAGGGAATGAAAAGGCAAATGAATATGTGACTTCTTCATTCTTTAATCTGAAAATATGGGTAGGTTTTAATGTTCATAGGGGAAAAAAAAAAAGTTCAACAGTGGGCTGGGGAGACAGCATAGTAGTTATGCAAAAGATTTTCATGCCTGAGGCTCTGAGGCTCCAGGTTCAGTCTTCAGCACCACCATAAGTCAGCTGAGCAGTGCTCTGGTCTTTCTCTCTCTTTCTAAAACAAGATAAATAGAAAAATATATAAATCTTACACACACACACACACACACACACACACACACACACACACACACACACTTTAATCCAACAGTAAAGTGGGAAGTGTAAGGCCAGAGACAGAAAGCCTCTGAGAAAGTGAGATAGATGCGAGGAGATCTAAAGTCTGGGACATGGGCAAGGATTCTTGATTCAGGCCAAGAAGGACTTTTGGCGATTGTTTTCTCTGTGACACAGGAAGGGTGGTAATGGGAGAGAATGGGAGGTGAGGCGAGGAGTGACGAGAAGGAATGTGTTCAGGGGCTTCTGGGGCTGAGCAATGATCTGGAAGGCAGAGAGCAGGCACCACAAGATAGAAAGTTCCCTTGTCAATTATCAAACCGTGAGAGCCAAGTACTGGTATCTGGCTCCTCTATGGCACTTACAAGATCACACCCAGAATGATGACAAAAGGTACGTTACGCTGGGCAGGCCTCATGGGAAATCTCATTTTTTTGAAAAAAATATTTATTTATTTATTCCCTTTTGCTGCCCTTCTTGTTTTATTGTTGTAGTTATTATTGTTATTGATGGTGTTGTTGTTGGATAGGACAGAGAGAAATGGAGAAATGGGGAAGACAGAGAGGGGGAGAGAAAGATAGACACCTGCAGACCTGCTTCACCACTTGTGAAGCAACTCTCCTGCAGGTGGAGAACCGGGCGCTTGAACCGGGATCCTTACGCCGGTCCTTGCGCTTTGCGCCAACTGCACTTAACCTACTGCACTACCACCCGACTCCCGGAAATCTCATTTTCAATACAGTTGAGAGCAGGAAAACCAATGGGAAATAAGACCCATCTCTCTTTGGTTTCAACCATACCAGTATGACAGAGATGAATACCTCAGGGAATATGATGGTCCTCCTGCAGCTCCGGCATAGAAAAGCTCATACTACACTCTCCTCACACTTGGCTAGTATGTGTAACAGAATCATTATTTCTACTGGAACTGTACCACTCACAGCCCAAGAACCGAACCACCTTCATGTCTGGTCTGAGCTAGAGCCTAATTTCTGGCATGATCAGGCCCTCTAAGATCTGTGCACGGAAGACTGTAGGTGGTCCCCTCTTTTCAGAGTTGTGCAGGGAAGATGTGGGAAACAAAACTGGCCGTAGTCATTTCTCCCAGACTTGACTCTAGTTCTTGCTCTGGCCAAGAAATTGCTCAAGGAGGCAGAAAAAGGGGCATGGAGCTGAGCACAACTGTATAAGTCCAAACACAGGCTAGGGAAGGTGGTATTCTTGAGGGCACGCTGTATGTTAACGAGCTAACCGAGGAAAGTATTAGGAGAGGAAGACATGAGGTGTACAGTATGGTCTTTCTGTAGCAGAAGAGGCAATTCTGGTAATTAATTTACGAAGCCCTGCTTGCATCTTCTGGGCATGCACCTATCTACCTGAGTGAGATCAGGAAAAAAGCCTGAAATAATTCATAACATTCTGAGGGGGGAACGGGAATCAAGAGTAGACTCTGATCAACTCAACCAGCCGGGGAGCTATCTATGATGAATATCTGAATCACAGAACGGGATCATATACTTCTGCTCCACATACAAATAGGAATTAAGGGGGTCAGGAGGTGGCACACCTGGTTAGGTGTACCTCGTTATGCGCACACATTACAGTGCACAAGGACCCAGGTTTAATGCCCTGGTCCCCACCTGCAGGGGGAAAGTTTCACGAGTGGTTAAGTAAGCTGCAGGTGTCTCGCTGTCTCCTCTCTCTATATCCCACTCCCCTCTCAATTTCTCTGTTTCTATCCAATAATAAATAAATGGAAAAAAAAGTATTCACACAAGATTTTTTAAAAAAAGGAATTAATACTCAACATCCCTGCTTTGCATATTTTATAGACAGACTTGTAGACTGTGGAGTTGCTGTATCTTCAATCATATTGGGACAACATGGATTTTCCATAGGGAACCAGTTATTTTTCCCAAGGGAAATGAGGGAATTGACAAGATAGGAAATGTCAATTCAGAGTTTCTTAAGACACGCAAACGGATTATTACTTACATCAGAAAAGTTAAAAGACAAACCAGTTAACAATGAATTCTTCCACACTTCACAGTTATCTAGGATGCATTTCCTAGAATCACACAATGATTCTGGGAAACAAATGAGCAGTAAGAATTTGCAGGGATTTTTTTTTTTTTTAAATCTCAAGGGAAATATGAGATACAAAAAGAGAAATACAAGGACCTATCTCCAAAATAAAAGTTACAGAAAAGAAGGAATAGAAGTATTTTGGGAACTCCTATGCTAAAAGGTAGAGATACAAATATACAGGAAGCATATTCACATTATGTATCTTTATTGAGATCAGGTATGATGTCAATATCAATACTGCTCTAGATCATTTTAAATAACTAAGTTGGATGCTTTACAAAATAGATCTTAGCAACAGAGCTCTCAAGGGATTCTCAAGATGATAGCCCATAAATCAAGTGACTATCTTTGCACAATAATGTCAGCTAGTTGTTTCTTCTTCACCAAGGTTTGCTTTCCCTTTAAAATCCAATACCCACTGTAGTTATTGTGTCCAGGTCTCATCTTTTCTCTCTGTATAAATATTTTGCTAGTGAAATTTCTGATTGGGGCCAGGTGGTGGCACACCTGCTTGAGAGCACATATTACAGTACACATCATGGGTTCAAGCCCCCAGCCCCAACCTTCAGTGGTAAAGCTTCATGAGTGGTGACGCACTGCTGCAGGTGTCTCTCTACCTTACATTCAGTCATTCAGTCTCCCCCTTCCCTCTCAGTGTGTGTCTGTTTCATATGTGTATATGTGTGTGTGTATATGTGTGTATGAAATTTCATATATATATATATATATATATATATATATGAAATTTCTGATTTAATTCTTCAGACATATTTCTGGCAAGACAACAAATAAAAGGACTTTCACTTATGTCCCAAATGTTTGCATCCTTTATTGAAATGTCAAGACCCAATATAAAGATACTAGAAGATAGAGGCTTCATAGGTAACTAAATCAAGAGGATGGGGCCCTCATGAATGGGATCAGTGTCTTTCCAAAAGAGACATCAGAGAACTCTGTCACTTTTCCTTCCATGTGCCAGTTTCCAGAATTGTAAAGAATGAATTATTGTTGCTTAAAAGTCACCCAAGCCTATAGTACTTTCCAGCTTTAAGAACCTAAGACATGGGAGTCAGGTGGTAGCGCAGCGGGTTAAGCACATGGTGCAAAGCGCAGGGACCGGTGTAAGGATCCCGGTTCGAGTCCCGGGCTCCCCACCTGCAGGGGAGTCGCTTCACAGGCGGTGAAGCAGGTCTGCAGGTGTCTATCTTTCTCTCCCTCTCTCTGTCTTCCCCTCCTCTCTCCATTTCTCTCTGTCCTATCCAACAACAATGACATCAATAGCAACAGCAATAATAACTACAGTAATAAAACAATGGCAACAAAAGGGAATAAATAAATATTAAAAAGCTAATAAAAAACACATTTTAAAAAAGAACCTAAGACATTTCAAAATGGTGAGAGCATATCAAAGGCCCTACCAAAATTAAGGTCCCACGATAGAAAAAAGAAAAGGTAGAGAAGGAAATAGAAAAGGACACACACACACACACACTCACTCACTCACTCACTCACTCACTCACCCACCACAATAAAAAGACTTCAGGGGCTTGCGAGATTCCATCAAATATCTGGAGCAAGAAAGGTGTATAGCGCCAAGTTAAATGAAGCAAAATAGAGGCAGCTTATGATGTCCAAGCTTCACTAAGAAAGTCTGCAAAGGAGAAAAACAACTACGTGCAGAATAAAGTCTCAAAGAAACCCCAGACCCAGAAAAGTCCAGTACAATGCCAAACAAGTGATAAAGAGGGCAGGAAGAAGATCAGCTGAGAACTCTAAAAGCAATTGTTCTTTCCAGGCCCCATTTCTATCTTTGTAACAAACAATGAACTTTACAGGCACCTGGTCAAAAAACAAAAAGGCATTTGGAAAGATGATTTTGAAGAAAGTGAAACTGCCTGTTGTGGCCCACACAGCCCAAATGGTTCCAAGAACCTCAGCGCAGAGCCCTCTTCATTTCTGAACTTGAATATCCCCCCATTACAGGGGCCTGGCTCTGTGCCACCAGAGGGAAGTCTGCTGGCAGCAAGATATACCCACAGAGTCCCTCCCAGCCTGGATGTCACTCTAAGGATCAATATTCATTTAAAGCAATGCCCACAGGTAGAAAACCAAGACTAAACACTGCCAAGACACTCTACAGAATTCAAAAGACAACTGTTAGTAGTGTCCCCAGAAGCATCTGAGATATAAAAGTGACATCCACGTAATAACGACAATAGGGCAGGAAGGTGGTTCAGTGGGTAGAATACATGCCTTCCATGTGTGAGGCCCTGGGTTCTATCCCTGGCACCACATGTGACAGAATAGTCATCTGCTTATCTCTCAAAAGTGACTATACATATAGGGATCTAGGTTCGAACCCGGATCCTTACGCCAGCCCTTGCACTTTGCACGTGTGTTTGCCACCCGGCTCCCAACAAGATAATTTTTTAAAAAATATTTTATTTATTTATGAGAAAGATAGGAGGAGAGAGAAAGAACCAGACGTCACTCTGGCACACTCGGGACCTTATGCTTGAGAGTCCAAAGCTTTACCACGGCGCCACCTCCCGGACCACACACACACACACAAAAAATTAACAATGGTAAAACCACAAGAAGTCACCCAAGAGACGGTCAAATGGAATGAAGAATTTGAGTCCTAAACAAGCACTGGTCAATGCAATGCACATGATGCACTGGGTAGGGTGCCCTCACCTCATAGCTGTGGTTCTCGATGACTTAACTCTACAATACAGACAGTATCTCATGTAAGGTACATGGTCTTTAGAGCCGACTCAGAAACCGAAAGCGCCACCTGCAGAACATGTTCATGGTGAAGAGAGACACAATGTTCCATTGTTCAGGGAGCCCGGGGCCTATTTTTAACTCCTCTGCCAGTTTTGCAGGATGACCTACACAGTTTCTCTCAACACCTGTCTGTCCTTTCCTACAGGAAGTGAGAAACCATGGTCCTTGTTTTCTGAGGGACATAATGAGGAGAAAGTATTAATAAGGAAGAACTAGCTCATGTGAAGATTTCGAGATACTAAAACAAATCAATGAGGTATGTGTGCAATCTTCCCTGGAGAACTTGACAAAGAAGTAGTTCTCATGTGGGTGATTTGCATTCCATCCTTCCTTCAAGTAGAGAAAGAGACTCAGTATCAAACACTGTCCCAAAGTCTTCACTTTAAAGTCACAAGTCCACTAGCCTCCTATTTTCTAAAATATAATCCAGTAATGCTATTACATGCATAAAGTTTAAAATACACCCAGGCAGTATCCTGACTGTTCGATAAAGGAGCAACTGAAAGAAATACAATGCCATTATAAAAATACCACATATTTTGGGAGTCAGGTGGTGGTGCAGTGGGTAAAGCACATGTGGCGCAAAGCGCAAGGACCTGCGTAAAGATCCCAGTTCGAGCCCCCAGCTCCCCACCTGCAGGGGAGTCGCTTCACAGGCGGTGAAGCAGGTCTGCAGGTGTATATCTTTCTTTCCCCCTCTGTCTTCCCCTCCTCTCTACATTTCTCTCTCTGTCCTATCTACCAACGACATCAATAACAACAACAACAATAACTGCAACAATAAAACAACAAGCACAACAAAAGGAAATAAAAATATATTTAAAAAATATTTTATAAGTCAGTCAAGTTCAGGTATAGTTAGCTATGTGCAGTAATAAGTGCTGTTGTCTACCTTAGAATAAGTCTGAATTAGGAGTAGATAAGTCAGAAACTTTCTATGTTAAAATACAGGAAGAGGCATAGGTGAACAACAGAATGTAAATGGCAACAGGCCAAGTGTAGTAAAGGTAATCTTATATTGTTATGTAAAATGGAGCTAGGTATAGACTCAGCCATACACTGATTTTTCTCCTGAATAAATAAATATTCAACAGGGCAATTGACCATAGACTGGGAGCCACAGGAAAATTCTCTCTGGCTGTTAAAACACCTAAAATCTGAAAATCTCTGCCTTCTACCCATCAAGCATCACTGTGGAACCAAACACCCTCACAACTTTCTTTCTTTTTTTTTTTTTTTTCCTTCCGGGGTTATTGCTGAGGCTTGGTGCCAGCTCTAGGAATCCACTGCTCCTGGCAGACACTTTTCCCACTTTACTGAATAAGACAGAGAAACTGAGAGAAGAAGGGGAGGTTGAGAGGGAAAAGAGAGAGGTTAAATGTAGATATGCTTTACCACATGTGAGGTATCCCCCCTGCAGGTGGAGAGTTGGGGGCTTGAACCCAGATCCTTGCATGGGTTCTTGTGATTTGTACTATGTGCTTAACCATGTGAGCCACTGCCTGACCCCCACCCTCACAACTTCCTACCAGGTTTCTTAGAGGGAGTACTGTCCCCTTGCAATAGAAGGGGAGTTTCCTTTTGGCCTTCATCCTCTTACCACACTGAGAGGTATATTCAGAAGGGTAAGTCAGCAACTTAACTAAGAAACGTAACTTAATATGGAATATGGAAGAGAAGAAATTTAGGCGTATGCCATTAACAGCAGACACATTCAACTATATATATTATATATCCTCTTTGAATTTAAGAGAATAGGTTACTCCCTGTAAACTGGAGTGAGAAGGCTGAAGCTCTGTGACAATTTATTGTGCACAAAACGATTCAGTATTAAAATTTCTAACATTCAAATCTGGTTAATTAATGATAAAAAGGGAGTTTCTCATAGAACTCTTCAACTTTCATTTCCTCAAAACAAGAACGAATGCATTCTTTTACATGTGGTCATTACAGGAAGGAGGGGGAGCCATTTACTGTAAATGCCTTTCTGATGCAATTCTATCACCTCTTTCAAAGACAGAATTCATCCAAGAAGCCTTAGTCACTTCTTCAAGAAAAATGCTTCTGCACTGAATGTCCACGTGGCTGAGGAGAGATGGCGGGTGGATCCCACCAACTGGAAAATGAATCAGAGGTGGGGGTATCGTGGTATCTTCCATAGGATATAGTAAAACCCCAAAATTTCCCATTCAGGACAGGAAAAAGTCTGACACATACATAGCATCACTGTTTTACAAATCAAATGCAAACATGAATTTCCCTCCTACTGAACTTAAAAGCCTACTTCCTAAAAACAAAGACTTCTGTTCTAAACCGGGAACCTGTATGTAATTATCTTAGTAACTATGATCATTTCGTTTAAAATTCTCATGCACAGAAGGGGAAAGAGAACTTTAGATTTCAAAACCTGAAAATGAAGCTGCCGCTTTGAAGAAGGCAGGTTTCAAATCAAGAAGATGGTGTTCTTATAAAGCAATTCAACAGGATAATTTTAAGACAGAGACCCTGAGCTTTTCTTAAAAGAGAGAAGAGAGGACTAATTTTCCTAAGATCTCAAGTTCCCTTCAAAGGGAAAAAAAAAAAAAAGAAAGATGTTTTCAAATGTATTCTTACCTTCTACAGCCAGATACCTGTCTTTTTTTTTTTTTTTTTCCCCACAGAGACAATGTGCAAAGTCCAGAAGTCACCCAAGACTCAAGGCTGCTGCTGGAGTCTGAATTCCCCTTGATGAATGAAACTGCACGTCGTCATGTGCACATTCTGAGCCAGCTATTGGCCGAGTGAAGACAATGTGTGAGAGTCTGATTTGCCACACTTGGGGCATGTCTCTCATATCCCATCTCAGAAAGCCACGCAGCTCCCGACTTGAGTCAAAACTAAAAGAGTTAGTTTCTTTGAGAGGTTCTCTTGAACACTGAGGAAACCACAGAGTGCACTGACTCCCTCACGAGGCAGTGCCAATGAACAAAGAGTTATGATGTCGACACCAGCAAGTTGCAAAGAAATCTTACACCACTGCCAAGGTCTGCTCATGTTATATGACTGCCTAAGAGTTTTACACTGATGGGTATAGGCACACCTATTGGAAAGCCAAGAACTCTGGGAAATCACCAAGGAGTGGCAGTATTATTCTAAAGGCATGTAATCTCTTCACAACACAAGCAACTAACCAATAATAATAAAATAGTAAATAATAAAACCAAGACAAATCGAACACTGGTAGAGCTGGGATTTCTAGAATAGAGGTTTTCAATGAGTAGTTCCTGGATCATCTGTGTTAGCTCGATCTAAGACTGATTCAGAATCCCTGAGCCCAGGAATCTGCACAATGATACCATTCTAGATGGTACTTTACATTATCTGAGGACTACTCTTCCTGTTAATGAGCTCGAGAAATACATACACACACACACACACACACACACACACACACACACCTACCTACCTTGAAGAGGGAAGTAAGAAAGAACATTTGTTGCTCACCAGACACCACATCAAGAAGTTTAATGTAGTGTTCTTTGCCAAAGAAGTCTTAACCAAGAACAAATTCCTCAGAAGAATATGAACACGTGAACTAAGGAGTCTTCCTTCATCTAAGAGCAGAGTTCACCGCCAGCAGCACAACCCCCAACAAGCACCTTATATGTCCATCCACCTCCTCCTCCTCCTCCATGTAGCTCTGACATAAAGACATTTTTAAAAGGAAATTGAGAAATACTGTCAGAATCGTACTGAATCTTCTAGCTATCATCTTATCATAGTTCTTGTTTCCTTCTTCAACCAATGTCAACATAGTTCCTAACTCTCAGAAAAGTCAGAGTCATCTGTTCTCTGCTGTAACCAACCAGTCGACTTATGCAGCCCAAAGTGGAAAGGGGGAAACCCCATGGTTTTAATGTGGATAGAAAAATGTTATTTGAACATCACTAAGCATGACAATAGTATTTTGCTTTAATAAAGACTGTTTTATGCCTTCCCATCCACTTAGATCATGTTTCTAAATTAACTTTCTGGATAAAAGAGCCCAACTTAGAAGGCAACATATTGGTGAAGCTCTCTGGCTGCGTTTGTTTCAGGAGGGCTATGTCCTCTGATGTCCTAACACAGATGGGAATAGAAGCATGGCTGACTCTGTACCTTTGACTTTTTACCATGAGCTCTCTTGGTGCATTTGGTGTCCCAAGCAGCCTGCCTAAAGGATAACATTTTAGGGCTATCAAGGCAGTGGTTCTCAAATCACACAGTAGCAGTGAGGTCTCCTGCCCTGCCCCCAAATAAAAGGCCAGAGAGGGACAAGTCAAAGTGGAGCATCATTGGTGTTGGTTGATGCTGAGGGTCGGAGATCAAAGCCCTCCTGTACTCACCCCAGGGGCCTACAGTGAGGCAGCACTGCCAAACCCCAGGGAGTGTTGATGATTTTTTTTTTTAATCTCGTTTCAGACCTTGAAGATTTCTAAGGCTCGATACTTGATAGTTTTCTTCTTTACATGTTGGTCAGCGCTAAGCACCCATCCTATACATTACTTCTAATAAGTCATGTCAGGTCACATTTCAAATGCTGCTTACTATACACCGTGTGGAGGAATTCTGTTACATTTCTGCTCAGTGGAGCCTCAAAACAAAGTAATGAATTCTACTTGTATCTCACTGACAATAACCTTATTATATTTCCAAGTTTAAGGTCACTTTATGAACATGAAATTGAGATGACAGTGCATTTCAAGTAAGTGAGACCATCATTCATGCTACATGGGCTCCTTTGCCATGATTTCACTAGTCACCATTAGTTTGCTACTGCAGTTAAGTGTCAAATTATATACTAAAAATTAAAACCAAAAACTAAAGCTATGTATTTGTGTGTGTGTGTGTGTGTGTGTATATACAAACATATATGTACACACCTATGTGCTATTTAAAATGAAGAATGAAGTTAAAGGGTCATTAATATATCAACACCAAGAAGTTAATGATATTAGATCAGCACAGAGATAAACAGAGAAATGCCTCCACAAAAAGTCAATACTTAGAATATCCTTCTCATGGAAAAAATAGAAATGGCCTTTTCTTTTAGAAAGCCTATCTGATGACCGCCTCCCTGTCTTAAAAATAACCATGTGTCCCACCAGGGAATGCCACCCTTAATTCTCAGCATCCTGGTGAGAACATGACCAGACTGAAGGAGTTGTCCAGAGGCAGTCAAATTAGAACTAGAAAGAGGACCCAACCAGAATGGCCAGAGTTTAAAAAGTAGTGAAGTCCCAAGTACCTATATGCCACAAAAAAAGATAATTAAAACATACAATCGGGGAGTCGGGCTGTAGCGTAGCGGGTTAAGCGCAGGTGGCGCAAAGCACAAGGACCAGCATAAGGATCCCGGTTCGAACCCCGGCTCCCCACCTGCAGGGGAGTCGCTTCACAGGCGGTGAAGCCGGTCTGCAGGTGTCTATCTTTCTCTCCCCCTCTCTGTCTTCCCCTCCTCTCTCCATTTCTCTCTGTCCTATCCAACAACGACAACAACAATAATAACTACAACAATAAAACAACAAGGGCAACAAAAAGGGAATAAATAAATAAATATTTTAAAAAATTTTAAAAAAACATACAATCTTGCACCAAAAAAGAAGTAGCCAAACTATGTGTGGAGATGATGGAGGGTAGGAGGGAGAAGATAAAACTTTGGGTGTTGGTTGCTGTGTGAACTATAGCACTGTAATCTTACTAATAAAGTTTTTTTTTCTAAAACAAACAAGTGGATTCCATGCCTAAGAGAGTGTTACCAACACTCACATACACAGAAGGGCTACAGCAACTTGTCATTCCCAAATCCATGCTTAACCATATTCTTGTTTCCTGATACTCTGAATTTCCCTGTGATTCTCATCTTAACTTACTGCTGAAAACATGAATGGGAACCCTTCTTAGTAACACCTGAGAATTCTGAAATAATCAATCACTTTCCAGGAATAAAAGCACAGTTAAGAGGAATAAGAACATTCAGTCTTTGCCTTCAAATAACTGATTATGTTCCCAGAGTGCTGATGGTTTGGGACAAAAACTACTTACTTATCCCTTAGGGGTGAAATTGTGGATAGTGTGCAGGTCATTTCAGGAAACTTAACCCACTCAAAATGTATGTGTGATACATACTCTGTAGCTGAGATTTGTAAGACAACCGTGTTCCATCACAAGTAGTTACAGAAAAAGCGAAATAAGTGCTAAGAATGACTGCTATTTTTCTGTGTGTAGTTATCTCATAAAGTTTATTCAAAAGATCAACTAGATGGAGACACTTAGTTGATTAAAAGCTGATGAGAATATGTTCATGTATTGCTTTACCTCCATATATATGGCGCTTTCTTCCCTGGGTACTAATTATTTCACTACTATTGTGTTTGTCAGCTGTGACAAGCACCACTGAGGAACCTCAAGAGTAGAACAAGGGGCTGGGTGGTGGCACAACTAGTTGAGCACACAGAGTTACCATGTTCAAGGACCGAGATGAAGCCCCAGTCTCTCTACCTGTGGAGAGGAGGGAGGGAAGGAGCTTCATGAGTGGTGAAGCAGTGCTGCTGATTTTTCTTTCTTTCTCTCTCCCACCTCTCTCTCAATTTCTCTACCAAATAAAAATAAATCAAACTTTACTAATAAAGAGTTGAATATGGAGTGAAGAATTCTTTTGAAAGCTTATAAACAAACATCTGCATAAAAGGGGGGGGGAAATGTGTTCAAATGAGTATATATGGACTAAACAAGATTATCACCTAAAGGGGTCAGGGGGGAGAGGAAAGGATATCAGTATTGTATTTATGGTTCGGCCAAGACAGATGGCATGAACTCTAGTGATCTTCTAGTGGGTCTTAATTAATCTATGAGTGTCAGAAATATTAGTTAAGCCAGGACAGACTGGCTATTGTGTGAAGCATGAAGCCTGTGTAAGAGACCAACCCTAAGACAAGCCATAAACAACTGGCCACGTGCATGACCAGTATGTATGCAGAACACTTGTCACAAGCCAGGAAGGCTTTGTGTGGTCAACTTGGTAAGACTCAGGCTGTCAGTCTTTAAAGCCATAGCTGTTTGGTCTGGCTAGTGACTTACTGGGCCAGGGTTCAGCAGTGAGTACAGGATGGTGGTATGTGCTCAGTTTCATGGTCACAGAGCAGATTAGCTCTGAGCAATAAGGTTCCAGACAAATGGCGCTTGACAACCAGAGCCTCAAAAATCAAACAGCCCTTCCCTAGAACTCTGTTGTAACGTATTTTAAAAAATAATTTTCAGGGAGTTGGGCGGTAGCACAGCAGGTTAAACACAGCTGGCACAAAGCGCAAGGACCTGTGTACGAATCCTGGTTCGAGCCCCTGGCTCCCCACCTGTAAGGGAGTCGCTTCACAGGCGGTGAAGCAGGTCTGCAGGTGTCTATCTGTCTCTCCCCCTCTCTGTCTTCCTTTGGTTTCTCCATTTCTCTCTGTCCTATCTAACAAAGATGACATCAACAACAACAACAATAAATAAAAAAAATTTCAGCATAATATTCTTAATTCTTATTTAAGTGAGGGAGGGATGTGGCACAGCCCAAAAGAGGTTTCCTGAATCTGAAATTGTTGTTACAATTACAGTACCTAACTTTAAACTCTTTAACTGAGAATGTCTATAGGGCCCCACCACATCTAAGTCTGGTGCAATTTTTGAGGCTGTTTTTAAGTTATGAGATAAAGAGGAAACACCAGAATGTTGTTCAAGCTCTGGTGTGTGCAGTCCTGGGACCTCATGCATACAAGTCCTGAACTCCATTGCTTCCCCAGCCCATTTATACATTTTAAAGAAATATTTACTTACTATTTATTGTCTAGAGACAGAGATATATCAAGAAGAGGGAGGAGGAGATCTAGAGACAGAAATACAAGGGGGACACACACACACACATACACACACACACACACACACACACACACACAGAGAGAGAGAGAGAGAGAGCTGAAGCACTGTTTCACCACTCCCCTCTGCAGGTGGGGACCAGGGGCTTGAAGTCCAGCCCTTGCACAGAGTCGCACGTGCACTCAACTAGGTGCAACACCTCCCAGCCCCTATCTATACATTTCTAGTGCTACAAATGTGCTAAAGGTGATCAGGGAGGCAGTGTACAGGACTTGAGGTACCTGAGTTCAGTCCCTGGGAACACACATACCAGAGCATTAGAATACTTTGGTTCATCCTTGTTAAAATGAATAAGTCTTTAAGTGAAACTAAAATACAGAAATATTTAAAGGTCTTCTAAATGACAACACAAACTTGTGTGTATGAAACCTGGTGAATTCCATTTCTATTAACAGGGGAAGTTGGAATAGGGAATATTGACTAGAACCCAAAGGTATTCCCCTTTGATTTCAGACACTTGGCCTAATGAACTTGTTTCTGTGACTTCAGGGTGATCCTCTAGTGGGCTGTATATAAAGTAAATGTATTATAAACAGCATTCCTACAAGATGCAGTCGAATAGAATAAAATAAAATAGAAAATAAGAGTTCATTACATTGAGAGTAACAATTCTTTCATAAAAGAGCTGTTTTGTAATGAGCTGGCTCTGCCTGTGTACACACAACACAGATTCAAGGCGAACCCCCAACACAATGGAGGAGGCTCTGATGCTGTGATTGGGCTCTCTCTCCCTCTCTGAAAAAGTCAGCCTAGAGTGGTGAAGACAAAAAAGAAACAATAGTTGTTTCATGTACATATGTGTTGTCTGAACTTTTTCATCATGTAAAATAGAATCCTTTCTATGAGTCTTAGAAAAGATGAGGATTTATCAAGAGAGAAGAGGAAAGATAATGTTTGAAGGGCCAGGCAGTGGTGCACCTGGTTAAGTGCACACATTACAGTGCGCAAAGACCCAGGTTCAAGCCTCTGGTCCCCACCTGCAGGGGGAAAGCTTCATAAGCAGGTGAAGCAGGACTGCAGGTGTCTCTCTGTATCTCTCTTTATCTAACCCTCCCCCCTCAGTTTCTCTCTGTCTCCAATAATAAATAAATAAATAAGATTTTTTAAAAAGATGACTTTTGAAATAGGGTGGGAAGATCATGTATGGATTGAACCAGCTCCATGACTCCACTGTCTTTATCTTAGCAATGAATCTGCAAACCAAGAAGAACTTACATCACTGACCAGCAATTCTAAAGATACTTCGGGAATCATTTATTCATGTGGTCTACCAGTTTCCAGCCTTGCTATAACAAGGGGTATAGGGAAGGGCTAGAATTACACACACACAGTGGTCACATACCCTTGAGCGCTGATTGTGACAGAGCTCTAAAGCCAG
Organism: Erinaceus europaeus; assembly: GCF_950295315.1. Lineage (NCBI taxonomy): Eukaryota > Metazoa > Chordata > Mammalia > Eulipotyphla > Erinaceidae > Erinaceus > Erinaceus europaeus. The sequence continues at coordinate 101,809,432 of NC_080169.1, forward strand.
AAAGTGTTCTAAGCACTTCACATGCCATGAGTTCAACTGATCCTCTAACACCACAATAATCTATGTTTTTTTTTTTTTTTTTGGGGGGGGAGGCAGGTGGTAGCACAGCAGGTTAAGCGCACATGGCACGAAAAGCTCAAGGACGGGAGCAAGGATCCCAGTTGGAGCCCCCTGGATCCCCACCTACAGGGGGGTCGCTTCACAAGCCGTGAAGCAGGTCTGCAGCAGGTGTCTATCTTTCTCTCCCCCTCTCTGTCTTCCCCTCACCTCTGGATTTCTCTCTGTCCTGTCCAACAACAGCAGCAACAATGGCAACAGTAACGACAACAACAACAAGGGCAGCAACAAAGGGCAACAAAATGGGGGAAAATGGCCTCCAGGAGCAGTGGATTGGTGGATTCGTGATGCAGACACGAATCCCAGTGATAACTCTGGAGGCAAAAAAAAAAAAAAAGAAAAAGAAAAATCTATGTTTTAGAGGTGAAGAACCTAAGAAAGTGAGTTAACAGTTCCTGAGGCAGAGGCAATTACTTGAACCCATCACCTCTTAAAAGATACAGTGGCCCCACAATCACCCACAGTTGAAAGTAAGTAACCTCATAACTTTTGGAGAAAGGAGGGAATACATACAAAAGGTTGCCTGAACCGCAAGAGCTAACTTTCAGGGCTGGCTAGACTCTCCTGCTGTTGAAAGTCCACTTTCGTCCATGCCCAAGAAAGCCCCTTTCTACACCTGGATGCCCAAATGCATTTTGAGCGTGCTCCCCTCAAATTACTTCATGCCCCCCATCTCATTTTTTCCCTAGCTAGCATACCAAGCATGCAAGAACTTAAGTAAGTGGCCCATGCTCTTCTATGAAGGACCTAGCTTTTATTTAAAGGTTAACAAGGACTCATTCTCAGGTGCTAGTAATTAGTACTCTATTTTGACATTATATTAAGTCAATCATTTCTGACAGATCTGCCATATCTTATCTCCACGAGCCAGTAATACCTCTAGAATGTGGTGAGTATTCCAGTCTAGGTCATACCATAGCATCTTAAAAAATGGTACACTAAGATAAAGTGTACTGTGATTTTTTCTTTTCAGAAAAATGTGGGAGAATTAACCACTCAAGATTTCTTTTTTCCTGCCGTCTATCCACCCGTCTGCAGAGTAGGCAGCAGGCTCTGTGATGGAGTCCATACAGGCAGTGGAACAGGAGAGAATTAACACTATTCTCGGTAGCGTGGAGACATTTCCTAGCTCCCGGGTCTAGGAGACCCTAGCATAGTGCTCTGAAAATTCTGAACAAGCGATGTGCTCCTTCCTACATACTGAAAAACGGAAGTACCATTCCTTCTTTCAAATAACCTAAATTGAAATGGTCATGCAAATGAATCAAAGAGAACCAAAAGAGAAGCAGTATGCAGGCCTGTCTCACCATCAGAATTTAGCCACATAATTTGAAAACTTTGCTCTGGAGAGTACGGTGTCTATGCTAAAAAAAAAAAAAAAAAAAAAGACATGATCTTTCAAACCTAAAAGAAAAACATAAATTAATGTATAATGGTGTGCTGTACATATGATTTAAATTTAAATTATTAGAATAATTCAGCACTGTCTGAAAATACAAAGAAATATGTTGTACTACTGTACCACATTTTGCTCTTATAAACACTCTTTTAAAAAAATACATAATGGAAAGTGCTGCCTTAATACCAGCATTTTATGCTCTAAGAAATTTCTAATTTAGTGGTAACTGTCTATATGCCAGTCACTATTATACAAGAAGTTGAAATATAATTTTACTATTATCACAGAAAAAACTTATTGTTTTGGGGGTATATTAGGTTATTTTTGTTCCACATCAGATTAAACTATTTATTTCTACCAAGTATTCACTTTTTCTAAAATCAGTACTTTTCATATGGGTTGGATTTTCTAGAGTTTAAAAAAAGAAAGAAGGAATGAAAGAAAAAGCAAGGATGATTCAAATGTGTAGTGGTCTAGCTGATCAGCTTCTAAGAAAGATACAGGTTTTGGAAGTAGTCATGTCTGCACTTTTTTTTTATAAAAATGACACACTGTACTAGTGCTATTACATGTCCGGACTTTTTTTTGGGTGAAAATGCTCATTTTCCTGCCCTATTTACAATTTCATTAGCCGTTCTTGGGTCCAAGGGTATTCATTTTCAGCTTAGCCATCCACACAAGAATGGGATCTGATCGTGAGAATACTGATACATTTATTTGGCTTCCCCAAGTCACTTTATAGGGGGGAAATAATGATCTATAGGATAGTGGTCATAAGAGAACAGTTTATCTCCCTGTGATAGGGTCCATGCAGCACTCCCACTAGCGACTGGAGTCTTGCTCAACCATCAGACCCTATACACTGGGTCCACCCTCTTTAGACCCTCCCTGTATCTCAACATTTCTCCTTTTTTCTCTACCTCACTTCCCTTCTTTCTTAAGTGCCACTTGTGAGTAAATGCATCTGTTTATTCAGTTTATTCCTTCCGGCTTATCTCTTTTAATGCAAGTCCTTCAAGTTCCATCCAAGACATAGCAAGAGAGAAGAATGTCTTTCTTACAACTGAGTAATATTCCATTGTGTAAGTACACCACAACTTACTTGCTCATCTGTCCTTGGACATGTGGGTTGTTTCCATGTTTTGGTCTATCATAAACAGTGCTGCTGTGAGCATAGGTGTACACAGATCTCTACAGATAGGTGATTTTGTGTCCTTTGGCTAAAGTCCTAGGAGAAAAACTACCAGGTCATAGTATGTAGGTTCATTTTTAATGTTCTCTAGAGATGTTTTAATGTTCTCCAGAGATGTTTTAATGTTCTCTAGCACAGGGTGCTGGGCTAATTTGCCTTCCCACCGACCATGTAAAAATGGAATAGAGGATTAAATTTTTTTTAGAACTGGGAAGCTGAATGTGATCAATGTACTCAGATGCAAGAACTGCCTTAGCGGGAGTCAGGCGGTAGCGCAGTGGGTTAAGTGCACATGGCGCGAAGTGCAAGGACTGGCGTAAGGATCCTGGTTCAAGCCCCTGACTCCCCACCTGCAGGGGAGTGGCTTCACAGGCAGTGAAACAGGTCTGCAGGTGTCTATCTTTCTCTCTGTCTTCCCCTCCTCTCTCTATTTCTCTCTGTCCTACCTACCCAACAACAGCAGCAACAACGACAACAATAATAACCACAACAATGATAAAACAACAAGGGTAACAAAAGGGGAAAAAAACGGTCTCCAGAGGCAGTGGATTCGTGGTGCAGGCACTGAGCCCTGGCAATAACCCTGGAGGAAAAAAAAAAAAAAAAGAACTGCCTTTGAAAGCAGAGTGCATTAATATAGTTTAAGTTAGTTAGCAATGCTAAGACTGAGTCTATTATTGTAAAGAGTAACGTGAGTATTATCTTTTGAGAACAAGAGTTTTTACTTTATGGGGGAGTGTGTCAGAGGCCTCCCTGGAATAAAAAGAAAAAAAAAAAAGGGAAGTTAGTTTTCTGGGTAGAGTAAGAGAATGCACTGCAGTAAAAGACAAGAACTTCTCAGAGAACCGCTGTTGATAGAAACAGAAGTGGCTCCAGGTTTTAAAATGAACCTTCATTTGTCACTGAGACAAAGAATGAGCCTCTCTGCTCCTCTCCTCTTCGTACCCAGGTCAGGCTGGCCTCAATCAAGAATGGAAAAAAAAAATGGGGTGAGTGAGCTGAGTATGAGTAGGCTTTGTTTTCCACTACATTTGGCTAAGACACACACTTTCCAAGTAATGTATTTTAAAACAAAAGAAAAAGAGACTGAAGCCTCTTGTTCAATTTTGAGAAGTATTAAAAGTGGAAGGAAACTCCCCCCGCCACAAATGCACCAAATTACCATGTTGTACAACTGCTTCACATTCTTAAGTATCAATTACTCCTCAAAAACTGAAACCCACCACAACTTTTGGTTGAATATGGACTACCTACCTGCCATTATGAGTTCTGCCCTTTAACAGCTCTGTGGTCTTGAACAAGTCCCATAGCCTTCATTAACTCCCTTACAAGATTTAAAAGGTTATGGTTCATGCCCCACAACTTTCTTTCTAATTACAAGTTTAAGTTTTAATTATGTGTTTTCTGACTTGTTTTCACCATCATCATGTTTCTTTGATCTTAACCCTACAGTGATAAGAGAGACAGAGAGACAGAAAGGGGGGGTAGGGAGGTATGATTAACAGTAGTGGAGAGGTGACAGAAGACTTACCAAGACAGAATCAAGTATTAACTATCTGCCTGGCCTTAGACATTTAAAAACTTAAGATGAGGCAACTGGGGCTGGGGAAATAGTTTAGTGTTAGGGCACATGATTTGCAAGCCAGAGATCCTTGGTTCAATCCCTGATACCACAACATGCCAGATTCAAGCAATGCTCTGTTTTTGTTTGTTTTCTCTCTCTCTCTCTCTCTCTCTCTCTCTCACACACACACACACACATAAAAGTAAATGAAATGTTGGGGAAATGATAGGTAAATAAAAAAAAATATACAGTAGAAACTTATCTCCCTCCTCACTTTTAATAATAGTGCAGATGATGTTCTGATTTATGGAAGATTTCTCCCTCACAAATACTGAATTTTCTGTAAGCTGCAACTGTGAAAAGAACTTGATAATGCATGTGTATTCCCTTCCATTACGGTTCCGAACAGAAAAAAAATCTCAGCAAGTTGTTCCTTTCTATTAAAATCTCCTCGTGGTAGGGGGCCGGGTGGTAGCACAGTGGGTTAAGCACACATGGCACCAAGCACAAGGAGCAGCGTAAGTATCCCAGTTTGAGCCCCTGGATCCCCACCTTCAGGGGGTCATTTCGCAGGTGCTGAGACAAGTGTCTATCCTTCTCCCTCTCTGTCTTCCCATTCTCTCTCAATTTCTCTCTGTCCTATCCAACAACAAACAGCCAATAATAAGAGTTAACAACAAGGGCAACAAAAATGGGGGGAACTGGCCTCCAGGCACAATGATCCATAGTGCAGACACAGCCCCAGTGATAACCCTGGAGGCAAAAAAAAAAAGAAAAGAAAATCTCCTCATGGTCCAAGAGGCAATGAAGTGGACGCAGCACATGTACCAGAATGATGTCTGCTTCTTTCCCTCTCTCCTATCTTTCACATTAATTAATCAACAAAAACTTGTTAAAAAAATCTTATCTAATAAGTAGCGTTTTATAATAGTTACTTATGATATAAAGAAAAAGAGAGACCAGAGTATCACTGAGCAATAATTGCATTTGGTGTCACCAAGAATTGAACCTGTAGTTTCTGGGGTCTCAGGCAAGTTGCTGCTCTGAAGTTTGAATCTTCTCTGCCCTAGTAAGAAGCATTTTCTTTGTATGGCTACCATGCCAATCAATGTTCTTTTCATACTGACCTAACTCAACATTCTTGTATCATGGACATTCTAACACTGAAAACAGCAGTACTTACCTTCATGTGCTTAACACAGTGATTAACACACAGGAAATAATGCGTGCTGTTAGTGTCATTGTTGTCTCTGTCATGTAACTAATCAGAAACTACAGGATACATCAAAACAAACCCTCCCCAAGCTGTAAGAAAGACAACTCAAAAGGATTCACTAGGTATCTCTGTACATGACGACATTGCCATATGACGACATTGCCATATGACACTTAGCATTAACCACAAAATTAACTTACGTTATTCCAAAGCAATACAGAGGACAGTTTAGCAATTGCCAAGCATTGATACCTCAATCTAATAACTAACAACACACTGATTTATATTTTAATGCTCAGTAATCCTATTTTCCCTTTTGTTTGCACTCTTAAAGGTAAATACCTGGTTACTCTATGGGTCCTTTCATGACTGATCTAGGTGTCTCAGTGAAAAGAATAACAGTTTCTACTTTCACTCCAGTTTCCCTTCAGAAAATGAACAGGAAATTGCACCCCCCCCAAAAAAAAAAAAGATACAGAGAGTTCTTAAAATATGCATTGTTCTTCTTCAGAGTTAGTAAAGTTCGGGATTAGTGTTTCGTATTTCCCGATATTGTTTGGATTTCTATCATAACTGATCACCTGGAGGCACCAGTAACATTCATTATAACATGCACTGAATTTGTATCCTGTCCTCTCGTAACTTAGTTTACCTTTCAAGATCAAGATGGAGGAGATGAGAGGCTCTGGAGAGGCGCCACAGCAGGGCTCAGGATTTCGCTGGCTCTTCTGTAGACTTTCTTTTGGTTAAAGCCACCACCATGTATGTCCCAATGTTTCTCCTACTGGGTTCCAGGCAAGTACTGTGGGAGCAGAGAAGAAGAGATTAGAAAACAGGTTGGAGACCACTCCATGCATTTCTCCCAAACAACAGCAACAACGGAAAGAACTGTTCTCCAAAGGGTCCTCTTACGGTTTCTTAGTTTTTCCAAAATGTTGGGATTAAAATGAAGTGGCTTTAAAGCATTAGCAATCTCTCACACTGCCTTCCAAGCACCTGATTCTGCTAGCCTAGCCTGGGCTAATAAACACTGGAAGTCCATCAACCAGGAACGGCTGAACAAAGACCAGAGCGGATACTATATTTGCAAAACTATGTGGGGGATGAACCATCAGAGAGGTCTGAGTTCTGGGTGTGTCAGAAAGTGAAATGAAAGGGAATACAATAAAATCGTACTGCAGAGTCACTGTTGCTGATGTTAACAGTTTCAGTGGTGATGGCAATATGGGAGGCACAATCTGTCCTCTGCTAACTTTGCAGAGGCAGAAAAACGCTCGTCTTCCTGACTTTTGTCTTCTTTTTTTTCTTAAAAAATCCTTTTAAAATATTTATTTACTATGTATTAGATAGAGGCAGAAATCAAGTGGGAAAGGAAGACAGAGGACCTCTAAAAGATAGCAATTTCAGGACAGAAAAGCAATGCAACACTACAGTTGGGCCAGCAGGTGTCGCTCTGCAGAACATGATAAAAGAATTAAAAAGGAGGAGGAGAAAACAAGGCATGTAAGCCCCTAATATTTCTGTAATTCTGGCCTCCCTGGATCATGGAAAGGACGTAAAACTGTGAGATAAGTCACCAGAACAGTTATGCTTCTGAGAAACTCCACACCAAAATCTAACCCAACATTTTAAATGAATGAAAAATGGTAACTAAGTTCCTTAATTGACAGCTACACATTTAAAATGCAAACTCTAGGAATGCCAGGGATTTATTTCATTCTCAATAGGAAACAAGTGGTTCTTCCAAAAAAAAAAAACTGAAAGCTGAAACAGAAAGTTGAGAAATGAATGGCATATAAGGAAGCAGAAAAAGAAGTCTGCTTACAAAAGGACGGGCTGAGCTTTGCGTATAAATACGTGAAGGCAAGTCTGAGGGCTTCTTTCTCCAAGATGGTGTGTGGACGTGTGTGTACGTACACACACACACACACACACACACACACACACACACACACACAACTTGTGAATGTCATCCCAGTGTAAGAAGAGAAGAATAAGCACAGAAACACAAGTTTGTTAAACTACAAGTGCCTAATAAGTCACAACATTCACTTTGTAGACTATGGGGAATGTGTGATAGAGGGACGCAGAGGCGAATATTAAGAAGGAAAGAAAAGTGCTGGAACTTAATACACAAGAAAATTCTATCACAGCTAGTGCACAGTAGAGATTTCAGGAAACCCTAACTCCACACGTATAGTTGCGAGCACTGGGTCCCTACATCACACATTTTGACCTGTGCATTCTAATAAAAGGGTGTGAAAGTCATTGACAGTAAAGGCACCCAGGGACTTGCCCTTCTCTCTGGATTTAATCACATTATAGCTGCCACTCATCCCCAGAACTTCCAAAGGGTCGTGTCCCAAAATCCCAGATGGGAAACGGGGCACAGTATAAACGGAGAGCTTAAAACCAGCTCTATAAAACTGTGCGGTCAGAAGTTGCGGGCAGGAAATAAAACAGACAAATGCCATCTGGTGAAATGGCTGCCTGTCCAGTCAGGCTGTGGGCCCAGCTGCCGAGGTCTACCACCCTGAGGAAGGCGTGCTGGCATGCCGACAGAGGGAAAGTCAGAGGAGCAGAGAAGCCTAAGAGAAGAGGAAGATGGGCTCTAAAGTGTTGCTCTGGTCAGAGGGCCCCGTCCTCTAACAGGTAGATAAATGAAAATAGAGCAGAGAGACAGAACTGGTGCAGATTCAGAGAGATGTGGGTGGGTGTGGAAAAGCTACAGCAGGTTCCCTTTGGGAATCTCAATGCCAGGCAGCTCACCTCATGGTCCCTGCCACATGTTTGCTGAGTGTGTCACCAGTCTCAGGAACACTGATGTGACATCAACTCAGCTGTGCCGCCAAATGATGCAGGACTATCTCCACAAGCATCTTGAAGAAGTATGTTTTGTTTCAAAGGGAAGGCTGAGGTGGCACAAGGTCATGGGTGCTTGGACACTGACTGAGAAGTTCAATTCGTCAGGTCACTGTAACTGGTCACAGTGAGACCGTATCGGAACAAACCACTGGGGTTAGCAGCCACGGGCTTGTTTGTATTGTGTGTCTTTGATTCTGTGACTGGCTTGCTCAGAGCTCAGGCACATTTAAAAGGCAGTAACAATCAACAGCAACCACTTGGGAGCTTTTCACTATATGTGAGGCTAAGTACTTCACAAATGTTCATTCATCTCGTACACAAATCCTGCTCATTTTAGTTTACCTGTTCTGCAGTTCATCCTGTTTCACTGAAGGTGCCTCGATTTCTTCCTTTCTCCTCTGAGGAAGATGAAGGAAAATCCTGTTAGTGGGTCGTCACAAGTGTACACATTTGGAACGTCACTGACTCCATTCTCAACTCCGGAGTATCAAAGGGGCTTCATAAAACTTTATTCAATAGCTTTACTGAGTTCAGAATAGCATCACCACTACATAGATATGTAAGAAATCACCAATTTACTCTTAAAAAAAAATCCGTGAGATTGCTTTTGCCGTGTTTGCTTGGTTATTTTATTTTCCCCATGACTGAGATTAGACAGCACCTGTCTTTCTCTGACTTACTTCCCTCAGCATAATCCCCCCCCACTATGCCCATCCATATTACATCAACACAGTCATCCTCTTGTATAGCCAAGTAGTATTCCAGTTTGCATAGTACGCTATTTCCTAAAACAACAAATACTTTCTGAAATGCCAGGCAAGGAAGGGTCTCTTGGATGGAAGTTAAAGATCAGGACTGTTGTATGCTTTACATTGGGTTGTTCTAGTTCTCCCCCGCCAAGAAAATTGGATCAGTCCAGTTAGTTTCGCGGCCCGCTTGGCCCCACCCCTAGGAGCCCCGACAGAGTTCCAGAGTTCCTGAGTTCCAGAGTAAGAGAGAGTGCTTGCGCCGCCACAAAGAGACAGCAGAGTTCTGTTTGGTGATTAGTTTGGTTTAGTTTATGAATCGTTGTTCCTGGATAAAGAAATACAGCTTCCCTGTCCAGCTGTATGTCTCTGGTCGTCTCTGTTACCCGCCCGTGAAACCAGCCCGGCCAGCTGGAGCCTCCGAATTTTAACAACAAATGGCGCCCACGTGGACCTGACCTGCCCATCTCTCAGATAAGTAAAGACAATTTGGCTACCTATGCACGATGGCCTTCTCTTCTGCTTGTGAAGAGATTTCCAAAGGCCTCTGCTCTTTCTTCACGAGACTGTTTTGTTGTTTCTGGAACATTTATCTCTGGACCACTCTGTGGTTTCCACTCGCTCGGGTGAACTCAGAACAGCCAGCGGGAATAGCCAGCGGGTGGGAGGTGAGGCGCAGGGCTCTGTTTCCACCTGGTTAAACAGCCAGCCAGCCGGCTGCGCCCAGACAACCCCGCGCACCGCGCCCGCAGCCCCACAGCCCGCAGAAGCCCGATGCCACCACGCAGGAGCCCAATGCCAGCACGCAGGCCAGCCCACAGGAGCCAGCTCTCCACCGCGTGGCGCAGGGCACTGGACGCGTGATCCCTTCACGCTGCTCGGCCACTGCGAGCAGGGCAGCAGACATGACAGGGCCATGGGGCAGGGCCGCGGCAGCCTATCATGGCCGCCACCCCTGGGCACCTAGGCCCACGCCTTCTACAATGCTGGCCAGCCTGCCCTCTTGCTATGAATTCTGGAACGATCCCAGACCTCCCGGACCCCCGGGCTCCCTGCCAAAACTGGGCACACGAGATCTCCAGCTGCCGGTCCGGTCTGAAGACAGACAAGCTGGAGTACGCAGAGATTCGTGCAGAGATCGCAACCTGCAATTCCTAGAAGTGAAGCTGCCCAAGAGACCACCACTGGACAACGCACCCCCCCAACAACTAAGACAGTACAGATTTAAATTCGTGTTTAAAATGACATGTCTTCGTAACAAAGGTTTCTCTCCTTGTGTATTAATGACCATGTTTACGTGTATGTTTAAAGTTTGGTAAACAGTAACTTTAAGGCTAAATTCTTACTAGTCAAAGTTAAATGAAAAAGGTTTTCAACATAATTCTCATAAAGATAAAATTAACTTACATTTAAAGTCTGAGGTAAAAATTAGTTAACAATCAATATATTTTAACTAAGTTGGTCTAAACAAAAGGTTAAATAGACTTGTTGATGTGTAAAACTCTCCATTACCTTCTTTATTAGAAATGGTAGATCGCACAATGGCTATGCTAATTATTCTCATGCCTGAGGTTTCTTTTCCTGTGCACTACTAGGGTGTGACTCCATTTGAATGGGTGTAACAAAAGGTTAAAAGACGTTGTTGATCTGTAAAAGTCTCAAATTCCTTCTCTATTAGAAATATGCTAATAACAAGTTTTGTTTCATAGTAAGTAAATTGCAGCCAGCTGCTTTGGGACTCTAGGCCGTTCCCCGCCCCCATGCAAATGCCCGTAGAGGCAAGTACGCCCCCCAGAGGCAGGAAATGTTTTTTTTAAGCTGATAAAGTTTTGCCCACAGAGGCAAAAAAGGCCCCCTCAGGCCTTACCTTGGCAGCACACTGGTTCTTATTACTTGCTTACATGTTTCTCCATGTTTGTGCCAGTTTCTTTTTTAAAAATGCCTGTATGATATATGTTTCTGTTCACCCCACACCCTTGATACTGTAGTCATTTAGTTAAAAAGAAAAGGGGGAATTGTTGTATGCTTTACATTGGGTTGTTCTAGTTCTCCCCCGCCAAGAAAATTGGATCAGTCCAGTTAGTTTCGCGGGCCCGCTTGGCCCCACCCCTAGGAGCCCCGACAGAGTTCCAGAGTTCCTGAGTTCCAGAGTAAGAGAGAGTGCTTGCGCCGCCACAAAGAGACAGCAGAGTTCTGTTTGGTGATTAGTTTGGTTTAGTTTATGAATCGTTCCTGGATAAAGAAATACAGCTTCCCTGTCCAGCCGCATGCCTCTGGTCGTCTCTGTTACCCGCCCGTGAAGCCAGCCCGGCCAGCTGGAGCCTCCGAATTTTAACAACACAGGCCAAACTACCAGAAGGCTGTTTCATGAGCCTGTCAGCAGATGCCAATGGGCCCCAACATTCTCTCTCCACGTGACTGTTCTCTTACCTCCTCCACCGCCACCTGAGTTCAAGCCACTACTACTATCCTCCTGGACAGGCACTAAGTGCTTCTGGCTACTTCCCCAGCCTCCGCTCCTTCTCTCCCAGTGCGTTAACCAAGTGTGTCTAGCGTTACCATTTTAAAAAGAGAAAACAGAGCATGGCTCAGCCCTACACAACCGCGTTTACTACTCTGCATGAATGTTAGGAGACACACACAACAGCTGGCTCCTGGGTCCTGCTCTGATTCTGCTCATCTCTCCAGAATCCTCCCACCATCCTGGGATCCTCACCCCTTCAACAACTCAAGCTGCCTTTACTCCAGCTGATGCACAAGATCCCTCGTGTCCTCTTGACATAATGACGCACATACCCGGCCCACCCCCCCTTGACCTCCATCCCCAAACCGTATCTGCCTGAAAGCCTGCAAGATCCTAGCACAAAGATCCTAGGACCCCATGAGTAGGACAAATGCCCCTAGTTTGACTTCCCTGGGCCCCAAGCAGCTTGATCTTCTTTTCTGGAGCACCGATCACAGTACGAGATTACACATTTATTGATGAGGTTTCTTTCTCTCTCACTAGATAAAAGGGCAGATAAGGGTGGACACTGTGCTCCTTTCTGTTTCTTGGCACATTCCTCAACAGTGGACACTCAAGAGCTATTCTGCTGAGTGAGTGATGATTCTGGGCAGCAGAACCTGTGGTACCATCAGCAAACAGCAAACAGCTCTGCACGGCAGACCACACGGCTTCCTCCCATAATTAGAGGGCCACTGTCTACAGTCCCCTCGAGAACTTTGTTTCCTAAGACTCCTGTGGCCAAAATAAATCCTCAGATACTTCGAGGGGAATGGCACAAAGTTCAAGATAATCTGAGTAGCAACACTGCAGAGAGGACTCTGTGGCAGTGGGTTACTAGGAAACGCTGTAAACAAGAAAGGAAAACACAATCAAAGCCAGAGGAAGCCCCAACAAGACACCACTGGCAAACAAACACACACAAACATATACAGATAAACACTCAAGAACTACAGCCTCTGGGAGAGGGCCAGAGCAGACTGAATCTGAGGAGGGGAGCTGCCCACCTCCTGTGAGCCTTGGTGGTTGTGCTGCTGCTCTCTCTCATTTGCCTGACAAATCACTGGCTCCTGGGCACTTCCCGGCTCACTGTGCACAATGTCTTCAACGGCTCACGGCTGTGGTTACATTTATTATTTTTTTTAAAAGATGGTTCTCTGATATTTCAGTTTTCTGATGTGATGAGGGTACGGACAAAACTGACAGGAAGAAGTCTCACAGTACACCTGGCTCTGTGATCCTATTCAGCCGCAAATGTGGAGTGGGGCAGGGTCAATCATCCATTCCATAAGCTACACGTCAGAGAAATCAGGCTCTGTCTGGTACTATGGGCACAAAGAAGATCAAAGCCTCTCTTCAAACCGTCAGCATTCTAAGGAGATAGGAAATGAACATACATTAAGTAGAGTATCCGTATGTCTGAAGAGGGAGGGTTGAGGGGCCTAGTGGTAGCGCACCTGGTTGAGTGCACATGTTAAAATGATCAAGGACCTGGGTTCAAGCTCCCAGTCCCCACCTGCCTGAGGAAAGCTTTGTGAGTGGTGAAGCAGGGCTGCAGGTGTCTCTCTCCCTCTCTATCGCCCTCTTCCTCTCAATATTTGGCTGTCTCTATTCAATAAATACAGATAATTTTTTTAGAAGGGAGGGTTGGGGTTTTTTAAAATATTTTATTTACTAACTAATGGAAGTGATACAGAGATAGATACAGACGGCTCTGGCTTATGGTAGAGCTGGGAATTGAGCCTGTGACTTCAAAGCCTCAGGAATCAGTCTTTTGCATAAGCATTAGGCTTCCCCCCACACTCACACCCTTTTCTTTCTTGCTTGCTTTCTCTCTTTCTTTTTTTTCCTTTCCTTTCTTTTTTCACCAGAACACTACTCAGCTTTGGTTTCTGTTGGTGCAGAAAGGACTGAACCTGAGACTTTGGAGCCTCAGGCATGAGAGTCTCTTTGCATAGCCATTATGTTATTTACCCCCAGGAGTTTTAGATTTAAATTGACACCTAAACTAAGCTGACCTACAGAAAGTTTGGGGATTGGCTGGCTGTTTTGGCAAAGGTCTTTCCAAACAGAAGAAACAGCAAAGTGCAAAGGCCCTGAGGTCAAAGCGCTGCCCCACGTTTGGCTTTTATTCCGAGAGTCAAGAAATGTCACTGGGGTGCTTTGCTCAGTGGAAGTGTGACTTGGCTGCTGTGCTGACAACAGCCTGAATACAAAGGGAAAGACAGCAAGTCCAGTTATGATGTTACCCACACAATTCAGGCAGGAGATCCTTGTGGCTTGGGTGAGTGTAGGTGCTTCTGAAAAGCTGCTGAATTCTTTACAGAACTTGAAAGAAATGCCCTGTGATGAACTCTCAACTCCCTCATGACTGATTTCATAATCTTAATCCTTATGTCACTAAAAGAATTTTTACTTCGTTTATTTAGATTAATTTGTTAGTTAACAAAGGTTTACAAGATTATAATGAGAGGTAGATTTCTACCATCTTTTGTTTTAAGTATCCTGAATAAACAAACATCCATTAAGATTTCTTTTGTAAAAGTAGCTAGATATGATCAACTCAGGTAGTAGGAAAGATCAAATATGCTTGGGGGGAATCAATCTTTGTGTCACATTATAAAAGAACTGGGGGAGTCAGGCGGTAGTGCAGTGGGCTAAGCGCACGTGGCGCAAAGTGCAAGGACCACCAACGCAAGGATTCCGGTTCGAGCCCCAGCTCCCCACCTGCAGTGGGGCTGCTACACAAGTGGTGAAGCAGGTCTGCAGGTGTCCGTCTTTCTCTCCCCGTCTTCCCCTCTTCTCTGCATTTCTCTCTGTCCTATCCAACAGCAATGACATAAATAACAACAATAATTATAATAACCACAACAACGATAAGAAAAAAAAAAAGGAAAACAAAAGGGAAAAAAAGAACTGAAATACAAGCACTTGCTATCCTGGTCTCTCAGTATTTTCTCCTAGGTCAGGAGAAAGACTATGCTGTACACGTGACCACTGTTAACCAACAACCATTTAACACGTGTTCCCAATGGAGGAATCTGCTGATGTGAGCACGATAAACACCAAACAGGCATCCTTAAGAGCAGATTCAGGCTGAGAAGGTTGTTAACCCTCGCCCTTTTCAGCTATGCCAGTTTTGAGCTTGGCCCAGAAGCAAAGCTCGACATGTCAATGAGGAAGCCACACTTTTAATGCACAACCCACGATGGTAACGTGACTTGACCTGACAAATGTACGTGCTGACACTTATTCAAAAACTCTGAAATAAATTAAGTGCCCTTTTAATTCTTTGCTCTGTCGATGAATCGGAAATGCTGCTGTCACAGAAACCATTCCACTCCTCTCGCTCACCAGTCCAAGGATGTGCAGTAAACAAACCCGTCCTCCTCCCCCCTCAACAGAACGTTGCTGTTTACTTCAAACACCATCAGTTGGCCTGGTCTCTAGCTGCAAATAAAACCAAGCTCTGCTTCTCAGCAAGTTAACACAGATCACTAGTGCACCTCCTCCTGTGTGGGGCTTTTCTCTGTGTGTGCAAAGGCCCAGTGGTCAATCAGGTGCTGCCATCACCCACCACGACGATGCCTGTCAGACTTCTAAGTGCACAGGAAGTGCCTGAGGCTCTGGCTCAACTACAGGTTCTGACACAGAAGCTCTGGGCTGGGGCCTGAGACTCAACATTCCCAACAGACTCAACCAATGCAGATGTTACTGGTCAGGGGACCCCAACCTGAACATACAGTGGTTGAATACTTTTGTTCCTCCCCTCCCCACCCCAGCCTAATAATCCCTTTTACAATCAACACTGGCAAGAACATAGACACTATCTCTTGACCTAGAAAAAAATGCAGAGAGATCATCAGGATAGCAAGTGCGTGTCTTTCAGTTCTTTTATAATGTGACAGGTTGATTTTTTTTTTCTAAGCATGTTTAAATTGCATTTAAACTTAACTGTTAATATTGTGTCCTCTGAAACAGAATGGATGGAACTGGAGGTGGTTATGCCTAGCAAAATAAGTCAAGAGATGAAAGACAACTACTGGATGCTTGCACTCAGTATGTGGAATCTAGAGAACTGAAACAGGTAGACAGACAGTAACAACAGTGATAATACAGAAGCAAACAAACTGCTTCTAAGACTGTGAGAAAATAGGGATTATTTTGAGAGGTGAGAGAGTGGGGGTGCAGAGCTTTGGTGGTGGGTGCAGTGTGGAACTATATATACCTGAGAATCCTACACTCTTGTAAGCCCACTTTTAATCACACATTTGAAAAAAAAATGGAAAAAGGAAGGGGGGAAGGTCAAATCATTATCCTCATACGGAAAACAAGAATTTGCCACCACCCAGCAGAGGCTAATTAAATCCCTGCAGTAAACAGCCAGCCTTTTCTGGGGATCCCTAACTACCGAGTAGGTCTGCGATTTCTGCTCCAGCAACCACAAAAGGTTCTCCTCCTCCTCTCCCTTTCCAGACAAAGCCCCGTCCCACAAAGGAGCTCTGCTACAGGGAAGGGCCCAGCCTCAGCACAAGGTGGGGGTGTCGAAGAGCCAAAACTAGACGACCAGTTCCCAGCTCATGCTGTTTTTTCTCGAGTCCAGTACCCATGCAACCATGGAACTGGCTGGGCAGTTCCCAAGGGGAAGCGAAAGCTGACAAGGACTGCCAGCAGGCACTGCTATGCTCCTTTGAGCATCTGTGTCTGGGGCCCAGTCTCATCCGCTTTCAGACAGAGGGAACTGGATCAACACATCTGCCCTTCAGAAGCGGAGCAGAATTTTCTCATCTCAGCTAATTTACATGTAATTTACATGAGCTGCAGTGTGCCTGCCAACCTTAGCTTCTGAACTGCTTTCTTTCTCTCTTTCGTTGGATAGGAGAGAAACAAAGAAAAAGAGGGAGAAAGAGATATATACACCTGCAGACCTGCTTCTGAAGTGACCCCCCCCACCCTTGCAGGTGGGGAGCTGGGGGCTGGAACTGGGATCTTTGCATTTTGTACTATGCGCACTTAACCCAGGGCACCACTGCCTGATTCCTCTGAGCTATTTTCATTCATCACAATTCTTTTTCTTTTTCTCTTTATTTTTTTCTACCTTTATTTACTGGATAGAGGCAGCCAGAAATCAAGAGGGAAAGGGGTGAATGAGATACACCTGCCACAGTACCTCACGACTCACAAAACTTTCCCCTTGCAGTTGGGGCCAGGGGACTTGAAGCCAGGTCCCTTGTAAACTGTAACATGTGTACTCAACCAGCTGCACCCCCCCCCCCATTCATTTATCACCATTCTCACAGGTATGCAGTTATTTCTAAATAGAAGATAACAGTGGTGAGAACATTCAATGATTTTTTTTTTTTAATGCTGTCTCTCTAGAACAAGAATCCCATGCACACTCATCTGAAAGGTCTGCCTTTTGTTTCTGCACAAGCCTAAAATGATTAGGAGGAAAGAGTGCAGGGCCGAGACGTGGACTCCCACTCTAAGTCAAGAGGCGCGGGAGAGTGTACCAACCCAACCCCCCTGCTCCCCACCCTCGGGGAGGCTGTAAACCGTAGAGGGTGGAACGTGGCAGAAAAGAGGCCAACAGACAAGGAGGTACGAAGGTGATCGATGCTCCCCAGATCTTCGAGAGCTAGGAGATCACCATCAGCTGTTTGTAGATTCTGAAAAGACCTGGCCAGGAGTCTCACTGTGTCATGTGAAGGAAAACCTTTATTAAAAGGTTAAGCAAAGGTATCCACAGTGTGGGTGGGGCAAGGCTTCAGGCCGCCAAACACCGCCTAGATATAAAGGCGTTTGGCTGAGGGCAGGCAGGACTCACTCGGCTCTGCTCCTGCTGCATGAATCCAAATGCAGAGTAGGAGATAAGCCTGGCGCAGCATAAGGACATGCTTGCTAACAAAATCGTTACAGCACTTTTTCTCTTCTCCATCTTCTTAAAATTAGGAGCTCCCAAAGTAAAAGACTCTGGGGTGGGTGGGTGGGTGGGTGGAAAGGAGAATACAGGTCCATGAAAGATGATGAATGACATAGTGGGGGTTGTACTGTTAAATGGGAATCTGGGGAATGTTATGCATGTACAAACTATTGTATTTACTGTTGAATGTAAAACATTAATTCCCCAATAAAGAAATAAATTATTAAAAAAAAAAGAAAAGGGAACTAATTCTGCTAATTGTTGATGGGAAAGCAAACTGGTACAGCCCCTCTGGAAGACTGTATGAACAGTCCTTAAATAAAAATGGAATTACCTTATGATCCAGCAAAAAAAAAAAAAAAATTAGGAGCTCCCGGCCGACTCTCAGCTCCCAGCTACCTGGCTCTCCTCAACCAACCTCTGACACAACTGCTGCGTCAGACTGCAACGCCAGTCCCTTAGTGGCTTTTAAATTTTTATTTTATTGGTGGGTTAATGGTTTACAGTATGGCCTTTCATCCCATCTTTTCCCTTCCTTCCCTCGAGCCCTTTGCTTTGGTGCAAAATGCCAAAGCCAGTCCAAGTTTCACCTTATGTTTCCCCTTACTGTTCACTGTTCTGAAATACCACCTGTTAAAAGTGAGATCGCCTGGTGTTGGCCTTCCTCATTCTTCCTCATTCTTCCTCTTCCTCATTTAACATAAACCTTTGAGTTCTGACCATGATACTGGAAAGCAGGTGACCTCATTAATTTTAACAGCCGCACAGTACTCCATGGTGTCTATGTACCACAACTTTTAAACAGACTGTCACAGGTGCTGTTCCTGGGACACTGCTTCATTGCCAGGCCACTTTTACCCTCAGCAAGTCTCAGCTTCCACATGACCTCCTCCAAGAACTTTGTGATGACTCTCCCTGGGGCGGTGGAAGGCCTGGCCCTTGTCAGGTAACTTCACACAAGGGAAAGCAACACACCATCCAAGCAAGCAAGCCGTTTTTACCAGTCCTTGTGAGCCCAGTCATCACAGAATGCCGTCAAGACACCTGGCTGTCTTTTAAGAGTTATCCCTTTACGTATGTCTCAACCTGACTGGTGCTTAGAGAGCTGACTGTTATTGCAACAGGCCCAGTTTATATTACTCAATACACTACTAAATAATGCAAGTCACTTTTGTATTATTCAGTGTCATGTTTGCATATTGAAGAGCTATCTCTTAACACGCAGATATTAATAACTACTGGGAAGTTTGTACAACATGTGTCCACAGCATTCCCCTAAGGCCTGGAATACATACATCCTCTCAGCAAGCTTACAGACCACAGTCAGCAAAATACTCATCAAGCCTGTCAAAAACTGCTGAACAGGAATCCTTCAAATCCTCTTTTCTATCTCCTGCAAGCATTTACCTCTAAATTACTCTCAGTTCAAGTTAAACTTCAGTGTACTGCTTTTTTTTTTTTTTTTTTTTATCAGAGCACTGCCCTGAAACAGTAGCACCTGAGCCCGAGGCTTCCGTGGGCACCTGGCAAACAGAACCAGGAACAGGATGTCTGGGGGCTGGCTGCTCTTGATTTGAGGCTGTCTGTAGATGCTGTCTAATTTTCAAAGCAAAAACCTCTTTTTTTTTTCTTTTTAAATTTTGCCATTTCTTTCCTATGTTTGAACAAACTCGAAGAGAGGTAAAGCGACTTTTTGTTTTTCTTCTCCTTCGTTCACTTATTATCAGAGAACCAGAGGTGGATAGGAGACAGAACATCAAAGCACTGCTCAGCTCTGGCATAAGGAGGTGCTGAGGATTGAACCTGCAGCCTCTGGGCTCTCAGACGTGCAAGTAAGTGGTTGCTCTAACAGGCTTGGCTGTCACTCCAGCCCTCAACTTGCACAATTCAAAGTGGGGCTTTTGCTAACTCTGAAATTTCTCCACTGGCCACAAGAGTGAAGGATGCTTCTAAGACCCACCTGGATCCTGGCTATAGGGCAATCCATCAACTCAGGACCCCGACCCCCACCTTGCACGGGTGAGTTTACCGGAGAAATTTCTCTGAGAACTACCCCTACACTAAGCCAAAGTTCCATACTCCCAAGAGGAACTACATGAAAAGGAGTAGTTGTGATAGCTCACTTTGCAGTTCCACATTCATCTTCAAAGTAACTCCAAGGAAAGACTTGGGGACAGGTTTATGTTCCAGGAGGCTGAAGCTCCAAAGCTTAGCTGCCAGGGAGACTTCCCAGGGCCTGAGAGGCCCTGCTCCCTTCCCACCCCAGACTGCCTCCCACTGAAGGACTTGAAAAGACCCTGATTCTCATGCGCTGAAACAGCATGCCCCGGCTCTGACCAAAGGCCTTGTCCCAGAATACTAGGATGAAATGCTAAATATGCAAAACACAAACTCCATAGAGCAAGCCCGGAACTGATCACCAAAGGTCACATACGGACCAAAGAGGCATGTTTCGCAGGATCAGGGAGGCAAGTCACTCTCTGCAGTCTACACAAGACGTCACCCCCATGGTAGTCTCCCCAGAACACAGATGGGACCTGGAGGCTAAAAGCTCCAGCCAGAGGAGGTAGTAGCTAGAAAATACATCCGGGTGCAGAGGAAAGGGATTTCTACTCTGGTCGCAAGAGCACCAGAGCACTCTGGTACATTTTCAGAGGGCCCGTGCACATAGCCCCGGAAACTCAAAGGTACACCATACTCTTGTCTTCCTGGGCTGGGCAGAAATTTGCATGGGGCAGATGAGAAGTCAAACATTTGAAAACAAACAACTGGGAGGTCAGTGGGGGTGTCCCCTGGACTCAGGGCAACACACACACAAATAGCGTTTTAAAAAACGGACCGATTATGAGATAAAGCCATGGAACAGCCAGAAGGCACTGGTGGCCAAAGGCAGAGGAGTCTCCTGTGAGAGCAGGGTTCACAAAGGCGGGGGTGGGGGCGTGAGCTTGCTCCCCCCCCCCCCCCCCCCGCGCCCACCCATGGTTCCTGGGGCTAACAAATTCTTGGCCCAGCAGGTACATGTGGGAGGCCCAAGTTCTTCTCCAAGCATCTGGGCTCTGCCCAGAACTACTTAATCAGGATTGTTCAAGGTCCCGCATTCAGATGTGATGTTACAGCCTTACAAAACAAGTTAACTTTGGGTCTGTGGGGGGAGAAGGAAGGGGTGACAAGGAAAGAAAGAAGGAATCCTGACTTGTTCAAGCTTCTTACTCACTCTTGCTCACTCATCTATTACAAAGTAAACTGGAATTTTATTGAACGCTCCCTCTAAGCAGGTACAGTTCTAAATGCTCTGGACACCCTCAACAACCCTCCAGCTGGGCTGTGTCTGTGATCTGCCCTGTGCTATATTCCTTCCCTCTCCTGACTCTCCCCAAAGGCAAAATCCTAACTGAGCTCTTTTCTGTTATGACCAACTGATTTTAAAACCCCCACACACCGCCATTGTGTGGCAGTGTTTCCTTCAAGCTACTTTCCTGGCAGGATTATTATCAGTCAGTCCACCTTCAAGTTCAGATAGGACGGTACCCACACCATGCAGCTCAAAAAGCGCTATTTAAGCTGGAGAAGTCCCAAGGCTCAAACCACAAGAACCCGTGCCTGGTTACATGCAGTTCTAGGTAAGCCTTTGATCCTTGTTAAAAATATAAAAGCTCTGGGAGGTGTACCATTTTAAACTGTTATCAGTTTATAGGGAAAGTTACATTATAATCTTTTTGAATGTAGTTAAATGATAAGAACTCAGGGTGATTTCCAAGTATCTTGTTCACCTGTCCTGTTCCGACTTGTTCCCTGCTGGCTGCCTAGAACTTTCCAGGACCTGCTCGATATTGCCAGCGAGGGTGAGCCAATGACTAGCTACCTTTCTTGTGGAAGCCAGGCTTATGATGCAAACAGGTATTCCAGGGGCAGCCAAGTTGGTCAAAGTAACTCTGGAAAAGTCTAATCTGACTAAGTAAATCGCTATCTGTGAGTACCAACTTTGGAAAAACCAGAGGCTCATGTTGACCTACAGGAGAATGGTCTTTTTTTTCCTAGTTTCTTCATAGTACCAGCTAATTTATTAATGAAGGTAATCTGTTCAATAGGGGGTATAGTATCTATATTCCCCCGTCATTATACTTTATCAAAAGCTAACATCGAACTAGAGAGACAGCATAAGGGTTGTGCAAAAGAGATTTTCAGGGTGACCTGGCAGTGGTACACCTGGTTAAGCATACACAGTACTAGAAACAAAAACCCACATAAGGATCTGGACTCAAGCCTCGGGGGATGCTTCACAAGCAACAAAGCAGGTCTGCAGGTATCTCCCTTTCTCTCTCCCTCTCGAGCTCTTGCCTCCTCTCTCAATTTATCTCTGTCCTATCCAATAAAATGGAGTAAAATAGTCGTGGGGAGCAGTAAACTTACAGTGCCGGCACAGAGCCCCATCAATAACACTGGAAATAAACAAAACAAAAAGACTTTCATGCCTGAGGCACTGAAAGTCCCAATTTCAATCCCCAGCACCACCATAAGCCACAGCTGATCATAGCTCTGGTTTTTCTCTGCACCTCATTAAAAACAATTAAACATTTTAAAAGGTAACATCACTTCTCCTGATGAATTTCATATCCAAGTCCTGTGTGTCCCTTAAAGTTCTCCCCCAGATGTCCTGTCCAAGAAGCCCCTCTTGATTTTTCTAGCTAGAGGAGGTCCCTTGCAATTTAGACAAAGGTATTTTGTTCTTTCTTTTTATGTACAAACTCAGTGAATGAATTATGAGGTTTTTCTTGACTGTCCTAGGAACAGTTCTTCCCAACTTCTTCTGTGTGTGACACATGGAATCAATCTTGTTTCCTAATATCTACCTGGCAGCTGTTTTGAAAAAGACCACTGATGGGAGTACTACGAGGACCCCCCCTACCTGCACCACTTCTAAGAGTTTAAATGCATTTTAACAGCTATCATTTTTCTATTCAGTAACACCAGTGAAGTTGTATGTACAAACTCCTCACACTGCTGACCCGGGTAGGATGATGACATCTGGTGGGGAGGTCCCAGCAGCAGGCTCTTCTCTCACACTTTTTTGAGTGTGGAGGTGGTCAGGGAAACTGTCAGCCATGCTGCAGTCTCCAGAAAAAAACACTGGCGTACACAGCCTGCCCTCAAGTTGCTGAAGCCAGCAAACAAGAGACACCAGGCCTGTCCTGGATGCAGGATCCCACTGAACGCTAGGTGAGGCTATCTTTGGGAATCCATAGAGCCTTGCTTTCATCACAGTAGAAAGTCCTTTGTGATAATATCCACTTGAGAGAGGGTAAATATTTATTCTAAGAATTCGATGTTTCCTGTATGACTGTAGATTTATGATAAGGAATGCAAGCAATTGTTTCCACAATTTCATTGCAGGCTTCTGGTTCTGAAACAAATATTCCCTCCCTTAGCTTGGCTGGACTGGAAAGCAGAATGTGATCCCACAGTAAGTGGCTTTAAGAGCAACACCTCAACGAAAATTCCTAGTACAATTTGCAAGTGATACCTTGTAAGAGATTTGAAAACCGCCGTGCATTTAAACTAACGTACACCAACTTATTGAACACAGAAGCCGACACTGTGAATAGCCATCACACAGTCCTTACCAGCATCTGATTGTCTTACATGGCTTCCTCACAGTCAGCATTATTATCCTCACTGACTGCAGGAAATGGTGTCAATGGAAGCTGAGAATTTTACTAGTGAAATGTCACTTTGTTTAGTACATTTTCATAAAAGATGTCGTTTGATTAAAGACCAAAAAGGGACCGAGCCAGGTGCATGAACCATAAACAGGTTAAGAATCATCTAAGGTGGATATTATTAGTCCATAAATTACTGATTGGAAGTATTTTCTGGGGTCAGGTGGTGTGGTTTACCTGGAAGAATGTACATGTTACCATGTGTGGGGACCTCAAGTCCTCACTTCCCACCTGAAGAAGGGAAGCGTCATAAGCAGTGGCTTCAATTATCTTTCTTTCTGTGTGAGTTACCCTTGAAAGGGTGGGAGAGGCAACGAAGAAGAATGAAAGAAAGATAGAATCCTCTGGGAATGGGAGAGTCATGCCCCAGCAATAACCCCAGTGGAGGAAAAAAAAAAAATTCTAATCTTCCAAAATTGGTAATCAGTCTTTTAAAAAAATGGTACAAGTACTTGAGTGGCTTAGACTTCTAGGCTCTGCCAATTTTTCTGCATCCCTCTCTGAAGAATACTATTGGGATAAAGAATATACTCTGAGGGAGTCGGGCGGTAGCGCAGCAGGTTAAGCTCACGTGGCACGTTAAGCTCAAGGACTGGTTAGGATCCCAGTTCAAGCCCCCAGCTCCCCATCTGCAGGGGTGTCACTTCACAGGCGGTGAAGCAGGTCTGCAGGTGTCTTCCTGTCTCTTCCACTCTATCTCCCCCTTCTCTCTCATTTTCTCTGTCTCTATCCAATAACAAATAAATAAATAAAAAAAGAAGTAAGAGGTAAAAAAAAAAAAAGAATATACTCTGAGAAGTTTGCACTGAAAAATGCAGGCTGGACACTTCAGTACTTGGAGAGAAATGTTTAAATCCAATATGAGAAATGACACTGGCAAAACTAAGGGAAGGATGGGCAGCCCTCTAGGTTCTGTGGTTCAGACGAAGTCCTGGGATGACTCAGCCAACCATTCACAGCTTAGTTGGTAGACACACCCAGATCCTATTTCCACCAGCTAACACTTGACAGAAGTTGGTAGGCTGGCATGGCTGGCCTTCAACATGCCTTGGCTTTAAAGGCAAATCTGGCATAAGCAGAAAGTCATGTCAATAGCCAGATAGAGAGTTTTGATTAAGAAATCTCTGACACGCTATCTAATCAATTTGACTTGAACCAGGGAACTCTTTTGTTATCAAGTTAGTTATAGTCGGGAACAAAGGCCCATTTTTGTATAAATGACTTAATGCTACACACAACAAAGACAGTTTTATATGAATTCGGTTACTTTCCAGTTGTGAAACACATGGCATAGGCACATGTAAGATGCTGGAAGGATTTCTATTTGTCCTGCTGGGGGCAGGGGTTATCAGTGACAAAACTGTGGAGACATGGTAATGTGTGTGGGAATGAGGCAGATTTCCCTCAGAGGCAGGGCTGGGACAGAGACTGTCGGAAGTGTGAGTAGAAGTAAGGACTTGTTGGTAGACCTCTGTCACCCCACCACCAGGAAGATATCCAAGTAAAGATACCTGAGCAATCCCCCCAGAACTTGTGTTTTAAATAAGATCCCAAGAGATATGCATACACTTTTTTTTAAAAATTACAGAAGCATAGCTACAAATACTGTACCTGTACTTCAGTATAGTTTTTCTGTTCTGTTAAAAGTAACATCTGTTTCTAAGAAAGGAGGAGCTAATACTTCCCTCGAAAAGGGCCTAACCTGGGCTGGGGAGACAGCATAATCATTGTACAAAAAGACTTTCGGGGGCTGGACGGTAGCACAGCAGGTTAAGCACACATGGCACAAAGCACAATGGCCTGAGTAAGGATCCTGGTTCGAGCCCCCAGCTCCCCACCTGCAGGGACGGTGCTTCATAAGCAGTGAAGCAGGTCTGCAGGTGTTTATCTCTCCCCATTTCTCTCTGTCCTATCCAACAACAGCTATGGCAACAATAACTACAACTACAACAAGTGCAGCAACAAGGGCAACAAAATGGGGGGAAATGGCCTCCAGGAGCAGTGGATCGGTAGTGCAGGCACTGAGCCCCAGCGATAACCCTGGAGGCAAAAAAAAAAAAAAAAAAAGACTGTCATGCCTGAGGCTCTGAAGTCTCAAATTCAGTCCCCAACACTATCATACTAAGCCAGAACTGAGCAGTGCTCTGTCTCTCCCCCTCAGTATCTTTCTTCCTGTATTTCTCTTAAGAAGACATCTAACATATTTTTTTTATGCCCTGATGTTCATTAACCTGCAAAAGACTGGCTCCAGACAAGCCGTCCCTATCCCATGTTTCCTAGACATTTTAATACTGTGCATGCTTCAATTTTTTCCCCCTAGCATCAAATGACAGAAACTCCGAGGACTTTGAGATCTCCTAAAATGCTTCTCTCAAGGCACCTATCGTCTAGTTTAATGTCTAAACTTGAGCTTCCTCCAAGCAGGAGGCAAACTTACTTTCTCTGTTGTCACATACGCACCCCACAGTAGCTCTAAGTCCAGGAGGGAAGACCATGGCTGACCATGTACTGAATAGGCAAAAGCAAAAATAATGCATCAACCCACAGAAGTCTGCAAATCTGAATTACAAAGAAATCCTGTATTTTCAAAATTCAAAATAATTGCATGTTTGGGGGTATATGGACTGAATGGAACTCAACACGCATAGCCACTCCATCATTAGAGCGCCGGCAGTCCTGTCTAAAACCTCCTTCCTCTCTCACATGGTAGCATGCCTAGTGCCCTCCCGGAAGACATCTTCTAATTTCTCATCTGTTTTCTAGCCCTAGCTTCTCTTGCACGCCCACTGACCATGCAGCGCCCTCTTCTCCCACAGGTCCTTCTGAGAGGAGCAGGACAGCCAGGCTGAGGAGGTGGGTGGAAAATACAGTTCAACTCACTCGTCAAGTTTCTCTGAGGAGACTTGGGAGACACTTGCTAGGAGCTTTAACTTTTACTTTAGGACTCGTTTATTACTATGTGTAGGGTTTGGTAGCTCTCCTCATTTGGGGAAGATTTCCAACCTAAGAGTGGAGAATTCAAACCTTGTTGTGTTCCCTTTACTTCTTGACTCACTGGTCTAAGCAGTAGATCTTTGTTCGAACTGCAACACTAACTTCATGGATTGTAGACTAGAGATTCAGGTCCCACTTGCAATTAAATGATACAATGCTAACGTTAACTTTCTGGGAAATCTGTTATGAAGTGCTCTACTTCAAAGCCCTGAGAAAAATTCTACATATATGAAAGACAAGAGTACTTTTCCTTTATTGGACTATTTCACCATTGCGTTAAAGAGATTTTGTTTTTTTTATTGACACATCTGAAGGACAGTCACCAAGTTAATTTTCCACTTCTGTGAGTAATGCACACTGCTATAAGCACAGTTCCTGGCAAAGTTAGTGCCAAGCTACAAGACGTCATTCCCTGTGTCTCCCTAATGGCAACTACACACTTGGGTCTAAAGAGGCAGGTGACCTGGAAACATATCTAGGTATTCAGCATGTCTCTGAGGAAACTACTGTCAGATCAGAGGGAGACCCACCTCCAATCTCAGTTTTTAAAGGAGAAACAAATTTTATTAGATGCTTAGTTATCTGCGTTAGTCTACTTTTGTCCCACTTTCTGCTCAATTGCCTTAAAATATTCCAAGAACCCTGAATAAGAGAAAGGCATGAACTCCAATAGCAACTCGCCCTCGACTGCCTCATCAGTGCCACTTTCTACCTTGTCGAATTGTATTTTCCCTTTGAACAAAAAAGTGTAAGATCTGTATTCTGAATTCTTCTAAACCCTAGCATCTTATATATACATATAGTGTGTGTGTCTCCTCATCCACCAGTCCATCTGTCCTGGGAGGGCCTGCAGATAGACACTGAGATGTACTTATCTTATCAGTTATTATGTGCCAAATACTGTAGATCTTGAGTTTTGTGTTGCTTGTTTGTTTGTTACTAGAGCTTGCTTTACCACACCAGGCTAATTTTTTTCGCGCGCGCGCGTGTGTGTATGTGTGTGTGTGTGTGTGTGTGTGTGTGGCGGGGGGGGGGGGAGAACACACCAAGCTCC
The DNA here is from genome assembly GCF_950295315.1 of Erinaceus europaeus. NCBI lineage: Eukaryota > Metazoa > Chordata > Mammalia > Eulipotyphla > Erinaceidae > Erinaceus > Erinaceus europaeus. The sequence continues at coordinate 101,836,722 of NC_080169.1, forward strand.
AGAGAGTCTCCTATTTCTGTGAGATCTGAGCTCAAGTCCTGGTCACATGCATAGAATAAACAGGTACACTATGCAGGTGACTTAATTTTGCCAGTCCTAGACCTGCATTTTATCTATACTGCTGCATTTCATTTCTGTGACATGTCCTATCAGATAGCCATTATCACTACCCTGCCATTTCACAGATTAAGAGATGTGAAATATGGACAGGTGAAGACTTGGCCAAAATCAGTGCTAGAGAACAGCAGAGCTGAGCACCCAACCCAGGTCTGACTTGCTTCTAGAAGTCAATGCACTCACAGCTTGGGGGTTACTACCCAATCAGTACCCAGTAACTTGCTTAGGAAACAGCATTCTTATGCAAGATGTTGTGCTGAGAACTTCTGGGAATCGTGATACTTTAAGTGCAACAGTAAGTGAACTGTACCACAAAGCAGAAAGTGTAAGTCTAAGAAAAATGTTTACATAAATGCTAAGGGTGTTCAGAGAAACACAACGTCGCATTTTTGGAGATGAGGTGTGTGTGAGTGGAGAGGGGTGAGGACAGAATTCAGAAATTCGTGGAGGACACAGAGGTGCAGAGATCAACAAACAGTCCTGTGTTAACAATAAAACTCTGTTCACCCCATATTTCTCCCTACAGACAAAACAAAACAAAAAAAAAATAGCTGGCTAACTACCTGTCGAATAAGGTTATACCTGTGAGAGAAAAGACACTTTCACATTCTACATTTTTTAAATACAATATTCCTTCAGGGAATATTTATTGATGGGGAAAGACTGGTAAAGGGAAAATTAGGGGACTGTGGAATTTCTTAGAAAATTCTCTGTGGACTGCAGATTTACTGCTAACCCAAATCACTGTCATTTCAACTTTATTCACCAAACTGCATACAAATATATGTATTGATTTTTATCTGCACCGATATGGGGAGGTGTTCTTTGAAAAACAGTTCTGTTTTTTTTGAAAGGCGTAAAATGAAAGTGAGAGGCAAGAGGAGTTATCAAAATGCAAACACATCATGAACAGAAACAGACATCCACATTGGAAAGTTACAAGGAAATAACAGCTCCTCCTCTAAGGGAACTGTGTGCTCCTCCGGTAAATGTGTCAGCAGAGAAAACTAGCCAAGGGTACAGTGCCGTAAGCAATGAAAACCTGTCTCCTTCCCTTCTTGTCCTTTTGAAAAGACAACATGTCACAGTGAGACTTTTTACATAACAGCATTCATTCTTGTGACAAATGTTTGCCAAGGGTGTGTGGGGTGGGGGGAGGAAGAAAAGGAATCAAAAGACAAAAGAGGTGCAACTGACAAGAAAAAGGGGGGAAAATAAATTTCAGGGCACCACTTCCTGAGGAAAAACCACATAAGCCAGCTTTTCACTAGTCCTCCTGAAACAGAAAATTCGACAATGACAAAACGTGGGATGAGCTTTGCTCCTTCACTTTGTGTATTTTCATGTCCTGGAAAATTACTGTCATTACTATGTCAAAATTTAAAGATAACTATTTTCTAAATGCATACAAAATGACACTCAAATTCAGAAGTTCAGAGCAGTATTAACAGTAAACGTAACAGGAATAGCCCAGTCTGTTCAGCTTCTCCGGGCAGCTACAGGATGATTTCATTGTCTACAGGTAATCATCAAACTTTTAAGCAAATCTTAGATAAGACTATAGAACAGTATGATCATTTTAGCCTTTTTATTGTTAGTTGTCTGATGGGGGGAATGCGCCTCTGATTATTTTGATGTTCCCCCCCCTACAAATAGGCTATTGGCAATTACCACTGACTGTATTCTAGCAAAGCAATGTATCAATCGCATATACTATAGCACATTAAAAAAAAAAAGCACAAAATCTTATACAAGTAAAAGTTCAGTGCCTGTCTCTAAAGGACAAGTCTAAGTTCTTGACATGAGAAGGCGTGAAGGTTTTACTTGCATAGACTTTTTTTTTATTCCAGTTAAGTTGGCCACACTACATACTTCCAACATACTATCTGCAATTTGAATGTAATCAAGTCTAAGTTAAGAGACTTCAGCTTTATAGACAAGTTCTTTCTATCTTTTCTTTTCGTACCAGGGTTATTACTGGGGCCAGTGCCTGCACAGAATCCATCTTCCTGGCAGCCATTTTTTTCCTCCTCTATTTTTCTTCTTTTCCTTTCTTTTTGTCTTTAGTAGGACAGAGAAAAATTGAGAAGGATGGGAGAGGGAGAGAGAGAGAGACAGAGAGAGAGAAAGAGTGAGGGGCAGGCAGACACTTGAAGAGAGAGAGAGAGAAAGAGGGATGTCTACAAAACTACTTCACTGCTAATGAAGCTCCCCCCCCCACCTTGCAAGGGGGAACTAGGGGTTAGAACCTGGGCCTGTGTGCTCAACCAGCTGGACCACTGCCTAGCCACTGATGCCCCTATTTTCTGCAAGTGGTTGTTCTCTGCACTTAAAATTTTTCATGTCTCCTAGACATCAATCAAGGGGAGAATAGACGCTGTGCATATGTGTTGAAGACTGGGGCTATGTGTTATACTGGGGCTGGGCGGTGGTGCACCCACTTAAGCACACATAGTACTATGCACAAAGACCCAAGCAAGGATCTGGGTTCGAGTCCCTGCTCCCTACCCACAGGGAGGACACTTCACAAGTGCTGAAGCAGATCTGCAGGTGTCTATCTTTCTCACTCTCTACATCATCTTGCCCTCTCAATTTCTCTCTGTCTCATACAAAATGGAGGGGGGTAGAGAAAAAATGACTGACAGGAACAGTGGATCTGTAGTGCTGGTATAGTCTTTAACACATATGCCAACACAGCACTAAAAGCAATTAGGAATGGACACAATTGCTTGAGGACCAGCATCATTACTACAGCAGACCCTCCTCCAAAGACATCCTATTCTGTAAAGTGAGATAATCCTAGAGGCAATAAAATAAAAAATAAAAAATGCTGTGAACCATTAAACCCCCAATAAAATTTTACAATTGAATTCTTCATCATTGCACACTCCTTGTAGATTTCTACTTCGCGACACCGTGATGATTCTAAGCCTACAGCAGACAAAAATGCTTGGTTCTCTAGGGTTTGTCTGTACCATTTGTTTTCTATCAAACGGAAACAATGATTTATTTTAAAGGCTGACATTATGTCAAGAATAATGATGCTGTGGTTTTGATCACAGTCATAAGCTCTTAGTGTGGAACAACTACAAAATAACTCAAAGAAAAGTGGCCCAAGACTCTCACTTTACAGAGCAGAATGTCTTTGGATGGGGGTCTGCTGTAGTAATGACGCTGGTCCTCAAGCAGTTGTGTCCATTCCTAATTGCATTTAGTGCTGTGTTGGCATAAGTGGATGTCTGTTTGAGGGTTCAAGGTCACTAAAATTTTCCCAGACTCTCCACCTGCCAGTTACAAATGAGGGTTACAAAAGCACTGACTCACTCAGCGCTCTGAAGCTTTTTACTGAGCCTTCATGCAGTGCACTGCATGGAGACCTAAGACACACATTTACAGCTTAAACATCATTTGATTTCCCTCAGTGAGACTCTAGGACTGCAAAAGAGCAGATTGTAATTAATCAGTTGCCTATCTGAAGTCTGGTGACATTTCCAGACAAGAGGAGAAAGGGAGCAAGTGTGTGTGACAACTTGTCTGTACCCACCTCACACCTTATTTCTAGGAATATGCTGAATCCAGGGAGATGAAAGCTATTATCTTCTGGGCAGAGGGAGGATCCTGGATCTTGTTATATCAGATGTCTGTTTGCTCTCCTCTCCTCAGCTGAAGGAGCACTACAGGTACAGTAACTCGCTATGCTTTAATGTTGGCAAGTTCCCTAGTTTCCAAAAGCATTCGGAGTGGTGGCACACCCGGCTGAGCACACCTGACAACTCACAAGGATCCAGATTCAAGCCCCTGGTCCCCACCTGCAGGGGGAAAGCTTTGTGAGTGGTGAAGCAGGTTTGCATGTGTCTCTCTGTTTCTCCCTATCTCCTTACCCTCTGGATTTCTGGCTGTCTCTATCCAAAAACTAAAGGTAATTAAAAACAATAAAAACCAAAACCAAGAAACATTTAGAATCTTCAATCTCTCCGAGGGAATCTATGTACACTCGTGGTGGGAATAAAAATTAATCCAGATTCCATGGAAAACAGTATGAAGATACTTCAAAAAGTGAAAAATAGCATTGCCATATGTTCCATCAGTTTCACACCTTGCTATCTATCCAACACAAAAATACTAGGCCCAAAAGACAAATGCACACATATGTTCACTGCGGTGCCATTTGCAAGAGCCAAGGTGTGGAAGCACACCAAGTGTACAGCGCCAGACAAGAGGACTGAGGAGCTGTGGTCCACATACATCACAGAGTGAGCACCCAGCTATGAGGGATACATGCTTACAAAACACAGAAAGATCCTTGTCTGAATTTCCTACTAATTTTCTACCTACAGGAGGCCAAGAAAGTATTTCTGAGGTAGGTGGCATGGGGGTCTTCAGGCTGGGAAGATATGAGAAAAAAACAAACTCTGTTCCTTCCTCTCAATTCTTCTGTATGTATGAACAAATGAACCTGGAAATTGCTTTAAAAATAAATCCATAGATACACAGATAGAGATAAATAAATATAGATAGATATTGGCATATATATACATATGCATATATATATATATAAATGGTTGTCTTAAATGTTCATTGATTTATGAAAAGCCTCAGGTCTACAGCCATGGGGTGAAAACCTCCCCCACTTGGAAATTAATACTTATTCCAGCACCTACTGCAGGTCAAGTTTCATAGTAGTTTTTTGTCCATGGTTGCAGGGTCAAATTCTATTCTGTAACGAGGGGCTAGAGACTCAGCAAACTGTGCCTACCTAGTTTGCCATTACAGGAATCCTCCTAGGTTATTTAACAGAAACAGGGCAATGCCACAACCTCATGGGTTGTTATCCCTCTGGGGGACAACAGAGTCAAAAAAGGAAACTTTCTTGTATACTGACAGCAGGTTGTAGCTTTTATTCTCAATGAATCACCTTCATAGGGGGATAAATAAGTAGAAAGAAAGATAGACTGGTAACATAAGCTGTTTCACTGAAAGGCCATGGACATGGACAACACTTCACAAAAAACTTAGGAAAATCCCTTTATCTTAAGTAAGATTAACTCCACAAAAAAATAATTGCAGGGGGTATTCATAAGGATAGCAGAAAATAACCTCTCACAGCAACGAAAGGGTGAGCTTTTAGATAAACAGCCAACAAACTAGGGCCTGCTAATCTTAGGGTGATGACAAGGAAAACCTCAACTGAAGCAAAATTATCTGGATCCTAATGATGTCAAAACCTGATGGTCAGGGGGCCAAGTGGTGGTGCACCTGGTTGAGTGCACAGGTTACAATGTGCAAGGACCCAGGTTCAAGCTCCCAGCCCCCAGCTACAAGGGGAAAACTTCACGAGTGGTGAACTAGGGCTGGAGGTGTCTGTCTCTCTTCCTCTCTACCACCCCCTTCCCTCTCAGTTTCTGGCTGTCTCTATCCAACAAATAAAGATAATTTTTAAAAAGTAAAAAAAAAAAAAAAAAAAAAAAAGCCCAATGGTCTTGAAACAACAACAAAAAATTCCAAAAAAACTTTTCTTCCCTTAACTCCATGAAAAACTGTCAGGTGGGGGCCGGGCAGTGGTGCACTGGGCACCAAGCCTCAGTAATAACCCTGGAGGCAAAAAACAAAAGGCAGGTGAAGTCACGTGTTACCTAGGGCAGCTCATGAGCACTCTGATATGGGGTCCAGAGATAGCCTGCACCTTTGAAGAGTTGGCACTTTGCTGTAGTATTGTCATGAGCTGTTGACTTGTTCACTCTTTAGGTGACACCTGGAAGTAAACCACTCAATTGATTCTCTTGCAGAGAAAGCCTGGTCTAAGTTACTTTTCTAGGTACACTAGCAGGACTATTTTCGTATTGTTTCTGGCCTGGGTTCCGGGTTTCCTCCACTGCATTCCTTTTACTGAAAGCTATCAAATGCCTCCGTGAACATTCTCGCTTGTCGGCATGCTTTACCTATTTGAAACCTGGACAGGAAATCATACATCAACAACTCTCTTACTCCTGTCCTATTATCTCATGACTAAAAAGAAAAAACACTGTGAACTAAGGAACTAACTCAAAGTTATTTCCACTCCGACTGACTAATAGCACATGAAGAGAGACCTTGGCCTCAGTGTCCTCACTTATTTATTATTAGCTGTTTGGCCTTTGGCAAGTCATGTAACCTATCTTAATCTTGGTTTCTTCAACCAGCAGATGAGGAGGTGGAATAAGAAGACCTTAAAGGGCCTTATTTTTGCTTCTGTGACATATACACAAAAATAACCTGAACTTCAGAGGGCATGGCCCGTCTTGTTACTCTGAAGTAGAAGAAAATGAACAGTAAGCCAAGATTCAAGTGGCTATGTTCGCAGTTTGCATTTTTCTCAATAATGCCACCTATTCAGATGATGATTTCCAAGTCCTTTATTGCTTATTAAAATAATCATGAAGTAGTTTCACTGTCTGTAAAAGACAGGGAGAATAGTCTGGAGATGGCTCACCCAATGGCGTTTATACCGTGAGATGCGTGAGACCCTGGGTTTGAGTGCCATGACACCAAGAAAAATGCCACAGGTGGAAGATCAATTTTATTAGTCTCTTTCCTCCTGCTCTAACAGAAAGAATAAGAATGAAAATTAGCACAATGGGTTAAGCGCAGGTGGCACAAAGCACAAGGGCCTGTATAAGAATCCTGGCTCGAGCCCCCGGCTCCCCACCTGTACCTGCAGAGGAGTCTCTTCACAGGCAGTGAAGCAGGTGTGCAGGTGTCTATCTTTCTCTCCCTGTCTTTCCCTCCTCTCTCCATTTCTCTTGGTCCTATCTAACAATGTCAACATCAATAACAACAACAATAATAACTACAACAATAAAACAAGGGCAACAAAAATAAATAAATAAGTAAATATTTTTTTTAAAAAAGAATGAAAATAAAAATAAAATGACCCTGGCAAAGCTGCTCTGTGTTGGCTTCACATATGTTCAAGGCCCTGGGTTCATCATTCCTGGGGAGGGGTGGGGGGGTGTGGAGGCCGAGAAGCCTCTCGTCTCTATTTTCATATAAATTTCAGAAACAGGGTTAAATTCTACTGAGTAGTTCTCTTAACCTCTTAAGGCATCCAACTGTACACTGGGTATTTCCAGAAGGATTCAAACACCTCAGCCTCAGCTCCCCACACGGTGTCTGTCACAGAACCCTTTCATTTCTCACAGCAAACCCTGCAGGGCCAGTGCTCCCAGGAACACATGCACTGTTGGCTCTCCTAACTAATTGAGTGCTCACTCTGAGATGACAGAAGTGAATGGACTGGAAGCATCACCCAAGGTTCCGCCAGGAGGGCTGGCAAAAGGTCAGGATGCTCATTTCTCCTGCAGGTTTCGCTGCCAACAAGTTGTTTCTACCTGGTCCCCGTCTACCAGGCTCCCCAGACCTGCTGGGCCCCACCTGCCCCACAGGCCCTGACTGTCAGCCTGCCGTTCCTCATACAACAGGTGCACGGCCATCAAAGGCGTCTTCTAACTCTCCATGCTGCAGACCTGCTGGCCACTGTGGCTACTCCAAGTGACAATCTAAACAATTCAACAAGACAAGTCATTCCACAATCCCCCTACTGTCTGTATTACCACAGTGCCAGGGTACATGAGAAATGTTCCAGAGTAGTTGCATACTAAGGGAAATTCTAAAAAGCAAAACCAACTAAACAAACAAAACAACAACAAAAACACTTCTCCGGTGTTAATAATATAACAAAAGAAAGTGAGCTACAAATTCTCTCTTTGAACCATTTTCTTTTCACAGAAATGTCCCCACTAGCCAGTGGCAATGAAGCAAATTACTGGGAATTTAAAGAGTAACAAGCTTTTCTTTGAAATTAAAAAAAAAACTTGTCTGATAAGTATTATTGACTGCAAAACAGTTAACATGTTTGTCACTTTCAAAAAGCCACAAGTGAATTTCTTTGAAAAACCCAACGTCTCTTTTTAAAAGTCCACAAAATTGGGGCTCTGCCAAAGAGTGAATGTTATAAAACAAAGTACCACGTGTCTGCCCTTCTGTACATTTCTAGTCAGCTACTGGAGCAAGGATAGAACTCTGAGGGAAGATGACTGGACATGGGATTCAAATCCTGGTTCTAGACGGCTGTCATAGTCAAATGGTCCGATTTCAGTCACCTAACTCATTCAACAACAACAACAATCCCTAGTACATAGGACAAAATGTATTTTACATCCGGATGAAAGCTGCATTTTGCTTGGCAGATTCGGGACTTCCATTAATTAAGAATTAGTTTTGGCTGGGAGTGACAGTAGGCTTGAAGTTATCAATCATTTGTAACCAGAGAACTTTCTTTCTCTCTTGAGCAACAGCCAGTCTAGGAAGGCAAGTGTCAGACTCTGCCTGCTAGATCCCTCCTACCATATATAACCTCACACCTCGCGGCCCACAGTCACTGACAACCACATTTCAGACAGCAGCTTGAGAGAGGCATAAAGGAAGGATGAAGGGGGAGTGGCACTGGTGGGATAGCTTTGACAGACACAAGACTCAAGTTCAAATCCCAGGTCTCTGGACTCCAGTATCTCTCCCTCTCTCTTTTCTTTTTAACATTTCTTATTACCTTTACATATTTATTAAACAGAAACAGTCAGAAAATGAGAGAAAGGGAGTAACAGAGAGGGAGAGAGACACATGCAGTACTGCTTCACCACTCACGAAGCCTTCCTCCTGCAGGTGGGGTCTAGGGAGCTTGAACTTGACCTCTTGTGCATTGTAACCTGTGCACTCAACCAGGTGTGCCACCACCCAGCTGCCCAGTATCTCTCCCTCTATCTGAAACTGTTTACCTAGAGCAGTGAAGCAGCATCACCACAAAGAAAAAGACAAGGAAGGACAAGGGGAGGAGGAGACTGGAGAGAAACGTAGCCATGTTCCTTGCCAACGTGTCAGGCCCTGCATGTGAGCTCCAGCCCCTCATGGAAGCTACACAGGTGGCAAGGCAACGCGATGACGGTCTCTCTTCCTCCCTTACTGGGCCCCTTTCCCAGAATAAAAAGAAAAGGTGGCCCAGGGAGACTCTCTCACATGTACAAGACCCTGGGTTCATTCCCTGGGGATGGACAGAAACACACACAAAGACTCATACACATGGGGAGGTGGGGGGGAGGCTGAGAGGAGGGGCTTGTCTAATTTGCACATCTCTCCTTCTGGGCTTGTTAGTAAAAAGAGAGAGGAGATCTTAATCTCTGGATCACTGTAAGCAAGTAAATTTTTATCTCACCAGAGGGAGAGAAAGAGAGAGATGCTTAACTATTGAACAGCTCCCCCCTAGTTTCTTGTGCTGAAAAGACAGGTCTTAACATGCTGATTAAGAAAGAGAGAAAGGAAATCCCTGATGAACCACAGGATTCCATTTTCAAATACTAAGCCTCCATTTTGGCTACTCTGTTCTCCCGGAAACTGAAATGCAGGCACCTGGCAGCTCTCTTTCTGCTGGCCACACACCCACACAGCTGGCCCTTCTCACCTCCTGATCACCGCTCGGAAGAGATGGGATGAGGAGGAGGGCAGTGCCCTCTCACTCGGCCCACACTTGGGGTACACGTGACTTCTCTGTGGGCGTGTGCCAATTCGTGCATCCCTGTTCCAATTAAACCCATTAACACCAGTATTCAGCTTCTGAAAAGACTGGAGCTGAAGCAGGGTGACCCAGACCCAGAACAACCTCTTTTCCACCTCCTCTTTGCTGGGCTTATTATTATTATTTGCCTCCAGGGTGATTGCTAGGACTCGGTGCCGGCACTGTGAATCCACTGCTCCTGGAGGTTATTCTTTTCCCCCATTTTTGTTGACCTTATTATTATTATTATTGTTATTGTTATTAATGCCATTGTCGTTGGATAGGACAGAGAGAATTGGAGAGAGGAAGGGAAGACAGAGATGGGGAGAGAAAGATAGACACCTGTAGACCTGCTTCACTGCTTGTGAAGTGACTCCCCTGCAGGTGGGGAGTCAGGGGCTTGAACCGGGATCGTTACGTCAGTCCTTGCACTTTGCGCCACCAGCGTTTAACCTGCTGCGCTACCACCCGACTCCCTGGGCTAATTATTTTAAAAGCTCAAATCAGCATTTCCTAGGCACTGCCCAACAAGGGTCAAGAAATGCTGCGTTAAGAAATAAATAATTAAAATCCAGCACTAGGATTTTTTTTTTTTTTGCTGAGATGAATTTAAGTTACATACAATAAATCCAGTCTTAGAAGAGCTTTAATTACTGCAAGATAACCAACCTGTAAGTAGTGGTATGCCAACCCTGGGGCCTGGAGTGCCATGCAGAACTCAGGGGGACTCACGACGCACTCACAGGAGGCCTCTTGGCCTGCCCTCTGCTCTCTTTCAATGGTACGACAAGTCCTGTCCTAAGTGACTCTACCCTCTCCACAACTCTACTCTGCAGCCTGCACATGTAAAAAATGTGTTGCACTTTTCTCCTTCACTCTTTTATTGACTTCTTTCTACTAAGCAACACCAGCTTTTGGGGGGCTGTCGGAGAAGTCATGATCTATTTTCCTACATTTTTTTTTAATGAAAAAGTGAGACATGACTTTTCCGACCACCTAGTAAGTACGAGATACACAAAGAAGTATACACTGCAATGTCATTCTCTGTTATACCTTCTTCTCCCTCTTACTCTATTTCTCTCCCCAGGGTGGGACCTATGCTGTTTCCTGTGGATCTGTCCAGATTGTGTGTTTCCTGACTTATGCCAACACATTAAAAAAAAATGCTATTTTGCACCAAAAGATGAGCTTCTAATAGTCTATGGTTGTTTTTTTTTTTTTTTTTGCCATTTTAAAAGGCACAGACAAAATTTTTGTTAGCACTCACTATAACTGAGATGACTGAACACATTGCTAAATACAGATGGTGTGTGTGTGTGTGTGTGTGTGTGTGTGTGTGTGTGTGTGTGTGTGTATATGACTGATTTCTCCATAAAATAACTTTCCAGTCTTGGAAAGTTACCAATCTTTCCCACAATGAATTTATCAGGGAGTAGTAATTCTCAAGGACTCATCAGAAGGGCACATTTTCTCCAAGGGAAGGACCCAAATCTTTAATGGGAAGGGCCTGAACTCCCCTACTACTTCTTCACTCAGCCATGACAAGCAGCAGGGGAGGGTGGGCGGTGAGCCTCCACTGCCCGAGGGTCACTGGTTTACTTGGCAAAGCAAGTGCTGAGAGCAGGGGGAACCCGACACTTCTCCGTCCCCCACTAACATGCAAAGGCATGGATGAACCATGCCAAAGACAACACTTTCAGAAGGCTGAATAACAAAAGTGATCTATCTGGGAAATTCCTTTCCATTGCTAACACGGACAGTGCCCATCAAGCTTTCCCTGCAGCCAAGTGGTCTGGCTGCTGTATGTGGCTGGGCGGGGCCTCTAGCTATGGGGACATGGGGGGGGCGGGGGCGCGCGTCCCCACAGAAGCACTCAGGGACACATAGTAAGTAGAGAGTCAGAGGTCTGCTTTGTAAATTCCAATTTTCCTCCAGAAGAAGGAGAGATGCACCAAGATGTTTTACTGTTACCTCAAAAGAGAAAACAAGACATCTGTACTCACCTTCTGGCCTTTTGTCAGAAATCAGCTTGGGAAAAAAGAAATGAAACAAAGAACAGTACAACAGGCAGAAGGAAAACCAGGAGGCATGCAGATTAGATGCCAAAACCCAGGAGTCTTGGTGGGACGGAGCACCCCACAGCAGGAGTACAGCATGGGAGTGGGGGGAGGCAGAGCAGTTCTAAGACTAAGCATGGACTCACTTAGTAACATAAGAACCAGAGAGACAGCCAGCTAAGCAGAACAGCAAGGCATGGTTGCTGAGCACCCTGGGGGGAGGGGGGCCTGGAGGCTTGCGGGGGTCTTGTCTGATTTGCACATCGCTCCTTCGGGGCTTGCTAGTATCTTTAAACGAAAGCAGAGGTCTTAATCTCTGGATCACCGGGTCTAGTACAATATAGGGACCGTCAAATGCATGCATAAATCTTTATCACACCAAAAAAGGTGAGGGTGTAGAAATAATGAGTTTTAATTGTTCTGTTTTTGTCTTTTGCCACCAAAGTAATCCCTGGGGCTCAGTTATCTGCACAATTCCATCATTCCTGGAGACATTCCTTTTAGGTAGAGAGTAAGAGAGGGAGAGAATGATAGAGAGGAGACACACTGCACGCGCGCGTGCGCGCGCGCACACACACACACACACACACACACACACACACACACACAAACACCCATCACTCATGAAGCTTCTTCCCTGCACCCATTCCCATGTCAGGGGCCAGTGCTGGCTTCTTGCACAAGGTTACATGTGTGCTCTATCAAGTGAGCCACCCTAGGGACCCCAAGCTTTTCTGATCCACCTTGCTGTGTGTGTGTGTTTGTGTGTGTGTACACACAATAAAAACATCCCCAGAGTGTCAGAAATATTAGGTATGATACACACACCCCTTAACAAAAATGTTTCCTCTTCCCTATCATTAAGTTTTCTTATTTAAAATGAAAATCATCAACAACAACAACAACAAAACCCAAGGTCTCAAGCTGACAGGGACTGCACCTGAGGATTAAAATTTCCAAGTACATACCTCTGGCTCCTCTTTAATTACCGCACAGCACAGGCGGTTGCCTAGGAGACCTCCTGCCTGCCTGGATGAAGAGGCTCAAATGAAAGCTCACTTCCCAGTCTGCAGTCATGGCTCACTGCCCATGTTCCCACTGGTTAAGTCCGCCTGAGTTCTTAGGCGAAGATGCTTCCGCCACCTGGAATGATTTAAAGGAGGGAAATGTATTTATTTTGAATGCAGGGCACTCGTGAATACAAGAGGTCAAAGGCCCTTGTTCATATCACATATGAGAAAGAAATCAAACCTGCACAATCTCTACCAGATTGGAGGTGTGTTCATCTCATGACAACCTGCTGACATGACAGAGATTAAGCCTGGGTGGGGGGAGGAAAATCTACAAGTGTGAGGACACCAAAGGAGACCACAACCAAGTGTGTGACTCCCCATCTCCCACCAACTCCTGAAGTTACCCCAAGGTTAGAGTCCCTGGTATTCCTTGATGTCTGGCGACACCACAGCCCAGAAGGGTCCCTTGGCACCAATTAAGAGTCACAAGGGGGTGCCAGGCAGTAATGCAGCAGGTTAAGCACACATGGTGCAAAGCGCACGGGCCGGAGTAAAGGATCCCGGTTCGAACCTCCAGCTCCCCACCTGCAGGGGGGTCGCTTCACAGACAATGAAGTAGGTCTTCAGGTATCTGTCTTTCTCTCTCCCTGTCTTCCCCTCCTCTCTCGATTTTTCTCTGTTCTATCCAACAATAGCAATAACAACAATAATAACAACAAGGGCAACAAAAATGGGGGGAATGCCCCCCAGAAATAGTGGATTCGTAGTGCAGGCATTGAGCCCCAGCAATAACCCTGAAGGCAAAAATAAAAAAATAAAAAAAAGAGTCTCAAGGAGAGCCAGGCAGATCACCTCTTGTGAAGAGGTGTGTGCAGCCGGGCCACGTGCGGTCTCTGTGACATTGGGGGATTCAGCCTCGGCAGATACACCAAAGAAGGAAGAGGCTGTAGGTTCCCAAGGAGCGGAGCCAGCAAAGCCTTCTTTGGTCCTTTGGTCGTGCCAGCCAGTCAGGGCAGTAGCCTCGAGAACCATCTCAAGGCCAAGGCCATGATGACACCATGACATCATGGCCATGGCGCCAGTACTGCTCCTGACATCTATAGGCAAAAGTGGGAGAAGCCCCCCCCCCCCACTCACAGGGATGTGACAGGGCCAGAGGGCAGCCACCAGACCCCGTCTCAGAGCTCCTGCCGCTTCCTCTCACACCCTAGCATCATCATCTACCTACCTTACCTTTCTTTTACACTGTGGCATGCAGCTTGATCATTCACTTTACATTCGGAAAATAAAAACCTGCAGCTGTCTCCCTAACCCCGCTAGACTCTGAGCTACTCCTTCAAGAAGAGCTTTGGGAAGGAGTGAGCAAAGGGAGAGGGGTAGGTCTGCCTTCAGAGCCCTCACTGCCTTGCTTCCCCCTGGATAATTAGAAGTATTCTGCTAACTGCTCTCCCTGCTGCTTTAATCTAGAACTGCAGCTGTTCCTTCCCTGATGCTGAGGGTCTGGGTTGAAAATCCCCTTGAAGGAGTTGGGCGGTAGCACAGCTGGTTAAGTGCATGTGGCACCAAGCACAAGGACCAGCATAAGGATCCCGGTTCGAGCCTCCAGCTCCCCATCAGCTGGGGAATCACTTCGCAGGCAATGAAGTAGGTCTGCAGGTGTCTCTCTTTCTCTCCCTGTCTTCCCCTCCTCTCTCTACTGCTCTCTGTCCTATCCAACATTAATGACATCAGTAACAACAACAATAACTAAAACAACAAGGGCAACAAAAAGGGAAAATAAATAAATATAATAAAAAAAGAAAATCCCCTTGGTGGCTGTCCAGACCCCTCAGGTTAGCTGCCGGACTCCCCTGGCTCAGGTTAGAGAGTTTATGTCCAACTGACCCCTGGAAGCTCTACTGCTCTCCACTGGGCCTGGGAACATCCAGGGAAAATCTCTGCAGCCTCCGACTGGAACGGAAGTGGGTACATCCTGATGCCCGCCCGCTGTGGGAGGAAGCCCACAGCATACCACATCACTCGCTCTGGCCCCGTATGCTTTTCTAGTGCGCTTTAAGGGAACCTGTTCTGAGAAATCCACTACCATCTACTCAGGTGACTACCCACTATCAGCTAGACTCTAGAGACTGCTAACCAGACATTCTTTGCAAGGATGGCCTAGTCATCTCTTCTTCCTAGAACATGTCCCTACTAAGAGTGGATTCTCAAGCACACAGGCTCCCCCCCCCCCCACCTCCCACCCAATACTGAGAACTGTGAGGAGAAGCTGTTCTGTGTTCACAGCTAAACCAGCTGCCTAAGGGGAGTAGGTCCTAGCTTTTCACCATTTGCAGAACATCCTGGACAAGCCTTTGGATACACAGTAAGTCCCTGGGGAGCACCCACAGAGCTTGACATTCCAGTCCCCCATCTCTGTTCCCACCTCCTTATCACAACTGCCATCTTCTCTCTGTTTATACCCCTATCATCCTCCAGAACCACTGGCCTGAAGTGGCTGAACTATCAGTGCTTCCTCATCAGAGCTGCTCAGGAACTGTGCTCAGGTGAGGAGGCTACTGGCCTTCTTGCCTCTGCATGCCCCACCTCACCACAGAGCCAGCCTCACAGTGCGCAGGTGCTCAGTGCTGCGGGCATGAACAGTTGCTCAGTCCCAGGACAGGCATCCACCTTCCTGGCAAAGGTGTTAACAGCACTCCCTTGTACCACCCACTTTTAGACGCTGTGAGTCTGGGCCAGGTCAGAATCAGGTGGGCTGTTACAATTCAGAGGACTGCATTGGCACCTCTTACTGAGGAGAAAGACAAAGTGACAACCACTTAGTGGAAGAGGCAGTCTTAGAAACTGCCCTGAGACAGTCCTGGGAGGCATCTTGCTTCTGGGGAGCCTCCCTCTGGGCACTGGAGGGATGGGGGCCAGAGGCAGCTCCCTCCCTCCCTCCTACAGACACTCACAACAGGAAAACTCACATCCACCTTAAAGGAAACACAGGCCAGCAGGAGCTGTGGTGGCCCCAGAAAGGAGGACTTTCTTACAGGGCATCTTAAAAGGGCAAATGCAGAGGACAACTGAAGAAGCCACATTCAAAAGGGGGAAAGCCCAATTGGAGGTTTGCAGCCCAGGAGATGGCACCATGCTTATAGTCTTTACCCTAACAGCATGGGGTCCAGCTGGAGTGGTGTTGTCTCATTCTCTCTCTCCCTTCCCCTCCCCCACTGAAAAAAAAAACAAATCTGGGGGTCAGGTGGTGGCACAGTGGGTTAAGCGCACGTGGCACAAAGCGCAAGGACCAGCGTAAGGATCCTGGTTCGAGCCCCCGGCTCCCCACCTGCAGGGGAGTCGCTTCACAGGTGGTGAAGCAGGTCCACAGGTATCTATCTTTCTCTCCCCCTCTGTGTCTTCCCCTCCTCTCTCCATTTCTCTCTGTCCTGTCCAACAATGAACAACGTCAAAAATGGTAATGATAATAACCACAACGAGGCTACAACAACAAGGGCAACAAAAGGGGGGAAATGGCCTCCAGGAGCAGTGGATTCATGGTGCGGGCACCAAGCCCAGCAATAACCCTGGAGGAAAAAAGATAAACAAATCTTTTGAAAAATGGATACTTATTTGAAGGCACTCTTACACATCTGAATATTCTTAGCAGAAGAAAATAAAAATCTAGTTTTTCATTAAAAACGTTAGGTAAGTCTGGGGAATGCTAAAAGGCCTAAAGATAAACGAGAAAAATTCAAGAATGATTTTTATTTTTATATTGTTTGTCGGCTTTTAGGGAGTGGGTGGGAAGTGCTTCATGGGTCTTAAAAGAATGGTAGCTTCTGGCTCCCACCCAACGCCCCAATCCATCCCCTCCCTGGAGCTTGATCCCTAGGACTGAACCTCTGCCAAGCACAGAGTATCGCACAACCCTGGGCAGAGGAGACCAGAGGTGCTTCCTATGTACCACTGGGGCTTCTCATCTCCGAAGAATCCTTTCCTCTGGGGCATGTTGGGTGTGCTTATGAACTGGTGGGGCTGATAGTAGGCTCCTGCCACAGCTCAGGGTTTTCACAGGCTGGTGAGGGGGTGAGAGGGGTTCCAAAAATAACCCAGTCCCCAGAGACAGATGTTCTCACACACCAGCAAAGCAATGAGCAGGCACAGCCCAGCTGAGCCATGCAGAGGATATCTAAAATGTGAGGAACTGGGGGCCAAGTGGTGGCACACCTGGTTGAGCACACACATCACAGTGTACCAGGACCCTGGGTTCAAGTTCCCACCCAATCTCTTCCGACAGAGGGGTAGCTGCATTAGCAATGAAACAATGCTGTGGGTGTCCCTCTCTCTCTCTCTCCCTCTCTCTCCTTCTCCCTTTCCCTCCCTCCTTGCATCTTCCCTCTCAATTTCTCTGTCTCTATCCAAAATCAGCAAATCAATTATATGTATTTAAAAAAAACAGACTAAAGCGATATGAAGAATAGCTTTATTATTTTTTTTTATTTATTTTATTTATTTATTCCCTTTTGTTGCCCTTGTTGTTTTATTGTTGTAGTTATTATTGTTGTTGTCATTGTTGGATAGGACAGAGAGAAATGGAGAGAGGAGGGGAAGACAGAGAGGAGGAGAGAAAGACAGACACCTGCAGACCTGCTTCACCGCCTGTGAAGCGACTCCCCTGCAGGTGGGGAGCCGGGGTTCGAACCGGGATCCTTATGTCGGTCCTTGTGCTTTGCGCCACCTGCGCTTAACCCGCTGCGCTACAGCCCGACTCCCCAACCTTTCTCGTTCTTGTACATCCACACTCAGAACAGAGTGAGTAATAGCAAAACAAAGTAACGGGACACTGAACAGCCCTCACACAACTGAGACGAAAGGTGCTATCCTACCTTGTACATGTATATGAAAACCTTACAAGTGACCTATAATAAGAGTGTGTGGGAATCCCCCACAGGAACTAAGATTCTTTTGACACACTGAAAGTAGATCTGAGAGGCCAGGGAAAGGATTTCCCCTGTGGTTGATTAAAAACATTCTTCTTCGTTTGAGCTGTCATACCAACTGACCATGAAGTGAGCAAAAGACCCCTTAAAATGTTTTTTCTTAACTTTTCCTCATGGCACTGAATTCTAAGACAAAAGCAGAAAGAAAGAAAGAAAGAAAGAAAGAAAGAAAGAAAGAAAGAAAGAAAGAAAGAAAGAAAGAAAGAAAGAAAGAAAGAAAGAAAGAAAGGAAGGAAGGAAGGAAGGAAGGAAGGAAGGAAGGGAGGGAGAAAGAGGAAGGAAAGGGAGGAAAGAAGGGAGGGAGGGAGGGAGGGAGGAAGGAAGGAGAGAGAGAGAGAGAGAGAGAAAGGGCACTCATTTCTTAAATAAATTCATCATCAGAAGGAGAAACAGGAAATAGCAATAATGGTTCTGAAAACTGGCATTAACCAGACCACCTTCATGACTTGTCTGTGAGTGCAATTAAGTGCTTACAAACACAGATAGAACACTAAGTTATGTTTGGTATCGTAAAGTTTATCAAAAACTTTTTGGTCCTTATGAAAAAATAAAATGATGATTCTACACACATATAACTATCACTTTAAAAACATCTAGGAGGGGGTTGGGCGGTTGTACACCAGGTTAAGCGCACATAGTATGAAGCCCAGGGATCTCAGTTTGAGGCCCCCGGCTCCCCACCTGCAGAAAGGATCACTTCACAAGAGGTGAAGCAGGTCTGCAGGTGTCTATCTTTCTCTCCTCTCTGTCTTCCCCTCCCCTCTCAATTTCTCTCTTTCACAACAGTAAGTAGCAACTAGAAAAAAAAAAAAAAAAAGATGACTGCCAGGAGCAGTGGATTCGTGGTGCAGGCACCAAGCCCCAGCAATAACCCTGGAGGCAAAAAAAGAAAGAAATCTTAGATACGTGTTAAAATAATGTTACTCTTTGATTCTTATACAGAACTGAAATTTAAAAAATGTAAATCATGTCATTTCAACTGGGTGGAAAAGGGTAAAGAGACCACCCCCCCCCTTCCAAAATTTTAGCCACAGAAATAATGTGCAGCCTGTGGCCTGCAGCGCTCGGGTTTGGTGGCTTTACAGGAGGTAGAGGTACAGGGAAGCCTATGGTGAAGCAAAAGCAGCGTGTACCCATCAGTCTTGAAGAAAGAGTTCCATGTATCCTTCTACACTGGTGGTAGGAATGCAAACTGGTCCATCCCCTGTGAAAAGTAGTCTGGACACTTCTCAGAATGCTAGAAATTGATCTGCCCATGACCTGGCATTTCCTTTTTGGGGGTATATCCTCAAGAAACAAGCACACCCAGGGGTTGGGCGGTAGCGCAGCAGGTTAAGTGCAGGTGGTGCAAAGCACAAGGACCAGTGGAAGCATCCCAGTTTGAGCCCCCAGCTCCCTACCTACAGGGGAGTCACTTCACAGGCAGTGAGGCAGGTCTGCAGGTGGTCTTTCTCTCCTCCTCTCTGTCTTCCCCTCTTCTCTCCATTTCTCTCTGTCCAAACCAACAACGAACGACATCAACAACAACAATAACCACAACAAGGCTACAATAACAAGGGCAACAAAAGGGGGGGAATATATGGCCTCCAGGAGCAGTGGATTCATGGTGCAGGCACCGAGCCCCAGCAATAACCCTGGAGACGAAAGAAAGAAAGAAAGAAAGAAAGAAAGAAAGAAAGAAAGAAAGAAAGAAAGGAAGGAAGGAAGGAGGGAGGGAGGGAGGGAGGGAGGGAGGGAGGGAGGGAGGAAGGACACCCATCCCAAGAGATCTGTGTCTACCTTGGTGGACAACAGCACGTTTTATCATAGCCCAAACGCAGAAACAATCCAGATGCCCAGCCACAGAAGAGTAGCTGAGAAAGTCGTGGGGTACAAACACAAAGGGAATGCTATGCGCAAGTTAAAAATCATTAAGTCATCTCCTTCGCTTGACCACTTGAATGGAACTGGAGGCAGGCATTATGATGAGATAAGCCCAAAAGAGAAGGATGAATACCAGATGAGTTCACTCACAGATGGAATTTTAAAAACAGGGACAGAAAGAGAGAATGTAAAGTGAAACTTGGTCTGGGTAGGCTGTACTGCACAAAACACGTCCCAGTCTACCAACAGAATAACACAAGAAAACCCAATCTCAGAGAGACATAGACAAAACCTCTACATCATATTCCCTAAAACTGACAAGATCCTCAAAAGCAGGGGCAATCTGAGAAACTGTCACAGAGCAGAGATAGAGAAAGGGACCTGAGGACAGACTGTTAAGGAGGTATGAATGCTAGTGGGCAGAGAAAGGGACCTGAGGACAGACTGTTAAGGAGGTATGAATGCTAGTGGGCTCGCAGTAAGGGATTACCTGGTAACTGTGTGCCCCTTTTCTGAGATAAACGCCACCATTACAGCAGAGGGATCTGCGGTAGGAGTAGCTGACTGAGGATACACGGGAGCTCTCTGTACTCTGCAACTTTTATCACTAGCAAATGACTCTAAAGAGTTTTTAGTTCAGCTGGTGAACCTGGCCCCTGCAGCATCAGTGTCTGGTACGTCGGGTGTGAGCCACAGCCATGACACCACAGGACTGACAGGCTGGGCAGGCTGCAGACCACACTGTGTGCTGACCAGCCGACACCAGGACCAATCTGGGCTCCTGCCCACGATGCCAGGAGACCACAGATGGTGTGCCTGTGAAAGAACAAACATCTCTCAAGTGCCTGACACCCTTGTGTGAAGTGGAAAATAGGCAGTTTTATGCCAGGGAGAAAGACAAAGGAGGAATGGGCTGGCTGGGAGCCATCTCTGCTCTGTGACAACACATGACAAAATGGCTTTGGCTAAGCACACCCCACTGTCAGAAGCCCTGCAGGCATGGAGGGACTGTGCTCCACACACCCAGCAGCCTCCTGGTCGTCATATCCCTCAGGACAGAAGAGAAAAACAGAGATGCAGGGCCAAGGGATTGCTCTGAGGAGTCATGGGAAAATGTTACGGCATATTAAAGAGAGATTATTTGCCCAAAGAGCACGTGAATTGTGTTTTTTCTTTTTTTCAAGTTGAGTCAGGGAGAAATGCAGAGGGGCCTCACCAATGTGTCCCGGAACTCCACTTCCCCAGACCCCTACCCCACTAGGGAAAGGTAGAGACAGGCTGGGGGGATGGATCAACCTGTCAACATCCATGTCCAGCAAAGAAGCAATTAGAGAAGCCAGACCTTCCACCTTGTGTGCCCCATAGAGATCTTTGGTCCATATTCCCAGTGGGATAAAAAACAGATCAACTTCCAGTGGAGGGGGTGGGTGGGATATGGCACGCTGGTGGTGGGGACTGTATGAATTGTACCCCTCTTATCCCACAAACTTGTCCACCATTATCAAATCAATAATAGTAATCATAATGGTAATAATAATATAAGTTGAAAAATAAGAAAACAGAAAGCAGAACTTGGACTGGGTTTGGTGTATTGCACCAAAGTAAAAGACTCTGGGGTGAGGGGTTTGGGAGGGTTCAGGTCCTGGAACAAGATGGCAGAGGAGGACGTAGTGGGAGTTGAACTGTTATGTGGAAAACTGAGAAATGTTACACGTGTACAAACTACTGTATTTTAATGTTAACTGTAAACCATGAATCCCCCAATAAAGAAAAAATATACAGGGGGGAAATCCTCATGATACTCATACTATGAGCAAAAAAAGGAAAGAAAAACCAATACAGTAAAAAGGAAACTAAGAGACAGGAGAAACTGTTCTAAAGTCACACAGTTGGAAGGGGTTTACAGACATCAACTTATAAGGAATTCAGCAATTAAGCAGCAAATAATAAGTAAATTGGTTTTAGAAATAGGCACAGTGCGATGGTTGGGTTGTAGCACAGCGGGTTAAGCACACATGGCACGAATCACAAGGACTGGCTTAAGGATCCTGGTTTGAGGCCCCGGCTCCCCACCTGCAGGTCACTTCACAAACGGTGAAGCAGGTCGGCAGGTGTCTGTCTTTCTCTCCCCCTCTCTGTCTTCCCCTCCTCTCTCCATTTCTCTCTGTCCTATCCAACAACGAACAACATCAACAATGGCAATAATAATAACCACAACGAGGCTACAACAACAAGCACAACAAAAGGGGGAAAAATGGCCTCCAGGAGCGGTGGATTCATGGTGCAGGCAACGAGCCCAGCAATAACCCTGGAGGATAAATAAATAAATAAATAAGTAATTTTCAGCATCTCTAATCATCAGGGAAACACAAAGCCACATCAAAGTATTTCACACATTAGGGCGACCACTATTAAATAAATAAAACAGTATCAATAAAAATGTGAAGGAGTTAAGATCCTCGGATCATGGTGGGCTCAAAGCACAGTTCAAGGGAGTCGGGCAATAGTGCAGCAGATTAAGCGCACATGGTGCAAAGCGCAAGGACCCACGAAAAGATCTCTGTTCCAATCCCCCCCCCCGCTCCCCACTTGCAGGGGAGTTGCTTCACAGGTGGTGAAGCAGGTCTACAGGTGTCTATCTTTCTCTCCCCCTCTGTCTTCCCCTCCTCTCTCCATTTCTGTCTGTCCTATCCAACAACGACAACATCAATAACAACAGCAATAATAACTACAAGAACAATAAAAAACAATTAGGGCAACAAAAGGGAAAATAAATACATATATTAAAAAAAAAAACAGTCCACCTACTGTGGAAAACAGTACAGAGGTGGCAAAACGTGTTTTTAAAAGACGGTTGGGAGACAGCTCACCTTAGCCTGTGCAAAGACCCAAGTTCAAGCTCTGATACACATGGGGACATCATGGCACCAGCAGGGGTCCCATAAATGAGAGGGAAGGTGAGGCAATCAATCCCTCTCTCCTCCTGCATGTGCCTCGCTCTATCTGAAATCTGATAACCAGTCTAGTAGTAGAATCACACACACCCCCGCCACAAATAGTGTGTTTATATGTATGCGCACATACGGATAACAGAAAGAAAGGTGGAGAGGAAAAGGGAAAGGGAGGGGGGGAGGGGAGGAGAGAGAGATCAGAGCACTACTTAGCTCTAGAATGTGGCAGTAGTGGGTATTAGACTTGAGGCACCAGGGACTTCCAGCATGCAAATCCTGTGTTCTAACACTGAACTATCTCCCTCCCTCAATCCTTAAGTCGAAAAACTAAAAAGAACTGCTATATGATCCAGCCATTCCACTTGTGGACATTTGTCCCAAACAACTGAAATCAGGATATCAAAAGGCATTAGGTTTTCAGAAAAGTCATGAGGAAAATTTTTTCCTAGGTTTTTCTAGGCAAAAAATGCTGCATGATTTTCCCAGCTCCGTTGCTCACTACAGCATTTTCCACCTCACTTAAGTGCTGGAAGCATCTCCGCTGACCACTGACAGGTGGATGAACACATAAGAACTATACATGCAGTGAGGTATAGCATATTCAGCATCAAAAAAGAAGGGCACTTTGACATACGCTAAACATGGGTAAACTCTGAGGATATTAGTACCAGTGAAATAAGCCCATCGCCCAAGGGCAAATACTTCATGGTTTCTATTCATATGAGGGAGGTGTCTGACATATGAGGGAGGTGTCTGAAGAAGTTAAACTAGTAGAAGCTTAAAGCGGAATGCTGGCTGGTAGGGCAATCAACAGTTATGGTTTAGTGTAGAAATTCTCAGCTGTGTAAGATAAAATATTTCCAGAAATCTGCAGTGTAAAACTGTTATGTGGTTAATACTGCAAAAAAGAATTTACACACACACACACACACACACACACATATATATATATATATATGTATCTGTGTGTACACACATATATATCATGGGACGGGGGGAATCAATGTGTTCAAACACAGTTTGAATCTCCAGAATCAATCCCCGGTACTACCATGTCAGGACTGATGTTGTTGCTCGTGTGTGTGTGTGTGTGTGTGTGTGTGTGTGTGTGTGTGTGTGTGTGCGCCACAGTATTATTTTTGCTTAAGAAGTCATCTGTAATTACACAAGCAAACGGTAAAGATCAAGTCAAGAGTTAGCTCTGTGAGGTAAAAATTGGGACTGACTAGACTCTCCACATCTTGTTTTTTTTAAACTCTTCTCTCCATTTCTCTTAACCACAATAAACATGGTGGATGGCATTCATGTGGTCAGCTGACTGTCATGGGTGGTCCCGCATTTTGAAACAATAACACATTTTGTGGTGGAACTAAAGGAAACAGAGGTACAACATTCTTTTTATCTTTTTTTGTTTGTTTTTGGAGGAGGGGTTATAGTTTCAAAAGTATCACAAGAATGTAACTTCTTATAGTGTACTAGCATTGGTAATTTTAAATTGCTATATGGATAAGAAAAGAAAAATCACACAATTTCTGCAGTGATTTCTCACTTGTCTTTCTCTAGCTTTAAGAGATTATTAGAGTTCGTCGTGTAAAAGGGAAATTACAGGAAAAAAAAATTGCGTTGGGTCAAGTTTCACCTATCTGAACCTGGGCAGTCTGACTAGAACAGTGATTATTACCATGAAAACATCATAGAGAGCTTCTAGAAAGTGGACTCAGATGCCCAGTGTTGGTCTTTCTAAATTATCATCATCCAACATAAAAAAAAGGTGTAGTCAGCGAGTCGGGCGGTAGTGCAGCGGGTTAAGCGCAGGTGGCACAAAGCACAAGGACCAGCGGAAGGATCCCGGTTCGAGCCCCCGGCTCTCCACCTGCAGGAGAGTCGCTTCACAGGTGGTGAAGCAGGTCTGCAGATGTCTATCTTTCTCTCCCCCTCTGTCTTACCCTCCTCTTTCCATTTCTCTCTGTTCTATCCAACAACGACGACATCAGTAACAACAACAAGGGCAAAACAACAAGGGCAACAAAAGGGAATAAATAAATAAATAAAAAGGAACATAAAAGATGTATTTTTAAAAAAGCTATAGTCAGTTACGTAAAACATGCTCATGATTCATGTACTAATATCACACAAATACTTCTAAAATAAAGGGATTACCATGTCAATTCAAATCAAGAGATTCATTCACACACAGATGAAGTATGAACTAAATATTCAGATGGGGAAAAAACATAGTACTTAGGCACTGAGGCCTGAGAATCCTCGAGACCAGGTTCGATCTTAGCCACCACCAAAAGCCAGTGCTGAGCAGTACTCTGGCCTATTATCTTCTCTCTGTATATCTGTCTCACTAAAATAAAGTGAGTGCTGTTAGTCTATATTTTATTTTAGATAGAGAAATTGGGAGGGAAGGGGAAGACAGAGAAAGAAAGACACCTGCTGCACTGCCTCGCCACTCCTGAAGCTTCCTGCCACTGCAAGTGAAGAGCAGGGCTTGAACCCTGGGTCTTCAAGCACAGTGAGTGACACACTCAATCAGTTGCACCATCGCCCAGCCCCGGATATATTTTTTAATGTCTTTTATTTTTTGTAATATTTATTTATTTTCCCTTTTGTTGCCCTTGTTTTATTATTTTAATTATTACTGTTGTTGTTATTGATGTTGTCATCCTTGGATAGGACAGAGAGAAATGGAGAGACGAGGGGAAGACAGAGAGAGGGAGAGAAAGATAGACGCCTGCAGACCTGTTTCACCGCCTGTGAAGCGACTCCCCTGCAGGTGGAGAGCCAGGGCTCGAACTAAGATCCTTAAGACGTCCTTGCGCTTTGCACCACGTGCGCTTAACCCACTGCGCTACCGCAGACTCCCCCCAGATATTTTTTTAAAAGATAACTGTTTTCCTAAATTTATCAGAATAATTTCACAACTGAAACTTCAATCTAGCGATTTAGCTCTGGTCTTGTTTTCAGTTTTTCTTTCTTTTATTTTATTTTGCTGTGTATTAAAATCAGTTTCCTAATCCTAGGGTCAGTACACAAAAATGCCTCCTTTGTTACTACCCAGCATTCTGAGCAAACTACCCACATAAAAGAATTCAGAAAAAAAAATTCAATAGAGGCAGGATGAAAAAAATTTCAAAGAATTTCTAATGTGGAGACAAATTTTGTACAAACACAAACAACTCAATTTATCTTTAATCAATATTAATTATCCAGGACTACTACTAAGAAACAGTTGGTTCCATATCTCTTTCATATGAAAGATACACAGGTGAAGGAGTTGGGCGGTAGCACAGCGGGTTAAGTGCACGTGGCGGGAAGCACAAGGACCGGTGTAAGGATCCTGGTTTGAGCCCCCGGTTCCCCACCTGTAGGGGAGTCACTTCCCAAGCAGTGAAGCAGGTCTGCAGGTGTCTAACTTTCTCTCCCCTTTCTCTTTTCTTCCCCTCCTCTCTCCATTTCTCTCTGTCCTATCTAACACCAATGACATCAATAACAACAACAATAACTACAACAACAACAATAAAAAAACAAGGGCAACAAAAGGAAAAATAAATATTAACTTTTTTAATTTTAAAAAAGATACACAGGCAAAAGAGAAAAGCAAAATAAATTAAAATTTTCAGTTGAAAGCAAAAAAAAAAAAGGGGGGGTGTGGAGATTCTTGACTGGAAATGTCATCTGTATTGACCTGTCAGTAAAAACATGATACCTTAAAAGGACTTGATTAATGCCTCCCTTTCCACTACTGCATATTTTTCAAGTACTTTTTCCCTTTGGTCCTGCCCCCCACCTCTCACCCTCATCCCCCCAAAAAAGTATTTTTCTTTCACACTGTCCTAGCAATTCACTTGTTCAGCCACATTTTTAGGGAGAAACAATTCAGACCTCAGCTCAGGTTAGTTCCAACACAGACACGCCCTCTGGTGGTACAAAATGAAAACTGCAGGTCTACACTGGTATTTTTAAAGCCCAAGGAACTGAATTTTATTGCATGTATTTCATTATATTCACTTTATAGGCACAAAAATAACCTAACTGCAATCAAGCAACTTAATTCCTCATTGTTCAGTCAAGAATACATTTAAAGCAGGACCTGATCATACAGTTAAAAAAAAAAAAAAGGAGTTGGGCGGTAGCGCAGAGGGTTAAGCGCACTTGGCACAAGGACTAAGGATCCCGGTTGGAGCCCCCGGCTCCCCACCTGCAGGGGAGTCACTTTACAGGCGGTGAAGCAGGTCTACAGGTGTCTATATCTCTCCCCTTTCTTTCCCCCTGTCTTCCCCCTCCTCTCTCCATTTCTCTGTCCTATCC
Organism: Erinaceus europaeus; assembly: GCF_950295315.1. Taxonomy (NCBI): domain Eukaryota; kingdom Metazoa; phylum Chordata; class Mammalia; order Eulipotyphla; family Erinaceidae; genus Erinaceus; species Erinaceus europaeus. The sequence continues at coordinate 101,863,602 of NC_080169.1, forward strand.
AACAATGACATTAATAACTACAACAATAACAAGGACAACAAAAGGAAATGAATATATATATATATATGTAAAGCAGTAAGTAGAACTGACTTTTTACTTAAATGAAGAGATCACATTAAACCTGAGATGAAATAAAAAGCTGCTAATGTTAATGGATATGCAATTAACATAACAGAGGCTAGGGAGTTGGTAAAGCTGAACACATAAGAGGTCCTGGGTTTGATCTCCAGCAACCAAATACAAACAGAACAAAAACACAGCAAACAGCTACCAGAGTCTCAATATGACATGTTTTTATGAGGAAGAATGTCTCCACTCTACACACCCCAGCATGTCTGGCCATGACTCTGCCTGTGAACGAGAGACAGAACTCCCACTGCTGAGAGCACATCAGTGGTCACTTTCCTCCCTGACACTCAAGTGTGTCCTCCCCAAGCTGGGCAGCAAGGCTGACAGATCACCTTTACAGCTCAGAGGAGTGGATGCAAACAAGCTGTGCTCCCCAGATGACACCTGCAGAGGGATTCATGGTTTCCTCACCAACAAGCAAAACAAATAAAACTCGAGAGAGTCGTGTATCCCCAACTTGATGGGTAATGAGCCCATCGCTAGGAGAGATGGTCAGGACTTGAACCCAGGTTCTCATGCAGGGTCACAATGTGCACTCGACCCAACACCTAACTGCCTGCCTGGCTTCGTATTATGGGGTTTAATGTTATTAAGAATGGATTGGGGAAGTCAGGCAGTAGAGCATCAGGTTTAGTGCACGTGGTGCGAAGTGTAAGGACTGGCGGAAGGATTCCAGTTTGAGCCCCCAGCTCCCCACCTGCAGGGGGGATCACTTCACAGACGGTAAAGCAGGTCTGCAGGTGTCTTTCTCTACCCCCTCTGTCTTCCCCATCTCTTTCCATTTCTCTCTGTCCTATCTAACAATGACAGCATCAATAACAACAACAATAACTACTATAATAATTTTAAAAAAAAACAAGGGCAACAAAAGGGAAAATAAACAAATATAAAAAAAATAAAAAAAGAATGGATTGGGAGCCGGGTAGTGGTGTACCCAGTTAAGTGTGTAAGGACCTAGGTTCAAGCCCTTGGTCCCCACCTGCATGGGGAGGAAGCTTCACAAGTGGTGAAGCAGTGCTACAAGTGTCTTTTTCTCTCCTCTATCTCACCATTCCCTTTTGACTTGTCTCTATTCAATACATAAGTAAACAACTGTTCAATTAAAAAAAAAGACAATTAGTATGTCCATTTATTATTATTTTTTTGCCTTCAGGACTATTGCTGGGGCTCAGTGCCTGCACTATGAATCCACTGCTCTTGGAGGCCATTTTTTCCATTTTGTTGTCCTTGTTATTATTGTTGCCAGTTTCTGGTGCTGTTGTTGAACAGAACAGAGGAATCAGAGAGGAGGGTAAGACAGAGAGGGGGAGAGAAATATGGGACACCTGCAGACCAGCTTCACCACCTGTGAAACAACCCCCTGCAGGTGGGGAACCGGGATCCTTGCACTTTGCACCGTGTCCCCTTAACCCGCTGCACTACCGCCCGGCCCTCCATTCTTGATTCTGTATATGGCTCCTTTCACTCTCTAGTCTACTGTAAGGGGCTTCTTCTTTGAGTAATGTTGGCAAGGTTTACCACCCAAAGGGTAGCATGTCTGGTATTTCAGCATTAATCACATGGATATACCATAAACCCTCCCCTCCCTATTAACTTTACTACAACTACCCAGCTACTTGCTCCTCTGAGACATCTATCACTGTGTAACACAGAGAGCAGAATCACTTCACCTCATGGTGCTGGGGGACCATCCTGCAGCTGTAATGATTTTTTTTTTTTATTAGACCACTGCTCAGCCCTGGGTTGTGGTGGTGCCAGGGATCAAACCTGAGACCACTAGTGCCTCAGACATGATACACTCTGTTAATTTGTTAGCTGTTTTTTTTACTTAGCATCCCAAAACAAGGCCCTGGACACAATTTCATGATTGGCTGTAATAGCTTCTTAAGAAAAAAAAAAATCAATTCTTTAACTTCCATTCACATTTAAATTAAAAAAGAATAAATGTTTTCCTTAGTTTCTTCAGTTAAGGGAGAAGAATTAAATCTTGAGAAGTTCTGTGCTTTTATCCACATTGGTAGTGGGAAAAAAAAACATTATTTTCAAATAAATTCCTATTTCAAATAACAAACAGGTATTTCAAGCTGACCAAACTACACTGTGCGAAATGACTATAAGTATAGAAATAATGCATTAAAATGTTGATAAGTTACCTTAAGACTAGTTATATGCACTTCATGATAGAAGAGTTAAAAGACAACACTAAGAATGCTTTTAAATTTTAATATATGCATTTAATGCTTTACACTATATTTCTAAAAGCCAAAGTATTATGCAAAGAAAATGTTATTACATTTAAAAAAAAACTCAGTGTCTTCCAGAGTCCTATTATTTATAAATGTTTACATACTGAAATTATAATAATTGTAATCATTATTTGCTGACAGAAATTTATTACCAGGAACTGCCAACGAGAAATTTTTCAGAACCAAATTAAAGGATATAACACTTGAAAACCTTTCAGTTAACTTACTCCATCTGTGAAAGCAAAGCAGTAAGACAAAAACACAGTTCCATCTACTTACTGAAGTGTTAGAGGGCGTTTGTGACCAAGGTTTGAGCTGTAAACTGTCAGGTTTGAGCTTTGGATCCCTGAGGCAGAGAAACTCCTCATGGTGACATATTCCAACTCTTCAGGCCCTGAGAAGCAAAAGTATCAGTTTGTGAGTAAGAGAAAACCAAGATAACTCTCAGAAGAATCAAAGAGGTGTGTAGATTGGGAACAACTTTGCTTCATCTTTTATTTTGAAGTGAGCATTCTGAACAAGTTACTTGTGGGTGACTTAAGAATGCAATACTTGGTGGGGGTCGGGTGGTAGCACAATGGGTTAAGCGCACGTGGCACAAAGCTCCAGGACCGGTGGAAGGATCCTGGTTCGAGCCTCCGGCTCCCCACCTGCAGAGGAGTCGCTTCACAGGCGGTGAAGCAGGTCTGCAGGTGTCTCTCTTTCTCTCCCCGTCTTCCCTTCCTCTCTCCATTTCTCTCTGTCCTGTCAGCAACGAACAATATCAACAACAACAATAATAGCCACAACAAGGCTACAACAACAAGGGCAACAAAAGGGGGGAAAATGGCCTCCAGGAGCAGTGGATTCATGGTGCAGGCACTGAGCCCCAGCAATAACCCTGGAGGCAAAAAAAAAAAATGCAATAGTTGGTAGCCAGCTTATCCCAGCAGAGTGCAAGCTTAACCATGTTCAAGGACCTACCAGGTTCAAGCCACCAACCATTACATGTGAAGACAGCCTGTATGGGGTGGAGGGCAAAAACGGTGCTGTTACAGTGTCTCCTCTATGTCTTTCTCCCTGCCCATCTCTCACACTCTGTCTTAAAATTAAATAACAAACAAAACACTGGCAATTTCCCATTGCTCACAGGATATAATCCAAAATGCTAACATGTCCTCTGAAGCCTGTAGGACCTGATTCCCTCATTTCCCTCAGGTTTCACAGCTCCCAGTTCTCCCCATTCTGGTTCTCTGCATACACGGATCCTTCTGCTGTCAACCCATCCTCATTCACAACTACCTGTGGCCTGGTCACATCAGGAGGCCTGCTAGTGCCCCCAGTCTAAATAAACTACACTGTGACAGGCTATGCTCGCTCTCAAAAGTACTCTACTTGGGGGTCGGGCGGTAGCACAGAAGGTTAAGCTCACGTGGCGCAAAGCACAAGGACCAGCAGAAGGATCCCGGTTCAAGGCCCCCAGCTCCCCACCTGCAGGGGAGTCGCTTCAAAAGTGGTGAAGCAGGTCTGAAGGTGTCTATCTTTCTCCCCTCCCCCGTCTTTCTCTCCTCTCTCCATTTCTCTCTGTCCTATCCAACAATGAACGACATCAACAATAACAATAACAACAAGGCTACAACAACAAGGGCAACAAAAGGGGGAAAAATGGCCTCCAAGAACGATGGATTCATGGTGCAGGCACTGAGCCCCAGCAATAAACCTGGAGGCAAAAAATAAAAGTACTCTACTTTTCGTCAGAAGCACTCATCGAATCTGTGTTTTTAGAGATGTGTCTCTGGCAGCTGGGGTGGAGATTATTCCTGTACCTTGCTCACTCATGGCTCTTGATGAATGAAAAAGCCAGACAGAGGGGCCAGAGGACAGACAAAAGGCAACCTAAGTATCTGTTGACTTGTCTAAGACCAAGACACTTCATGAACCCAAACGACGTGAGTGTTCCTCTCTATAAAGGACAATCCTTATCGAAGTGTCCATCAGAGAGCGAGGCCCTTTTTTATTATTTTGATCTCTCATGCTCATGAACCGCCTCCACATTTCTCAAATTGGACTTTGTCTGAATAGTCAAAAGGACTGACTACACCTGCTGCCTTTCATTCTCAGCGGAGCACATTTCACTTGGCTTTTGTCCCCACTGCTTCCTTAAAACTGCTCTTGCTTAAGCTGCCGATGACTTCACCTTGAACTATCCAATGACCAGAACCAGAGGCACAGTGAACTCCATCACAGATCACCCTTGGATGTGCTCTCCTTCCCAGGGGACAGCAGAGCTGAACTCTTTTTTTTTTATTATTTTTACTTATAAAAAGGAAACACTGACAAAAACTATAGGATAAGAGGGTTGCAACTCCACACAGTTTCCACCACCAGAACTCCATATCCCATCCCATCCCCTGATAGCTTTCCTAGTCTTTATCCCTCTGGGAGTATGGACCCAGGGTCATTCTGAACTCTTTTAACATCATTTGGGTTCCAAAAATTAGTCGTCAGTTTTCATTCTCCTAGATGTGCCAAGAAGGTTATGACTGCAACTGAAGAAATAGTCGCTCTATTAGAGCCACGGACCTAATGTCTGAGGCTCTTGGCTTGATACCTGGCACCAAATGCCCTCCCCTACCCCTAAGGGATACTCTGGCTTCTCTCTCTCTCTACCATATGTAGAACTCTTATATGCAATAAATAAAATTAAGCTTAAAAGCACTTTTTAAAAGGCTGTGACAGAGCTGATGCTTTTTTTTTGCCTCCAGGGTTATCCTGGGGCTCGGTGCCTGAACTACAAATCTATTACTGCGAGCCATTTTTTCCATTTTTTTAAAGATTTTTTAAATGTTTATTTATTTATTCCCTTATGTTGCCCCTGTAGTTATTATTGCTGTTGTTATTGATGTCATTATTGTTGTTGCTGGATAGGACAGAGAGAAATGGAGAGATATGGGGAAGACAGAGAGGGAGAAAGACACCTGCAGACCTGCTTCACCGCTTGTGAAGTGACTCCCCTGCAGGTGGGGAGCCAGGGGCTCAAACTGGGACCCTTATGCCGGTCCTTGGACTTTGCGCCACATGCGCTTATCCCACTTCGCTACCGCCCGATTCCCTAATTTTTCTATTTTATTGGACAGGACAGAGAGAACAATGAGAAAAGAGGGAGAGGTAGAGATTGAGAAAGACTGACACCTGCAGACCTACAAACCTGCTTCACTGCTTGTGTGAAGTGACCCTCCTGCAGTCTGGGAACAAGGGCTTGAACTGGGATCCTTGTGTGGGCCCTTGCACTTCACACTGACTGCTAAGCACCAAAACTTTTCACCTGAATTCAGGATCCTTATTTCCAGCTATCTATACAGCACCCTCATTTCACCCTTAACTCAGCCAACCCTGCTGCTCCTACAGGATTCCCCAGCTCAGTAAATGGTCTTTATCCTTCCCTCAACCCTATATTCGGTCCCATCAGTAAAACCTATTGGCTCTGTCTTCAAAGTATGCCAAAATTCACCTCCATTATTGCTATCTGATCTTCTATCATCTCCATCCGCTTACTGGAAGCGCATCCCAGGTGGCCCTTCCCTTGGCTCTGTTCATGATGGTTTCAATAGAGAAGGCCAAAGGTGGAACATAGTGATTCTGCAAAAAGACTTTCCAGTCTGAGGGTCTGAAGGCCCAGGATCAATCCCCCACACCACAAGCCAGAGGTGAGCTGTTTTGTCTTTATCTCTGTATCTTTCTGTATTATCTCTCATTAAAAATAAACTATTTTAGGGAGTCGGGCGGTGGCACAGTGGGTTAAGCGCACGTGGCGCTAAGCGCAGGGACCGGCGTAAGGATCCCGGTTCGAGCCCCCGGCTCCCCACCTGCAGGGGAGTCGCTTCACGGGCAGTGAAGCAGGTCTGCAGGTGTCTATCTTTCTCTCCCCTCTCTCTCTGTCTTCCCCTCCTCTCTCCATTTCTCTCTGTCCTATCCAACAACAAAGCAACGTCAACAATGGCAATAATAACCGCAATGAGGCTGCAACAACTAGGGCAACAAAAAGGGGGAAAAATGGCCTCCAGGAGCGGTGGATTCATGGTGCAGGCACCGAGCCCAGCAATAACCATGGAGGAAAAAAAAAACTATTTGGGGGGGAGGGCAAAAGAATTTTTAAGAAAACCAATGTCACATTTCTGCTCAAACATTGCTAATTATTTCCCTTCTCATTTAAACAAGTCAATCCAGTGGGCTAAGTAGCCCCAACTGGTCCCATGGGACCTCCGGAGTCACCTGCTGCCATTCTCTCCCTTTGCTTCTCTCCCCAAGAATATGAACACTCTTGTGCCAGGGTCTTTGCACCTGCCTTTCCCTCTTGATAGCATGCACTTCTCTACCTCTCTCCCATAAAGTAAGTGGATGATAATACAGGTGCAATTTGGATTCTGATACTGTTATTCTACTCTTGGCCACTGTGACACCTTGTCACATGTTACCTAATGTGCAAGGACCTGGGCTAGAGGCCATTCCCCCTACCTGCAAGGGAAACCGGTGAGTGTCTGTCTCTCTCCCCTACCCTCTCAATTTCTCTCTGTCCTATCAAATAAAACAGAAAGAGGGGAAAAGTAAAAAAAAAAAAAAAAAAAAAAAAACAGCAGCCACGAGCAGTGGCTTCGTAGTGCCAGCACCGAGCCCCAGCAACAACCTTCGTGGCAATAAAAAAAAATAGTAACTATCCCATTGCTGCCTGCATTCTGAACTGACGTACTCCCTCTGTATGGGCAAAACTATAAGCCCATCTCTTAAAATTCCAGGAGAAACTTTTGTCGCCTCCAAATTTCAAAGTGGATCCCATCAATCTTCAAAGTTGAACAGAATAAAGGCGGTGCCTATGTGAAAACCACTCTGAAGATACCTCAGACTTTAGACAGAAAACTACCTAGTGGCTCTGCTGGCAACTGTGAACTCCTCAGCTCCTTCTTCACCACTTTCAAATCAGCAGAGCCCCAGAGCTCTTACCTCAGGAACACCCCTGCACCCCATGTCTCTGTGCTCTGAACTCCAGCCCCAGAGCTGGCTCCTCCCTTCACAGCAAGTGTCATCTCAGGACTCCTTGGGCTCAGCCTTCTGGAAAGCCTTAGTCCCTGTGCCTGGACCTTTTACATAACTGTGCTTGAAATTATTTTTCACTGGGTTCTTTAAACAAATGGTTCACGTGATAAATTTCTGCCCGAGTTTGGTTCCAGGAAATGTTTGGTTTCTGCAGATGTTTATATGCTTCCGGTTGTCAGTACATGAAAACTACATTAATTCTGTTGCTTTTTTTTTCTTCACTTCAGCAACTAGGAAACCTGAAATCAGATATTATTGCCCAAATATGCTCAACACCGATAAGTGAGAGTACTTAATCTTGCAAGTTCTGCTACGTTAGGTTGGTTTAGATACCTTACTGTTTGATCTGAGTGTTTTAAAACGGAATAAGATCTAGAAGTGTAAAAAGTAAAGAATGTAATACAATGGTGACCTGCTACATGTCGCAGTATAAACTGGGAGAAAGAGAACAGTGGTATTTTTACAGCAAGTAGCTGTAAAAGCCTAGAAATAAAATTGTTATCCAAAAAAAAAGATTCCACAAATAAGCAAACAATCTCTCAATCTCTTCACTCTGTTTACACCGGTTCAGCTGAATATCAAAAATGTTCTGAAAGGTCTATAACTGTTACGACTCTTTTAGCAAAAAAAAAAAAAAAAAAAAAGTCTTCAAATGCTTTTTTAAAATTTAAAGCCCTTCAGAAAAGTGAGCTGTATTCTAACTGTGGGTGCTACAGTAACCACCTGCCAAAAAATGGTTTTTAAGCTCTTTCACTCTCAGCCAATACTTACATTCATTATTAAGTGGCTTCTGTTAGCAACTACAGCAAAAAGTCATGGAAATAGCCATCACAGATACTGAAGGCATGATTTCACTACTTCACTTAAGAGTCCATCTCCTTTCACAAAGCATTTTAGACAGCCTATAAAAATGTAGATTTCATAATAAAATTTTATTGTCTATATATAGAGACAAGAAAAACATGCATATGTCTAGGCCAGAAAGTTACTGATGTTACACTGTAAATCTGGCCATACGCTATCTGATTGATAAAGCAGAAAGAGAAACAATCAATTATGAAATTCTCATCCATGGTGGGCTGGATAATCTCAGAAAAAACAGAACTGATCCTGGCATGGAAAACTCGAGAAATATTTCTCTGTTGGATTACTGTATAAATAATTTCCACTTCTGTCTGTAGGTCTTGATGACTTTTCATCTAGCAATTTCTATAGTGTATAAAAAGTCTAGTAAATAATAATGATGATAATAATAATGCTGTCAGATAAGCCAGATGAAAGGATGTTTGTTCCCAGAATTTTCCGTAATGAGGAAATAGTTCTACACTGGACAGCATGATAACCACTAACCACATGAGGTTACTGAAAACTTGATGTTGAGGCTAGTCCAATGATGAAAGTGTATTTCTAATTACGTTTAATTTTAATAAACATTTGAAAAGAGTAAATACCTAATTGAATTACATAGATCTATAGCATTGTCACCCCACTTATTTACAGTAGCAGAATTTTTTTTTCTTTCTTTCATTTGATAGGACATGAAGAAATTGAGAAGAGAGGTAGAGAAGCAGAGAGAAAGAAGACACCTGCAGCATAGCACGGCTTGACCACTCGTGAAGCTTCCCCCGTGTAAGTGGGGGCCTGGGGCTTAAACCCAGATTCTGTGCACATGGTAACAGAGACACTTAACTGTGTTTGCCACCGCTGGCCCCAGAGAATCAGCCGAGTTAACAAAAGTAGATAAAAAAATTAAAGTGATACACAGTATGTGTTTATTTTAATAAAATCAGGTTCACAATATTTACAGTAGACAAAAAAAAATGAAAACTTAACAAGTACAAATTAGAAACTGACACTCAGAAGTGAGAGAGTTAAGACTCCTAGATCGGTCCGGTAAACACCTTATTTCTCTATCTTGTTTGGATGCCTAGTGCAATGGCCACATGAGGCTTTTAATTACCCAGTCTGACCTACCCAATTACCAAAGGCCACACACAGCAGGCACCTTATTCACCAATCATGAGAAGAAAACACGGCAAGCCAGGAGGTAGTGTCAGGTGTTCTCTTGCATAGCAAGAATCCTCCCAGGAGTCCATGAGGCCAACCAGGAGCTAGTCTCTCTGGCATTCTCACTGACAGCTCAGGAGCATAGGAATGAGAATCACAGGGTGAGTGCAGAGTCACACCGACTTAGAAGCCTTCTGTCCTAAAACAAACCAGTTAGCTCTATGCACAACGGTCCTCAGCTACAGACCCCCAGGCCCCAGCCAAATTCATACTCATCTCTGCAAAGTGCTCCCAGGAAACTCGAAGCTACTGCCTCCAACCAAGAATATAAGAGTCTGTTCCTCCCAGTCCAAACACACCACAAAATAAAGGTCACTTCTACCGTAAGCAACGTTGCTTAGTAACATGGCTGACTTTCCACTATTATCAGGGACTAAGCAGAAAGTTCATCCAAGGTCATTTCTGTCCTCAGGGAATGAGACATAGTTTTGTTAATTCTTTACCCACCTTCTATAATTGAAAAAATAATCCTAGCATATTAAGAACAGAAAAGGGCTTTCTTACTCTCATCAGAAAACCTGCAAAAGTCAGACTTAATTATTCAATAACAGGAGTATTCCTTTTGAAAGCCAGATAATGAGATGGTGATTGCAGCCATCACTTTTATTCAGTAACTATTTCTGTTTTTTTTTTTTTTAATATTTATTTTATTTATTGATTCCCTTTTGTTGCCCTTGTTGTTTTATTGTTGTTGTCGTTGTTGGATAGGACAGAGAGAAATGGAGAGAGGAGGGGAAGACAGAGAGAAGGAGAGAAAGATAAGACACCTGCAGACCTGCTTCACCGCTTGTGAAGCGACTCCCCTGCAGGTGGGGAGCCGGGGTTCGAACCGGGATCCTTATGCCGGTCCTTGTGCTTTGCGCCACCTGCGCTTAACCCACTGCGCTACAGCCCGACTCCCTCAGTAACTATTTCTTTATATATATAGAAAAAGGAAACACAGACAAAAGCATAGGATAAGGGGTACAACTCCACACAATTCCCACCACCAGAACTCCATGCCCTCCCATCCCCTATTTCTAACCATTGTGAAAAGCACAGAAATGAGATATAAAATTGCAAACATATTAACGAAATTTCTCTTGTCTCTAGGTGATAATTATTTATGTAGAGAATTATAAAGGGAAATGATTAATGCTTTGTCATATGGTATGACCCAGTTTTAAGCCTGACTCCACCGTATTAAGGCTTTTTGTTTTGTTTTGTGCTGTGCTATCTTTCCCTCTCCTTCAGTCTCTGTCTAAAAAAAAAAAAGTTGAATGTGGGGGAATAGTATAATAGTATGCAAAGAGATTCTCATACTTGAGGTTCTGAGGTCCCAGGTTCAATACCCCAGACCACCTTAAACCAAAGCTGATCAGTACGTTCTGGTTTTAAAAAAAAAAAAAAAAAAGGTTATATCTATTAAAAAAAAAAAAGGTTGGTTCAGAGTAGTGAAGTCCCAACAATGACCAGAAAAAAGGGAGGGAGGTAATATATTTTAAAATGTGTTATTATTATTATTACTAAGTATCAGATCAATAATTCTTATAAGCAATGCCACTTTTTTTGTAATTTTAATGGGAAGGACTATCATTTGAAACAGCAAATGAAAGTTACATAACCTTTCTTATCATCAAGAACATTATGAAAAAAGATTACAGGACTAAGTAAGCAGACAAATATTTGGGGCTAGTCCAAAACCTGGAAGCAACCCAGGTGTCCAACAACAGATGAATGTAATACACACACACACACACACACACACACACACACACACACACACACACACACACACACACACTGGAATACTACTCAGCTATTAAAAACAGTGATTTCACCATTTTCAGCCCATCTTGGATGGAGCTTGAAAAAAAATCATGTTAAATGAGATAAGTCAGAAACAGGACGAATATGGGATGATCTCAGTCACAGGCAGAAGTTGAAAAACACAATCAGACAGAAAACACTACGCAGAACTTGGACTGGAGTGGGTGTACTGCGCCAAAGTAAAAGACTCTGGAACATGATGATGACAGACGACCTAGTGGGGGGTGTACTGTTATGTGGAAAACTGGGAAATGTTATGTAAGTACAAACTATTGTATTTACTGTCGACTGGAAAACACTAATCCCCCAATAAAGAAATAAAAAAATATATATTTGGGGCTATTACTTGTGGATGGAATGCCTACCAAGGATCCTTGAACTGAACTGAGACTCAGTGATTCCATTTAAACTCTTCAGCAGGTATCTCAAGGATACTAATTAGAAACTAGTGCTAAAGTAAATGAAGCAAAATGGGCGATTTGACCTTCAAAATATTAAGAGTAAAGTAAACTATCACAAGTAAAAAAGAATGTACTGTAGTGGGAAAACTGGGTACCCAGAAAAAGGCATTTTGGAAATGTGGCTGTGTCATGCCAGTGATACAGCATGTCAGTGGTGCTAAGGAAAACCTGGTGGGATGATGAAATCAAATCCTTCTAGCACACCACAGAGAAACATGTGCAGGATAGTCTAAGCTGAAATGTGGAAATAAGACCTAAAGAAGCTTTTAGAAAAGGAAAAGCCCAGGCTGGGGAGATGCTTCCGAAGTAGAGCACAGGACTTGCAAGTCGGAGGCTTGAGGTTCGATCCCCAGCCCACACATGCCCGAGTTGAGCAGTGCACATATTTCTCTCATTTGCTTCCTTCTTTTCTCTCACATGTAAGTATTAAAAACAAATCTTTGCTGTAATTTAAGAATTTTTGAAACACAAACAAAAATTCTAAAAAGACTAATAAAATATGACTATGAGGGGTCGGGCAGTAGTGAGTAGGTTAAGTGCACCTGGCTTGAAGCACAAGCACCAGTGTAAGCATCCTGGTTCGAGCCCCTAGCTCCCCACCTGCAGGGGGGTGGCTACACAGGTGGTGAAGCAGGTCTGCAGGTGCCTATCATTCTCTCCCCATCTCTGTATCCCCTCCTCTCTCCTCTGTCCTATCCAACAACAGCAATGACAACAACAATAATAATAAAGACAACAACGAGGGCAACAAAATGGGAAAAAAATGGCCTCCAGGAGCAGTGGATTCATAGTGCAGGCACCAAGCCCCAGCAATAACCCTGGAGGCAAAAAAAAAAAAGTTAAATTAAATTAAAATAAAATATGACTGTGTCAGAATTGTTCAATTTGAAACAATGAAATGAAAGTCAACCTACTAAATGGAAGGGGCTATTATTAAATGACAATGTGCTGACTTGCAAAATACTCCTAAAAATGAGTAAGTAAAACAACTGTTCAGAAGAGAAGAGTGTGTGATGAGGAACTAATTAGTAGAAAAGGAAATATGAGTTAAATGCCTGTTTCAACTCATTACAATGCAATTAAACATAAAATGACTTAACAGATTGGATCAATAAACAGTAAGACACAGGAGTCGGGCAGTGGGTTAAGCACACGTGGCGCAAAGCGCAAGGACTGGCTTAAAGATCCCGGTTCCAGCCCCCGGCTCCCCACCTGCAGGGGAGTCACTTCACAGGCGGTGAAGCAGGTCTGCAGGTGTCTGTCTTTCTCTCCCCCTCTCTGTCTTCCCCTCCTCTCTCCATTTCTCTCTGTCCTATCCAACAATGATGACACCATCAACAACAACACTAACTACAACAATAAAAAAAAATTAAGGGCAACAAAAGGGAATAAATAAATATTTTTAAAAAACAGTAAAACACTGAAAGAGTTCAACAATATTGAATAAAGGTGAAGATGCTAATATAATACCTACAACCAAGCAATGCTACTCCTTAATTCCACTTGGGGAACTGGCAAATGTACCTGAGGAGTCTTTACATGGATGTTTAATAGTGCTTATAACAGTAGTTAAGATGGAGGCAATTCAAACATGAATCAACATGATAACAGACAAGCTTCTGGTGACATTGTGCATAATGAAATATTATATATACTTCAAAGACTCAAGAACAGCTACAATTGTTATAAAATTAACCATTATGCTATCTACCCCTGCCAAGTGTCTTCCTTTCTAAGAAGTGGTCATATTTAATCTTTTCTACTAACAACAGGTTCATGGAACCCAAGTGGCAGAAGGGTGGACCCAAAATTGTAACAAAATTAGTGAGTGAGTGAGTGAGTGAGTGAGTATATTTATAGATTTCATTGTATGGATCTGTAACTTAAAAGTATTAAGAACCAAGGATATAATTAGTAATGTCTGTCATATTGCAAGGTGCTCATAAAAAAGAATGAAACCTATATTAGATCAGCACATTTGTGAGCTTTCTTAGTTCTGACTTCTGTTTTTATAAGATTTCGCTATATAGATCTTTTTAAGAGCATTTTCCTCAGGCCCCAAGCCCCAGTGATAATGCTGCTGGCAAAACTCCCAACTGTCTGTCTTGCTGTCTAAAGGGACTCAGACATTAGTTGTTGGATGAATGAATAAGCTTGAGTCTGAAATAGTCTGACCAGAAAGTGTCAAAGGTTTCTAACCAGAAGACATGTGACCAAAACCATTTCCAATGTTGACTCTGATTTCCAATAAACAGAATGGACTGCAGGAAAATGAAACAGAGAGTGTTATCTATTAGGAAGCTGCAGAAATCATCCAAATATAACCAGGCCCTGAATCCATGGGTTCAAGCACTGAAAACCAGAAGTACAATGCTTTTTTCCCCTCTTCCTATTATGAGAGAGGGAAAAAGAGAAATAGTGTCAGAGATGGGGAGCAAGAAGAGTAGAGAGAGACATCTGCAGCCCTGCTTCACCACTTGTGAAGCTTTCCCGCTGCAGATGGGGACTGGGAGCTCAGGCCCAGGTCCTCCTGCACAAGATAACTTGTGCATTTTACCAGCAGCACCACCACCTGACCCCACAGAAATATGGTGGGGTTTTTTTATTATTTTTTTTTATTTTAGGAGTCAGGTGGTAGTGCAGCAGGTTAAGCGCATGTGGTGCAAAGCACAAGGACTGGCATTAAGGATCCCGGTTCCAGCTCCCGGCTCCCCACCTGCAGGGGAGTCACTTCACAGGCGGTGAAGCAGGTCTGCAAGTGTCTATCTTTCTCTCCCCCTCTCTGTCTTCCCCTCCTCTCTCCATTTCTTTCTGTCCTAACAATGATGACATCAATAACAGTAACAATAACTACAACAATAAAAAATATTTATTTATTCTCTTTTGTTGTCCTTGTTGTTTTTTTATTATTGTAGTTGTTGTTGTTGGATAGGACACAGAAAAATGGAGAGAGGAGAGGAAGAGAGAAAGATAGACACCTACAGACCTGCTTCACCGTCTGTGAAGCGACTCCCCTGCAGGTGGGGAGCCGGGGGCTTGAATGGGGTCCTTATGCCAGTCTTTGCGCTTTGCCACGTGTGCTTAACCCACTGTGCTACCACCCAACTCCCCAGAAGTACGATTTTTAGAAGTAGTGGTTGTATTTAAATGTACCTATTCTATTTATTTTATTTACAAACAATGTCACAAGTATTTAAGGAAATAATAAAGGGTTTTTTGATGCAGCATAACACTAGTAATGTTTTAATATGATTAATTTTAAATCTAAGAAG
The DNA here is from genome assembly GCF_950295315.1 of Erinaceus europaeus. Classification (NCBI taxonomy): domain Eukaryota; kingdom Metazoa; phylum Chordata; class Mammalia; order Eulipotyphla; family Erinaceidae; genus Erinaceus; species Erinaceus europaeus. Next base: position 101,878,656 of record NC_080169.1, read on the forward strand.
CTTTCACAACATTTCTACTCAACTTGTTGCCTTTGGTTTCTTTTCCACTCTGATGGCAAAGATGCCCCACTAAACCTCTGGGAATTCTGGTCTTTGTGGCCTCCTAGTGCCAACTGTGGAGAATGACAGCTCCTGCAGCAAATGATTGAGATAGCAAAGACTTGGTTCTGTTCTCCACCTTTCCAACTTGGAATACACCTAGAATAGGGGTAGGTTACTCAGCTCTGTGGAATACACCTAGAAAAGACTTCCTAGCTCCTTGCAACATGAAGACCCCAAATCTCATCTGCTCTATTCTTATCTTTTAGTTCCTGATTATTAAACAATTTGTTCTGCTTTATATCTTAATGCTTTTCAGCCACCAAGTTGCACAGGCTACCTTGCACATGTACACCATCCTGACTTCCCTGGGCAGACGACCTTACCAATGTGTCCTGGAATCCCACCTCCCCAGAGCCCTGGCCCACTACAGAAGATATCAACAGGCTGGGAGTATGGATCGACCTGCCAATGCCCATGTCCAGCAGAGAAGCAATTACAGAAGCCAGACCTTCCCCCTTTTGCCCCCCATAAAGATCATAGATCCATACTCTTAGAGGGATAAAGAATAGGGAACCTTCTAATTGAAGGGGATGGGATACAGAACTCTGCTGGTGGGAATTGTAGGGAGTTGTACCTCTCTTTTCCCACAATCTTGTCTATCATTAAGTCACTAACAAAAAATGAAAAAAAAAAAAAGAATATTGGCATGCCCCTCCCTCAAACTGACATCTCAGACACTATGCACGAACACGTCATGCCTATGACTGCAATAAACAAAATATCCAGAGTCATTATTCATAGGTATGCCTCCAGCACTATTTCCTGTAATTATCTATGAAAAGCTACTGCCAAGGGTTCTGTTTCATTTTTGCTTGTTTCAAACAAGATTTTAATTCTTAGGTAATCACCTCACTCCTGTCAACATGATTTCTCTTCTGCATCTCCCACCAGTGGAATGCAATGAAGCAGGTCTGCAGGTATCTATCTTTCTCTCCCGTCTTTCCCTACTCTCCAATTTCTCTCTGTCCTACCCAACAACAACAATAACAGTAACAACAACGATGGAAAAGAAAATGGCCTCCAGGAGCAGTGGATTCGTAGTGCAGGCACCGAGTCCCAGCAATAACACTGGAGGCAAAACAAAAAACAAAAAAAAAACCAACTCTGCTGTGAGTTCTAGTATATCACTTACAAAATCTCTCAAGAGTTACATCAAATTTCTTTTAGCACAGCTCTCAGATCGTAATATATATAACCAAAAAAAAAAAAAAAGAGACAGTGGCATGCGTGCCTACTGGAATGTTCATTCCACCACTCCTCACTTCTAAAATAATCCTGTTCTTTATAAACAAAAGCTCTGTTTAACTCCTGCACCCAAATGGTGTTCAGTAATAAAAGTAGTAATAATACTCACTATGTATGTACGTAGAATAAAATCTGATGATTAAAAAACCCTGGGGGGCGGGATTAGGCAGTGGTTCATCTGGTTGAGCACATGCATCAGGCTCAGCCCTTCCAGTTCTCACTTGCAGGGGGTAAAGAAGCTTCACGATCAGTGAAAAACAGTGTTTCAGGTATCCATCTCTCTCCCTCTCTATCTATCCCCTCTCCCATTTCTTCTCAATTTCTATGAAGAGAAAAAAAAATGGGGGAGGGGCAAAAAAATCCTACTTCTTTGTTATCATTTATTAGTACTTAATTTATTTAGAAACAATTCCCTAAGTTATGTCTTATGCATAAGACATGATTAAAAGTAAAAGTTCTTGACCCACTAACAGAAAAATGTGGTAATAAATTAAGTATTCTTAGCAACCAGAAAGTAAATGATTTATCACTTCCTAAATAGCACTGTACTGGATAATTTCTTGTGAAAAAAAAAAAATTGTCACAAGATCCAAACTGACTTGTCAAATCAAGCAAATACTTTCTTTCAACAGAAGAGGGTAACATTATATCACTTTTTAAAACATTTATTTATTTTCCCTTTTATTCCCCTTGTTGTTTTTCATTGTTGTTGTTATTGATGTCGTCGTTGTTAGACAGGACAGAGAGAAATGGAGAGAGGAGGGGAAGACAGAGGGGGAGAGAAAGATAGACACCTGCAGACCTGCTTCGATGCCTCTGAAGTGACCCCCCCCCCCGCAGGTGGGGAGCTGGGAGCTTGAACTGGGATCCTTAAGCCAGCCTTTGTGCTTTGCGCCAGGTGTGCTTAACCGGCTACACTACCACCCGACTCCCCATTATATCACTTCTGTTTTAAATTACTCCATGACTTTAAAAATAATGATACAGGGAGTCCAGCGGTTAAGCCCGTGGGTTAAGTGCAGGTGGCGCAAAGCTCAAGGACCAGCTGAAGGATCCCGTTAGAGTCCCCGGCTCCCCAACTATGGGGGGATCACTTTGCAAGCAGTAAAGCAGGTCTGCAGGAGTCTATCTTTCTCTCCCCATCTGTCTTCCCCTCCTCTCTCCATTTTTCTGTCCCATCCAACAATGACAACAATAATAACTACAACAATAAAACAAGGGCAACAAAAGGGAATAAATAAATATTAAAAAGATAAAGATATAATTGAATGGAAAAGCAGACAATTATATAATAAAAGTTAAATCTTAGAAAACTAGTCTGTATCATCAACAACTATTCTGATAACCATCTGAGCAGAAATACGTTTGAATGCCTCCACTGTTCACCATATATGTCAATTACAGCAGGAATGTGTGGTGGTTTGTACTGCTACAACTTGATTACGATGGAACTACACTTTCCAGAATCTCATTTCCTAAAACAGGTTCCTGGGCAGATACAGAGCTGCTTTATTTGTTTAACTTACTGAATTTATCACATCTCACTTATTTTATTAGAATATAGCACAGTATTAGGTATCAGTGAAATTTAAGAGACAGGTGAACAAAACCACAATGTCTAAATAAAACTGTAAACTAGGAAATCTCCTTCTACCATTTTCCCCCTATCAAATTGCTATAGAGTAGTTTCTTTCTGGCCAGAAAAAATCTCAAACACTTACAATCACCTATCTTTAAGAACCAGTTAAGACTCTCAAGTATGAGAATCATCTGTCTACTCCAGGGTTCTTAATCTTTATATTTTCTGTTCTGATAGCCTAGACTGATGGCCAGTATCCATGAGAAGTGTCCATTATTGACTCAGCTATTGACTACGAAAACTTAGGAGTCCTTTTATCTCTTATCTCCCTAAACATCTAAGTTATCACAAAGTGACACAAACCAAAGAAACTGTATGTAATTCCTACTCCATTTGTATGTATTTTTAAAAAAAATCAAAGATTATTTGTTTTTCTCATGTTTGCCTCTTGCAGAGTCATTTAGTTGTCAGAGTTTGGGTGATTGAGAGGGAAGGGGGAGATAAAAGAGGGAGAGAGGGGAGTTGGGCGGTAGTGCAGCAGGTTAAGCACACGTGGCAAAGCACAAGGACTGGCGTAAGGACCCCTGTTGGAGCCTCCGACTCCCCACCTGCAGGGGAGTCACTTCACAGACGGTGAAGCAGGTCTGCAGGTGTCTGTCTTTCTCTCTCCTCTTTGTCTTCCCCTCCTCTCTCCATTTCTCTCTGTCAGATATCTAACACCACCACCATCAATAACAACAATAACTACAATAACAAAAAAAATAACAAGGGCACAAAAGGGAAAATAAGTAAATGTAAAAAAAAAATTTAAAAAAGAGAGAGGGAGAGAGACAGAGACACCAGTAGCACTGCTACACCACTCACAATGCTTTCCCCCTGGCAGGTGGTGAGTGGGGGCTTGAACCTGGGTCCTTGCCCATTGTAACGTGTGCCAAATCAGGTGCACCACCACCCAGCCCCTCTCTCTATCTCCCTTTTCCTTATCAATTTCTTTGTCTCTACACAATAAAATTAAAATTATGAATAATAAATAAATTTTATATGACCCATTTCTTTTTCTATAGTTGGTTTTTCTTCCAATTCACCACTCCCACTAGACTTTTAAGTTTTAAGATAAAGGGAGAGAGAAAAAGAGAGACAAAGAGACACCACAGCACTACTCTACCACCCCCACGCTGATGCTCCCACTTGGTGGCCAAGGGTTTAAACCTGGGTCCCAATCTACTGTAAAGAGCGCACTTCACACAATGAACTCTCTCCTTGCCCTGCCCAGACTGATTTATTTATCAGAGGCAATGGAAGGAGGGTAGAGGGAATGACCAGAGCAATACTCTGCCATATGCAGTACCTGGGATCAAACCTGGGCCTCACACATGGAAGTACTGCACTCCACCTACTGAACCACCTCCCTAGACAACACATCACCATATTCTTCAAGCTGCCATTACCCATGCAAGACAGATCTTGGTGTTGCCATAACCAGATATACAACTCTGAAAGGCTTGGAGAGATGAAGACGCATTTCTAAGGCTTTGCATATATAGTACATGCCAAAACTAGGATCCGAACCCAGGCTGGGTCTGAATGCAGAGCCCAAGGTTCCATCCTTTAGCAGTAGATGGCCTCCCACTAGATGAGACAAACTGAGAACAGTGCCTGCCCAGGGTCTATCTTTGCATCCACCCACCACATGCAATGGATTGTTCAAACACACCAGAACATCTACTACCATGTACCTTAGGAATACAATTGCTGGGAGTCAAGTGGTAGCGCAGTGGGTTAAGCGCACATGGCACGAAGCGCAAGGACTGGCGTAAGAATCCCGGTTCAAGTCCCCGGCTCCCCACCTGCAGGGGAGTCGCTTCACAGGCAGTGAAGCAGGTCTGCGGGTGTCTATCTTTCCTCCCCCTCTCTGTCTTCCCCTCCTCTCTCCATTTCTCTCTGTCCTATCCAACAACGATAACAACAGCAGCAGCAATAATAACTACAATAAAAAACAAGGGCAACAAAAGAGAAAATTAATAAATATAAAAAAAATTTTAAAAAGGAATACTATTGCTATTCATCTGGATTTTTTCTGCACAATAATCAATTTCACAGTAGGTCTAAATGAAACACAAAAGACATATCAGCTGAGCTCTTCTCTCAAACCCCCAAGAGAAAACAGGAGGTCCTTTCCCCCTTTGGGGCCCAAATCTAGCCTTTCAGGACAAAAGCTTTCTCCTGTCACTGGACCTCTATCTTCCAAGATTCCCTTCTCCTTAAGCATATTCCCCACCCACTCCTATTCCATTTAAGAGTTCTCATTCCTTGCTAGAAGTCAGATTTTTTTTTTAACCCACAACCCTGCCAAGTATCACCCACTCACCTGACTCAGCAAGAGTCACACAATTTGCATACTTAAAAAACATTTTCCCCAGTAAAGTCATCTATTTTCCTTAAAAGTATGCTATATCACTAGTCCTGTTCTTTCCTTTACATTTGAATAAAGGCAGGATTGTTCACTTCTTAAGTTCCTCCATCTAGATGGACAAATACCTTCTTCCTCATGATGCTTTAGGATGAGAACATTTTCAATACAGATTATCGATTACTTCAAATGTATGTCTGCAAGTCAGTCAAAAGAAGAGAAAAGCCCTGGGATAAAGCAAAGTGTCCACAATGACCACCTAGATATGAAAGGAGTTGTAAAATTTGTCAACCTTTGAGAGAGAGAGAAAAAATACAACAGAGGGAGGGAGAGGATTCTCATTCTGGACGGGATGGAGTTTATTTGCCTAAAGGAAGGTGTTCAAGTGTTTTACCACCCCTGTGAGTTAGTCTTTGCGTGCCTGCCCCCGTCCTCCATGACTCTGGGTTTCCTTAAGTAATTCAATACACTAATGGCTCCAGAGAAGCACTAATCCTTTCCCCAGCCTCGCTGAAAAACTGAACCTGGATTTTGGCACTCTTCTTTCTTTCAACTCACTCCAAAAATGGACTTCAGAGAATGATTTTCTAAAGTCAACAAAAACTTCAGACTTGAAGTCTCTATAACAACTGGTCACAGAATGCAGGTGAAACTCTGAAACCCAGTGGTGCTTTCAAAACTTGCAAAGCAAAACACTGGTGGGGGAATTCAGAGCTAAGCATAGCCTACAAACCGAAGCCACCGGCTTATGTCCATGATGGCAAGTTCTAGAAACAACTGTCTGTGAATGGCTGTTTTCTTTTTCTTTTTATATTTATTTATTTTCCCTTTTGTTGCCCTTGTTGTTTTGCTGTTGTTGTTGTTGTTGTTATTGATGTCATCGTTGTTAGGACAGAGAGAAATCAAGAGAGATGGGGGAGAGAGAGAGGGGGAGAGAAAGATAGACAACTGCAGACCTGCTTCACTGCCTGTGAAGTGACTCCCCTGAAGGTGGGGAGCCGAGGGCTCTAACTGGGATCCTTAAGCCAGTCACTGCGCTTCGCACCACATGCACTTAACCCACTGCACTACTTCCCAACTCCCTCTTTCTTTTTCTTAACTCTTCATTCTGGATCATCCGCTCATTGTCAAGCCACTGTCTTTGCATTAGGTCTTAATGATGAAAAACTGTCTTTCCTTGGCACAGGTTAGAGAAGTCATGAATTCAGAGAAATGATCGTATGTTTAATGTGGAAAAATCTCTCATTGAGGATTATGACTTCAAATACTGTAGTCAAATTACATGAACAATATTTTGTTTGGTGATATCCTTAAAATGAGTGTATATTTTCCCCTTTTTTTCCCCTAATTTCTCCTTCCCACAGCCAGAGAGGTACTGCTCAGCAGGTAGAGCCCCACATCTGTCAGGATGGTGCTGGTTTTGTTTTTCCTCTGACACCCCTATAAAGAAATGAATAAAATTTTTCCTCTAAGGAAAAAATAAAACTTTCTGGGGCCAGGAGGTGGTACACCTGGTTGAATGCACACGTTACAATATACAAGGACCTGGGTTTGAGCCCTTGGTCCCCACCTACAGAGGGAAAGCCTTCATGAGTGGTGAAGCAGAGCTGCAGTTATCTCTCTCCCTCTCTATCACACCCCTTTCCCTCTTGATTTCTGGCTGTCTCTACCCAATAATAAAGAAAGATAATAAAAATACTTTTTAAATGTTTTAAATCCTTATCTGTAGTCAGGAGTAAAAATGTAAATTCAGTTAAAAGGAAAAAAAAATTTCTTCCAAAATCTATGCTATAATTCTCATCAACTTAGTTTTGTAAACTCTACCTCAGATAAGCTTCCAATTAAGCAAATAACATTGAAGAAGTCGACTGAACTATTTGAACAACAGTTTGCTTCTATTCTTGAGAGCTTCAACACACAACATCATAAGATAAGATGGCCTATTTAAATTCAAGACGAGCAGAGTTGAGCCCTTTAGAATGATATAACTAGGGGAGTCAGGCGGTAGCGCAATGGGTTAAGCGTGTGTGGCGCAAAGCGCAAAGATCGGCATAAGGATCGCGGTTCGAGCCCCCAGCTCCCCACCTACAGGGGAGTCGCTTCACAGGTGGTGAAGCAGGTCTGCAGGTGTCTATCTTTCTCTCCCCCTGTCTTCCCCTCCTCTCTCCATTTCTCTCTGTCCTATCCAACAACAACAACATCAATAATAATTACAACAATAAAACAACAAGGACAAGGGGAATAAATAAATATTAAAATATTTTTAAAAGAATGATATAGCTAGACATAAGAGTTGCATCAAGAATTGAAGGGTCATTAAAAAGAAAAGAAAAAAAAAAAGCACACAACCTGGTGTCAGATGGGTCAGGATTTGAATCCTGGCTCAGCCACTTGGCAGCTATGCGGCAATGCACTGGTCGCTCCAACTCTTGGAAATGCTGCTTCTTCAGCTTCTTGTGCTCTCAGCCTTGAGACTTGTTATCAAACAACATGAGTCAAATAAGAGCCAAAATATTTTCACAATTAATAAGCTTAGGCTTATTTTTTATATTTAGTCAATATAGTAGGTGAACATATTTAATCATGTTGTACTTTATGTGTTTCGACCTACAGGCTGGAAAGAGAACTGAGAGAGAAAAAATGAGGTAACTCTGCCACTTGGAAGAATGCCTGCTTTTCCTCTTCAGTTAGACCTTCATTTCTGGGCTCTGTTCTCCTCCTTGTCCTTCACTCAATCCAATTCCTGTCACGTCTAATCCGAGCATCCACTATTTTGCAAGTCCTCTAACCAATCCACCTTGACACCTCCTGCAGACGCCCTGAGATTCTCTTACACATCCTCTCGCTCCATGAGACACCATTCTCTGCCAGTCCCTGTTCAGGGCGCTTACTCGAAATCATCTGCATTCCTGTTTCTCAGCCACTGAAGACTGTACACATTTCCCCCTTAATTAACCCTTGTGGTCTCATCCATTTGTGGGAACTTGCTTTTCCTTACTTTTCATCTCCTCCTCTACTTCTAGAAGTAGCTTGGTATTGGTCTTAGTGATGGCCACATCACCACAGGCCAAACAGGTAAGAGGGGCACTTGTTTCTCAAACTTCTGGAGATTGAGGAGCCCCAGATTAAGGCACCAACAGATCTTATACCTGCGGGTGGGAGTGGGGCGTGGGGGGGGCTGCTGCTTCAGGTTCAGAGACAGCAGTGTTTATGCCAGAGCCACCTATGGCAGAAGGGCAAAGGGACTGCTTTCATCAATGGGCCTAATCCCTAATCCCCTCCCAAATTGTTCTCCTAGTATCACTTCCTTGGTGGCAGGATTTCAGCACAATTGGCGAGTGGAGGGAAACATTCGGACCATAGCAATACATTTAAGCTTCCTTATATTTAAAGATCTTTCTCCCCTCTGCTCTTCATTTGCAATATATTTTCATTTTAAATTGCCTTCTTAAGGCAGTTTTCTATGCTCATTGTCTTTACTCATTGATACTCCTAGCCTGAAACCACTGTTACAATTTTCTCAGTGAGAGACTTCCCTTGACTTGGTTAACTCTAATGAACTAATAATACTTTTCAGCCCAACCTGACCTCTTGATGTCATCTGATGTTGACTACTTTCCCCTTAAAAAAAAAAAAAAAGTTTCCCTTCAGGGTTATTGTTTGGGCTTGGTGCCAGCACTACCAACCCACCTCTCCTGAAGGCCATTTTTTCCTTTTTTCTTTTTTTTGCCTCCAGGGTTATCCCTGGGGGCTCGGTGCCTGCACCACAAATCCACCAATCCTGGAGGCCATTTTTTTCTCTTTTGTTGCCCTTGTTTTTCATCTGTGTTGTTACTATTATTGTTGTCATTGTTGTTGGACAGGACAGAAAGAAATGGAGAGAGGAGGGGAAGACAGAGGGGGGAGATAAAGACAGACACCTGCAGACCTGTTTCACCGCCTGTGAAGCGACTCCCCTACAGGTGGGGAGCCGGGGGCTCGGACCAGGATCCTTATGCCGGCCCTTGCGCTTTGTGCCACCTGCGCTTAACCTGCTGCGCTACCGCCCAGCCTCCTATTTTTTTTTTTTTAATAAAATAGGACAGAAATTGAGAGACGGGGGAGAGAGGGGGAGAGAAAGATGCCTGCAGACCTGCTTCACTACTTGAGAACTTCGCCCCCTGCAGATGGGGAGCCAGTCCTTGTGCTTCACAGTATGTGTGCTCAACCACGACCACCACCCCTGACCCCCCAAAATCTGTTCTTAGAGGGTTCTTTTCATGTTACACCTTTTAAATGTTGCAGATATCCCAGAGTCCTCTGCCTCATTTTGCTCCATCAGGTGCCTCGACACTCGGCTTTCACTCCAGAACTTTCTTTTTTTTAGGTAGAGTCAGAGAAGGAAGGCAGAGACGCATGGAGTATGAGGAGAACACGTCCTTCAGCCTAGTGGGTGTTGGGCTCAAAGCTGGGGTCATGAAGGCGGCAAAGCAGTGTACTATCCAAGTGAACCATCTTGCCAGCGCTCGCTCCAAAACATTTCAAACTGTCTGCAAACTCCACCCTCATTCTCAAATGTGTAAAACCAAACCCACCCTTTTCTTTCTATATTCAATGGCTTGAGGTCTTTAAAAAAATATTTCCTATTCTTTACAGCTCTTTCACAACTATGTCAGAGGCTCCGTACTTTTCTGAGCCCACAAATTCACTCTCCCAGAATCACATTCTAAACTCGTCTTTCCCTCTACACTTCCATGCCAATACTTTAAGTCCAGGCCCTTTCTCTAAACTATTCCAATAGCCGATTTTTTTTTTCCTTCTACACCATTATTTTCCACACTACTGCAAGTCGGGCACTTTTCTCACACGTGATTGTGCCATTCTCTGATTTTTTTTTTTGTGCCTCCAGTTTTTTTGTTTGTTTGTTTCTGTTAGATAGGACACAGAGAAATTGAGAGAGGACAGGGAGATACAGAGGAATAGAAAAAGACAGACAGCTGCAGACCTGCTTCACTACTCGTGAAGGTGATCCCCTGCAGATGGGGAGAGGAGACTCAAACCCTGGTCCTTGCGCTTGGTAATGTGTGCACTTAACTGGGTGTGCCACCAACCCGACCACCCATTATCTGATATTATAGCCTCCAATGAACACTGTGTTGTCCCTCCACCCAGCCCCTGCAGACAACAGAGCAGAGAATAGATCCTCAGGACAATATGCCTGATTCCTGTCAATCTCAGTTCCCTCCCTTCTCCCCTCCTCCCAAGCTCCCGTGAACCTCAAACTTTGTCAAAAGATGATCTTACCTCTACAGTTCCATGGTGTTTCTTCTGATCCACAAAGTTAGGGAAGCTATATATCCTCCTGGTGCAATCTTTCCAGGCCTCCCCGTGCTGAGATTGCTTCACATTTCAAGAGCAGTTTTGTACAGGAGTCCTGGTAACACACAACGGCACAACTGTTTGTTTCCTGTTCATCGCTAACACCTCCCCTCTGTGGAAAACCTCAATGTCAGGAATTCTGCCTGACTCATTTTTTCTTCAGTGCACCGCAGATTCTTAACGGCTCATGTGGTCTTTCTAGTCACAGGCCTCCCACCCTCAGAGTTCAAGGACCTCACTCTTACAATGATGGACTGTGGTGACTGTGTCTTCTACAAAGCGTGGGAAAATTATTCATCCCTTTATCCAACTAGCACTTATGAGATTGTGGGAATGCAAGGACAGAATATGAGTTAAGACTTGAACCCTTCCACTATGGTACTCCGTTGTCTCATAGGGAGAACAAACACAAGCAGAGACTTTCATAAAACATACTACAGACGGGGGTTGGGCGGTGGAACAGTGGGTTAAGCGCACGTGGCGCAAAGTGCAAGGACCAGCGGCATAAGGATCCCGGTTCCAGCCCCCGGCTCCCCACCTCCAGGGGAGTTGCTTCGCAGGCGGTGAAACAGGTCTGCAGGTGTCTGTCTTTCTCTCCCCCTCTGTCTTCCCCTCCTCTCTCCATTTCTCTCTGTCCTATCCAACAACGAACAACATCAACAATGGCAATAATAATAACCACAACAAGGCTATAACAACAAGGGCAACAAAAGGGGAAAAAAATGGCCTCCAAGAGCGGTGGATTCAAGGTGCAGGCATCGAGCCCAGCAATAACCCTGGAGGAAAAAAAAATTTTAAAAAAACGTACTACAGACACTCCATGACACAAGTGATTCTAGTAGGTTCAAGTGATTCTAATAGTGATTCTAGTGGCATGGACAAGGACGGTCAACCTGCAAAGTGTGGAGCACTGAGGACAAAAAGGGTCACTAGAAAAGGCTCCAGATGGCCTGTACTCTAAGTGAGTCTCAGAACAGAAAGGACAGGGCAAATGGAATTCAAGCAAATACATCACCTATATGCATTAACATATCCTCAGCTGCCTGAGTACAAACAGTCCAAGTCAAGATACAATTTCTGAGGGCTAGGCGGTGGCGCATCTGGTTAAGCAAATATTAAAGTGTGCAAGGATACAGGTTCAAGTCCTTGATCTCCACCCTGCAGGGGGAAAGCTTCACAAGTGGTGAAGCAGTGCTGCAGGTGTCTATCTCGCTATTCCCTCCTGCCCCCCCCCACAATTTGTCTCTACCCAATAATAAATAAATGTATAGTTTCTGCAAGTACATCCATTTAAGTTGTGAAAAATGACACAGTTCATCATCTAGTGAAATATACCTCTCACCCTTTTATTTTCTCCTCTGCCACATCCCGACCCACAAGGTCTGGCGTAGCTCATGAAAAATGCATATTAAGAGCCAGTCTACCTGGTAATGTGGGCAGGCCAAGAGCTGGGGTGTCTCCTTCCATGCCTCTGGGGCAGGCCCCTATTCACTGTGCTGTCCATGCCAGTCTCTCTGGTTTCTCAATCCCGCTGTCCTTTCTCACAGTCCCATGACCTCTTTCTTCACTTCCTGTGCTCACTTTACATACCGCCTACCGCAGAACTAGGCTACATCATTTAGTGCTGCCCAACTTTATTCCGAGATGCTACCAAGAACAATTACATCTTCTTCTGCTAAACAGAACTTGTCAACAGTAGTTCTTTACATACACAGTATAAAATCTACTCTCTAATTTGGAACTATAGTTAATTATTGCTTACTGTGGCTTAGTCTCTTAAAGTGTTTAGTGGACCCAGAGTTTTTTCTTCAGAGAGAAATAGCCCTATCGGGGGAAAGAAAGTAAAATAATAATCATGTGGTATAGAGCACTCAGACTTAATTTCTGGCTTTATCAGTGTTTCACTGCATGATGCCTTGGTTCATTAAGCCCTATGGAAACCGTGAGAGATAGTACTTCACATAAAGTAACTGTTCAAGTCATTTCACGGTTCTGTTCCTTCTTACAATTATTTTACTCATTTGAAAAACTGATTAAATACATGGACAGAGGGACAAATTTTAACATACTTTTTGCATTTGTCAGTTACTATTTTACTCATGCTTACATGCTGTAAGTATATCAGTGTAAGTTCAATTAACAAAAGCCTTTGAGAGACAAGTCAAGCAGTGGGGAGATAAAAAAAGGTGAGCCCTATAAAGGACCATGACCTTGAAGTCACACTCACCTGGGGGCAGGGGAGGAAGGACAGGAAATATGACACGGGGGGGGGGGGGGAGGTAAGAGTGCAGAAATGAATAAACAGTAGTAAGTGAACTTAAATTAAAGAGAGTGGATTTTGCTTACAGTTAAAAGATTTTCCTGAAAACCCATGAGGTAGAGTCTACTTCCCCCGAAGTACTGTTCCAGGGAGGCTTGGCGTCGCTAAAAGGAGACAAGGAAAATGTCAGATCTCAGAACGTGAGTGACGCAAGGCATGCCGGCCACTCATCCTCCCACCTAAAGCATTTTTGGAAAAAGTTAATCATCGAATTAAATGCTATAATCCAATTTTCCAAAACTGTTCTACTCTACTTAAAACTGCTGTCACCTCTAATAATCTCATAGACACATGCGTTTCTTTCAAGTATCATTCCCTTCAGATTCTCCAGTAGCTGACATTTTTGATCCCTCTACCTTCCCCCCCACCCCACTCCTGCCAAGGGAGACAGCTGGCTGACTCTTCTTGTTCTCCAGAGTTACAGAGCTAGCTGTCCTTCCCAATGGCATTCAAACCAATGGCTTCTCCCCCAAAGGCTGGGTCCTGTGTATCCCTGAACTCAATCCTTCAAGAACATAGCCAGGGGTCAGGCAGTAGTGCAGCAGGTTAAGTGCACTTGGCAGGAGGCGCAAGGACCGGTGGTAAGGATCCCGGTTCGAGGCCCCGACTCCCTACCTGCAGTGCAGGTCACTTCAGCCGAGAAGCAGGTCTGCAGGTGTCTGCCTTTCTCTCTCCCTCTCTGTCATCCCCTCCTCTCTCCATTTCTCTCTGTCCTATCCAACAACAACGACATCAACAACAACAACAATAACCACAGTGATTATAAAAAAAAAGAAACAAAAGGGGGGGGGGAACCAGCCTCCAGGAGCAGTGGATTCGTGGTGCAGGCACTGAGCCCCAGTAATAAATCTGGAGGCAGAAAAACTTTAAAAATAAATAATAAAGAAAGGAAAAAAGAAAGAAAGAAGGAAAGAAAAGAAAGAAAGAAAGGAAGAAAGAAAGAAAGAAAGGAAGAAAGAAAGAAGAACATAGCCAGTGAAAGCCAGAGATTGCATAGTTCATGCCTGGGGGGCTCCAATGTCCAAGGTTCAATTCCCCGTACCACCAAAAGACAAAAATGTGTAATGCTGGGGGGAAGAGAGAAGAAAAGAGAAAAAAGGGAAAGAATTTAACCATTGATTCTGGGATGAGAAATAGTGGCATTTCTCTCTTGGTAAGATGTTTCAATGAAGACCTTGATTCTATATTTTCAATTGCTTCCGAGTATCTTTGATACTCAAGTATCCTTGAGTATCTAAAGTTAAAACAGCACTTTTATCTGTTTCAGTTTGGTTTCTCTTTCCAGTTACTACGTGTCTGCTCATCTGCAGAACTGCAGAGCCTGGCTGGGACCATTTTTTGACTCTCCACTTCCTCTTGCTTATCATTCAGCCACATTCCTCAAGTTTGTTCCTAATGCTCCTGTCTCATGTCCCCCAACTAAATCCATCTATCACTTTACTGCCAGGTGATTTTAGTAGGATCTACCTATTTCTCTCTCTTTCTCCAATTGATTTTTGAGACTGCTACCACAAGAGTCTTCTGGATACCATGGTGATTTTTTTTCTTTTCAGTAACATCCTACCCACTCCTCTCCTTCAGACACAGTGTGTAGGTTTGAAAATATGTTCCCAGATTCTCGGACACTCCTCTCTCCTTAAAACGTTATATTTAAGGGGTTGGGCAGTAACACAGCACAGCAGGTTAAGCGCACGTGGTGCAAAGCCAAGGACTGGCGTTAAGAATCCGGGTTCGAGCCCCTGGCTCCCCACCTGCAGGGGAATCGCTTCACAGGTGGTGAAGCAGGTCTGCAGGTGTCTCTCTTTCTCTCCCCATCTTCCCCTCCTCTCTCGATTTCTGTCCTATCCAACAACAAGCGACATCAACAACAATAATAACCACAACAAGGCTACATACAACAAGGGCAACAAAAGGGGGGAAAAAACGTGGAGTTTAATCCCCACCCACCCACGTCCTTGAACGTGGGCTGCACTTACTGGCTTGCTTCTAAGGAACAGAATGTGGAATTGAGCTCCCTTCCCCCTACACCCCTGGTGCACAGCAAGTGTTTGAAATAAGTGTGTGGTTGGTGTTCTAGGCCACTAAATCTGGGGATCATTTGTTCTAAGGCGAAAGGCTAATAATTCAGAAGGCTTCTCTCTGCTGTTGAATGGATCAAATCCAATTTCTCTGGGCACTTAAGGTCTTCCAGTAACTGCCCTTACTTTATCTTTGAATACAAACACTGCTTCAGTCTGACGCCAGCTACTTTACTGGCCTCGCATGACATGAAGAAATTCTGCCTCTACTTTAGGGTTTGCTATTCTCAAGAGGTATCCTTCTCGAGTCTCTCTACCAAACTAACTTCAGTAGTTTCTTTTAAACTTAATTCAAAGTCTAACTGCTAAGTAAATTTTCCTACTTCTAAGCATATAAAGACATATATATATATTTGATATTCAAAACTACTGTTACTTTAAGAGGGCTATCACACTTTTGCCCTCTTCACATTCCCATATAGGGTCACACAGATAAAATGTTTTGCTTAAAATGAGCTTTCATGATGCATTTTTTGCCCCCCCTTTTATTGTTGTTGTAGTTATTATTGCTATCGTTGTTGGATGGGATAGAGAAATTGAGAGAGATGGGGAAGACAGAGAGGGCGAAAAACACCTGCAGCAGACTTGCTTTACCACTTGTGAAGCGACATCCTTGCAGGTGGGGAGCCAGGGGCTCGAACCAGGATCCTTATGCTGGCCCCTGCGCTTCGTGCCATGTATGCTTAACCCACCATGCTACTGCCCGACCCCCTTGATGTTTCTTTTTCAAAAAAAAAAACAAAGCATCAGCTTTGGTTGTCTTATAACAATATATATGTATATATACAATAAAGTTTATCTGACAAAAAAATGGTATCAAGTAATGAGAAGAAAATTTGGTAAAATATATGATAAAAAAAAAAAGCTTCTGGTTTTTCATAAGCAATTCCAACTCTGGAGACCCACTTTACAGACATTCTAAGACATGTCAGCAAAAAGTGTATAGGTGTGAGATTATTCTGCACAGCATTGCCTCTAATAAGAAAAAGACTCAATTGAGTAAAAATTAAATTAGGGTTCACTTTTACCTTTTTTCCTTATTTGGTGGTGCCAGGGGCCAAACCCAAGATTTCATACACAAAATGCACTCTACCACTGAGCTACATCCCTGGTTTGCTGATCTTTTTTTTTTCTTTTCATTTTTTAGTATTTATTTATTTTCCCTTTTGTTGCCCTTGTTTTTCTTTTATTGTTGTTGTAGTTATTATTGTTGATGATGTCGTTCTTGATAGAAAAGACAGAGAGAAATGGAGAGAGGAGGGGAAGACAGAGAGGGGGAGAGGAGGGGAAGACAGAGAGGGGGAGAGAAAGACAAGACACCTGCAGACCTGCTTCACCACCTGTGAAGCAACTCCCCTTGCAGGTGGGGAACCGGGGGCTCGAACTGAGATCCTTATGCTGGTCCTCCTGCTTCGCACCACGTGCGTTTAATCTACTGCGTTACCACCTGAGTCCCGATTTATTTTATTTTTAAGTGAAGTAATGTAAAAATAAGCCTAGATAAACACAGAAAATAAAACACTTAAGGAAGTCCACCTAAGGAAAATTATAAAGCACTCCTTAAAAGATAGAAATGAAGACCTAACAACTAGAAAGACATTTAACATTTGGGGATAAGACAAATCAACTCCCTAACTTACTTAACTCACACAATCTACATAAATGTGCCCAGAAATTATTTCAATGAGATTAGACAGTGGATGTGAACTTTTTTTTTTCCTCCAGGGTTATTGCTGGGCTCGGTGTCTGCACCATGAATCCACTGCTCCTGGAGGCCATTTTTTCCCCTTTTTTGTTGCCCTAGTTGTTGCAGCCTTGTTGCGGTTATTATTGCCATTGTTGATGTTGCTTTGTTGTTGGATAGGACAGAGAGAAATGGAGAGAGGAGGGGAAGACAGAGAGAGAGGGGAGAGAAAGATAGACACCTGCAGACCTGCTTCACCGCCCGTGAAGCGACTCCCGTGAAGGTGGGGAGCCGGGGGCGGATGTGAACTTTTATATATGAAATTCAACGTGCAACAACAACAACCAGAAAAACACCAGAGGGGAGGACTCATCCTGCCAGGTGAACCCAGCCACCACTGCCCCTTTTTGTGGTGACAGTCACTTGCAAATCTACAAATAAAAGTCAGAGTGAAATGATGGATTTATGTTATTAGGTTGGCGAAGATTAAAGAATACAAAAAAGCCCTTTGGGTCAGGTTATGGGGAAAAGAAACTCCATGGAAAAATGGCTTCTTCCAGCACCAAGGCAGAGAAAGCAGAAGAGGCAGGCTGCAACATCGGGACATGTCAGGTGACCCCAGGAGTTGGGGCATTGGGCTTCATCCCCTGTACCATGTGAGAACAAAAAAGACAGCACTAAGGACTATGAAAACAGTACGGAGGCATCCCTCCTGCTCTGTAAAAATGTTGAACAAAAAGTCTGGACCTGGAAGGCCACTTAGTGTTAGCTCGCACGTGTGAGGTCCTGGGTTTGTTCCCCAGTACCACCTCAAAACCACCGGTTTACTACTAGGCAACCACTGCAAGAGTAATACTTCAAGAAACTGTTTCCTGTGAATTCTAAAATTCAGGACTATAAGACCACTTTCCGAGACAGTAATCATCCAAGAATAGGGAGAGAATAGCTGAACGTGGGACAAACCTGGCAGGACAGGGCAGTCCTTAACCCAGTGATCAAAGTGAACTTCCCCAGCAGTGGGGACAAACAGGCGTCACGTGCCTCTCGGTACAATGCCCAGAGAGGCACACGATGTTCCTCCTGGGGCGTTTCTGCCAGAAATGCAAAACCTGACTCTATGAGGAAACTTCGAACAAATCCGGGATAAAGGACAGTGTTATTCAAAAATGTTGGTGCCATAAAATATCAAGGAGGGGGTTGGGCGGTAGTGCAGCGGGTTGAGCGCACACGGCGCTAAGCGCAAAGACCTGCGTAAGGATCCCAGTTCAAGCCCCCGGCTCCCCACCTGCAGGGGGGTCACTTCACAAGCGGTGAAGCAGGTCTGCGGGTGTCTGTCTTTTTCTCCCTTTCTGTCTCCCCTCCTCTCTTGATTTATCTCTGTCCTATCCAACAACAATGACATCAACGGCAACAAGGGCAACAAAATGGGGGGGGGGGGGAAATGGCCTCAAAGAGCAGTGGATTCATAGTGCAGGCACCAAGACCCAGCAATAACACCGGAGGCAAAAAAATAAATAAAAATAAAATAAGCAACATCAAGGAATACTGGAGAGCTATTTCAGATAAAAGGAGAACCAACTTAACATTATGATTCAGGACTTTTTTTTTTTAATATGTAAAGACATTTGGGGAGATAATTGACGGAAACTGACTTAAGACCTGTACTTAGACAACTATTCCTGTACCAGTGCCATTTCCTGGTTTCCTGGTTTTCAGTAATAATAATGTAGTAACTAAGGAGAGGGAGACATAAGCTCTGGCTGAGAATGTATAACATGAGTCTGCCAAGAAACATCAAATGCATATTGAGAAACTTTTAATAGAAAAAATAAGCTATATTGCAGCTTTTTTCTTTTCAAAAATTTCAATCTGATAAAAGACAAAAGAAATGGGAATACTTCAGAGAGAGGAGGTTATTAAACAGTCCAGTGAATGTGACGACAAAGCAAATCAACTGACAGAATCATGGTGTACAGAGATTAGATAAAGCATGCCAGCAGAAGATTACAAAGTAGTGACGTAAATGATTGACAGATCACCTGAGAGAGCGCTTACTTTGGCATGAGTGTGATCCATGTTCAAGTGTCTATATAGCACCAGTGAGCACTACAGCACTGGGGGAGCTTCTTCAGTCAGTGCTGGTGTGCATCTTGCTCCCCGCTCCATACGAAAAAGCTGGCCCAGAACAGTGAGACCCTGGCAACAAAAATCACCGTTATGTAACTGACGTCCTGTCTACATGCTGTTGTTTTCTTAATTCTAGAAAACAGAAACTGAAATGCTTAGGGGTGAATGGCACTGGATCTAAATAAAAACAGTTTATCTTAGCATTAATCTTTGGGCAAGCTTTTTAAATTTGGGGACATCCTTAAAATGAAACTACCCAGGAACACCATAAAATGGGTAATACAGGCAATCATTTAAAAACAGCTATCCATAAACACCATTCCCACCACCAAAAAGTTTGTGTCCCATCCCACCCACCGCCGGCCCAGGAAGCCGCATGTCCACCCTCCCGCTCACCACAGGGTTTTTACTTTGGTGTCCTACTTTCACTTTAGTCAGATCCTGCTTTTAGTTTCCCTTTCTGATCTTCTTTCTCAACTTCTGTTCAGGAGTGGGATCATCCCATACTCATCTTTATCTTTCTGACTTAGCTCACTTAACATAATTCTTTTTAGCTCTGACCAAGATGGGTCAGACACATCCATTAAATTGTAGTCAAGTAAATCACTAATTAATATGAGGGGGGAAATTGATTGATTATATGTCTAACAAAGGGACTTTTCAAAGTTAACCCAATTACCAAATAATGTGATGATAACAATAACTATCCATTGTTTTCTTGAACCCTAAGTCAGCAGGAACCTCACATTTCCACTGTAGAGCCTAAACTTCCCCCAGTCCTGGGACCCTAGGGTAGGGCCCACTTTTCCATATGCTTCTCCAATTCTTATCAAACAATACTGCATCCGCTGATCGCAACTTAATCAACACAACGAGTACCACCCCAGCATGCTTCACTTCAGACTGTGTCCAGAGACTTCAGGTGTGGAATGACAACCCTTCAGCTTCATCACTCAGGTGAGACCTTTCCTTTCATAGTATTCTCTAATTACATCCCAGGTGGTTCACTTCCTAATGAAGTCCCAAAACCTAGATACAGACCAGGTTCCAGGAGATAGAGCGTAAGTTCACACGTATCCATAAACTAGGGCAAATATATACCTGAAAGCAGTAGTACACTAGAGTATGCAGTGAGTACCCCCAACACTTCATCTCCACTATTCCAACCTTTGGGTCCATGATTCTTCAACAATTTGTTTGGCTTTGTATGTTAACTCTCTTTTCAGCCTCCAGGTTCCAGATGCCATCAGGATGCCGGCAAGGCTCCCTGGACTGAAGACCCCACCAATGTGTCCTGGAGCTCCGCTTCCCCAGAGACCCACCCTACTAGGGAAAGAGAGAGACAGACTGGGAGTATGGATCGACCAGTCAACGCCCATGTTCAGCCCCCGCAATTACAGAAGCCAGAGCTCCCACCTTCTGCAACCCACGATGACCCTGGGTCCATTCTCCCAGAGGGATAGAAAATGGGAAAGCTAGTGGGGAGGGGACGGGATATGGAGATTGGGTGGCGGGAATTGTGTGGAGCTGTACCCCCCATCCTATGATCTTGTTAATGTCTCCTTTTTTAAAATAATAATAAAAAAATAGCTATCCAGGGGCCACGTGGTGGCACACCAGGCTAAGCGCACATATTACCCAGCTTTGAGTCCCTGCTCCACCCATACCTGCAGGAGGTCCGCTTCAGGAGTGGTGAAGCAGGCCTGCAGGTGTCTATTTTTCTCTCCCTCTATCTCCCCATCTTCTCTCAATTTCTCTAATAAAAATTAGAAAGAAAAAGAAAATGGCATGGTGGATTTGTAGTACTGGCACTGAGCCTCTGGTGGCAAAAAAAAAAAAAGGAGGAAGAGGAAGAGGAGCAGAAGCAGCAGCTATCTTTGGACCAGGCGATGGTGAACCTGCTCCCACCTGCAAGGCAAGGAGGAAGGAGTTTTTGACAAGGGTAAAGCAGATCTATCGGTGTCTTTCTCTCTATCTCCCCCAGCCCTCTCAATTTCTCACTGTCCTATCTAATGAAATAGTAAAGGTAGGGAGGGAAGGAGGGAAGGAGGGAAGGGAGGGAAGGAGGAAGAGGGAGAGGAAGAGAGGGAGAGAAACTATTCTTTTTTTAATATTTATTTATTCATTTTCCCTTTTTGTTGCCCGTGTTGTTTTATTGTTGTAGTTATTATTGTTGTTGTTATTGATGTCTTCATTGTTGGATATGGTACAGAGAAATGGAGAGAGGAGGGGAAGACAGACAGGGGGAGAGAGAGATAGACACCTGCTTCACCACCTGTGAAGTGACTCCCCTACAGGCGGGGTGCCGGGGGCTCGAACCAGGATCCTTACGCCAGTCCTTGCACTTTGTGCCACCTGCACTTAACCGCTGTGCTACCGCCCGACTCTGGAGAGAAACTATTCTAAGAGTTAGTGCTGAGACAGTTTAACAATAGCTGAATTTCTTGAGCATTCACTTAAGAGATAAGGTGCCTCAAAATGGCCAGGCTATATCCTAGAGACACAACCAGGAAGAACACACTATGTGCAAAAATAGTCCATCACATGCAGCCTAAATACTATTAGTTTTCTGCCTCTGAACTTGAGCACCTATCTTTTTTTTTTTCTTTTTTCTTTTTTTTTTCCTCCAGGGTTATTGCTGGGCTTGTTGCCTGCACCATGAATTCACCACTCCTGGAGGTCATTTTCCCCCCCTTTTGTTGCCCTTGTTGTTGTAGCCTCATTGTGGTTATTAGTATTACCATTGTTGATGTCATTGTTGTTGGATAGGACAGAGAGAAATGGAGAGAGGAGGGGAAGACAGAGAGGGGGAGAGAAAGATAGACACCTGCAGACCTGCTTCACCACCTGTGAAGCGACTCCCCTGCAGGTGGGGAGCCGGGGCCTCCAACTGAGATCCTTACGCCAGTCCCTGTGCTTTGCGCCACATGCACTTAACCCACTGTGCCACCGCCCAACCCCCGAGCACCTATCTTCTAAGCTTTCCTGATCCTTTGCCTCGTCTATAAAATGAGGAATACTAAGTGGTCTGGGAGGTGGTGCAGTGATGAAGCTTTGGACTCTAAAGCATGAGGTCCCAAGTTCACTCCCCTGCAGTACAAGTGCCAGAGTGATGTCTGGTTCTTTCTCTCTCTCCCTATCTTTCTTATAATAAAATATTTTTTAAAAAATGAGAATAATAATACGGGGTGCAGGAGGTATACCACACAACCAGAAGAGTGCATATGTCACCACACATGACCATGTCCTAGATTCAAGCTCCTGGACCCCACCTGTGCCAGGGACCAGCCCCAGCATGTTATTAAGGTCCCTGAAAGGAGGAGAGGTGTTGGCAGAATGAGATGGGAGTCAGATCAACTGCTTCAGGAGCAGGAGAGAGGCATCTCTGCTTTCTCTTCTGCATGGCTTTATTATTTGTACATTTTTCACCCGGATACAATGTTTCAACTCATTATTTTTGCAGAATTCAGTGCACAACTGTTTACCACAAAATTCATTTCTTATTTTAGCAATTAATGATATAAACTCTTATTATAGCCTGTTTTTCTTGAGCAAGCTTCTTGGAATATTATGAGTTTTCTGTAAAACATCTATTTCTAAAAGGTCAGTTTCTATTAAGCAAATTATCTTGTTTAGCTTGTCTTTGTTTCCTGGCAAACACATACATGGAGGGGACGGGGCCTTGCTAGTTTCTTTATAGATGGTAACTTATTAACCTCAACCTGCTTGCCTTTAATGTAAACCACATGACCAAGGTATTCATCATAGATGCCCGTAAATGGAAGGGAGGGGTCAGTAGGTGAGGGTAATTGGTGTGGGCCCTTATGCTTCGGGGGAGACAATCTACCATCTAATTCTATAAGGTACCCAAGGCGGCTTGTTGTTTTCGCTGGGCTGGCTTCATGGGCGGGTAACAGACGACCAGGGACTCATGGTTGAGCTGTAGGCAGTATCTCTTTATTCATGCAGGACGCAGCACAATCTAAACCGAGCTAAGCTAAACTCAAGGTACCGTAAAACTCACAATGCTGTCTTTATATATACTTGCCAAGTAGGGTGGAAGCAGGATGTGACATAGAGAGGGTGGAGAGAAAAGTGACTGGTGAAAATCAGAGTGTGACAAGGAGGGGGCGGAGCAGGCGAGAATCCTATCACTGAACCACCAATGCCCTGAAGGGAGTGTGGTGCTTGTTAACAGTGGTTATGTAAATAGAATAGTGTTAAGCAGGGGGGGGGTTAAACCAAATGAAACAGAAGGGGTCTCATGCATACCAACAGCGGCTCTTGTACCGTGGGAAGAAGCCAACGTTCTTGGTTCTCTAGTAGCCACAGGCTGGGGGATGTTATTTTTATGGACTTCCCCTGTACAGTTCTTATGATTAAAGTAGCCAATAAGTCCTCACACTGTCAATGTGATCATAAGCAAAAGGATGAGTAGCTTCAGTTTTGTCCAAGACTTCTCGTTTTGCTGGCAGCCTCGATCTACCCGGACTTAAGTCAGGCCACACCTGCAGAGGGGAGGGGAGGCTTCAAGAGAAGTGAATCAGTGCTCAAAATGTCTCCCTTTACAGCTCTCTCTCCGTCTCTCACCGTTTAAAAAAAAAAAAACACGTCATCAGGAGTGGTGGAGACACAGTCACCAATCCCCAGTGATAAACCCTGGTAGGGGGAAAAATGCTGATACTACCCTAGCTCCAAGGGCTGTTGTGAAATTAAATGGAAGAACAGAAGACGCTACCTTAACTAGCAAAGTGCCCAGGATATCGTTATTATTAGTGCCACTACTACTTCTTCCTCTGTACCCCATTATCAGGCACAAGGTAATGGGACCTCTGATAACTGACAAAGGGAACTAGAGCAAAACTGGTCATGCACCACACCACACTATATAGGAAAGCTGATGTGTTTTAGGCCTAGTCTTCTCTGCAGGATAACCTGAAAAGTGTGTGTCTGGGGGCGCTCTATCAAATGCCCTTTTCTTTTGAATTTTTTTAAATTTTATTTATTTATTCCCCTTTTGTTGCCCTTGTTGTTTTACTGTTGTAGTTATTATCGATGTCATTGTTGTTGGATAGGACAGAGAGAAATGGAGAGAGGAGGGGAAGACAGAGAAGAGGAGAGAAAGACAGACACCTGCAGACCTGCTTCACCGCCTGTGAAGCGACTCCCCTGCAGGTGGGGAGCCGGGGGCTCGAACCTGGATCCTTTTGCCAGTCCTTGAGTTTGGCACCACCTGCCAAATGCCCATTTTTTTCATGGAGAGGTAACTTGAAAATACCCTCCTATTCCCCATCCTATCTCCATGTTCACTAAGTAAATTTATGATGCTAATCTCATCCTTTCTACAAGTCTACAGCTGCTACATTACATGCCTTAATGCAGAGACACTGGGATGTTCATTCTCCTCTAAGTTTTCTTTCTGCTGGGTTGGCTTCACTTCAACCTGCAATGCCCATTAACTAAAAGTTGATATTAAAAAAGAAGGAAGGAAAGAAAAGAAAAGAAAAATGGGGCTAGGTGGTGGTGCATCTGGGTAAACACAGGCCTTACAGCATGCAAAAACCAGGTTCAAGCCCCTGGTCCCCACCTGCAGGGAGAAAGCTTCACAAATGATGAAGCAGGGCTCTAGGTGTCTCTGTCTCCCCTTCCCTTCTCAGTGTCTTTTTGTCTTATCCAATAATAAATAAATAACTGCATTTTAAAAGTCAAAATAAAGGAAACAAAACTGCACCTGCTAAGTCACAACTTGGACACTTGAGTCAGGAGGGTTGAAGACACACCTCAACCATCAGTGGTGTCCCCCTGACCACCATTTAAGTCCTTTTGCTGAAATGTTAACTTTCCAAAGCATCTATCAAGAGCAGACCATCTGTCTCCATTAACCTCCGATGCGTAATGGACATGAGGAGCAACTCAACTTACTGACTAATAAACAGTGGCTTTCAAGAGAAAAAGCACTAAGTGCCAATCAATAACTGTGCCTTAATGAAACAGCAGCAGGAAGTAAACTGCAGCTGACTTACCTCCAAATTCATTTTAACCTTTCATACAATGAATTTCAAAATATGCAGAACGATAATTTTTTTTAAATATTTTATTTCAATGAGAGAGTCCAGAGCACAGCTCAGCTCTGACTATAGGGATGCTGGGGAACCTGAACCTCAAAGTCCTAGGCATGGAAAGTTTTTGCATAACCATTATGCTATCTCCCCAGCCCAGAAACTATAATTTTTAAGGATTAGTGTCATACAAGCTCAGCATATTGTAATTATACATTAACTATCAAAATAATAAAATTGCCATCAAATGTCAACAACTTTCTAATAGCATAAATTTCTAATATTTATTTAATAAAATATTCTAGCCTTCATATAATCTTCAATAAAACACAAGAACCTGTCTCTTAAAGAGAAATCTGTTAGACATTATTTCTCAATGTTCCTTTGCTCTTTAAAAAATGCACACACATATATACATATATTTAGAATCTGTTAGCATCAAAGACAATATTAACTTACTAACACATATGAACAATGTAAATTCTGACTCCCTTAAGGCATCTTCAGTCTTTTTCTACCAAAGCAAGCCACAAAGATTCTCTTACTTCTCATTCTTGGAGGAGGAAAAAAATCATCCTGTTCTCTAAGAGGAATATACAAACTCTCACATCTTCCTTTGGACTTTCCTGCGTGAAATTCTGAGACTTCCTGAGTATCAGATACCCAGCCAAGTATCCTCTCCACTTCAGCAGCTCCTGAAATAATGCATCTTACATCACTGACATGTCTTTCTCCTACATGGTGCCAGCAGTAAATTTCCTTCCAAACTTAAATCTCCCTTTGTTTCAGGTTTCTTTCTTTCTTCCCTTCTTTTCTTTCTTTCTTTCTTTCTTTTTTTTCTTTTCTTGCTCCAGGATTATTGCTGGGTCTTGGTGCCTGCACTACAAATCCATCGCTCCTGGAGGCTATTTTTCCCTTTTTGTTGCCTTTGATGTTATTGTTGGATAAGACAGAAATTGAGAGAGATGGAGATACAGAGAGGAGGAGAGAAAGATAAGACACCTACAGACCTGCTTCGTCAATCATGAAGTAAACCCCCTGCAGGTGGGGAGCCAGGGGCAACCATTATTTCTCAACTTCCAAGCCTGTGTCCTAGCTGACTAACTGCATCCCTAGCACCAAAAGGAAGTTAAGTATCCTTAACTATTGGTACTTCAAAATGCTCAAATTTCATGGCTCCTCGGGGGTCTTCCTACTGCTCAGTCTTTTCTCCTTTCCCTTGTCTATAGACTAACCCACTCTTTGGAGTTGTCATACGTTTACTGCATCTCACCACGTCACGGCCTATGTGTTAAAAACACAGTAGAAGAGAGTCAGGTGGTAGCACAGCGGGTTAAGTGCATGTGGCGAGAAAACACATGGACCGGCATAAGGATCCCGGTTCGAACCCCGGCTCCCCACCTGCAGGGGAGTCGCTTCACAGGAGGTGAAGCAGGTCTGCAGGTATCTTTCTCTCCTCCTCTCTGTCTTCCCCTCCTCTCTCCATTTCTCTCTGTCCTATCTAACAATGATGACATCAGTAACAACTACAACAACAATAAAAAACAAGGGCAACAGAAGGGAAAATAAATATTTAAAAAAAAAAAAACCCAGTTAGAAAGTGAAGTTACTTGGAGGAAAGCCTCTTAGTGATTCATTTAAAGGCCTACCACACCTGGCTTAATACTATGCACACAACAGGTACTCAAAAAGTGCTAATTGAAAAAAATGGGCCATGACTCTACTGCCAACCAGTGGGGAAAGGTTCTCATAGCTCACTGCAACATTCGTAGAAGAGCAGCTCCAGTCCTCTTGGCTTGTCCCCAATACCCTTTTTCTCTATTCCACCCTTCCGGTTGTCACCTCTGTCTCTTTCTGACATGATGCCAGGTTATGCCACTGGGAGTGAAAAAGTTCGTCCCCACAATCCCAACTAAAGAACCTCCAAAAGTTAGACTAGCCAGATTTCCTTACATTCTATGTATATGGCATGACTCTGCAAGGCCATAAGGAACCAGGAATCACTCCCTCTCTCCCTCTCCCTCTCCCCCATCCCCCAGGTCAGGGCAATAGCACAGTGGTTTATGCAGCAGACATCACGTCTGAGGCACCAGACCCACCATAACCGGAGCTGAGAAGTGCTCTAGGGAAGGGATTGAGACCTTAAAAAATCACCTCTCCCAAATCTCATCTGCTATATTCTTCCCTTTAGGCTCCTGATTATTAAATAATTTGTTCTGCCTTCTATCTTAATACTTTTTTCAGCCACCAAGGTGCAGATGCTACCATGACATCAACCTGACTTCCCTGGGTAGACCACCTCACCGATGTGTCCTGGAAACCCACCTCTCCATCTCCAGAGCCCTGCCCCACGAAGGAAAGATAGAAACATGCTACGAGTATAGATCAACCTGCCAATTCCAGCAGGGAAGCAATTACAGAAGCCAGACCTCCCACCTTCTGCACCCCATAGTGACTCTGGGTACCTGCTTCCAGGGGGTAAAGAATCGGAAAGCTTTCGATGGAGGGACACTGGTGGTGAGAATTGAGTGGAATTGTATCCCTGTTGTCCTACACTCTTGCTGATAATGATTAGATCAATAAATAACTTTTTAAAATCACCTCTCCATTATCTACTGAGGAAATATTCCTACACTGTACCGTTCCAACAGCATGCAACTGGGGGATACCTGGCTCTATTCTGCTAGAGGTGCTTGGATGTATATACAAATGTCATCTTGATTAAAACAACCTATGCACTCTAGAAACAATGCACTCTAGAAAGATTGATTCGTTAGCAAGCGAAAAAAAAAAAAAAAACACAAATGAGATCCCTACAAATGAGGAGGACGAGGGAAAGACACAACTACTTAAAATAAGACACAACTTGAAACCACATCAATTTACAAGAGGAAGGATTTCAAATCTATTCCCCTTTTCTCACCTGAGAACAGGTGACAGTCCTGGATGAGACCTTACAGTGTGATCCTTCAACCAGTGAGATCTAGTTTAAACTCTTACTCCAGCTCCTCACAACTACCATGTTAGTCACAACTGGGTTTAGAAGTCAAATACTATCTTTACAGGTTTCTCCCATTCATTATTCCTCTAAATCCCCCCAAGTTCAACTTTCTATACCAAAATGCACAGTGAATATAGGACTCAACTTTAGTCAATAAGCCATGGATTAGGTGTAAATTATCTCAACTATAAAGTAAGATTAGGTGCCAGTGCAGTGGCGCACGTGGTTGAACACACGTTACACAGTGTGCAAGGACCCAGGTTCAAGCCCCTGGTCCCTACCTGCAGGAAGAAAGCTTGGCAAGTGGTAACACAGTGATGCAGGTGTCTCTGTCTCTTTCTCTCTCTCCTTCTTCCCTCTGGATTTCTGGCTGTCTCTACCCAGTAAAAAAAGAAGAAGGAGAAGGAGAAGGAGAAGGAGAAGGAGAAGGAGAAGGAGAAGGAGAAGGAGAAGGAGAAGGAGAAGGAGAAGGAGAAGGAGAAGGAGAAGAAAAAAAAAGTAAGATTGAATTAAAGTAGCTCTGAAGCACCATATAGCTAATATATACTGTTTCTTCAGTGGCCTTGACCCATCTCAACAAGCATGACGGCCACATTTTTATACCAAACACTTAAGCAATTTAATGCATTATTTTAACCCAAACCACATCTTGTTTCAAAAATAAGAAGGAAAAAGGGGACCTGAAAATTCATCACTTACATAATTACAATTACCAAAAAAAAAAAAAAAAAGTCCTTGGACACAAAACTCACAAATTTCACTCTGAAAAACAATGTCACACATCAGAATAGTATTTGCCTTTACTCTGGTCTAGGTTAGACAATTGAAAAAAAAGTCCTGGGTACCAGGTGGTGGTGCACCTGGTAAAGTACACATATTACCAAACCCAGGTTCGAGCCCCAGTTCCCCACCACAGCGGGTCTGCTTCAGAACTGAAGTCAGTCTGTAGATGACTATTTTTCTCTGCCTTTATCTCCCCATCTTTCAACTTCTCTGTCCTATCTAAAAAAAAAAAAAAATAGGAAAAAACAGCTGCTGGGAGCAGTGGATTTGTAGTGCCAGCACTGAACCCCAGCAATAATCCTGGTGTCAATAAAAATTTTTTTTAAATAAAATGCCTGGGGATAAGTTTAGATATTACTACACTATTTGTCGGTAACAGCAACAGGGAAAGGTAAAAGGCACAGACAGGAAGTAGAGAATCAGAAAGTAACCCAAAAAGGAAAAAGAAAAAGAGAAGGAAGAAACTTTAAATAGTATAGAATACAGGAGAGAAGGAAAAGTTATCAAGAGGGAGCCTAGCCACAAATGGTCTATCAGCGTCTCCAGGCTACAGCACACCAAATTCCCACTGCACTCTCTCAGATAGATTCCAGACTCCTGTAAGTGTCTTTATTTATTTGTTTTCCTTTGGATAGACAGTTTGTCCAGAGAGGACATGTTTACTTGTACCTGCTTCAGACGCCATGTCAAGGGTTAGGGGAGGACTCCCGATGCATTAAAAGTCACCCAGAAAGAGCTACAACCCCAAACACACTGGGCTGTTTACCGGGGATGTGGAGGGGCCTGATATGTTCCTGGCAAGTTGTATTGCCAGAGCTTGGATCTCATTCGCTCCCAAAAGAACACCGTGATCCAAATCGGTGTTTTAGTTAAGTAGTGTGCATATTTATACAATTTCAACTCAGTGCTTTCAAACCACTCATCCTCTCCAAAATCAACAAAACGAAGCAGAAGGAGGGCATTTTCGATCCGACTTCTGGGTTGGCATAGCAGTCACCCTTCCACTGGGAGGGGGCCCTTTCTGGGACCAGCAGGCACAGAATAATCAGGGTATCATGCCACTGTCATGTGCCCAACCCCAAACCACAGGCTTTTTTAGCCATTTATTTTAAGGCATGATTTCTTCCATGGATCATCACTTTAAAAATCTTGCTAAGATTTATTGTTGGGGTATTTCTGTTGTTCGCAATCTCCTTTCTACTATTAAAAATAATAATAATAATGCACACCATGAAAACATTCGGCAGATGGCATAAAATGGCCAGATTGAGTCCTTGTTCCAAACAGAAACAAAGATACATGGCAAACAGAAAGGATCCTTTTCTGAAGAATTCAACTCATAGCTGAAGCCATCTTAATTGTGAACCCTTAAGAAAGTGAAAGCAAAGGAGGATTTTGAGCTCTTCTTCCAAGGAAATAGAAGAGGCCTATGGACACTATAAGCAGTAGCTTTGTACTCACTAAACTAAAATACAAAAGGACCAGATTTCAAAGATAAAAATCCAAAAGAATGGCACCTTATAGAAAAATGCTTCTACTTTTGCTATCAGGTACCTGCATTTTCAGTGTATAATCATGAAAAAGTGAAGGGACATCAAAAATTATTTTTGGATGAAGTCTATAAAGTAATTATTCAATTTTAAAAAATGGAGGGAGTTGTGCGGTAGCGCAGCAGGTTAAGTACAGGTGGTGCAAATTGCAAGGACCGGCGCAAAGATCCTGGTTTGAGCCCCTGGCTCCCACCTGCAGCAGTGAAGCAGGTCTGCAAATGTCTATCTTTCTTTCCCCCCCTTTCTGTCTTCCCCCCATCTCCATTTCTCTCTGTCCTATCCAACAATGATAACATCAATAACAACAACAATAATAACTACAAAAATAAAAAAGGGTAACAAAAGGGAATAAATATTTTTAAAAAACTGGAAAGATTAGAAAAGCTAAGAGAATATGTAGTCCCTGGGGACAAAGCTGATTAAGTGTGACCACCGTGTCAATGAGTAATCTCTCTGGAAACACAAAGAAAACAGAAGATAACTGTGGATTTTGAGAATGTGGACAACATGTGCGAGAAATACATGACACATCAATACAAAGGCAGAAAGCAAAACATTCGCCTGTGGCCTTGGCCATGAACAGATAAGCTAGTTTGGGGGAGTTGTTAAGGACTTACTGCTAACAAAAATTCCCCTAGAAATAGGAAACAAGAACTCAATGTTACAGACTTTGTATAGTTTTCCAAGAGAAGGATCTAAGGAAAAACTTTTTTTAATGAGATGTACAAGGTTTCACGGAAGTACTAAATGAGCATGTTCCCAGGAACTCACCTCATGCTCTCTGAATACCGTCAGTGAAAGAATGTCTGCTGAAATCCAGTCCCCCCATGGAGAGAAGCAGCACAATCTTCCAAATCAAAGTTAACCACCTTTCCAAAGCAGGTGAGGCTCAATTTAGGGATCTTCTCATATTGCTAGTACAGAAGAAGAGATGGGTTTCCCAAGACCCACCCTTCACAATGACTAGTGGGTATCTATCTGAAGGAGCTAGAAACAGGAAAAACCTCTTGAAGGAAAAAGAGGGCCCCAGTCACATTACAGACAGCCTAAGTTAGA
Organism: Erinaceus europaeus; assembly: GCF_950295315.1. Classification (NCBI taxonomy): domain Eukaryota; kingdom Metazoa; phylum Chordata; class Mammalia; order Eulipotyphla; family Erinaceidae; genus Erinaceus; species Erinaceus europaeus. The sequence goes on from NC_080169.1 coordinate 101,910,008, forward strand.
GAGTCCTCCGTCTCCTGACCTGAAGGACCCATTAGCATCACTCCTACACTGAGACCGGCCTTGACTAACAGTGAGTGCTGGGAAAAATAAAAAAAAACAAGAAACGCTTAAGTAGGGCTGAGAAGGTGGCTTGGCACGTAGAACACACACCTGCTTTGCATGTGAGGCTCATGGGATTACCATGTGCCCCAGCATCACGTGGAAACAACAAACAAAATCGAACTCCAAGGATAGTGGCACTGTGTTTTCTACCCACTCCCACCCCCTCAAAAAAAAAAAAAACTAGAAAATTAGATGGCTCAAGCTGTATAGTACACACCTAGCATGTGTGAAGTCCTGTGTTTGATCCTCAGTACCATGTGCTAAACATACACAGTGTTAAAGCATGCCTGTCATGTTACAGGCAAAATTGCTCCCCATTTCTTCGTTTCACCGAAGAGCAGCCTGTGACACAGACACTCTGCCCAGGTCCCATAGCTGAGCTGCTGGGAGCTAGGGTCCAGTAGCCTGAGAATGGGACTCTATCTGTGAGTACACCTACCCCCACAGAAGCAGGCACATCCTCATCATGGATGCTGTTCTACTTCGGCGCTCCTCCTGTCAGACTGAAGTTGGGCACAGAAAGAGAATGTGCGACAGAAAGTTGATGATGAGGAAAGTACTGAGGTAGAAGCAATGACAGGAAAACCACATGGGGGCTCTGTCTGGCCAACCCAAAGGCAGCATGAGATGCCAGGAGCCTGTCTGAGAGAGAGCAACAAACTGCAGTATTAGGAGCTGGAAGTGAGGTAGCTGGGCTAAAACAGATGGTGCCAATGAGGAGTGTGACTTAATACAGTGTTTATCTATTAACTGCTTACTCTCTAGAGCACAGGAAGCCTTTTTTTTTTGGGGGGGGAGCATAAAGGAATGGGGAGATTCCTGAAAAAATAGGGGGTAGGAATCACAGAGGCTGCTTGGGGAAAGCTGGCCCCACTGGCTATCGTGTCCAGCACTGTCAACACAGCCTCAACTGAAGAACTCAAAATCAGTTTCAAGGTCACAAAGATCATGTCACAGGTGTTTTAAGTCGAGAAATGACTGCAGATTTGCAGAGCAAATCACACCTGGTTTTTTTCAGAGACACAAAAAGTAAATCAAAATCTAGGGTCATAACCAAGAACTATAATCAATTGTAAAGAAGCTAAACCAACTCTTAAGATTTGAGGTCTGACCATTCGATAAAAACTGTAAGGAGACAGGGAATTTCAAGGTAAAAATCAAAGCCCGTAAGTGTGAAAAGCAGTGAGATCCCAGCTCTGTGGCTTGTGCTACAGAAATAATTCCTTTCCCAAGCTGTACAATGCATCCACTGTAAAAATGTGTTTGTGAAAATATACTTACAGATATGTATATGTAAATAAATAGCCTTAAGTGTGTCTCTCAAGAATTTGATATAAACTACCTCACAATCATAATGCAGCTTACAAAAAAAAAAAAGCACAGTATGTGTTCTGAGCCCAGCTCTGGAAAAGCCCCCGACATTTATCAAATAATAGCATCTGGGGAGACTTTTAAGAACCCAGTGGTATTTTGAAGTCTTCACCAGAAATGAAAATGAAAACTCACTGTCTTTGAACAAAGAAGCCTGTGCTGTTTGTTGATGCAGACGTTTTAGGACATTTAAAGGCTTAAAAAAATCTTTCAAGGTGCCAAAGAGGTGACCCGGTGGGTAGAAGGCTAGCTCTGTATACACAAGACCCTGGCTTGCATCCCAGCATCAAAATTACAATAACAGAATGGTGCCCTGGTCTTACATGCAAGTTCAAATAAATACAAAAGCAGAGCCTTTCATTTCTACCGGCCTACCTCTACTCTTCTCCTATTTGCCTATTTCGCTCCATTTTATTTCCTTGCTCTCTAGTAAGGTGCTTCTTTTTTTTTTTTCCTCCTCTCCAAAATCTGATTAATCTTTCTTGTCCAATAAAAATCCACTCCCGGCAGCAGGTTAAGCACATGTGGTGCAAAGTGCAAGGACCCGCCTAAGGATCCCGGTTCCAGCCCCCATTCCCCACCTGCAGGGGAGTCGCTTCACAGGCAGTGAAGCAGGTCTGCAGGTGTCTGTCTCTCTCCCTCTGTCTTCCCCTCTTCTCTCCATTTCTCTCTGTCCTATCCAACAACGATGACATCAACAACAACAACAATAACCACGACAAGGCTACCACAAGGGCAACAAAAGGGGGAAAAAATGGCCTCCAGAAACTGTGGATTCATGGTACAAGCACTGAGCCCCAGCAATAACCCCGGAGGCAAAAAAAAAAAAATCCAATCCCACTAGAATATTCTGTCACACCTCACCTTCAATTCACCTCCAACCTTGAGCCCATCTGACAACTGGCACCTGGGAGTCTGGATTAGCCTGGAACACTTCCAGAGCACCACCTGTTAAGAGGGCCCTGGCATCTCCCTCAGCTCTTGTCCTGGATAAGAACAAGGCACTTGCTCTATGAGGGCCACTCTACAAGCTTCCTAGTATTTCCACTGCCTCCCTACCAGGGTTGAGCTCTTCGTTTAGAATCTTTGGATTCTAAACTGATCCTTCCAAGCAGGGAGTGGCTGTGTCCAATGTTCTCCATTTCTGCAATATTTGAGGCAGGGGGAGAAAGAGAAATGTAAAAAGAAAGGAAAAGACCTTTAACGGAGTAGTCTGTGAGTATGTCACACTGCACTGTAGCTATGCATGTCTGAAGTCATTTGTTAAATCTGATCCAGCTTCTAGGCTTAAGGGGGCATCAGGTAATCTTGTCACTGAGTACCAGGAAACATCTCATTTATTTTAATTGAGGCTTCTACCCTAGTTGAGACGACCCTGTTTGGGTGTAACACAACACAGAGATAGATCCAGATTCGGATATATAGATACATGTAGATTATTTGTATGAATGTATGAAGATACAAAATATTTCTTGTAAAATAACATGGAATTGTGAGTTCTCAAAATATAATTCATTTAGTTCATCTTAAACTTGTATTTCGTGTGTGTGTATGCTCGTGTCTTCACTGGGGCATCACAGATGCAAGATTCCATAGCCCCCAGCAGGCTCTAAGACAGATGGAAGGTGGGGAGAGAGACAAAGAAGGGGGGCGAGGGAGAGGATAACACAGCACCCCTCAATGGGCTGGGAGTAGCTCACGAAACTTCTCCACTATCTGGTTCTCCCATGTGGTGGTCTGGGACTTGATCCTGGGTCCTTGTGTATGGCAGTGTGAGTTCTATTCAAGTGAGGCTCATTTGGGTTCCCAAAACTATTTTTAAGCCTATAAAATTATCTTTTGTCACACTTTTTTTTGTTTGTATTGCGAGTAGGATTATTGCTGGGGCTTGATGCTTACATAACAAATTCACTGCTCCCAGCAGCCATTTTTCTTCTTTTTTTTTTTTTTCATTTTTTGGTTTGCTCTGTTTTTCTTTTTTGATAGACCAGAGAGAAATGAAGAGGGGAGGGAGAGATAGAGAGGAAGAGACACCTGCTTCACCACTTTTGAAGCATCCCCCTGCAAGTGGTGAGTGGGGGCTAGAACCCAGGTCCTTTGACATGGTAACATCATGTGATCTTAACCAGGTGCACCACTACCCGAACCCCATCAGTCTTTAAATGAAGGCACAGACAATAGAGGCTGGTGGTGGCACACTCAGCTGAGTACACACATTACCATATGCAAAGATGGGAGTTCAAGTCCCCAGTCCCCACAGGAGCTTGGTGAGAGGTAAAGCAGTGCTACAGGTGCGTGTCTCTCTCTATATATCCCACCTCCCTTCTTGGTTTCCGTTTCTGCCCACTAAATGAAATATTTTTAAAAAGAAATGAGGGAATAATGATGCCAAAACCAAGTAAGTTGGGAGCGGGGCAGCAGAGAGCACAAACTAAGAAATCACAGGACTTTGGAAGACAGCATCTTTTTTTTTTTTTTTTTTTTGCCTCCAGGGTTATTGCTGGGGCTCGGTGCCTGGACTATGAATCCACTGCTCCTGGAGGCTATTTTTTCCCATTTTTTTGCCCTTGTTGTTGTTGGATAGGACAGAAATGGAGAGAGGGGAAGACAGAAAGGAGGAGAGATAGATACCTGCAGACTTGCTTCACCGCTTGCAAATCGACCTCCTGCAGGTGGAGAGCCGGGGGCTCAAACTGGGATCCTTCCACCGGCCACCAGCCCTTGCGCTTTATGCCATGTGCACTTAACCCACTGCGCTACCACCCGACTCCCAGGAAGACAGCATCTTATCCGGTGACTCTCTAAATGGAGACCAGCTGATCAGCAACATCAGTATCACCTAGAAACTTTTTATTGCCACCAGGCACATCGATGGGCCTTCATGCCTGCATGACAAATCCACTGGTCCCGGCAGACATCTTCCTCCTCCTCTTTTTTAGGTCACAGAACAGAGAGAAATCCAGAGGGCAGAAGACAGTATCTGAAAGAGAGATACCCCCCCCTGCAACAGCACTGCTTCACAACTCATGAAGCTTCCCCACTGCAGGTGGGGACCAGGTGCTCAAAGCAAGGTCCTTGTACATGGTAATATGTGCACTCACCCAGGTGTACCATCACCCAGCAGGGCCCATCCTATACCTCCAAAACCAGGGACCTCTGGGACAGGGTCCAGCAATCTGGAACTCAGCAAACCACCAGTGGCTGGGGTATATGTTCACTCAAGTTTACAACCCACTGATAAAATCCAACCACTCCACTAAAGGAAACCAGAAACTTCCTTTAATTCTTATATCCAGTGGATGACCAAGGTGACTTAGAGACTCTCCTCAACATACCTTCAAAATAGCTCTTAACCTCTCCACCTGAACCAAGCAGTCCCAAATGTTAGACAGGTACCATCTCGGATCTACTGCAGTATTCACTTTTGTGGCTTATGCAGCTAAACAGATAGGAACTTCATCTAGAGTAACTTATACTTAAAACCTTAAACAAAAAAAAAAAGGCTTCATATTACTAGCCTCTTCATGGAAGAAGCAATTTAAACCTCAAAAGCGTTTTCATTTGGTTGAGTTGACTTTGCTGTTGTTGATAGCCAACAAGTTCTGTCTTATCATGACTGTGTTTGGGCTTGATTTTTAGGACAACGGGATTTATAGGACATGAAATTGATAGTTTATTATGAGAGTTGTTTGGTTTGGTTTTGCTTCACCAAATAGGTCATGCTAAAAGCATTTGAAAAACAAAAACTAAGAAGCCAGAAATCACTAAAATAAAATTTTTTAAAGTTTTCTTTGAATTTCACATTTTATCTTGAGATATCCTATGACTTTTTTTTTGGGGGGGGCGTTATTTATTTTTTTAATCACCTGACATTTTAGGGCTAGATTCTTATTTCTTTTTTAATATATGTTATAAATTTTTAATTTATTTTATAGGACAGAGAGTAATTGAGAGGCGAGGGCGAGAGAGAGAGCAAGAGAGAGAGATACCCAAAGCTTACCTCCTCTGAGTGGGAACCAGGGGTTTGAACTTAGATCCTTGCACATGTGCATTTAACCACCCAGCCCCCAAGTTTCTTAGTTTCAATTACGTTTCCCTTGCTATTATAAATTTATTTTCCTAGTATAAATTTAGTTTTTGATTGTGGAATGCATTGTGGCTAGCCAGTGTCCTGGGAACCGGGACAAGCCGAATAGCTACCCATCACCAACCTCACCAAGAAGATCTGCATGTCTGAGGCCTGGCACTGAGGATTGCCTGACATCTCCTACACAGCTGGATCCCACACTGGGCTGCACCATCAAACCAACATGACATGAAATCTACAATTTTTGGTCTCAGACTCTTTCCAGCCAGATGTCTGATGTATCTCACACCTTTACATACAAATATTTCTAGGCCCGGCAGTGACAACTACACATCTGTTTCTATTTGCATGTTTAGGATCCTCTTTGAGAAGTTTCTAACTTGGGTGTTAAGATTATCACAGACCAAGATTAGAGGTTTAAAAAAATGTTTCCCCTCCTGTTAGTCACATTGAAGCCATTCTCTCACTGTCACACGGTAGTGACCAGAGATATTTTCGGTCTTTTCTGACCCCGTTAACACATATAATTACCTTTGGGTTCACACGTCAAACATTCTAATGTAATAAGATCAGTGCATGATTTTCTCTCTGAATAGGAATTGTTAACCAGGGCACAGGGCCTTAAACACAACTGCTTCAATCTGCCTTTGACTTTCAACTCTCTCTCTGACCTGACCATACCGTGTGACTTTATTTTTCAAGCCATCACCAAATAAGGGTAACAATGTCTGCTCCAGTTCTTACAGAAGAGAAATGAAAGTCAGAGTTAACAATTCTGCCCCTGGAGAGATGGCATCCTTGGAAAAACCATGTCAGTACTGGTACCGGGTCTCCTCTTCAGCTTAGCATGCATGCCCTCTGACTCGAGAGGAGAGGAGAGTTAGATTATTTCAATGTCCTTCCACCCAATAATATTTCTGAGTAGCCACACCATGTGGCAGGTGCTACACCAGGCTCTGCAGACAGCAGCAGCAGCAAGACAAATACTGTGTCTGCTCTTCACAAGACACTTCATGATTAAACTCAGGGAACTTCCTGTTCATATACCAAAGGCCCAAAATAATTTTATTTGTCAGTAAATATTCATAGTATCTCTTCTTGGCTACTAAAAACAGAGCCCATGTGAACTTCATTAAAAGCTCAGGGAACAAACATGGGCTTGCTAACATCTCAGATAAGGAAAATATTGATGGGCCGGGAGAGGGCACATTCGGTTGAGAGCACATGTTACCATGTGCAAGGATCCAAGTTCACAAGTGGTGAAGCAGTGCTGCAGGTGTCTCCTTATCTGCTCTTCCTCTCTGTTTCTGTCCTATCAAAATAATAATAAACATTTTTTAAATACTTCCCAGAAAAGTTTATAACCTATGAACAGGGTGCATAATGAAGAAACCCTTTTGACATGAATTAAAAGTTACTTGGGGGGGTCGGGCGGTGGCACAGGGTTATTAAGTGCATGTGGCACAAAGTGCAAGGACCGGCATAAGGATCCCGGTTCAAGCCCCCGGCTCCCCACCTGCTGGGGAGTCGCTTCACAGGCGGTGAAGCAGGTCTGCAGGTGTCTGTCTTTCTCTCCGCCTCTGTCTTCCCCTCCTCTCTCCATTTCTCTCGGTCCTATCCAACAACCAACAGCATCAACAATGGCAATGATGATGACCACAGCGAGGCTATAACAACAAGGGCAACAAAAGGGGGAAAAAAATGGCCTCCAGGAGTAGTGGGTTTATGGTGCAGGCACGAGCCCAGCAATAACCCTGGAGGGAAAAAAAAAAAGTTACTAATGGAGACCTGGGGAGATAGCATAGTGATTATGCAAAAAAAACTCTCAACGCCTGAGGACCCAGAGATCCCAGATTCAATTCCCACCACCACCTTAACAGCTCAGTAGTGCTGTGGTAAAAAGGAAAAAGTTATTTAGAAACAGAAGTATTTGTTCTACTTTCTACAAAATAATTCTCTTGAACATTAAGGCCCCAAGCTAAATGTTTCCCTCTCGCTACGGAGTTGTTTAAACCTAGCAAATATCTTAAGCAAATATCGTGTTGTCACGAGGCATGCTAATGACAAAACTCAGCTGCCCCTTGCAGTTCTTTGTATTTAAATCAGATACTCGGCCACATCACACACTGTAGGCAATAACTTCAAGTGGCCAGAGGCTGTCACTGAAAATTCAATATGAATATTTTCATTTTTAATCTTTTATCCAGGCTGTCTGTCTCTCCCACTCTTTCTCTCTCTATCCTCCCTCCACCCCCTCGCCCCCCATATACACTAGTATTGAATAGTCCTCCCAGGCTGTTGTAGCCCTGTAATGCCTGGTTTTCAATCTGAGTCACAGATAAAAGTCACAGGGTTAAAGCAGACCCTCTCCCAGGTGAGCTATCTCACTGACCCCTTATCATAAATTATTTCTATCATCTCCAAAAGCTCTAGAACACAGCATGACTCTCTATAGCATCTTCAGGACGACGTCTGAAAAGTTTTATCTGACATCATGTGATGGAGCATTTCTACAGACATAAAATGTCCGTAGGCGACTTAGTGCCATTTCATCCTTCCCAAAGCGGCTGAGTGACGCTGTGCAGAAGGGTAACCAAGGAAACCAATACTGTCTAACTAAGATGCAACCTGGCAAACAAGGAGAGCTGATCACACCTGACCCCTTCCTTCCTATCTCTTTCAACAAAGTGCTGGCGGTCCACTGGGTCTTCTCTACATGGACGACTATGCATTCAGTCTAGCAGCAAAGATGCTGATGACAGTTAAGAACAGAGATGAATTACACAGGCAACACCAGCACAAATAACACAGCTCAAATTTAATGATCGGGGGGGACTTTATGCCATACACTGAAACACCTGTGTGTCTTGGTGGTTACTGATTAAAAGAGGCAGAGCAGGTGGTAGTGCAGTGGATTAAGTACACGTGGTGCAAGATGCAAGGACTGGCATAAGTATCCCAGTTCAAACCCCCAGCTCCCCACCTGCAAAAATTCACAAGTGGTGAAGCAGGTCTACAGGTGTCTATCTTTCTCTCCCCATCTTCCCCTCCTCTCTCAATTTCTTTGTCCCATCCAACAACAAAAGCAATGGAAACAACAACCACAACAAATGGAGAAAATGGCCTCTAGGAGCAGTGGATTTGTAGTGCAGGCACTGCGCCCCAGCTGTAGAGGCAAAAAACAAAAAAAAAAAAACAAAAAAAACCAACCCCCACCTTTAATAAGCATAATTTAGTATGTTGTGACAAATACGGTGAGGACATGAAAGTATGTATTGAGGTTGTCAGAAAAGTCACGACACTTTTTGCACATCAAAGAACAGAAAAATAGATCGTGACTTTTCTGACAACCCAATGTCAGAAATCAAACAGGGGAGGGAGTTTTGAATGTTTTTAGGGGAAATTTCCTCAAGGAGGTGCCCAAGAAGCAGAAAAACCACCTCAGCAGAACCCAGGGAAGAAAACAAGACGACAGTGGTGACAGTGGAGGCAAGAAACTGGGGCTGGACAGTCACTTCCTTGCCAAGCCAGACACCTGCATTCACGTCAGGCTTGCTTTGGTGGCTCTCTAACTTTCCTCACCCAAACTGCAAATAAGGTGAAAACCAATCCCTGGAACTTTACTAAGTCATATACCTATTTGACAGCAACTCTAAATAGAAGCTCAAGGAAATCTATGAGGCCAAGTCATTTTACAAAGTGCATAAAAGCCAAAGCACCATCATTGGATCCTTTTCTTTTCAGAGGGGAGAAAACGTTTTCCCCTTGGCTTTTATGTGGGACAGCTTCAGAGAAGACTTCAGTAAAAAAAAAAAAAGTTTCAAAATAAACTTGATTACGCCCACATCTTAATAGTCCGACTTAAGAGCTTATCAGGGAGAAATGAAATAAAGAGGGGAAGGAAAACAAAAATTCTGTACTCTGAATCTGAGTAAGCAGTCCCTTTCCCCCTTCCCCTCCCTCAAGCCCTCTTTTTCAATGGCCTCCAGGGTTATTGCTGAGGCTCCGGTGCCTGCACAAAGAGCCCACCACTCCCGGCAGCCATTTTTTCTTCTTTCAATTTTTTTTTTTTAATTAGATAGGGCAGAGAGAAAATGAGAGAGGACAGGGAAATAGAGGGAACAATAGACAGCTGCAGCCCCCTGTAGGTGGGGAGCGGTAGCTCGAACCCAGGTCCTCACACTTGGTAATATGTGGGTTTAACCAGGTGCGCCACCACGCGGGCCCCCTAAACGGTTTCCTTGTTTCCCCCAAAAATTTTAAGACAATTTCAGCTAAAGCTTTCCTTTTGATACCATCTTCCACCGTGCAAATTACGGCCCCCAGCAATTCTGTGGCTATCCATATAACCCTTGAAAAATACTTGTATATGAGGCTTTTCCCTTCATTTGGCACGTATGTTTACATCTCAAAAGGAAATAAATGCTCTTATGGGAACCTCTTTTTGTCACATCTAAGCTTCTGGACAATGTTAGTAGCCTAGAGAGTTTAACAAATTCGCTTTAAGGATGCTTCTCCCTACAAACCTTTCCAGAAAAAAACACATATAGGGGCCTGGAAGATGGCATAACGGTTGTGCGTAACACTTTCATGCCTAAGGCTCCTGATGTCTGCAGGTTCAATCTGACACAACTATACACCAGAGCTAAACTGTACTCTTGTAAGTAAAATTAAAATAAAATAAAAATAACAGATATAGTCATTAAAGTCACCCGAGGCCATTAAAAGATCTGTTTCCAACACAGCACATCGACTAGATCAAAGTGAGGGTTCCAGAGATTGGGGGGAGTCTCTATACGGACCAGTTTTTACCAAACCTATGTTTCCACTTCCCCCAAGCATTTAAAATGAACAACATTTATTTCATCAAGCCCAACCATGCCAGCATCTCCACAAAGCCTGGAACATTGTGACCTCAGCTAGTGAGCAATTAATACTTGTCAGCTATTTTAACTCCCTCCTCGAAAGATACACAATTTCACCATCAGCTGTTCCACCAAGCTTGTTATCACCGCTACATAAATTTCCCACTCTTTGTGCCTTTGAAACACTAGATTTAATATAAAGTAAAAAATTGAAGGCTGAGTGGTGAAGCTCCTGGTTGAGCACACAGATTACAATGTGCAAGGACACAGGTTCAAGCCCCCAGTTCCCACCTTCAGTGGTGAAGCAGGGCTGCAGTTGTCTGTCTGCTTCTCCCTTCCTCTCAATTTCTGGCTGCCTCTACCCAATAATGAAAGAAAAATAAATTTTTTTTGAATTTAATGACTATGACAACGCCTAATTTTAATTCTGTCTGAGGTTGAGCCAGGCACCAAAAAACTATGCATTGGCTTTGAGTTATCAGCCAGGGGACTAAGGAGACAACATAACGGTTCTGCAGATGACTTTCATGCCAGAAATTCTAAGGTCCCAGGTTCAACCCCCAGCACCATCGTAAACCAGAGCTCAGCAATGCTCTGTTGTTAGTGCGTCTCTGTCTCTCACACGTTAAAAACAGATAATAGGCAAAGCGCAAGAACCAGCGTAAGGATCCCGGTTCGAGCCCCCGGCTCCCCACCTGCAGGGGAGTCGCTTCACGGGCGGTGAAGCAGGTCTGCAGGTGTCTATCTTTCTCTCCCCTCTCTCTCTGTCTTCCCCTCCTCTCTCCATTTCTCTCTGTCCTATCCAACAACAAAGCAACGTCAACAATGGCAATAATAACCGCAACGAGGCTGCAATAACTAGGGCAACAAAAAGGGGGAAAAAAAGGCCTCCAGGAGCGGTGGATTCATGGTGCAGGCACCGAGCCCAGCAATAACCCTGGAGGAAAAAAAAAAAAAAAACAGATAATAGGGAGTCGGGCGGTAGCGCAGCTGGTTAAGCGCACGTGGCGCAAAGGGCAAGGATGGGTCTAAGGATCCCGGTTCGAGCCCCCGGCGGGGTGTCGTTTCACAGGCGAAGCAGGTCTGCAGGTGTCTTTCTCTCCCCCTCTGTCTTCCCCTCCTCTCTCCATTTCTGTCCTGTCCAACAACGACGACATCAATAACAACAATGAAAAACAAGAGCAACAAAAGGGAAAATAAATATTTTTAAAAAAGATAATAAAGTGAAATAAATGAAAACATCAGCACCTAGAGCGGCTGGGAGGTAGCACATTACAAGTTTTCCCTAAAACCTGAGACTCCACGGTCCCATGTTCAATCCCCTGCACCACCATAAACCAGAGCTGAGCAGTGCTTTGGTCGGTCTCTCTCGATAAAAACAAGTCAGTTTTATATAAATATATAAAATGGAGTCTGGTGGTAGTGCAGCAGGTTAAACGCACGCCGGTATAAGGATCCGGGTTTGAGCCCCAGGCTCCCCAACTGTAGGGGAGTCGCTTCACAAGCGGTGAAGCAGGTCTGCAGGTGTCTTTCTGTCTTCTTTCTCTCTCTCTTCTCTGTCTCCCCTCCTCTCTCAATTTCACTGTCCTATACAACAACATCAACAGCAATAATAACCACAACGATAAAAAAAAATACGGCAACAAAAGGGGGGAAAATGGCCTCCAGGATCTGTGGATTCGTGGTGTAGGCATTGAGCCCCAGCAATAACCCTGGAGGCAAAAAAATAAATACAAGAAATAGAAAGCAAATAAAAATGCATCTATAGGTCTCCCTAAACCCCCAGAAGCCTCATATCCAGCAAGATCAGAGGATGTCAGGCCAATCTGCGCAGGTCACCTGCCCCCTTGGGCGAGGCCAGGCCCGCCGCTGTGACTCTGCACCTCGGGTGCGTGAACGCCCCGCGCTCCCCCCCCCCCAAGTATCAGCGACCCCCTCGGGCCACCCCCCTCAAGGCCCCCCTTCCCCAGGGCCCCCAGACCCCAGGCGCGACCCGCCCCCTCGCCCGCGGCCCCCTTGCGGGCACGGTCCCCGCCGAGTGCGTCACGCGCCCCCGCCTCCCGCCCCCAGCACGTGACTCGACACGCGCCAGCTGCACGCGGGCCCCATCAAAACAAAAACAGAGGAGGCGGGCCGGCCTCGAAGGCGCGCGGGCGCGCGGGCAGCGGGGGCGCGCCAGGAGCGGGCGCGTGCCCGCCGCCAATGCCCAGCGCCGCGGCCGCGCCTCCACCAACCCGGGGCGCCGCCGACCGCGCCCCCGCCAGGCCGGGGGCGGGAGGGCAGAGGGCGCCACCCTGTTTACAGCCCCGCTCCAGGCCGGGGCCCCGCCCGGAAACGATCTCCCGGGAGCCGGCCCCCGAGTGCGCACCCTCCCGCGCCGGCGTGGGAGGCGCTCGGAATCCAGCCGCCGCCGCGACTCGGGGGTCGGGGAGGGTGGGTAAAGTGGGGGGGTCGCCCGTCGTCCCCCCAACCTCCCCGGCTCCACTGGGCTGCGCACCCGAGCCGCGCGCTCCCGCAGCCCCCCCCCCATTCATGTGGCTGTGCACCCCCGCGCGCTCAGGGACCCCCAACTTCATAGACCCCCCCATTTCTCCCTCCTCTGGGGGTGGGGGCGCCCCTACCAACTGTCAGCAACAGAGCCTTGCGCATGACGAAGCTCCCACTCACCCTTCCGCTTGGCCTTGAGCTGAATCAGATCTGGAAAATGGGGTGGGGGGGTGGCGCAGATCCTTCCTCCTAATTCGTGGAGGTGGAGGGGGGGCAATGACGACGCAGCTCTGCCCAGACGCTCGCAGTAATGGGAATAACCCACCCCATGACCACGTCGCGCCAAATGCCACGACCCTGAGGTCCCCCCACCCCCAAAAACACACACACCCCACACACACCTGCTCTGTACGCCCGGCCCGCCGCGACCTGCGCCCGGGGCGGGGCGCCCGGGGTGCGCACCCCAAGGTCCGGTGCGTTCAAGTCCAGGGTAAAGAGGGGAGCTCCCGTCCCTACCCCAATCAGCCGGCTGGCTCGGTCTTCTAGAACCATCCATCGTCTCCCTCCAGGCGGAATGAGGGAGACAGCCCGAGCTCAGCCGCGTGCCCGCTAAGCAGCGCCCCCTAAATCCTCCACCCCCCTTACAAATCCACCCCACCCCCAACTCGCCTGGTTTCTCGCTGGCAGCCCAGGTTGGGGGGACGGGGTTAGAGAATTGAGAGCGGGGCGCTCCCGGGGGTCCGGGCGGTCTGTCTCCGCGGAGTGAAGAGGTGGGATCTCGAAATGGAAACAATCTCCCCCACACTCCCTCCCTCGATCCCTCCCTTCTCTTCCCCCTCCCTCTCCTCCCCCTCTTCCCTCTCCTCCTCCTCCTCCTCTGTTTACCTCAAGTTTGAATTTTATCTGCGCAACATTAGCTGGAATGCGGACATGGGGGGGAGGGAAAAAAAACCTCGCTCGCTCTCTTCTTCAGCCCGAGGGGCTATGTGGCCAAAGCACCTCAAAAAGGGGCAGGCGGGGGAATTAAGTGCTCTTAGCAACAGAAACATGGCGAGGTGGCCTTGGCATTCCCGATCAACGCCACCACCACACCTTTACGAAGCCCCCCCCCGTACCTACGCCCCCTGCCCCTGGGTAGGGCAAAGGTGGGGACCCCCAGACTGCCCCCCAACCTTCTCCCCCGGTCCACACCGGGCAGGGTCTCGGGAGGACCATTGGTCCCCTACGCCCCACGGCCAGCGAGCGGCCACCACGTCCACTCCCGAGGTCTCTCTGGAGACCTAGACGCCCCCATTCCCAAAGCTCACACCACCGCCATCCCCATTCTCTCCAGGGCTTACCTGAGAGCCGGAGCCCGCAAAGCCGTCGGTCGGGTCCCCTCGTTATCCCTTCCCCAGGCCCCGGGCGCCGAAGAGAAAATGATGCGCAGGTAGAATTGCCCAGCACATTCCAGAATGTCCCCGTGCGGGGCCGCCGAGCGAGGGCGGCTCGGGAGACAGGTGCAGCAGCGCCTGCCCAGGCTGCTGGCTGGAAGTTGTTCTCCAGGGGGTGGGTTTCGGGGAGGGGGTCCTCAGGCGGGACCGAGGACCCCCCCATCTCCCTGCCCCTTTCCACCACCTTCCTCCGGAGGCGGCGGCGGCATCTACTTCCCAGCTCCCCGGGGCTGCTGCGCGCAGCTCGGCTGCAGGGGAGGTGGCGTAGTTTCTCTTCCTCCCACCTATTCTCACTCACTTGTTTTTGTAGTCGTGGGCTCCCCTAATGCTTCCCTCTCCACAATGTTGTTTCATTATATCATGTTCATCATGTGACACCGGAGAGGCCTCTCTATGGAAACTTAAAGGGGCTCCCACGTGACTGCAGCAGCGACAACAGCGGCAGCAGGACTGGCGGAGGTGGCCGCAGAGGCAGCGCGGGTACCACCACTCACCACGAGCCCCTCGCAGCACCCCGAGGTGAAGGGGCCACGGCCTCTGTGGGGGCTACGGCGCTTCTACACGCTTGCAGCCTTTGCTCAGCACATTGGCAGACGCCTTTAAAATCCTTCCCCACAGTCCCCCAAACCCACGTTATGTGAAAACGACATACGGGGGCTTGGGGGGGTGGGGGGGTCCTGCTTTTCTATCTGGCTTGATGAAAATTGTCCACAAAGTAAAAAAAAAAAAAAAAAACACACACACACACACACCGGATCTGTCTCCCTGCAAGCTCCCCTCCTGTTCTGGGGATAGAGGAGAAATGACACAATAATAACAGAAATAGACTCAGGCATCTGATACACAATTGCCATCACCTGCAGCCTTAAAGCTCTCTGGAATTACATTCTCTGGTAACTGTTGATGGTGTTTGCAGGAGGCAAAATGTAATGCAGGGATTTTTTTGTTGTTGTTGTTTTCTTTTTCTTTCTCTCCTTCTCTGTCTTCTGCAGCTATATTAGGGCTTTGTTGCTGACAACAGTGAAAACTTGTTTGTGTCAGGAAGTGAGGTACAAAGATATGACCTGGAAGGTACAGGCCAAACCAAAGTGGCAGTTCTCGCTTTACTTTTCTCACCACATTATTTGAGGAGAGCAGTAGCTGGGTCAGCTGCAAAGCACCTTTGATGGAAAAGGAAAATTAAAAAAAAAATCTTAAGAAAAAAACATTTCCCTTCGTCATGCAGTATCTGCTAGTCACTCGAAGTCATCCGTGTGTACACGGACATATATTTAGAAGAGAGGCCAGGGCATGTGGGTTTTCATGGTATTTTGAGTCAAGCATGTGGTCATTTCTAACAACTCACTAAAGCATGTAACACCCACTTTTGAAGGACTTGTTCGAGTCCAGTGGTGTGTGGAACTATGATATCAGTTCTAAGAGCTCTTATTTTTGAGCCCAGGTACCTCCAATGCCAAACGTTGGCCTTACAGTTATAGTGGAGCATGAAGGTTTTTTCCCCAAGTAAATTGAGTTTAATTCCATCTAAGTTAGATGGCTGTTTCTATGTCTTAGTTGAAGCCACAAGGAAAACTCCCTGCTTGGGTTGGTGGGATTGGGAAAAATTGGCAGACTCTGAAGAAGAGGGATGGAGAGTCCCCAATCACACTGTACCCCAACAGGCATGATCCAAGTGATATGACCCCCCCCTCCCACCTCCCTGTCACATTCTTCCATCCCTTTCCCTTCTTTCTGCCCTATTCAGCCCTCTTTCTGCCCTATTCAGCCCCCTTTCTGCCTGGAATATCACTCAGCCCTCCACCCTATTCCTCCCACCCATTCCTCCTTCCTTCCACAGTCCCTCTCCTACTTCTCGAATCCCACCACCCCATTCTCCCTACCCCCACTTTCCAGCTTGCTCTTCCTTCTCAGCAACTTCTACCTTCTTACCTCTCTTTGATTTCCTTTATTCTTTCCTTCAGTGTGGCCTTGGACTCCTCCGCCTCTTCTTTTCCTCCTCCCCCTTGCTTCCCCTGCCTTTAATTAGGGGCCCCCACCCCACCAAACTCCTCATTTTGTCTCTGGTCCCATCCCTTCCGTCGCCAAACCCTAGTATTCCTCCAGGGCTCGGCCTGGTCGCCTCCAGCCAGATTGTGTTCCCCAGCCCCCAGGGGGGCTGGGAGAGGAGTGTGGAGTGCAAAGTGGGGGGGCTCAGAAAGCAAGAACCCCACCCCCGGGACTGTGGCCCCAGCCTGGCCCCCCTTCCTCGCCCCGCCTGCCAGCCCCTCCAGAGCCCGGGTTGCGGCGCTTCCTGGGCGGATGGTGGGGGACTTGCTGCAGCAGCTGCGGTTCTGCTGTGTCATGCTAGGAGGCGGCGGCGGCCGGAGCTGGAGGGGGAGGAGGGGAGGAACCCGATCTCTCCGGTAGCGAAGGGCTGGAGGCAAACACCGAGCTCCCCCAGAGTCGCCCGGGAGCAGGGAGGGCTCCGCTACCTCGGGGGCCCTCCCCGCGGGGCAGATGGTAAGTGGGGCGGCGCAGGTGGTCGCCTTGGGAAAGGGAGCGCGCCATGGGGGGAGGGGAGTTGGGGGGGGAGGAGGCGGGGAGCACGAGGAGTCACCCCCTCCCCTCACCCCAGCTGCAGGAGACCTGTGCCTTGCTGAAAAGGGAACCGACCCACAATCAGAAGGACCTGTCAAACGCAGCCATAATTACCACGCGAATAACGCCCTGCAGTTGTCCACAGGAGTCGTACACCTCGAACCCAGGACAGGGCTGAGGGGCGAGGATTGGCGGGTTTGAGGACCACCCTCCCCAATCAGTCCTGGTGCGTGAGGGGGCAGCTGAGTAGCCAAAGGCAGACTGTCTTCCTGTAGTCTGACTGCGCGCTCCGGGTCGTCTCCTTTAACACGAGCGAAGAGGGTGGGAAGCCTGCCCAGTCTCACTTTAGCCTCGAAAATAATGCTCTTGGCCACGGGCCTCCGACAAACAGCCTCTGGTGCAATTAAACAATCAATAGGGAAAAGAGCTTCGCTCTCACTCCCCCCACCCCACCCCCAAATACCCCTACCCCACAGGCTCCTTGAAGCAAAATAAGAAAAAGAAAACTATGTCATATTCTCTCTCCCATGTCCCCCCATCACACGTACAGCACCCCTGTCAGCCTTTTCTGCCCCCACAAACTGCCCATGCAGTCACCCTTAAACGCGACAATTTCACCTCCTGTCTTTTACCCAAAGTGAGAGAGTGTGTGTATAGGGGGTTATTCAGAAACAGAATTGAAGAGCAAAGAATATGGACTCAGGATGGACACAAATATGCCACCGAATAATGCAATGTATTACTATTCCTTTTCCATTTTACTCCTGGAAATTCTCAAACGTTTTCTGGAGCATCTTTTTCTTCCTTTTTTTTTTTTTCTTTCTTTTATGTCAGTCATACATTTAGAAATAAAGGGGTTGGCGGGATTAACTGAAAGGCTAATGAAAGGCACCATGCTGTTGCTAGGGAACAGCTAGCTCATCCTGTGCTCTAATCACCCCGCCTGTTACGGGGAAATCAAACTTCTTGGGGTGTTATTAAAATGAATGACATTTGGTTAAAGGCAGTTCTTGCCGGGGCTGAAGCATCCTGGCTTATTATCGATTGCCTCACACCCACAGATCTTATTTTCCTAATTTGATTTCTGGATTTGCGTCACTGCCAGGGCCACGCAGACATACACCAGTCAGGTTCACTTCCTGTTTCTGAGAACTGGTTTATATTTGGTCTGGTAGCACTGGATGGTAAAATATTATCAAATGGAACCTCGTAGGAGAAGAAAGAAAAAAAAGTCGAGCTTTCTGTGAAAACAATTATCCCAATTAAATTCTAATTCCCATGGACAACGTCAGCATTTGAGGAGGCTGCCAGTTGCCGTTAAAACAACCTATCTTGAACTCTTAAGCCTAGAAAAATCCACCGTCATTATTTCTCATCCCCCAGACTCTTCATTTCCTAGGCATTATAACTAAAACAAATTCATGTAGATAGAGACTTAAGTATAATATTTCTAAAGTGAAACATTCCCCCTCTCCTCTCTCTTGAAGCTGGGGAAATCATTTAGACTAAATAAGGCATAGAATTGAATGTGATCCAGGCCCCAGGAGGACAAATAAGCTTGGGTTCGCTTTGGGACTCTCCTGAGAACAGAGAGCAGAGACTGATTACAAGGCTACACTACAAAACCAGGAGCCCATCACTGCTGTATACTAATTGACTCTTTTTACCAACTCCCCAATGTCCTTGGACAAGATAACCTTGTTTTTGATTTTTTTTTTGTCTTCACTTCCTTCCTTTTTGTAACAAACACATCACAAAGGCAACATAAAGAAATACTATGTAAATAGGTTCTAATGTAGCCAACTTGTTTAGATGAGGAATGAAAGGGGGGTGTATTAAGGAAGACTCAGAAGCCTGAACACTGGGAAATTTACTTCCCCCGCCCCCACACTGCTGTAGACTGAATGACTTTGGACAAGCCCTCATGGGTCTTCTGTTAGTTTCTTCTGAAACTGTGGAAGCTTCAAGAACATGATAGACTAAAGGATCTCTAAGGCTCCCTCTATTTTCAAAATCCTATGATTACAATTGAACTTACTACATTATTTTTTTTCTATTATCATCAGTTATTATTATTATTATTTTACATTACTGAGGCTTCCCTGTTCTAGGTCAACGTTTTCAAAAGAGATGGAGGGAGAGAGGAACAGGCAACAGAACTGCAAGTGTCCTTCAGTTACAGGGGCAAGGCTCAAACCAGGATCTTGTGCATGACAAAGCCAGCATACTATCCCAAGTAAGGTATTTTGCCAGCCCTCATTCCCCACCCTCCTGGAGTTTGCTAATTTTAATACTGAAACTTAAACATTTACCCATTGATATCTTGGGGGAAAATGATAGTGGAAGCTGACTTGCTATTTTTAATTTTTTTTATTATATTTATTTATTGGATAGAGACAGCCAGAAATTGAGAGTAGGGGGAGACAGAGAGACAGACACCTGCACCCCTGCTTCACCACTCACAAAGCTTCCTGCAGGTAGGAACTGAGGGCTTGAATCTGGGTCCTGGCACACTGTAACATGCGCTTAACCAGGTGTACCACCACCCGGCCCCAGCTGACTTGCTATTGATACATCATTTTTTAGTGTCCATTGCCAGAGAACCATATAAAAATGTTATTACTTGGGAGTCGGGCAGTGGCGCAGCAGGTTAAGCGCACGTGGCACAAAGTGCAAGGATGGGCTTAAGGATCCCGGTTGGAGCCCCCAGCTCCCCACTTGCAGGGGAGTCACTTGAAGCAGGGAAGCAGGTCTGCAAGTGTCTGCCTTTCTCTCCCCCCTCACTGTCTTCCCCTCCTCTCTCCATTTCTCTCTGTCCTATCCAACAACAATGACATCAATAACCACAACAATGTTAAACAACAAGGGCAACAAAAGGGAAAATAAATAAATAAATAAATATAAAAAAAATCTTATTACTCCCAGTGTATTTCTGTCTTCTTGCTTGGACATGCTGAAGAAGCCACGGGATCAGAGGTAGAAAGAAAATAGAAAAGTCATGCACTTTTAATTTAGTTAACCCAAAGTACATTGAGAAGCAAAATGATGAAGTGATGATAAAGTACACAAAATAATCCACTGAATCTTCATGGAGCTCATAATATAACTGTACTTAGTTAGCAATAGGCAGAAATATATCTGGCACTAACTTTTCACTTTTTCAGATGCAACCCATTAAAAAGTACCATGGAGAACTGTAAGGTTAGGGCTGGGTGGTGCACATATATTATGATGCCCAAGGACCTGGGTTCAAGCCCCCAGTCCCCATCTTCAGGGGAAAAGCTTTGAGAGTGGTGAAGTAGGTGTCTGTCTCCCTCTTTACGACCCTCTTCCCTCTCAATTTCTGGCTGTCTATACTGTCTATATCCAAAAAATAAATATTTTTTAAAAGAGAACTGTAAGGTCTACTTTTCCCTTTCTTAAACTTTAGTTTTCCTTCACTAAGAGAGACAGAGACCGAAACACTACTTCTTCATTTTATGCAGGGCCAGGGCCAGAACCCAGGACCTCATACATGCAAGGCATCAGCTCTACCACTGAACTATCACTTCAGGTCAAAAAATAGCAGATTTCTACCAGAGATAAAAAGACTTGACTTTGAAACCCACTGCTTTCACTTTATGTACTAGTGAGTAATAATGAGGATAGTGTGTCTAGCACTTTAGTAGGCACTGAGAATACTGAGACAAATAAGACAGACTGGGGAAGGAGATCAACCAGGAGAAGAGCATCAGATTTGCATGCCTGACATTTCTGGTTCAAACTCAGCATCACCTATCCCAGAGGAGTGCTCTGATTTGCCTCTCTCTGCTTTATATGAAACTCTCTTACATGTAGTAGATAAATCTTTTTGGGGGAAAATAAGTTAATAAATGAGACAGCAATTTTAGAAGGGTCTTACGGCACAAAGAGGAGCCAGATGAATGCACAGTTGATCTATCACACAGGACTGATGCTACAGAGAGGAGAGTTCACATTCAGGGTCTTTGACCAGAGAAGAAGAATGTGGAGGAGAAGTCTTGAATCCATGGCAGTAAGTCAGACAAGTCAGCAAGTTAAAGAGAAATTCTTTCCAACTGGGGGCTGGGTGGTAGCACAGTGGATTAAGTGCATGTGGCACTTAGCACAAGGACCACCATAAGGATCCCTGTTCGAGCCCCTGGCTCCCCACCTGCAGGGAGTTCACTTCACGGGCAATGAATCATATCTGCAGGTGTCTTTCTCTCCTCCTTTCTGTCTTCCCCTCCTCTTGATTTTTCTCTGTCCTATCCAACAACAATAGCAATGACAACAATAACAACAAAAGCAACAAAATGGAAAAATGACTTCCAGGAGCAGCAGATTCCTAGTGCAGGAGCCAAGTCCCCGTGATAACCCTGGAGGCAGAAAAGAAATCCTTTACAACTAAAGAGAATAGCATATATAAAGTCTTAAAGGTAATAGGTGAGTTCAGAGAGCTGAGGACCAAGGACAGTGACCAGAGATATAGACAGTCAGCAAGTATGTTGCCAATACAAGGCAAACATTCTGATATTCAGGAAAATCTGTAAAGTCTCGTGAAGCAAAAGGTGTGTCTTTCTAAGAAGTTTCAACTTACCTTAAGGCAATGGGGAACCATTAAAGAATTTTCAGGACCACAATGAGGCGACTGAATGTTCATTTTAGAAAGATCACGACTATTTGGGGAACCTATTTGATTAAGTAACACTATAATCAAGGTAATTCATTAGGAGGTTGTTATAGTATTATAGGAGAGAAATGATGGGCATCTCATGAAAGACAGCAGGGAGATGATTCAATATTTCAGCAGAGGATGGCTACACTTGAGGCCCCAGATGTCCCAGGTTCAATCCCTGGCACCATAATATGCCAGAACTGAATGGAACTCTAGTCTCTCTCTTATACTCATTCTCTTTCTCCTGTTTTTAAAGAATTAATTTTATTTATTTGTTGTAATACTTATTTTAAATATAGAGAGAGAGAAGTTGAGAGGGGAGAGAGATGGAGAGGAGGAGGGACATCTGTGGCTCTGCTTTACCATTCATGAAGCTTCCTCCCTTGCAGATGGGAACCAGAGACTTGAGCCTGGGTCCTTGCACACTTAATATAGCACTCAACTGGGTGTGGCACCACCTGGTTGCACTCTCTCTCGCTCTCTCTTTCATAAATGCTCATAATACAGTATTTATTTTTAGAGACTAATGTGTAGCAACCTAGGAGGTGGCCCAGTGGATTAGGCATTGAACCCTAAACATGAAGTTCCCAGTTCAAACTTTGACATCACATATACCAGAGTGATTTCCTGTTCCTCTTCTCTTTCACATAAATAAATAAATAGATAAATAACTAAGTATTTTTAAAAGGTAGATGGGGGTGGGCAACATTGGCTCACCAGTTAAGCACACATAATAGGAAACGCAAGGACTCAGGTTGAAGCCCCTGTTCCCCACCTACAGGCGCCACTCTTCAGGAGCAGTGAATCAGGTCTGCAAGTGTATATCTTTGTCTATTGCCCCATCCTTTCTCAATTTCTCTCTGTCCTATATAATAAAAAGAAAAAAAAAGGTGTCAGGTGGTAGCGCAGCAGGTTAAGCGCACATGGCGCAAAGAGCCAGGACCGGTATAAGGATTCCGGTTACAGCCCCTGGCTCACCACCAGCAGGGGAGTCGCTTCACAGGTGGTGAAGCAGGTCTGCAGGTGTCTTCCTCTCCTCATCTCTGTCTTTCCCTCCTCTCTCCATTTCTCTCTGTTCTATCCAACAACGACAACCATCAATGTCAACAACAATAATAACAACAACAATTTTAAAAAAGGGCAACAAAAGGAAAAATAAATAAATAAATTTTAAGAAAAAAAAAGGCCACCAGGAGCAGTTGATTCAAAGTGCCGCCACCAAGCCCCAGCAACTGGAGGCAAAAAAAAAAAAAAAAAAAAAAAAGGATAGGGAATGGTAAGAAATGGAGAGTTGCATTCAAAATACTTAATATCCACCTTCTGCATCCCTTAATGATCCTGGGTTTATTCTCTCAGAGGAATAAAGAATAGGGAAGCTTCCAGTGGAGGGGCTGGGATGCTAAACTCTAGTTGTGGAAATTGTGTGGAATTGTACCCCTCTTATTCTATGGTTTTGTCAATTATTATTAAATCAATAAAAGAAAGACAAGATCTGTTCCCAAAAGAAAAAGTAAGACTGTGTACCCAAATTACTGACCTCATAAGCCAAGTGTTTATCTAGAATTTATTCCCAAGTGGGCTGAAAAATATAGTAAGGAAAGAGCAACTTACATATTAGATCACCAGCCACCTGTTTCTTAAGATAGTGTCTAAAGTTTTATAGTTATGAATATCACCGATTTCAAAAAATGTTTTTACTGTTTGAGAGAAGTATCAAAATCAATATTATTGCTGCTATCATTAATAAAGATGATTTGTATTTTTTGATTATTACTGCCACTCTTCAAAATGCTGCACTGAGAAAAAGTGGGCAAATAACATTCCTTAAGTTGTAATTTACTAAATTTCTTCTTTTTCTTTTTTCCTTTTGCTCAGATCTGGCTTATGGCGGTGCGTGGGATGAAGCCTGGGACCTCAGAGTCTCAGACAGGAGACTCTTTTTGCATAACCATTATGCTATCTACCCCTGCCCTAGTTTGCTGAATTTCTTTCTTTTTTTTTTAAATTTTTATTTATAAAAAGAAAACACTGACAAAAACCATAGGATAAGAGTGGTACAACTCCACACAGTCCCCACAACCAGAATTTTGTATCCCATCCCCTCCCCTGATAGCTTTCCTGTTCTTTAACCCTCTTGGAGTATGGACCCAAGATCATTGTAGGATGCAGAAGGTGGAAGTTCTGGCTTCTGTAATTGCTTCCCCACTGAACATGGATGTTGACAGGTCGATCCATATTCCCAGCCTGTCTCTCTCTTTCCCTAGTAGGGCAGGGCTCTGGGGAAGTGGGGCTCCAGGACACAATGCTGGGGTTGTCTGTCTAGGGAAGTCTGGTTGACATCATGGTAGCATCTAGAACCTGGTTTGTTGAATTTCTGACAGAAATGGAAATCCTACTTTAATTGTAATTTATAATGTTCCAAAATAGAGTTGTGTATATGTTTGGTGTATCTATTGAAAAAAAAAAAAAAAAAACCAAACTAAAAAAAAAAAAAAGAAAGAAAAAAGATACTAAATACAGAAACACCTGGACTTAATTACTGATTGTCTCCGTACGATCAAAGAAGGTCACATCAGGAGTAAAGGTTGGTTGAAGAGGAAGGTTAGGTGGTTTGATTTTAAACCTGTTAAGTTTAAGGAGTCCATGAGATATCAAGGTGAAGTTACCTTGATGTTATTGAACAGGGAAATCTAGAACATAAAGACGTAGCCCATGGTGGAGTCACCAGAATAATACTGGGCTGTTGGAAAAGTCATGATGTAATTTTCTACATTTTTCTATGCAAAAAATGTGTTATAAACTTTCTGATAATACAATAGCTCACAGATATAGATGAGGTCCCCAAGAGAACAAGTGATAATGAGAAGAACAGAGGAACTGTCCTGGAGGCCTGTGAAAAAAAAATGCCCACATGTTTAAGGTGAAGGAAACAAAAGATAGAGGAAGAACCTCCAGAGAAGTAAGAGAACCAGGAACAAGTCATTTTCAGAGAAGCCAAGGGAGGAAATGTCAACAGTATTAAATGCTAGAGAAAGGTCAAGAAAAATGAGGACTGAAAAGTCCTTGGATTTTAGCAACAAAGAGGTCATTGTTATGGTTGGCAAGGAGGAGATTAATGGGACATGGGACTAGTAACCAGACTGTAGTGGATTGAAGAGTGGATGGGAGTAGAGCACATTCTTTTGGATACGAAGGACTGGGTGGCAAGTAGGAAAGAAAAAAATACATGTGTTGGGAAGAGAGTAAAACATTAAGGCTGCATAGGGAGAAAAAGAAAGAATACAATAATATGGAATTTTGGATTCTTTCAGTCTTTGCCTCCAAATTAAATGGCATCACTGTCCACCAGTGGCCCAAGCTAGAAACATGTAGACACTCATGATTCTTCCATTTTCCTCAGTTTTCCCATCCAATCCAAGAGGAATCCAGGTCAACTTCACCTAGGAAACACTTCCAAGGTCTGTCTCTTTTTGTCTCCTTTGCTACCATTCTAAATCACATCCTGTCTTCTGGGTTCCTGTAATCCTAATGTTTTTTTTTCTTGCTTTCATTTTCACCCCAGTTCTGCATAGCACAGCTAGAATAACATGAAACAAACAAGGGGCATAATATTGGCACAATAGGTAAGGCACACAAGTTACCATATACGAGCACCCAGGTTCAACCCTCACCCCTCCTGCAGAGAGGAAGCTCCATGAGTCATGGAGCAGACTGCAGCTCTCTTTCTTCTCGCTTTCCTTGTCTCTTGCCCTATTTCTCTCTTTCCCTATCATCATCATCATCATAATAAAATCAACAAACAGAAGTAATCGAGATCTTGTTGCTTCTCTTCCTAGATTACTTCCTTGTCTTCTTAATGCAGTTGGGGGTAGACCAACTTTGCCTGACAAGAAAATCCTGTGTTGCAACAAGGCAGACCACCTTCAACCAGGGGTCTCACTACGTTCCCCTACCTCCTTTCACACTGGAATTTTTTCTGATCCTTAATCACATTGAATTTGCTTTATTTTAAAGGGCTTATCCCAGATATTTGTCACTTTTGGAATATTTTTGTGGTTGCCCCATCTCTGTTTAAAAGTTCCTTCATCAGAACCAGGGACAGCTCCCCTAGTAGAGCATACTCCTTAACACATACTAGGCCCTGGGTTCAAGCACTGGAACAACACAGTACCTGGTAACCTCCAAGGATTGTGGAGTGATGCTTTGATATTACCCATATCTCTCTGTCTTTCCCTGTCTTTATCTCCCCCAGCACTCCATACTGTCGAAAGATAAATACATCTGTAAGTCAATTTTTTTTTAATGCTTTACCAGGAAATAAACTCAGGACCTCTCACATGCATGATGCTGTTGAGCCGTCCCCCCCTGCCCAATTTTTATTTTTAGAGGTAGAAAGAGAGGAAAGGATATAAAAACTCTATTCCAACATCCGCAGAGCTCTAAGATCTCCCCATGTTCATCCTTGGTGCTGTCCATGGTGCTCTCTTGTAGCTCTTTGTTCTCAGGAACAAATTCAGGGCCTCATGCACAGAAGACATGTGTGGGCTCTACCACAGAGTAACCTCCCTGCTCTGGAAATTAATTTTTAATCTCCACTTGTGAGTTCCTTGTTTAGGATTCCCCTTATAATCACTCTAATAGGTGATAATTACTTGTTATTAGGAAAAATAGCTAAACTGTGACTTTTATAAAAATATTAAGCTACCTGAAAGAATATGAAAATCAGATTTAAAAAAAAAGTCAAGGCACTCAAACAGATCAAAAAGAAAACATGAGGTCCAGGTAATGATGCACCCCATAGAGTATACATGTCACAATGTACCAGTCTCTGGGTTCAAGCCCCAGGTCCCCACCTACAAGAAGAAAGTTTTACAAGCAGTGAAGCTGTGCTGCAAATGTCTCTCTTTCTCTCTCCCTTTTTGTCTCCCTCTTCCCTCTTTATTTCTCTGTGCTTCTATCCAATAGATAAATTAATAAATTTTTTTTAATTTTTTTATTTTTATCTTTATTTATTGGATAGAGACAGCCAGAACTCTAGAAGGAATGGGGTGATAGAGAGGAAGAGAGACAGAAAGACACCTGCAGCCCTGCTTCACCACTCATGAAGCTTTCCCCCTGCAGGTGGGGACTGGGGGCTCGAACCCGGGTCCTTGTGCACTGTAATGTGTGTGCTCAACCAGGTGCGCCACCGCCCGGTCCCAATTAATAAATTTTTAAAAGGATAAAACCATCAAGAACCCCCCCCCCAGAAATTGGACAAAGGGCATGACAAACATAGAAGTCCATAAAATACATACTGATCTTGAAAGTGTGTAAAAAATACTCACCCTTTCTTAAAACCAGAGACAGCAGAAATTGCAACTACACTGAGAGGTATTTTTCACATCACCAGCTGACACAAATCAAAAAGTTTAATAGCATGCTTGGTTCACCAGGCTGGAAAGGAGTGCTTCATTACATTGTCAGTAGGAGTGAAAGTAGGTACAACCTCCATGGAGGACAAACTGGCAGTGGTTATCAAAAATTTCCATGGATAAATCCTCTGACCTAGCAATTCAACTTTTTTATATTTATTCTATAGATATACTCCCAGACATATTGAAAGATGATTCTTCTGAGCTCTTCACTGAACCAATACTTATAGTAAAGATTGGAAACAGTCTACATATCCCCAGATAGAGATGTAGTTCAATAAGTTAGGGTCTAGTTATGTCGTGAATGGTAGACAGCTGTTAAAAATTGTGAACCAGGGCCAGGCGATTGCTCATGTGGTAGAAAGTGACAGCTTACCATGCATAAGGGGCCAGATTTGAACCCTGTCATTTCATGGAAGCACCATAGATGGCACTGGGGAACTTCTATGCATGGTAGAGCAGTACTGTATTGTCACATCTCCCACTTTTTCTCCCTCTCCACCCACCCCCCACAAATTAAAAGGAAAGGAGGGAAGGAAGGACAGAAGGAAGAAAAAGGGTTTTCCTCTACCAAATTCTACAAAACCATCAAAGAAGAACTAACACCTTTACTTTTAAAAGTCTTCCAGAAGATTGAAGACACTGGAATACTCCCTGCCAGCTTCTATGAAGCCAACATCACCCTGATACCAAAAGCAGACAGGGACACAACCAAACAAGAAAACTACAGACCAATATCTCTGATGAACATAGATGCTAAAATACTGAACAAAATTCTAGCCAACCAGATACAGCAGTATATTAAAACAACTGTTCATCATGACCAAGTGGGGTTTATCCCAGGCATGCAAGGTTGGGATATATATATATATATTTAAATATATATAAATCAATCAATGTGATCCACCACATCAATAAAAGCAAGACCAAAAACCACATGGTCATATCAATAGATGCAGAGAAAGCCTTTGACAATATCCAACACCCTTTTTTGATCAAAACACTACATCATTACTATTCAACACAGTGTTGGAAGTTCTTGCCATAGCAATCAGGCAGAAGCAAGAAATTAAGGGGAAAGAGATTGGAAGAGAAGAAGTCAAACTCTCCCTATTTGCAGATGACATAATAGTATACATAGAAAAACTTAAGAAATCCAGCAAGAAGCTTTTCTAAATCATCAGGCAGTACAATAAGGTGTCAGGCTACACAATTAACATTCAAAAGTCAGTGACATTCCTCTATGCAAACACTAAGTTAGAAGAAGATGAAATCCAGAAATCAATTCCTTTTACTATAACAACAGAAACAAAAAAAAATCTAGGCATAAACCTAACCAAAGAGGTGAAAGACTTGTGTACTGAAAATTATAAGTCACTACTCAAGGAAATTGAAAAAGACACAAAGAAGTGAAAAGATATTCCATGTTTGGGGGTCAAGCAGTAGTGCAGAGGATTAAGCGCACGTGGCACAAAGCTCAAGGACCGGCTAAGGGCCCTGGTTAAGCCCCCGGCTCCCCACATGCAGGGGAGTTGCTTCACAGGCGGTAAAGCAGGTCTGCAGGTGTCTATCTTTCTCTCCCCCTCTTTGTCTTTCCCTCCTCTCTCAATTTCTCTCTATTCTATACAATAACGAACGACATCAACAACAATAATAACCACAACAAGGCTACAACAAGGGCAACAAAAGGGAAACAAAATGGCCTCCAATAGTAGTGGATTCATGGTGCAGGCACTGAGCCCCAGCAATAACTGTGGATGAAAAAAAAAAAAAAGAAAGATATTCCACGTTCATCAGTTGGAAGAATTAACATCATCAAAATGAAGATACTACCCAGAGCCATATATAAATTTAATGCTATTCCATCAAGATCCCAACCACATTTTTTAGCAGAATAGAACAAATGCACAAATGTTTATCTGGAACCAGAAAAGACCTAGAATTGCCAAAAACAATCTTGAGAAGAAAGAACAGAACCGGAGGCATCACACTTCCAGATCTCAAATTGTGTTATAGAGCCACTGTCATTAAAACTGCTTGGTACTGGAACATGAATAGACACACTGACCAGTGGAATAGAATTGGGAGCCTGGAAGTAAGCCCCCACACTTATGCACATCTAATCTTTGACAAAGGTGCCCAGACTATTAAATGAGGAAATCAGAGTCTCTTCAACAAATGGTGTTGGAAAAAATGGGTTGAAACATGCAGAAGAATGAAACTGAACCACTATATTTCACCAAATACAAAAGTAAATTCCAAGTGGATCAAGGACTTGTATGTTAGACCAGAAACTATCAGATACTTAGAGGAAAATATTGGCAGAACTCTTTTTTGCATATAAATAAATTTTAAAGACATCTTCAATGAAAGGAATCCAATTTACAAAGAAGACTAAGGCAAGCATAAACCTATGGGACTACATCAAATTAAAAAACTTCTGCACAGCTAAAGAAACCACTACCCAAACCAAGAGACCCCTCACACAATGGGAGAAGATCTTTACATGCCATATATCAGACAAGAGTTTAATAGCCAAAATATATACAGAGCCTGCCAAACTCAACAACAAGAAAACAAATAACTCCATCCAAAAATGGGAGAGGACATGGACAGAATATTCACCACAGAAGAGATCCAAAAGGCTGAGGAACATATGAAAAAATGCTCCAAGTCTTTGATTGTCAGAGAAATGCAAATAAAGACAACAATGAGATACCACTTCACTCCTGTTAGAATGTCGTACATCAGAAAAGGTAGCAGCAGCAAATGCTGGAGAGGTTGTGGGGTCAAAGGAACTCTCCTGCACTGCTGGTGGGAATGTCAATTGGTCCAACCTCTTTGGAGAACAGTCTGGAGAACTCTCAGAAGGCTAGAAATGGACCTACCCTATGATCCTGCAATTCCTCTCCTGGGGAGATATCCTAAGAAACCCAACACACCCATCCAGAAAGATCTGTATACACATATGTTCTTAGCAGCACAATTTGTAATAACCAAAACCTGGAGGCAAGCCAGGTGTCCAACAACAGATGAGTGGCTGAGCAATTTGTGGTCTATATACACAATGGAATACTACTCAGCTATAGAAAATGGTGACTTCACCATTTTCAGCCAATCTTGGATGGACCTTGAAAAATTCATGTTAAGTGCAATAAGTCAGAAACAGAAGGATGAATATGGGGTGATCTCATTCTCAGGCAGAAGTTGAAAAACAAGATCAGAAGAGAAAACACAAGTAGAACCTGAACTGGAGTTCGCGTATTGCACCAAAGTAAAAGACTCTGGGGTGGGGGTGGGGGGGAGAATACAGGTCCAAAAAGATTGACAGAGGACTTAGTGGGGGTTGTATTGTTATATGGAAAACTGGGAAATGTTATGCATGTACAAACTATTGTATTTACTGTTGAATGTAAACCATTAATTCCCCAATAAAGAAATTATAAAAAATTAAAAATTAAATAATATGTTAGATTTATTTGAACTTGACTGCAAAGCATACCTGATCTTAAAGAAAGTAAGGAGGTTTTACTCTCTTTGTTTCACTTGTGAGCTAACAGATTAAGTGAGGGCTTCTGACGTTATTCTTCTGAGATATTAATGGTTTTCTGAACTCGTTTTGATATTTTGACAGTAATATTCACCTGTATCTGGTCAGTCTGAGTCATTGTTGTCTTTATTTACATCCCATGGTGGTGACAAAAAACAATTTGCTCTTCCTCACCCATCTGCTTCCATCACTCCACCTTGATCAGCCAGTGGAGGCTGGAGAATCTGTGTTGGTGCCGCTGTAACTCTGTAATACCCTGTAACCACCCAGAAGGATGCCCAGCTCCAGTTTCCCATCAAAGGGAGAGATGAGTTTGCACAGTGAGAGATGAATTTTCACAGGAAGAGATATATTATATCCGAGAGAAACCAGTGGTTTTCAGCCCATTTTATTGTTTCAGTAGAAAGTTACTGCTGCTATCAAGAGATTAGGAAAATCCAAAGGGGGGGCTTACTTTGTCTTGAGAACATGAAAACTTCCTTCATAGCAAAAGGAGAAGTCATGACCTTACGGTCTAGTGTCCTTGGATCAGAAACTGAAATAGTAGATGTGGTATAAACAGTGCTTTAGTTCTGTAGCATCCTGTGTTATGAATCGGTGTTAGCAAAGTTTTACTATAAGGGGTCAGTTAGGAAATAGGTTAAGCTTTGTGAATATGAAGTCTCTATCCCATGGAGCCCTGAGAAAATAGCACATGATTCTCACACCTTAAGCTCCTGGGTCAAGCCCTTACATGGCATGTACCAGAGTGGTCCTCTGAATGATCTGGCTCAGAAACTTTATCTAATATGAAATAAATAGAAATGGAATCTAAGCAGTAGAGCAGTGCTGTAGGTCTCTCCTTCTCTGTCTCTCACTCTATCAAAAGAAAAAAATGACCACTAGAAGCAGCATAATCACACAGGTAACAAGTCCCAGAGGTAGCCCTGGTAGTAAAAATAGTAATAGTAAAATAAAAAAAATCTTTAAAAAAGGAAATGGGGGCCGGGTGGTGGTGCACCTGGTTAAGTGCACATGTTACAGTGCTCAAGGACCCACGTTTGAGCCCCTAGTCCCCACCTGCAGGGCGAAAGCTTTGCAAGTGGTGAAGCAGTTTGCAGGTGTCTCTCTCCCTCTATCGCCCCTTCCCTCTTCATTTATGACTGTCTCTATCCAATAAGTAAATAAAGATCATTTTAAAAAAGTAATTGAACTACATTAAAAAATTAAGTTTCTGTCCCATCTGTGCCTTCATAGTGAGAACGCAGTAATAGACAATTTATAAACAAACAGACATAGCTATGTTCTAATAAAACGTTATCGTTACTAACAATTGACTTTTTCATGTCACCAAATAGCATTCTTCTTTTGATCTTTCCCAGCTACTGGAATATGTGAAAAACAATTCTTAGCTTAGAGGCCATACAAAAACAGGGTGTGGACTGCATTTGGCCAGTGGACAGTAGTTTGGCAACCTCTGCTTTAGACAAACACGGAGATCAGGTCATGAGAGAGACTGCCAGATCCAGACTTCTGGAGAAAACAATGGTCCATGGATCCCCTTTACTTTAGCTTTTTAAAAAAATCTTTATTTAGTGAATAGAAACAGCCAGAAATTGAGAGGGAAGGGATTGATAGACAGAGAGACAAAGAGACACACGCAGCACTGCTTCACCACTTGCAGAACATTCCCCTGAAGCTGGGGACCAGGGACTCTAACCCATATCCTTGAATATTTTTTAAAAATATTTATTCCCCTTTGTTGCCCTTGTTTTATTGTTATAGTCATTACTGATATTGTCGTTGTTGGATAGGACAGAGAGAAATGGAGAGAGGAGGGGAAGACAGAGAGGGGGAGAGAAAGACAGACACCTGCAGACCTGCTTCACCATCTGTGAAGGGACTCCCCTGCAGGTGGGGAGCCGGGGTCTCAAACCGGGGTCCTTACCCAGTCCTTGGGCTTTGCGCCACCTGCGCTACAGCCCTACTCCTGTCCTTGCATATTTTGAACGTGTACTCAACCAGGTGCACCACCACCTGGCCCCTCCTTTTAACTATTTTTTTTTCTCCAAGCTTATTGTTGGGGCTGGGTGCCTGCACTACAAATCCACTGCTTCTGAAGGCTGTTTTTCCCGTTTGGTTACTATTGTTGTTGTTGTTGCCATTGCTGTTGTTGTTGTTGTTGGGTAGGACAAAGAGAAATGGAGAGAGGAGGAGAAGACAGAGAGGGGGAGAGAAAGATAGACACCTGCAGACCTGATTCACTACTAGTGAGGTGACCCCCCCCACCTCCGCAGGTGGGGAGCCGGGGGTTCAGACCAAGATCCTTCTGATCCTTCTTGCTGCCCTTGTGCTTCGCACTATGTGTGCTTAATCCACTTAGTCTGGCCCCCTACTTTAACTTTTAAATTTAGCTTCTCAAGTTTATTTGAATATATAAACACATCTGCCTACAACTGATTTATCTGGGAATAAAGTAGGCCTTCTTAGTTCAGTATACACTGAATACTTTGCCCCTTCTCTTCCTTAGAATGAATGAATGTGCATGAATTTGGTATTTTTATAGAGCAAACTCAAAAAAGCCTTGCTACTTGACTGGGCAAGCCCCCACACTGAGAAAGGACATAGTAATTCCAGTCACATTTAAAAATTTCATTAATTCATTCAGTGGGTACTTATTACTTCTTAAACATAGCAGTACTGGGTATTATGAAATCGGAGGGTAAAGGAAATAGAAGATGGTACAAAAGCAGATGAAAATCTGGTGACTGGCAGGTGTCATTGAGGGTTGTTTGAATGTGTCACAATATAAATGTAGTCAATCAAGCAATGGATAGGTCATTAGACAAAGCCACGTTTGCATCTGAGCTCTTTTGTGTCCCAGCTGTGTGACCTTGGGCTGATTACATAAACCATATAAACTTCTGCTTCCTATTTTTAAAAGTGGAGATAATAATACTTACCCTTCAAGCAGGTTGTGGGGATTAAATAGAATAGTGTATAAATCAACTAGTGTGGTTCCTGGTGTAGTGGTAAGTACTCAGTAAATGGTAGCTATTGCTGTATTATGCCAATATGAAGGTATATAATTTGTATAAAAGAAGCACATAATAGAAGGCAAAACAGAGTAGCTTTGTAAGCCAACAACTCACAAAATGCACACAAACAGAAACCCACAAACCAAGGACTGAAAGCTTGGTAGAGAACATCTGGGTGAACATAAAAGGAGAAGCGATATTGTCTGGTGGGAGGGGGGGCAGGTGGGGGTGTCAGTGTTTAATAAGGTACCTGGCCAGTTGTGTTGCTTTTATTCTTCCTAGTAACCAGCAGGTAGATTGTCTTTGGGCTACTACCCATGGGTACAACTCTCCATCTTCCAAAATATTTCAATGCATTTTTGATGGTCAGTCCCCGTATCTTTTTTTCTTCTAGTCAGGACAACTGTGAACCTACAATCCCTCCTATCGTAGTACCCCTTTTCTCATCCAATTCTGGGGCTCTACCTTGACCTACACAGCATCAGCCTCTAGTCATTCTGTCTTGCATTCCAATCTCCTCCCTCTCTCTCTCTCAAAAAACAAAACAAAACAAAACAAAAAACAATCCTTGGCCATCTTTACCTTGACTTTGATCTCTGACTAGCTCTATTCCCCAGAGGACTGTATTCTGCTGTCCACATCCTAGTTGTGATCTCCTCACACTGTGATATCCAGGTGCTTACCCTTTTGTGCTGGGATTTGCTAGAGCTCCATGCTCCCAGCAGATTATGCACCTCCCTCAGATAGAGGGTTAGAGAGGGACAGAGACAGAGGGACAGAGAGAAATGAAGAGATGCCACAGTACTGCCCCACTGTACATGAAGTTTCCTTCTTGCATGGTGCTCCCCTGTGATGACTGGGTCCTTGAACCTGGACTCTCATGCATGGTGAAGCGCACACTCTGGCCGTGTGAGCTATCTCCCAGCTGTCTTGGACAGTTTAGCATTCCTTGCTTTACTTTATTTGATGTTTTTTGAACTTCCCTTTGGTAGGGTCTTGCACAGCCCAGCTACCCTGACATCCAAGTCTGCTTCTGTAGTTTCAGCCCATGGCCTTGGGAGTCCTTCCCATCACAGTCTGGCTCATGCTCTGTCGCCACTGGCCACGTGTTGTCATCTAGCTCTAGCATACCTTGTCATCCTGTTATGGCAACATCATTAATGCTTTCCCAATACAAACAACAACGTGATTGGCCCAGAAGGGGAGACTTTAAAGGGGTAATGGAGAACTTCACGATCTACTGACAAGCTCACTCTGCTGAAAAGTTTGCGTCATGTAAAGTTGGCATGGCTTAAATTTAAACTAACTGGTTATTGAGGGGGTACTTCTCTATGCTTAATTTTTACTGGCTAAGAAGAATGTGTTGGTGATGTGGAAGTGACAAACAGCTTAAAACAAGTGAGTGTGTAATAGGCAGAGGCCATTTTTACTTGCAAGCCTGACACTAAGAAGACTTGAACAGGTAAAGAGGAAATATGGACATGAGACTTTGGTTAGGAAAGAAGGAAGGAAGCTCAGTGAGACAAAGAATCACTCAAATTTTAAATTCCTGGAAAACTGGTGATTCCAATGAAGAAAGGAAGCCATTAGAAAAAAGGATAATATGACTATTCTGAAAAAAAAAAGGGGGGTATGACTAGCTTGTATTTTATTTTTAAAGGATATATAGAAAAGTAGTAATAGGGGTATATGTCAAGCCCCCCCTCCCCCATTCAAAAGAAGCACTCAAACTTGTAAAAAAAAAAAAAAGGGCAATTAAGGTATGGGGAAGTGATAGAAACCCATGAATCTGTGTGTGTGTGTGTGTGTGTGTGTGTGTGTGCATACATGTACTTATAAACATAATAAGAAGAGCCAGGGAGATAGCACAGTGGTCCATGCAGCAGATTCTCATGCCTGAGACAACAGACATCACAGATTCAATCCCTGACACCACAGTAAGCTAGAGCTGAGTAGGTCTTTGGTCAAAAGAATTACATAAATAAATAAATAAAATAATAACAAAGAAGAGTACTTTCATTTAGTGGGACAGACTGACTAAATTTGTTAATTGAAAAACAGTCATTCTGCTATAACATTTCCTCATAACTTAAGGTATAAGCTTCCCCCTCACATTTTAAGTACTTCTAAAATTAGAATATATCTTCAAAAGATATGTTTTAGATGATAACATCTGGGAGGGAGGCTTTAAAAACAGTAAGTAGTGGTGCATCAGGTTGTAAATTATTCTCAGAAGAGAGGAAATATGCAAGCTTACTCACGGAGCCCTGCTGATATCAATTGCTCTCAGCTGACAAGAGGTCTAGTTTGTGCTCCGGAAGTAGAAATGATGCTGTTGACCACTCAAGTGAGAAGAGAACCAGGAAGTCTTTTGGATCTTGCATTCAGAAGTGTGTTGCCTTAGGAAGGGAACAGAGGAGGATAGGTGAGCACTAGTGAGAGGGAGAATGGTAAATATGGCAGATGGGATGGAGATGGGAGAGGAAAACTGTTGCCCAAACCTCTAAGAAGAGGTTAGTTGTGTCAAACGCTGCAAAACAAGTCAATCTTCAGGTATGTCACAGAATGGCTAGGGATGGTGTCTAAATCCCTTATACTAGAGACTGGGTGGATAGCTTAAGCAAAAATGTTGGCACAGTTCTGGAAACTAAGAGACTGGAAAGTACAAGAACAAAGTGACAACAGATTCACTGTCTATTCATAACTTACTTCCTAGTTTACAAACAACCAACTTCCATTTTTTTTTTTTTTAAGTTTTTGGTGAGGTCCAGGCAGTGGCTCATCCAATTAAGTGTACACATTACCTCTTATAAGGACCTGGGTCCTAGTCCCTGCTCACCACCTACAGGAGGGGACTCTTCACAAGTATTAAAGCAAATCTATGGGTGTCTTTTTTTTTCTCTCTTCCTCTCTATCTTCTCCCCCTCTCAATTTCTCCCTGTCCAATCAAAACAGAACAGAGGGAGTTGGGCGGTAGTGCAGCAGCACACGTGGCACAAAGCTCAATGACCGGCTTAAGGATCCTAGTTCGAGCCCCCAGCTCCCCACCTGCAGGGGAACTGCTTCACAGGCAGTGAAGCAGGTCTGCAGGTGTCTTTCTCCCCCCCCATCTTCTCCTCCTCTCTCCATTTCTCTATGTAGTATCCAACAACGATGACATCAATAACTACAACAATAAAACAACAAGGGCAACAAAAGGGAATAAAATAAATACTTAAAAAAACAGAACAGAAAGAAAAATAAATAAATAGGAAAAGAAAAAAAAAGCCTGTTGGAATTACAAAATCCAGACCTCTGAACTTCTGCATCCCATAGAGATTTTTGGTCCACACTCCTAGAGGGATAAAGAATAGGGAAGTGGGGGTCGGGCGGTGGCGCAGTGGGTTAAGCGCATGTGGCGCAAAGCGCAGGGACCGGCTTAAGGATCCCGGTTAGAGCCCCGGCTCCCCACCTGCAGGGGAGTCGCTTCACAAGCGGTGAAGCAGGTCTGCAGGTGTCTATCTTTCTCTCCCCTTCTCTGTCTTCCCCTCCTCTCTCCATTTCTCTCTGTCCTATGTAACAACGAATTGCGTCAACAAGGGCAATAATAATAACCACAACGAAGCTACAACAAGGGCAACAAAAGGGGGGGAAAATGGCCTCCAGGAGCGGTGGATTCATGGTGCAGGCACCGAGCCCAGCAATAACCCTGGAGGAGGAAAAAAAAAAAAAAAAGAATAGGGAAGTGTCCAGTGGAGGGGATAGATATGGCACTCTGGTGGTGGGAATTGTATAAATTTACCCCTCCTATCCTACAGTCTTGTAGATCATTATTAAATCACTAATAATAATAAAAAAAAGAAAAATAAGAAAACAAAGCAAAACTTGGACTGGGTTTGATGTATTGCACCAAAGTAAAGGACTCTGGGGTGGGGGTGGGGGGTTCAGGTCCTGGAACATGATGGCAGAGGAGGACTTAGATGGGGGATGAATTGTTAGGTGGAAACTGAGAAATGTTGGGTGTAGGGCAGTCACGCAGCAGGTTAAGCGCAGGTGGTGCAAAGCGCAAGGACCTGGTAAGGACCCCAGTTCGAGCCCCCGGCTCCCCACCTGCAGGAGAGTCCCTTCACAGATGGTGAAGCAGGTCTGCAGGTGTCTATCTTTCTCTCCCCCTCTCTGTCTTTTCCTCTCTCAATTTCTCTCTGTCCTATCCAACAACAACAATAATAACTACAACAATAAAAATAACAAGGGCAACAAAAGGAAAAATAAATAAACAGAAATGCTTACACATATACAAACTACTATATTTTACTGTTGGCTGTAAACTATTAATTCCCCCAATTAAAAAATGGCTGCTGGGGGAGTCACTTCACAGGCAGTGAAGCAGGTCTGCAGGTATCTATCTTTTTCTCCCCTGTCTGTCTTCTCTCTGTCCTATCTAACAACATCAATAACAACAACAGTAATAACTACAACAATAAAAAATAACAAGGGCAACAAAAGGAAAAATAAATAAATAAATGTTACATATATACAAATGACTATATTTTACTGTTGACTGTAAACTATTAATTCCCCCAATTAAAAAATGATTTAAAAAAATGGCTGCTGGGGTGTCACTTCAAAGGCAGTGAAGCAGGTCTGCAGGTGTCTTCCAGGGTTATCACTAGATCTCAGTGCTGACACTATGAATCCACGGCTCCTGGAAGCTGTTTTTTTCCATTTTATTGGATAAGACGTAGAGAAATTGAGAGGGGGAGGGGAGTATAGGGGAAGAGAAGGATAGACATCTGCAGACCTGCTTGTGAATCGATCCCTTGTAGGTGGGGAGTAGGGGTGGTGGCTCAAACTGGGATCCCTGCATGGGTCCTTGCATGGGTCTGTTGGTATGCTTCTAAGACCCCTTCTGTTTCATTGGTTTAACCCCCCCCTGCTTAACACTGTATTCTATTTACATAACCACTGTTAACTAAGCACTGACCTGCCTGCAGGGCATTGGTTTAATCCCCACTGGTTCTCAATGTCTTTTTGCTCCACCCCCTCTGGTAGTCACCCTGATTTCCACCACTGTCTTTTCGCGCCACCCTCTCTACGGCACATCCTGTTTCCACCCTACTTGGCGAGTATATATATAAGGACAGGATTATGATTATATATAGTTTAGATAGCTTAGTTTAGATTGAGCTGCATTCCACATGAATAAAGAGATTCTGTTTCCCAGCTCAGCCATGAGTCCCTGGTCGTCTGTCTCCCACCCAC
Source organism: Erinaceus europaeus (assembly GCF_950295315.1). NCBI lineage: Eukaryota > Metazoa > Chordata > Mammalia > Eulipotyphla > Erinaceidae > Erinaceus > Erinaceus europaeus. The sequence goes on from NC_080169.1 coordinate 101,948,827, forward strand.
GAAGCTAGCCCCACATAATGGCACCCTGAACAGGGACTGGCAGGGTCCTTGCACTTAACCTGGTGGCCACCCAGCCCCCTTTGTATATCTTTTTATAAGGGCACTAATCCCGTTCCTGAGGATTTACTCCTCATGAGTTAGTCAGTAGCCCTCACCCCAGTTCCAATCTTTATCATCATATTGGTGATTAGGATTCAACATATAAAAGTAGGAGGAAGATAAGCACTTAATTCATATTAGATGGAGAGCAGAATGTTGTTGAAAAGTACAGGTATAGTAAAAACCGCAGCAAAGGGAGTCGGGCGGTGGCGCAGGGGTTAGGCGCACATGGCACCAAGCTCAGGGACCGTAAGGATCCCAGTTCAAGCCCCGGCTCCCCACTTGCGGGGGGGGGGGGTCACTTCACAGGTGGTGAAGCAGGTCTGTAAGTGTCTGTCTTTCCCCCTCTCTGTCTTTCCCTTCTTGCTCCATTTCTTTTTGTCCTATCCAGCAACAATGACGGCAATGACAACAATAATAACGGCAATGAACAACAAGGGCAACAAAGGGGGGGGGGGATGTGGCCTCCAGGAGCAGTAGATTCGTAGTGCGGGCACCAAGCCCCAGTAATAACCCTGGAGGGAAAATTAAAAAAAAAACTGCAGCAAAGGATAAAAGATCTGCTATGAAAATACTTAGGGACAATATCTGAAATAGGACCAAATTCACAATAGCTTGCCCTGGATGAGACAATATGGACTCAGTTTGATGCTTGACATGTGCTCAGTATTGTGTCCGGAGTCCTGAATCATTGTGCAGCTGACCAGGAAAAGATAGTACAGTGTGTTTAGAAGAAGGCCTGAGTTTTAAAAAAAAGGAAAGAAAAGAATACTGTAAAATAAGTAACCAGAGAACAAAGTAGCCAAGTGACAAAGATTTTAAATTCATGAGAGAGTTGGAGCTGTGGTCTATTTTCACTGGATCTATCATATTAAAGCAGGAAGAACCTGTGAATCATTGAGGTAAACCCCTGACACCATAGTAAACCAGAACTGAGTAGTTGTCTGGTTAAAATAATAAAATACCCCGCTGGGTGGTGGTACACATGGTTGAGTGCACATGTTACAGTGTGCAAGGACCCAGGTTCAAGCTCTGCTCTCCACCTGGGGGGTGGGGGGCTTCACCAGTGGTGAAGCAGGGCTGCAGGTGTCTCTGTCTCTCTCCCTCTCTGTCACCCCCTTCCCTCTGAATTTCTGGCCATCTCTATCCAATAAATAAATAATGATAATTAAAAAAAAGAAGAAAATACCCATGCAAGGAGCCTCAGTCAAGCCCCCAGCTTCCCACCTGCAGGGGTTTCGTTTCATAAGAGGTGAAGCAAGCCTGCAGGTATCTATCTTCCTTTCTTCTTCTTTATCGCTCCCTCCTCTCTCAATTTCTCTTTGTCCTATCCAAAGACAACAATAATAACAGTAACAATGAAGGAAAAAAAGATGTCCACCAGGAGCAGTGAATTCATAGTGCAGGCATTGAGCCCCAGCGATAACCCTAGAAGGGGGGAAAAAAAAAGAATAAAATACATAAGTATATAAATATTCAAATAAGAAGAATAACAAAGAAGAATAGTTTTATTTAGTGGGGCATGGAACCCTGGGAATTCTTGGTAACCATCTTGGACCACAAAGGAAAGGTCTAGCTTTACTTCTTCTGGCAAAAGGGAGTGGAGCTTTGCTAGCAGCACTTTGTTAGCAAAAGAAGAACCATCAAATCGCTCCCACATTGTGTGAATCACCTACCCAAGCATAGCCCTGAAGACTTAGGAGTTTTTCACTTACAAGGACCAATTAGTTCTGGGTTTTTGTTTGTTTGTTTAAATAAATTTGACTTCAGTTTCTGATTTCTTAAAACTAAAGTGTTCTCTCTATATCAAAAGGATGGAACAAACGTGGGTTAAAAGGGTTGGAATGCGTTTCAGATGGATTAAAGCATATAATGTGAAAAATAACCCATACAGAGAAATGATATATTTTGAAAAGATGGATGTGCGGTGTAATCACTTCTTGATCTTAGTGTAGTAAAGGTCTTCATGAACAGAATCTAAAGGCTTATAGTTTATTAAAAAAAAGTGGGGGGTCGGGCGCTAGCGGAGAAGGTTAAGCACATGGTGCAAAGCGCAAGGACTGGCCTAAGGATCCCAGTTTGAGCCCCCAGTTCCCCACCTCCTGGGAGGTTGCCTCACAAGTGGTGAAGCAAGTCTGCAGGTGTTTCTTTCCCCCTGGCAGGCTCCCCCTCTCAATTTATGTCTGCCCTATCCAACAACAACAACAACAACAACAACAATAACAATAATGACAACAACAAGGGCAACAAAAATGGGAAAAAATGACCTCCAGGAGCAGTGAATTCCTAGTGCAGGCACTGAGCTCCAGCAGTAACTCTGGAGGCAAAATAAATAAACAAATAAATTAATTAATAAAGCAGGGTCGGTTGGTAGCACAGAGGGTTGCTTAAGGATCCGGATTCCAGCCCCTGACTCCCCACCTGCAGGGGAGTCGCTTCAGGAGTGGTGTAGCAGGTCTGCAGGTGTCTGCCTTTCTCTCCCCCGTCTGTCTCCCCTCCTCTGTCTATTTCTCTCTGTCCTATCCAACAACAACAACGACAACAACAACAATAAAATGACAACAGTGAGGGTAACAAGAGCAAAAAAATGGGAAAAATGACCTCCAGGTGCACTGGATTTGTAGTGCAGGCACTAACCCCAGCAATATCCCTGGAGGCCAAAAAAAAAAAAAGAACAAACAGGATCCCCAGTCAAAAAATAACAACAAACAAGGTAGAAATGGCCACTAGGAGTGGTGGATTTGTAGTGCAGGCACTGAGCTCCAATAATAACCCTGGAGGCTAAAAAAAATAATGATAATAAAAAGGAAAAGAAGAGAAAAATATCCATATTAATATTGACTATATAAAAGCAGTTTAAAACATTCTAGAGAGCAATTTAGCATTTTAAGTATTAAAAAAAAACCTGAGCATGTTCAAACCATTTGCTATAGTAAATTTAGGATTGAGACTTTATCCTACAAAAAAATAACCAGAAATAGTCACAAAATTTAATGTTGAGGGAGTTGGATGGTAGCGCAGCAGGCTAAATGCATGTGGCTACGTGAAGTGCAAGGGCCGGCTTAAGGATCCCAGTTTGAGGCCCTGGCTCCCCACCTGCAGGGGAGTCGCTTACAGGCGGTGAAGCAGGTCTGCAGGTGTCTACTTTTGTCTCCCCCTCTCTGTCTCCCTTCCTCTCTACATTTATCTCTGTCCTATATAACAATGATGACATCAATAACAACAACAATAATAACTACAGCAACAATAAAAAAACCACAAGGCAACAAAAGGGAAAATAAATCAATTAAAAACTTAATGTTGAATGTATGGCATTCTTCACGTTAAACACTTGGAGACAACCTAAGGGTTCAAAACAAAACACTGCATAAATTATAATACAATGTGATGAAATTATAATTCCCATATTTATGATGAAGTCTATACATCTGTTATGAAAGATACCATGACATTAAAGATAGTGGTCATTTACCTTTAAATATATTTATTCAGAAAGGACACTGGTCAGTTACACAGAAAAATATTAGCATTCATAATATCTTAATATAGAAATTGCAGTTTGATTTTCTTCTTTGTAGTTTTTTTTTTTTTTTTTGCCTACAGGGTTACTGCTGGGGCTTGGTGCCTGCACCATGAATCCACTGCTCCTGGAGGTCATTTTTTCCCCCTTTTGTTGCCCTTGTTGTTGTAGCCTTGTTGTGGTTATTATTGTTGTTGTTGATGTCCTTCATTGTCAGATAGGACAGAGAAAAATGGAGAGAAGACAGAAAGACAGAGGGGGGAGAGAAAGATAGACACCTTCAGACCTGCTTCACCACCTGTGAGGCGACTCCCCTGCAGGTGGGGAGCCAAGGGCTCTAACCGGATCCCTACTCCAGTCCTTGCGCATCGCGCCATGTGTGCTCAACCTGCTACACTATCGCCCGGCCCCCTCTTTGTAGTTTTTTTTTTAATTCCCTCAGTAAAGAATATATTTAAGATTTTAAAAGATATTTAAGATGCAATGGGGGAGGCAGGGCTACAGAGCAGCATCAGCTGTGTTTCTTTCCTCTCCTTTCCCAGGTCAACTAGGAAGACCAAAGGACAACACCTGGGACCACAAGAAGACAGGACTAAAACGACTTCAGGAACATACCAAACCACCGGTGAGTGCAAACACGTGTGGTGCGTGGACATAGAGAAGCTTAGGAGATTTAGTGGCTGGTAACAGTCTGGCCGTTTATCAGTTGAGACACCACCTCCAGTCTGTTTCACCAACAATAAGACAGCTGAAGGGAGGAGAGGACTCCCCGAAGACTCACCAAATGCAATTGTCAGTCTCCATTGCTACTGCCCTCAGAATCTGGAGCAGTGGCAGGAGACCATGGGCTGGCACCAGGGGACAGAGATCTAACCAGGAAACTCGGGAGAAGATCTATACTTCTGTGGCCTTAGCGGTGGGGCTGTGAGAGTCTCTTTGCATCAACACTGGATTATCTCTGCCCCACTCTGATTTATCTCTTGGTCAGGAATCAGTGATTAAGCTAAGAAGCCTACTGAGAGTTTAAAAGCCCTCAGGCTCCCATAGCCTAGAGGGAAGAAAAAAAACAAAAGAGACTTTTAAATCACTGTGCTCCAACTCAGGGATTAAAATAATATTGAAACAACTGTCGATTTCCACAATTATGAACTCTTTAATTATGTTACTTAGACACAAGTCAGTCCAGGCAAGAGTGACCAGTAATTTGAAAAGTACTAAGAGAGGGATCTCATAACATACTATATAAAATGGTAAAACCAACAAGAAGAAATATTGGAAAAATGAACCAGGACAAGAGTCCAGCTAAAAGGCCCCCCAAAGGGTGAAACACAAAATAATGAGGTCAACATCCAAACACTAGTTAAGGAAATAATCACACGAGTGACTAAAGAGATTGAAAGCATTGTCATCAGAAGTACAGAAACAACAAATGAGACTCTGGAAGAAAACACTAATTATCTCAAGGTTATTAGAAAGCTGAAAGCTGAAATAGCTGAGCTAAGAACACAACTATCTGAACAAGCTAAAATAGTATCAGAACAGGGTAACAAAACAGATGAACTCCAGAAAACAGTAGAGGGGAGAGAGGATAGAATAAATGAGGGTGAAGACAGAATTAGCAGGATTGAGTATGAATTAGAGACAACTAAAAAAGAAGTAAGAGATCTCAAAAAGAGATTAAGAGATACTAAAAACAACAAAAGAGACCTATGGGATAATATACACATTATTGGCTTACCAGAGGAAAAAAGAGAGAGAGAGAGAGAGAGAGAGAGAGAGAGAGAGAAAGAAAGCATAATAACTGAGAACTTCTCTAGTATAGACAACATAAAAGGCATAAAGGTTCAAGAAGCCCAGAGAGTCTCAAACAGAATTAACTCAGACTTAAAGACACCAAGACATATCATATTTAGAATCAAAAGGAATAAGGATAAATGGTGTTGGAAAAAATGGGTTGAAACATGCAGAAGAATGAAACTGAACCACTATATTTCACCAAATACAAAAGTAAATTCCAAGTGGATCAAGGACTTGGATGTTAGAACAGAAGCTATCAGATACTTAGGGGAAAATATTAGCAGAACTCTTTTCCACATAAATTTTAAAGACATCTTCAATGAAATGAATCCAATTTACAAAGAAGACTAAGGCAAGCATAAACCTATGGGACTACATCAAATTAAAAAGCTTCTGCACAGCAAAAGACACCACTACCCAAACCAAGAGACCCCTCACAGAATGGGAGAAAATCTTTCTTTACATGCCATACATCAGACAAGAGTTTAGTAGACAAAATATATACAGCAGAGCTTGCCAAACTAACAAGAAAATAAATAACCCCATCCAAAAATGGGGAAAGGACATAGACAGAATATTCACCACAGAAGAGGTCTAAAATGTTGAGAAACATATGAAAAAATGTTCCAAGTCTTTGATTGTCAGAGAAATGCAAATAAAGACAACAATGAGATACCACTTCACTCCTGTTAATATGTTGTACATCAGAAAAGGTAGCAGCAGCAAATGCTGGAGAGGTTGTGGGGTCAAAGGAACTCTCCTGCACTGCTGGTGGGAATGTAAACTGGACCAACCTCTGTGGAGAACACTGGAGAACTCGCAGAAGGCTAGAAATGGACCTACCCTATGGTCCTGCAATTCCTCTCCTGGGGATATATCCTAAGAAACCCAACACACCCATCCAGAAAGATCTGTGTACACACATGTTCTTAGCAGCACAATTTGTAATAGCCAAAACCTGGAAGCAACCCAGGTGTCCAACAACAGATGAGTGGCTGAGCAATTTGTGGTATATATACACAATGGAATACTACTCAGGTATTAAAAATGGTGACTTCACCGTTTTCAGTCGATCTTGGATGGACCTTGAAAAATTCATGTTAAGTGCAGTAAGTCAGAAATAAAAGGATGAATAAGGGGATCTCACTCTCAGGCAAAAGTTGAAAAACAAGATCAGAAGAGAAAACACAAGTAGAACCTGAACTGGAATTGGTAGTATTGCACCAAAATAAAAGACTCTGGAGTGGGTGGTGTGGAGAATACAGGTCCAAAAAAGATGACAAAGGACCTAGTGGGGGTTATACATATTATGTGGAAAACTGGGAAATGTTATGCATGTACAAACTATTGTATTTACTGTTGAATGTAAAACATTAATTCCCCAATAAAGAAATTTAAAAAAGATGCAATGGAATCTCATGGTGAATGATCAATCATCTAATCCATATAAATGATATACCTGCATACAAAAATAACATCCAGATATAATCATAGACATGCTATGAGAAATCATCAATGATGGGAAGAGTACCATATGCCAGGATTAGACAAAGAAGTCAGGAGAGTCTGGAAAAGAGGGAGAGACTGCAACACCACTCTACCATCCATGGAATTTCCCAGTGCCATTCATTGTGATCCTATCTACTAATGGTGGTTAGATCCCGGACCTCATGTATTATTAAAGCACATGAAGTAGTGGCTAAGCTATTTCCTGGCCTGTCCCAGTTTTTTAGAAAGGGAAAAGAGAATAGGCAAACTCAAGAACAGACATATTTACTTAGAAAGGAAAAAATTGCCATCAGTAGGAAACAGCCTGGTTTCATTTAATTTTTTCCAAAATACACTCACTCTCTTTGTCTCCATATGCTTTTTTATCACATAGTCTTTAATCCAGATGTCAGAGATCAGAATTCTTTTTAAAAATATATTTATTTATTAATTTCCTTTTGTTACCCTTGTTTTTTTAATTGTTGTAGTTATTGTTGTTATTGTTATTGATGTCGTCAATGTTGGATAGGACAGTGAGAAATGGAGAGAGGAGGGGAAGACAGAGAGGGGGAGAGAAAGATAGACACCTGCAGACCTGCTTCACCGCCTGTGAAGTGACTCCCCTGCAGGTGGGGAGCCAGGGGCTCGAACCGTGATCCTTAAGCTGGTCCTTGTGCTTTGCACCACATGTGCTTAACCTGTTGTGCTACCGCCCGACTCCCTAGATTAGAATTCTTACTACCCCATTACACAGAAGTTGAGTCCAAGATCAAGATGTCAGGAAATTTGCCTAAGTTGCTATAGCTCATGGGGGTTGGGAGTGTAGATAAGGTCACTAGACAGGGAGATGAGAGGTTTATTTGTCATTCTCACACTGGACAGAATTTTTTTTTCCACAGAATGCTTGCATATAACATAATTGAATGTCAGACAGAATATTGTGTGCTGTTATTAGTATATGAGATGATTGCAGTTCAAAGTGTGGATTATGAGAACATTGCTTACCTGGATGTTTCTTGATGCTAACAATAATGCTTACCAATTAGTATGTACAGGATTTTGTGCAAAAGTACTTTCCAGCTATCTTCCCAGCCAATCTTCCTCAACAATGAGAGAAGCAGACTCAGTTATCATCTCTGCTTTACATCTGAGGCTCAGGACAGTTAATGACTTTGTTTCCAGTTAGACAAGTAGGAAGCAGAGAAACTGGAATTGGCTCATAAAAAGTCTGGCTTTAGAGACTATATACTTACCCATTATACTATAGTAGATCATTTTGAGTTCTCAACTCTCATCTTGCTTACATTGGTGTTTTTGTTTGTTTGTTTCTGTTTTTGTAATTTTGTATTAAAAGAATATATCTGCTAAAGATGCAAAGCCGAGAGGTTAGGGAAAAAAGAGGAAGACAAGAAAAGTGATACATACTGAGCTCTTATAATATTTCTACTACCTGGTGTAAGTCTCACAGACACTTTACAACTTGCATTTATTACCCCCATTTTTTTTTTTAGTTGGGGGAGGGTTAATGGTTTATATACAGATTTTGACACATGGACAGTTTCCCATCTCGCCATGATAGGTGTCTGCTCATATCCTTGCTTTTACTGATAAGCAAGTTTAGAGAGAGCTCATAAGCTATCTGAGGTCACTAACCTACATAAGATTATCAAAATTCAAATCGCTAAGCTCTTACTTTTTTTATATTACCTAATAAAAAGCAAATGTAAAAATAGATTACACAGTGCAGAGGAGAATGCAAAAATCCTTCAATTGGCTTTTAAAAGTCAAGTGTGTGAGTATAAGATTTGGGAGACCAAGTTTATTAACATTCAGGTGCAGAAGACTTCCAAGTTTGGGTTGATTATGAAGTACCATGAGTCAGCAATGTCAGAAAAATGAATACAATCTCAGATGATATTCATAAAAGTATGGCATGCTGAAAGCAGAAAATAATGCTTCGACTGTTTTGTGCCCTGCTCATATCAGATGAGAACTGTGTTGAATTCTGACTACCACATTTGAGAGGGAGAGATGAGGCTTTGGATGTCAGAGAACAGTAAACTGGTAACAAAATAAACACATACTTGCAGAAAGATAGAGAGGCATATATAAAGTGTGGATACTTTTACAAAAGTTAAACAAGTGAGAAGACCTATGAGGCAGTTGAAAACAAACCACGTCCAGCTAGTTGAATGGTGGCCATAGAGAAGGAAATGCTTTCACTGCTGTGTGTGTGACTCCAGAGGTCAGAGAACTGTGATTGGGAGGAGATTTTGGTCAGCGAATGAAAAACCACATGTCCATCATGCCAGGCATATCATTTTAAGTACTGAAATGCTAAGCATAATGTTTGATTTTTTTTTTATGTAGTTCTGTGTACTTAAAGAGCAAGATGAGAGGAGGAATAAGGGAGAAACAGGCAAAAAGAGAGGAGAGAGAAGGAAAGACAGCAAAGTACCGTTCCACCATCCGTGAATGTCCCTTTGGTACTGTTCATGGTACTCTTGTGGGGTGCTGGAGATTAAGCTCATGGTCTCACAGATAGTAAGATACGTGCTCTACCCACTAAGCTATGTTTCAGGCCCAAACCCAGTGTTTTAGATATAGCAGACACTCAACAAATATATCTTGGGCTAAATTAGATTTTCAATTGCTGTTAAAAGGTACACTGAATGGGGGGGGGGGGGTTCAAGCCCCCAGCCATCACATAGGGACACCATGCAAAGAGGAAGTTTCATGAGTGCTGGAGCAGTGCTGTGGTGTTTCTCCTCCTCCTACTATCTCCCTCCCTGTTTCTCATCTAGAGTAAAAATAAAAAAAGAATAGGAAAACCATCAGGGGAGAGGTTGGGATATGGAGTTCTGGTGGTGGGAATTGTGTGGAGTTGTACCCCTCTTATCCTATGGATTTTGCTAGTGTTTCCTTTTTATAAATAAAAATTAAAAAAAAAATACAACAACAAAAATGTGAGGAAAAGAGTGGGGGAGGGGGACAGGAAGAGAACGAGAGAGACCACTTAAACTTGTGGAATTACATAGCTGTGGAGCCCCAGTTAAGCTCTGGAAGTAATAAAAATACAATGGGCTTGCCTTCTGAGCCAGTAATCTCACAGGAGATATTTGATTAGAAGCTAAATGATCACCTCTTGTACTAAAGACTCATCCTGGAATTGGGGAGGTGGCTCAGCAGTATAGCACAAGCCTTGCATGCATGAGGTCCTGGATGCTACCCTGGGCAACATATAAAAACAATGAGAACAGGCTGGGGAGACAGCATAATGATTCTGCAAAAGACTTTCATGACTAAATCTTCAAGTTCTCAGGTTCAATCCCCAGCACCACCATAAACCAAAGCTGAGCAGTGCTCTAGTCTTTCTTTATGTATTTCTTTCACTCATCAAAATATAATTAAAAAAAGAAAAAACAACAAATAGAGCATCTTAATTGGCATAGTACCCCTCCCCTGAAAAAAAAAAACCCTCTCGTTCCACAAAAATAAAATCTTACGTTCTGTCGTTTTCGACGGGTTAGGTTGTTTTCGCCGGGCTGGCTTCACGGGCAGGTAACAGACCACCAGGGACTCATAGTTGAGCTGTAGGCAGTATCTCTTTATTCATGCAGGACGCAACACAATCTAAGCCGAGCTGAGCTAAACTAAAGGTAAAGTACTCTAAAACTCACAATGCTGTCTTTATATATACTTGCCAAGTAGGGTGGAAACAGGGTGTGACATAGAGAGGGTGGAGAGAAAAGTGACTGGTGACAATCAGAGTGTGACAAGGAGAGGATCAGGGTGTGACAAGGAGGGGGGGTGGAGCAAAAACATATCATGAAACAGTGGGGATTGAACCAATGCCCTGGAGGGAGGTGCTTGTTAACAGCGGTTATATAAATAGAATAGTGTTAAGCAGGGGGGATTTAAACCAAATGAAACAGAAGGGGTCTCATGCATACCAACAACGTTCAACCCAACTGCATCTCTCCACTTGCTCCTCTTACAGTTAGACATCTACCAGACAAGGTAAAGATGAAAGTCAGGTGAAGAACAGTTTCGACAAAGAGGGAATGATCACTGGTGCCATGAAACTGCTGAGAGAGAACAAGATGAGAGACAATGAACTCTTGGATTTGACAGCATTATGACCATCTTTTAAAATTTATTAAAGTTATTTATTTATTGACACCAGGGTTGTTGCTGGCGCTTGGTATCTACACCATGAACCCACCGCTCCTGATGGCCTTTTTTTGTTCTTTTTTTGGATAGAGACAGAAAGAAATTAAGAGAGACAGAAGGACAGAAAGAGAGAGACACCTGCAGCACTGTCACCAAACATTCATCCTTGTTAATGGTAATGCCCTACTATATGTACCATTGCTAAACCCTTATTACAACCTTCTAAGAGGTGACTTTTTTTTTTTTTTTTTGCCTTCAGGGTTATTGCTGGAGCTCGGTGCCTGCACCACGAATCCACTGCTCCTGGAGACTATTTTTTTCCCCTTTTGTTGCCCTTGTTGTTTTATCATTGTTGTGGTTATTATTATTGTTGTTATTGATGTCATTGTTGTTGGATAGGACAAAGAGAAATAGAGATAGGAGGGGAAGACGGGGGGAAGAAAGTTAGACACCTGCAGACCTGCTTCACTGCCTGTGAAGCAACCCCCCTGCAGGTGGGGAGCCAGGGGCTCAAACTGTTTTCCTTATGCCAGTTCTGTGCTTTGCGCCATGTCCACTTAACCCTCTGCGCTACCGGCCAACCCCCTAAGAGGTGACTTCTAACTCTTTTGAAACTAATCTCATCAGATATAATACCTGAATTGAATCTTATCACCCATCTTACCTCAGGGAAAATTGTTGACCATTTCCTCTTTGATATTTCTGGTGTCTTTTCCTTGTAGATCTCACTCAGTCCCCTTCTCATGCTATCTCTTCTCTTTTCCGGTTTCTCCCCTCACCCTCTTCCCCCAACAGCTGTCTGCATGTTTTGTTTTGTCTGAGTTCTGTTCCTGGCACTGATAGTCTATCTATTGCGAAGTCACTGAGTTTTGAACCTATATGTTTTGTCAACCCTCTCTCTTGATCTGTAGAGCTGCCTTTTCGTCTGTCGCTAGATATCCTACAAAGACTGCAGATTTCATAGGCTATGATCATCTCTGAGTACTTATTGTTCCTTTCTCCATCGTTCTGACTCTCTCTTCCTCATTTAGCTAAGTTAATGTGATTAGACTTCAACTTGGCCTTGCTCCCTTACTTCCAAACTCCTGTCCAATCAATAACTATGTCCTCAATGCTACTGCTAAACTTCCTTGGATTTGTCACAACTTTTTATCCCACTGCTGCTATGTTGATTCATATCTTATTCCCTTCTTAGATTATTATGGTGGCCTGGTCAGGAATCCTCTCCAAGAAAACCTGCCTTTATTCATCTAATCCTTCATCTTGTCAGTGCATATCAACTTCTACCTCCTGGAGCAAATTCAATCAGCCTTTTGTCCCCCCTTACACTACCAAAAGTAGACCTGTAAAGGTCACCATGACCTCAGTGTTGTCAAATCCAAGAATTAATTGTCTGTCCTCATATTGCTACACTCTCAACAACTTCTTGGCACCAAAGATTACACCGATAACAATAATAACCACAACAACGATAAAACAACAAGGGCAACAGAAGGGAAAAAATGGCCTCCAGGAGCAGTGGATTTGTGGTGCAGGCACCGAGCCCCAGCAATAACTCTGGAGGTAGAAAAAAAAAAAAGTAAGGAGACATAATTGCTGAGTGGGTGAAGTATTCAGTGAATGAAGAAGTTATGTCATAGAGGAGATTCCATAATCGATCAAAAACCAAAAGTAGTGAGTGCCTTACTTACATGACAGAGGACAAGCAACTCATATACTACCCATACTACTTTTCCTGTTAGAACTATTTACAATGATGCCCAGAGCCCAGATTGTGAAATAGCCAGTAATAGATTCTTTGAAAAAATCTCCTGGACATAGCAGAACCTCTTATTTGTGCCTTTACCTGGGTTGTACCCTTTTTCTGGCTAATTCAAAGTTCCCTCCTTCCTGGTGTGGCCAGATCTAGCAGTGCCTTCTCTAACAAGCCTTTCTCACTTTGTCTTCTGTTCACTTTTATCATTTGCCTCTGGAAGGATGTCTGGATGTTTTGAACACATGATGCATGGATGTCTGCTGATTGGATACAAGGAATTTTGAGAAGGTGGAGGCTGGGTGGTGGTATACCTGGTTAAACACAGATAGTACTAAGCTTAAGGATCCATGCTAGGATACAAGTTCGAACCCCCAGCTCCCCATCTGCGGGGGAGAGGAATGCTTCACAAGCGGTTAAGCAGGTCTGCAGATGTCTGTCTGTCTCTCTTGCTCTCTATCTCCCCCTCATCTCTCAATTTCTCTCTGTCCTATCTAATAACATGGAAAAATGGCTGCCAGTAGCAGTGGATTTGTAGTGCCAGCACCTAGCCCCAATGCTAACCCTAGAGGCAAAAAAAAAAAAAAAAAAAAAAAAAGGGAGGAGGAGGAAGAAGAGGACGAGGAGAAAAAGGAGGAGGAGAAGGTGGATGAATTCGTGTATGAAGAAATGAAAGTTAAAACACACACACACACACACACACACACACACACACACACGGGAGTCAGGCGGTAGCACAGCGGTTCAGCACAGGTGGCACAAAGCGTGAGGACAGGTTTAAGGATCCCGGTTCAAGTCCCAGCTCCCCACCTGTAGAGGGGGTCTTTTCACAAGCGGTGAAGCAGGTCTGCAGGTGTCTATCTTTCTCTCCCTCACTCTGTCTTCCCCTCCTCTCTCCGTTTCTCTCTGTCCTATCCAACAACGATCACATCAATAACAATAATAATAGCTACAACAATAAAAAACAATAAGCACAGCAAAAAGGGAATAAATATTTAACACACACACACACACACACACACGGGGTCAGGCAGTGGCACAGTGGGTCAAGTAAACATAGTATGAAGTGCAAGGACCTGTGCAAGGACCCCAGTTCTAGCCCCTGACGCCCCATCTACAGGGGGGTTGCTTCATAAGAAGTGAAACAGGTCTGCATATGTCTATCCTTCTCTCCCCTCTCTATCTTCTTCTCTTCTCTTGATTTCTCTCTGTGTATGCAACAGTAATAGTAACAACAATGATTACAAGGACAACAAAAGGGAAAAAACAGCCTTCAGGAGCAGTGGATTCATAGTTCAGGCACTGAGCCCCAGTGATAACCCTAGAGGCAATAAATAATATAATATAATATAATATAATATAATATAATATAATATAATATAATATAATATAATATAATATAATAATGGGAAAAATAGCATCCAGGAGCAGAGGATTCATAGTGTTAGCACCGAGCCTTAGCGATAACCCTGGAGGGAAAAAAAATCATGAAAAGGCTGATAGCTTTACTTATATGCAGACTATGCACATGTTATATGTATGGTAACTTTCCAAATCTGGCTGAGATGATGTCAGATGAAGAAGAGAGTGACACATGTGATTAATTCCTAACCCATGAGCAGAATAAAGTAGTAGGAATTGATTGGTAGGAGAAATTGATTGTTTTTGATTCAGATCTTGGGGGACAGATTTGATCAATGAAGCATATGAACAGGCTGCTTTTTGTAATTTCTTTTAAGCAAGATTTGTTTTTTAAGTTAAAATTTAAAGGCAAGGGACTTGCTTATCTAGGGCATCATTTCATTGTAAAACAAAAGTGAAAAACAAACCAGCTATTACATCTTTGAAATGGAAGTTACATGAAGCCAGTCATTTTATTCCCACATGCCTTGGTTTCTTTCATGCATAATTTTTATTAAAAAAGATAATATCCCTTATTCTTATTTACATTGTAAAAGTGTGGCAACTGGAAAATTAGTTGGTATTAAGTGGGCTAGGATGTCTTCCTTGAAAGGCAAGCCCTCTACATAAATGAGATAGTATTACTTCCTTTTCAATCTCATTAACTGAGAATTAGATGACAACTTTGCTTTAAGCAATATCCAGTGGGTAGAAATGATTACTGACTTGAGTGGAATGAAAAAAAAAATTTGTCAGCTGAGAACTCTGCAGCTCAATTGGGCTATGTGGAAGGCAAAATAAGGTATTTATTGGGCTGTTTACCACTGGCTCTTTTATCTTGGCACTGTAATCACACACTGAAGACAGTTAAGCCTTTCAGTGCAGTTGTAGTGTGCCTTTTCCAGAACATAGATATCTGAGAATGATTAAAATTTGAAAAGAATGTTTCAGCTAATCAAGGCTTGCAGCTAGTTTCGATATTGATTCAGGGCTTAAATGAACCATGTCAGACCATTACTTCAACTCCTTTTCAGGCCAGGGATAGTTATGATTTCAACCTTTTCAGGTTAGTTACTGTGCTCTTGTTAACACCATTCTAGGCTACAGCTCACTCATCTTCTATTTGGAAAATGGATGAGATCAGGCACATTCAGGGTGGTATGGAAAACAGCATTATTCTGGCACAGAGAGGGCTTGTGAAAATAAGATTTTGGATGACTTGCAAGACAGAACTCTTGCTTTGTCCTACTTTGTCATGCATGTGACCCAGGATGAAGTCCAGAGGAAGCTTCAGTCCTGTCTCTATCTCTGTCTGAAGAGCTTGGCTCAAATAGTGAGATCCCAGAGTGATAGGAAGGAAGAAAAGGAGCTGGGGATGCAAGGAAAGAAAAAAGGCAGGAAGGAAGGAAGGAAGGAAGGAAGGAAGGAAGGAAGGAAGGTAGGAAGGAAGGGGAAGAAGGATGAGAGAAAGAGAAAGGAAAGGAAGAACAGAGGAAATGGGAGAAGGAAGGAAGGGAAGGGGAAGGGGAAGGGAAGGGACTAGGAAGACAGGCTGAATCTCTCAGGCCCCAGGTTCAATACCTAGTACCATCACATGGTACATTTACATCAGGCTCAACCTGATGCTGTTGACTGGCTACGGAAGAAGGGCAAACGCTAGAAGAAAAAGAATCACATGGCAGAGATGATCAGTGCTCTGGTCTTTATCTCTGTATCTTCCTCTGTCTCTCGTTAAAAAAATAGTGATCACATTACAACAACAATTTTAAAAAAACAAGGGCAACAAAAGGGAAAATAAATAAATATAAAAAATAGTGATCACATTTTTTGAGATAAGTGAGTTTTATCTCAGAATAAAAAAATAGCATTAGTTCTTTTATAAGACAAATAACATAGAACTATTTGCATAGTTTCAATAGCATGCTCTATATTCATAGAATTGTTAGCTATGTGGTTGAGAATCTTAAGTTTTTTACTGTGTGTATTGTATTATTTTAGTGTCTTATCTATTTTGGGTCACAAATAAAGAATATAGTTCATGTATATCATATATATATATATATATATATATATATATACAGAAATACTTTACAAAGAGAAAAAATGGAAAGGAAAGAGGAGAGAAAAAGAGAGAAAGAAGGGGAAAAGGGGAAAAAAGAGAAAGATGATTTTGGGGATAATTGTGAATGTCAGAAACTTCACTTTGAATCACGAAGGCTCGAGAACAGTACCACCATAAGCCAGAGCTAAAGGGTATTATTCTCTCTTTCTCTCCTTCTTTATGCACTAAAGTGAAATACGTCCTTTAAAAATACATAGTTTTCTATAAAGCAAACTAATTTTTTTTTTTTTTGCACTGGGGCCTTGTGTGCTCATAATTCCACTGCTTTTAGCCAGCTTTTTTTTTTTTTTTTCATTATTTTTCACTTCAGATAGAGAGAGGGAGAGACACCATGGCCCCAAATCACTATGTGTAGAGCTCCCCTGGGCAATATCCTTGGTACCCCCATGTGGTGCCAGACTCAAACTCTGGTTCTTGAGTAAGGTAAAGTGTATGCTCTACCAGGTAGCCGACCTCTAGGCTTCGGGAGGAAACATTTTGAACAACCATTTACATTCATTGGTTCCATCTAGTACTCAGCTCCCTGTCTCCTGGCTTCTGTCACCACTGACCCTGCTTCTTACCCAGCTGTCTGATTGGGCACAACCAGTAGAACATGGAACTTCCATGCCTGAGGTTCCCAGTTTGGTCTCTGGAACCGTGTGCTGAAACAGTGCTCTTCTCTTCTCTTCTCTTCTCTTCTCTTCTCTTCTCTTCTCTTCTCTTCTCTTCTCTTCTCTTCTCTTCTCTTCTCTTCTCTTCTCTTCTCTCCTCTCCTCTCCTCTCCTCTCCTCTCCTCTCCCCTCCCCTCCCCTCCCCCTCCCCTCCCCTCCCCTCCCCTCCCCTCCCCTCCCCTCCCCTCCCTTCCCTTCCCTTCCCTTCCCTTCCCTTCCCTTCTCTTCTCTTCTCTTCTCTTCTCTTCTCTTCTCTTCTCTTCTCTTCTCTTCTCTTCTCTTCTCTTCTCTTCTCTTCTCTTCACATCTACTTTCCTCTCTCCTCTCCTCTCCTCTCCTCTCCTCTCCTCTCCTCTCCTCCTCCCCTCCCCTCCCCTCCCCTCCCCTCCCTCTCCCCTCCCCTCCCCTCCCCTCCCCTCCCTCTCCCCTCCCCTCCCCTCCCCTCCCCTCCCCTCCCCTCCCCTCCCCTCCCCTCTCCTCTCCTCTCCTCTCCTCTCCTCTCCTCTCCTCTCCTCTCCTCTCCTCTCCTCTTCTCTTCTCTTCTCTTCTCTTCTTCTCTTCTCTTCTCTTCTTCTCTTCTCTTCTCTCTCCCTCTGTCTCTTTCTCTCTCTTACTCTCACTCTTCTCCAACTTCATGTAAGTCTCTCTCACACATAGTAAATGAACTAAATTTTTTTTGAAAAAAAAAAAAAACTGCACCTGAAGTAGCTTCCAACTAAAATAGACTTGCTGTACCTCTTTATGTCACTAATTCTGTCACACCTTGTAAATTTCCATCTGTAAGTCACTAACTCCAAGCTGTCCCCAAGGTGACACTTTCTGAGCTCTGGCACTTCTCTCTGTAACTCACAGCTCTTTCAGAGTTGCTTACTTAGTCTTGCCATCTACTGGGGATACTGCTGTAAATTACCTCTATGGGAGGATTATGTCTGTCTTATCCACCAACATTAGTTGTTTTTCTGGAAACAGTTAACAAAACATTTGGTACAAACTGGATACTTAGTGAATGAAGAAAGGGATAGAAATGACAGCTCAGGGCTGGGTGGTGGTGTAGCTGGTGGAATGCACCTGTTACCATGGTGCCTGGATTCAAGCCCCTTGTTGCCACCTTCATGGGGAAAGCTTCATGACTAGTGGAGCAGTGCTTCAGGTGTCTCTCATTCTTTCTGTCTGTCTCCATCTTGTCTTCTCTATCTCTTTTTTAAAAAATTACTTTATTGGGGGATTAATGTTTTGCATGAAGTCCACAGTAAATGAAATAGTTTGTACATGCAAAACATTTCTCATTTTTCCACATAACAATACACCCCCACTAAGTCCTCTGTCATCCTTTTCCAGGACCTGTACTCTCCCCCTACCCACCCCAGAGTCTTTTACTTTGGTGCAAATGCCAATTCCAGTTCAGGTTCTACTTGTGTTTTCTCTTCTGATCTTGTTTTTCAACTTCTGCCTGAGAGTGAGATCATCCCATATTCATCTTTCTGTTTCTGACTTATTTCACTTAACATGATTTTTTTCAAGCTTCATACGAGATTGGCTGAAAATGGTGAAGTCACCGTTTTTAATAGCTGAGTAGTATTCCATTGTGTATATATACCACAACTTGTTCAGCCACTCATCTGTTGTTAGACATTTGAGTTGCTTCCAGGTTTTGGCTATTAAAAATTGTGTCTGGAGCTGGGAGGTGGCACACCTGGTTGAGCGCATGTATTACAATGCACAAGGATCCGGGTTCGAGCCCCCCGGTCCCCACCTGCAGGGGAAAGCTTTACAAATGGTGAAGCAGGGCTGCAGATGTCTCTGTCTTTCTCCCAATCAGCCCTGCCCTCTTGATTTCTGGCTGTCTCTATCCAATAAATAAAGGTAATAATAAATAAATTTTAAAAAAACTTAAAAAATTGTGTGGCTATGAACATAGGTATACACAAATCTTTTTGGATGGGTATGTTGGATTCCTTAAGATATATCCCCAGGAGAGGTACTGTAGGATCATAGGGTAGGTCCATTTCTAGAATTCTGAGAGTTCTCCAGACTGTTTTCCAGAGAGGTTGGACCAATTGGCATTCCCACCAGCAGTGCAGGAGGGTTCCTTTGACCCCACAACTTCTCCAGCATTTGCTGCTGCTACCTTTTCTGATGTATGACATTCTCACAGGAGTGAACTGATATCTCATTGTTGTCTTTATTTGCATTTCTCTGACAATCAAAGACTTGGAGCATTTTTTCATGCGTTTCTTAGCTTTTTGGATCTCTTCTGTGGTGAATATTCTGTCCATGTCCTCTCCCCATTTTTGGATGGAGTTATTTGTTTTCTTGTTGTTGATATTTGTAAACTCTTTATATATTTTAGCTATAAACTCTTGTCTGACGTATGGCATGTAAAGGTCTTCTCCATTGTGTGAGGGGTCTCTTGGTTTGGGTAGTGGTTTCTTTTGCTGTGCAGAAGCTTTTTAATTTGATGTAGTCCCATAGGTTTATGCTTGCCTTAGTCTTCTTTGTAAATTGGATTCATTTCATTGAAGATGTCTTTAAAATTTATGCAGAAAAGAGTTCTGCCAATATTTTCCCCTAAGTATCTAATAGTTTCTGTTCTAACATCCAAGTCCTTGATCCACTTGGAATTTACTTTTGTATTTGGTGAAATATAGTGGTTCAGTTTCATTCTTCTGCATGTTTCAACCCATTTTTCCAAGACCATTTGTTGAAGAGACTCTGCTTTCCCCATTTAATAGTCTGGGCACCTTTGTCAAAGATTAAATGTGCATAGGTGTGGGAGCTTACTTCTGGGCTCTCAACTCTATTCCGGTGGTCAGTATGTCTATTCATGTTCTAGTACCAAACAGTTTTGATGACAATGGCCCTATAACACAATTTGAGATCTGGAAGTGTGATGCCTCTGGTTCTGTTCTTTCTTCTCAAGATTGTTTCTGGAAATTCTAGGTCTTTTCTGGTTCCAGATAAACATTTGTAGCATTTGTTCTATTCTGCTAAAAAATGCGGTTGGGATTGTGATGGGAATAGCATTAAATTTGTATATGGCTCTGGGTAGTATATTCATTTTAAAGATGTTAATTCTTCAAACCCATGAACATGGAATATTTTTCCACTTCTTCATGTCTTTTCTATTTTCCTGAGTAGTAACTCATAATTTTCAGATTAAAAGCCTCACTTCTTTGGTTAGGTTTATTCTTAGATATTTTATTGTTTTTGTTGCTGTAGTAAAAATAATTGATTTGTGGACTTCAACTTCTTCTAACTTAGTGTTTGCATAGTGGAATGCCACTGACTTTTGAATGTTCATTTTGTAGCCTGACACCTTACTGTATTGCCTGCTGATTTCTAAAAATTTGCTGGATTCTTTTTTTTTTTTTTTTTTGCATCCAGGTTTATCACTGGATGCAAAAATGGGGTTTGGTGTCTGCACCAGGAATTCACTGCTCCCGGAGGCTATTTTTTCCCCTTTTGTTGCTCTTGTTGTTTAACGTTGTTGTAGTTATTATTATTGCTGTTGTTATTGAAGTCATTGTTGTTGGCTAGGACAGAGAGAAATGGAGAGAGGAGGTGAAGACACAGAAGTGGAGAGAAAGACAAATACCTGTAGACCTGCTTCACCACCTGTAAAGTGACCACCCCTGCAAGTGAAGAGCTGGGGGCTGTAACTGGAATCCTTACACCAGTCCTTGCACTTTGTGCTATGTGCACTTAACCCGTTGAGCTACCACCTGACCCCCGCTGGATTCTTTAGGTATTTCTTTTCTTTTTTTAACTTTTTTATTTATAAAAAGGAAACATTGACAAAACCATAGGATAAGAGGGATGCTTCACACAATTCCCTTCCCACCACTAGAACTCTGTATCCCATCCCCTCCCCTGATAGCTTCCCTATTCTTTATCCCTCTGGGAGTATGGACACAAGGTCATTGTGGGATGCAGAAGGTGGAAGGTCTGGCATCTGTAATTGCTTCCCCGCTGTCAATGGTCATTGACAGGTTGATCCATATACTCCTAGCCTGTCTCTCTCTTTCCCTAGTGGGGCAGGGCTCTGGGGAATCAGAGCTCAAAGATACAGGTGGGGTTGTCTGTCCAGGGAAGTCTGGTTGGCATCATGCTAGCATGGTGGCTGAAAAGAGAGTTAACATACAAAGTCAAACAAATTGTTGAACAATAATGAACCTAAAGGCTGGAACAGCGCAGATGAAGAGTTGGGGGGTCCTCCATTTTGGAGATAGCTAATAGGCATATTTTAGTTATATCCCAGAGGGCCTGTGGCTATATAATTTTTTTTATCTGAGTGTGAAATCTGATATGCAGGTGGATACAAGTTATTGTCTGGGGAGATGATGCCATGGCTGGGAAAGGACCAGAAAGCTGGATCAGGGGAAAAAAGTAGCTCCCAAATATGGGAAAGATGTATAAATATTGTTGACTGTAAACCCCATCGATTTGATCTGATCTGGGGCCCATATTCAGTGTAAGAGCCTGTGTGACCTTTGCATCCCTGTAGATCTAAGCTCACATTCTGTGGTCATGAGTAGGAATATACCAATATAACCCAATAACGACCCATCTTCCTCAGGTGTAGTATAGAGTATGTTGTCCATCCTCCCTTTGGAGGATGGAACATTCTCTACCACTCTTGATCCAAGTTGATGGCAAGGTCCTATGGAGGGCCCACAAAGGGGTCTATTTTGTTTTTCCTGATAGAGATGACCAGTAACATTGGAGAGAGGGATTTATTTGAGGTCTAGGCCCATCATGTCTGTTTGGGAATCTCAGTATTCCCCGACTAGGGCCCCAGCTGATGGGGTGGTCTGATAGTGACTAAAGAGTCATCATTAAATTATACCAGTCTCTTGCCCTTATTCAGCTTTTGCAGTACTTGCTTTGCTAAGGTTAGCTTTGGAAACTGAGGAAAGTGTAATAGGAAGTAGGTGAGAAGGGTATCCTTTAGGTTTTTCTATGTCATTTGCAAATAGAGAGAGTTTGACAGTTTTGACTTCTCTTCTAATCTGTATCCCTTTAATTCCTTGCTCCTGCCTGATTGCTATGGCAAGAACTTCCAATACTATGTTGAATAGTAATGGTGATAGCGGGCAGCCCTGTCTAGTACCTGATCTGAGGGGAAATGCTTCCAGTTTTTCACCATTGAGTATGATGTTGGCTGTAGGTCTGCTACATATAGTCTCCACTATCTTCAGAATTTTCCATCTTTTCCCATTTTTTAAAGCATTTTGATCATAAAGGGTATTGGATTTTGTCAAAGTCTTTCTCTGCATCTATTGATATGACCATGTGGTTTTTGGTCTTGCTTTTGTTGATGTGGTGGATCACATTGATTGATTTACGAGTATTAAACCAACCTTGCATGCCTGAGATAAACCCCACTTGGTCATGATGAACAATCTTTTTAATAGAATGCTGTATCTGGTTGGCTAGAATTTTGTTCAGCATTGTAGCATCTATGTTCATCAGAGATATTGGTCTGTAGTTTTCTTTTTTGGTTGTGTCCCTATCTGCTTTTGGTATCAATGTGATGCTGGCTTCATAGAAGCTGGAAGGGAGTTTTCTAGTGTCTTCAATCATCTTAAAGACTTTTAAAAGTAGAGATATTAACTCTTCCTTGAAGGTTTTGTAGAATTCATTTGTAAAACCATCTGGTCCAGGACTTTTATTTTTGGGAAGGTTTTTGATAACTCTTTCAATTTCATTAGCTGTGATGGGCCTGTTCATGTTATCTAGGTCCTCTTTATTTAATTTTGATAGTGCATAGGTATCTAGGAAATTGTCCATTTCTTCCAGGTTCTCTAGCTTGGTTGCATATAGTGGTTCATAGAAGCCTCTCATGATATGTTGAATTTCTACAGTATCTGTTGTGATATCTCCTCTTTTCTTTATGATCTGATTTATTTGGGTCTTCTCCCTTTTTTGTTTTGTGAGTCTGTTAAAGGTTTGTCTATTTTGATGACTCTTTCAAAGAACCAACATTTACTTTCGTTGAACTTTTGTATGGTTTTCTTATTTTCAATGTTATTGATTTCTGTACTAACTTTAGTGAGTTCTGTCCTTCTATTTACTTTAGGGTTCCTTTGTTCCTTTTTCTTCTAGGTCTTTAAGGTGTGCAATCAGGTTGTTTATTTGTGCTTTCTCTTGTTTCCTAATGTGTGCTTGTATGGCTATGAACTTCCCTCTCAGTACTGTGTAGCTGTGTCTCAAATATTTCAATAGCTTGTGTCTTCATTTTCATTGAACTCGAACGATTTCTTCTTTCATTTCCTTTTGACCCAGTAGTTGTTAAGGAGTGTACTGTTGAGCTTCCACATTTTGGGACTATTACTAATCTTTTGTTGATAGTTAAGTGTTAGTTTAATTCCACTGTAGTCTGAGAAGATACTTGGGATGATTTCAATGCTCTTGAATCTGCTGATTCTGTCTTTGTGGCCTAACATATAGTCTATCCTTGAGAATGACTCATGTGGACTTGAGTAGAATGTGTATTCCAGTTTCTTGGGGTGAATGACTCTGAAAATGTCCAATAGTTCTAGTTTATCTATCTCCTCATTTAGCTCCCTCGTGTCTTTATTGATTTTCTGCCTGGATGATCTGTCAAGTTGAGAGAGTGGGGTGTTGAAGTCCCCTACTATGACTGTCTCGCTGTTAATATATTGTTGTAGCTCTTTCAGTAGACATTTGATGTATTTAGATGGCTTCTCATTGGCTGCATAGATATTAATATTTGTTAAGTCCTCTTAATTGACTGATCCTCTGAGAATTAAGTAATGTCCATCCCTATCATTTTTAATCTTATCTATTTTAAAGTCTATCTTGTCAGATATGAGAATAGCTGTTCCTGCCCTTTTTTGTGGGCCATTGGCTTGTATGATAGTTTTCCATCCTTTCACTTTGAGTCTGTTTTTGTTTTGTTGAGTTAGGTGGGTTTCCTGTAAACTGCATATTGTTGGTTTGTGTTTTCTGATCCATCTTCCTACTCTGTGCCTTTTAATAGGTGAATTCAGCCCATTGACATTTATTGATATCAAAGATTTAAAATATTTTAATGCCATTCTTGCATATTTTTAGAGTGTTCTAATAGATGTCCTATTTATGGTGGTCTGACTGTTTGTAGAAGACCTTTCAGAACTTCTGTCAGGGCAGGCTTCTTGATAGTTGATTCCTTCAACTTTTGTTTGTCTTAGAAGGTTTTTATGCCTTCATCTAGTCTGAATGACAGACTAGATACAATAGTCTTGGTTGAAAACCGTTCTCATTGAGTACTGGATAGATATCTTGCCATTCTCTTTTGGCCTGTAGTGTTTTTGTGGAGAAGTCTGCTGCTGATCTTAGGGTTGTCCTCTGTAGGTGACTCTTTGCTTTTCTCTTGGAACTTTCAGGATCCATTCTTTATCCTTATTCCTTTCCATTCTAAATATGATGTGTCTTGGTGTCTTTAAGTCTTGGTTAATTCTGTTTGGTACCCTCTGGACTTCTTGAACCTTTATACATTTTATGTTGTCTATACTAGAGAAGTTCTCAGCTATTATGTCCTAAGGAATGCTCTCTTCCACTCCCTCTCTTTCTTCTTGTGAGAAGCCAATAATGAAGCCAATATTATTTCTTTTGAAGTCATTCCATAGGTCTCTGTTGTTGTTTTCAGGATCTATTAATCTCTTTTTGAGATCTCTTACTTCTTTTTTAGTTGTTTCTAATTTGTCCTCAATTCTGCTAATTCTATTTTCAAGTTCATTTATTTTATTCTCTCTCCCCTCTACTGTTTTCTGGAGTTCATCTAATTTGTTATCGTGGTCTGATACTGTTTTAGCTTGTTCAGCTAGTTGTATTCTTAACTCAGTTATTTCAGTGTTCAGCTCTCTAATAACCTTGAGATAATTAGTGTTTTCTTCCAGAGTCTCATTTGTTGTTTCTGCATTTCTGGTGACAATGCTTTCAGTCTCTTTACTCACTCCTTTGACTATTTCCTTAACTAGCGTTTGGATGTTGACCTCATTATGTTGTGCTTCACCCTTTGGGGGGATTTTAGCTGGACTCTTGTCTTGGTTCATTTCTCCAATATTTCTTCTTGCTGGTTTAACCATTTTATATATTATGTTATGAGTTTCCTCTCTCAGTACTTTTCAAATTACTGATCACTATTGCCTAGATTGACTTGTGTCTAAGTAAGGTACTTAAAGAGTTCACAGTTGTGGAAATTAACAGTTATTTCAATATTATTTCAATACCTGAGTTGGAGCACAGTGGCTGTTAAAACCTCTTTTTTTGCTTTTTCTTCCTTGTAGGCTATGAGGGCTTTTAAACTATAAGTAGGCTTTTTTAGCTTAATCACTGACTCCTGACCAAGAGATAAAGTAGGGTGAGGGAGAGATAATACAGTGGTTATGCAAAGAGACTCTCACACCCCAAGGATCCAAAGCTCCAGGCTCATATCAGCTTTTCTGCCAAGCTGGGCAGCACTGTTGGGCCCTGTGAAGTTCTGAACAAGTCCTGTTTATAGTCTGTAGGTTATGATGCAATTATTTGCCATGTTCCTATCAGGAGAACAATGTGGAAAGGCTCTTAGTATACAGCCCCACTGCTAGGCCACTGAGGTGTAGATCTTCTCCTGAGTTTCCTGGTCAGTTCTTTGTCCCCTGATATAGGCACAGGGCCTCCCCACTGCTGCTCCAGCCTCTGAGAGCAGTAGCAATAGAGACCTAATGTTGCATTTGGTGTGTCTTAGGAGAGTTCTTTCTTCCCTTCAAGATTCCTTTTTTTTTTTTTTTTGCCTCGAGGGTTATTCCTGGGGCTCAGTGCCTGCACCATGAATGCACTGCTTCTAGTGACCATTTTCCCCCCTTTGTTGCCCTTGTTGTTGCAACCTTATTGTTATTATTGTTATTGTTGATGCCGTTCATTGTTGGACAGAGAGAAATTGAGAGAGGAGGGGAAGACAGAGAGAGGGAGTGTTGTATGCTTTACATTGGGTTGTTCTAGCTCTCCCCCGCCAAGAAAATTGGATCAGTCCTGCTAATTTCGAGGGCCCGCTTGGCCCCACCCCAAGGAACCCTGAGAGGGTTCCAGAGTTCCAGAGTTGGAGAGTTGGAGAGTTCAAGAGTTAGAGAGTGCTTGGTGCCGCCGCGGGGGAAAGAGGCAACAGAGTTCTGTTTGGTGATTAGTTTGTCTTAGTTTATAAATCGTTGTTCCTGAATAAAGAAATACAGCTTCCCTGCCCAGCCGTATGTCTCTGGTCGTCTCTGTTACCCGCCCGTGAAGCTAGCCTGGCCAGCTGGAGCCTCCGAATTTTAACAACAAGGGAGAGAAAGATAGAAACCTGGAATCCTGTTTCACTGCCTGTGAAGTGACTCCCCTGCAGGTGGGGAGCCTGGGGCTCAAACTGGAATCCTTATGCCAGTCCTTGAGATTTGCACCACCGTGTGCTTAACCCGCTGCACTACCGCCCGACCCCCTTGGCAGTCCTTTTGTTGGTAAAACAGACTGGAGGTGGTGCCTCAACTAGTAAACTGCCAGACTGTTACCAGCCACTTAATCTTTCCTTAGGCTCCTCTGTCCCTGAGCCACACATATTTGCACTCACCAGTGATTTGGTGGATTCCTGATGTAGTTCTAGTCCTGTGTTGTTGTGGTCCCCTGTGATCTCCTTTTGTATTCCTAGTTGACACGAGAGAGAAGGGAAGAGAAACACAGATGCCACTGCTCTGAGACCCCCCCCCCCGAAGTCCCTCTATCTCTTTCAAACTTGATAAAAATGGCTTCCAGCAATGGTGGATTAGTGCAGACATTGAAATCCAGCAATAACCCTTTTGTCAAATAAAGAGAAGCAGGGGGAAGAGAGAGAGAGATATCATCTAGTAGAATGCCTGACTTTCCTGGTGAGAACCCAAGTTTGAACCTAGCACATCACATGAAAAGACATGACCCCAGGACAAATTTTAGTTTTGGGTAGCTCTCTGTCTTTGCCTCTGTGTATCTGTCTGGAAAGTTAGCTTATATCAGTGCAATTGCACACATGTGAGGTCCAGGCAATGCAAGTAATAATAATAATAATAATAGTTTAAAGGTATCATTGTGAGAATATAAATTCTCAAAGAATGCAACTGGCATTTGACCAAGATTCATAAAATTCCTCTTATAAGCCAAGAAGAGAAGGACAAATATCCAATGATATCACTTATAGATGTGATTTAAGAAATAAGGACAGAGGGAGAACACAAAGTAAAACTTGGACTGGGCATGGTACATTGCACCAAAGCAAAGGATTCTGGGGAAGAAAGGGAAGAAGGGAATAAAGAGAATTGTGGGGTCCTGGTTCATGATGATGGAATGGGACCTCAGTTTTGGGTGACAAGGATGAAAACTTGTACCCATGTATCAACAACAGCACTGTAAACCACTGGCCCCATCCCATGATTAAAAATGATAAAAAAAACAAGTTTCTATCATATGAGAGGGATGTGGAGATGTTGAAGAATCTATGGATATTAGAATCCTGAGCAGAGAGTAGGTAACAGAGGTAGATTTCTTTATTTTTTTATATTTATTTTTCCCTTTTGTTGCCCCTGTTGTTCATCACTGTTGTTGTAGTTATCACTGTTGTTGGTGGTGTCATTGTTAGACAGGACAGAGAGAAATAGAGAGAGGAGGGGAAGACAGAGAGGGGGAGAGAAAGACAGACACCTACAGACCTGCTTCACTGCCTGTGAAGTAATTCCCCTGCAGGTGGGGAGCCGGGGGCTCGAACTGGGGTCCTTGCGCCGGTCCTTGTGCTTTGCACCACTTGCGCTTAGCCCACTGCGCTACCACCCGACTCCCAACAGAGTTAGATTTCACACTTGTTTTTCCTGGGCTTCTTTTCTAGAGCTCAATATCCAAACGCTTTGAGCTGTGTTTTGAGACCATCCTCCTGAATTTTCATAAATCTTTGGATCTGTAGCCCACTCCACACTTGGCAACATGGGGATTGGAACAAGGTAAATGCTAGCTTTTCTGAAGGTTTTCTACCATGGGTGAATATATGAATGTATCTGTCTATGTCTATGTCTATGTCTATGTCTATGTCTATGTCTATGTCTATGTCTATGTCTATGTCTATGTCTATGTCTATGTCTATATATATGTATACATATTTTTAACCAGTAGCGCATATAAGTAATATAAAACTTCTCATCTATAGGGTCCCCCATGCTAGTCCAACTGGCCTTATGATTCGTGAATATCCTTTGCATAAGAAGAAATTACAGGAAATCCTAGTCATCAGATTTTTTTGCTTTGTGACCTTTACATTCTTTATTAGGCTTTCCATTGGTTGTCTCTTAATGTGACTCTTAAAAAACAAAGACAGTGAGCTTTGAAAAAACAGAAGGAGTGCCCATTCTAAGGTATGTTTGGGTCAGATGTACACTAAAAATATAGGATGTAGGGGGTCGGGTGGTGGCTCAGCAGGTTAAGCACACAAAGTGCAAGGACTAGCGGAAGGATGCTGGTTCGAGCCCCTGGCTCCCCAACTGCAGGGGAGCTGCTTCACAGGCAGTGAAGCAGGTCTGCAAGTGTCTGTCTCTCTCTCCCCCTCTCTGTCTTCCCCTCCTCTCTCCATTTCTCTCTGTCCTATTCAACAATGATGACATCAATAACAATAATAAATACAAGAATAAAAACAAGGTCAATAAAAGGGAATAAATAAATAGTAAAAAAAAAAAAAAAAAAGAAAGAAAGGAAGGAAGAGAAAGACAGACACCTACAGACCTGCTTCACCGCCTGTGAAGCGACCTACCTGCAGGTGGGGAGCCCGGCTCCAACCAGGATCCTTATGCCAGTTGCGCCTGACTTTGTTATTCTTAACAGCTGAGTAGTATTCCACTGTGTATATACACTACAACTTTCTTCACTACTCATTTATCAGTGGCTTTGGGTTCCTGGTCATAATGGTGACAAAGGACTTAAGTGCGTGGTGAGTTTTGCAGATACCTACATAGGGAGGTAAGAAATAGTTCCCATGTGTCAATAGCTGTGCTATAATCCAGTAAACCCCCAATAAAATGATAAGAGGAAAAATCAAAGGGAATATGATCCAGTAATTCCTTTCCTATTGGGTATATCCAAAGGAAGCAAATATAATTCCTTTTTTTTTTTTTTTCTTAATGAAAAACTAAGTCCGGCATGGGGCTGGAGAAGCTGACAGTGGGGATAGAGAGGTGGGGACAGCACTGTGCAGAGGCATTGTGGCTAAAGCAGAGTTACTTTAGAGGCCAGGTTGAGCTATTTATGTCCTAATACTTTTTTTTCCCCACCAGGGCTATTGCTGTATCTTGGTGCCTGTACAATGAACCCACTGCTCCCAGTAGCCATTTTACAGAGGGGGAGAGAAAGAGAGACACCTGCAGACCTGCTTCACCGCCTGTGAAGCGACTCCCCTGCAGGTGGGGATCCCGGGGCTCAAACCAGGATTCTTCCTCCTCCAGTCCTTGTGCTTTGCAACCATGTGTGCTTAACCCCTATGCTACCACCTGACTCCCTCTCTTCCCCTTTCTTTCTTCCCCTCCTCTCTCCATTTCTCTCTGTCCTATCCAGCAACAATGACAGCAATAACAACAACAACAACAACGATAAACAACAAGGGCAACAAAAGGGGTCAAATAGCCTCCAGGAGCAGTGGATTCAAAGTGCAGGCACAGAGCCCCAGCAATGACCCTGGAGACAAAAAAAAAAAAAATAGAATAACAAAATCATTTCCTTTGCCTCATGTTGGGTGGAGTTGAAGGAATCATGTTAAGTGAAGTAAGCCAAAAATAGAAAGATGAATACTGGATGATCTCACTCATAGAAAACAAGGACACAGGAGCTGGGCAGTCACGCAGCGGGTTAAGCGCATGTGGCACAAAGCGCAAGGACCCACATAAGGATCCCGGTTGGATCTCCCCCCAACCGGGACCCCCCTCCCACCTGCAGGAGGGTCGCGTCCCAGGAGGTGAAGCAGGTCTGCAGGTGTCTATTTTTCTCTCCTCCTCTCTGTCCTGTCTTCCCCTCCTCTCTCCATTTCTCTCTGTCCTATCTAACAAGGACAGCAGCAACAACAAAAATAATAATAACAAAAACAGTGATAAACAAGGGCAACAAAAGGGGAAAAACAACTGCCAGGAGCTGTGGATTTGAAGTGCAGGCACTGAATCCCAGCAATAACCCTAGAGGCAAAAAAAAAAAAAGAAAAGAAAGAAAGAAAGAAAGAGAAAAGAAAAGAAAAGAAAAGAAAAGAAAAGAAAAGAAAAGAAAAGAAAAGAAACAAGGACACACAAAGTAAAATTTGGACTGGGTTTGTTGTATTTCACCAAAGACGCTGAGCAAGGAGGCAGGGCGTGGCCTGGTGCATGATGCCAGAAAAAGACTTAAGTTGGGGGTGAGAATGTTTTGCAGACACCTATCACGGGGAGATGAAAAATTGTACCCATGTGTCAACAACTATACTATAAACCATTAACACCCCCCAATAAAATGATAAAGGAAACTAAATTTGACATTTTTATTATACGTATTTTTATTATTTTTTAGGCAATATCAACTCTCAGTGTTGCTCCCTTGTTTTCTTTTCTTTATTTTTTTATTGTTGTAGTTATTGCTTTTGTTGTTATTGATGTCATTGTTGTTGGATAGGAGAGTGAGAAATGGAGGGAGGAGGAGGAGAAGACAGAGAGGGAGAAAGACAGACACCTGCAGACCTGCTTCACCGCCTGTGAAGTGACTCCCCTGCAGGTGGGGAGCTGGGGGTCTTTGCACTTTGCGCCACCTGTGCTTAAATGTATTTTATTTTATTTGCCCTCTGGAGCTTCATACCTATGTGATTCCACTGATACTTAGAGAGGGAGAGAGAAAGATAAACACCTGTAGGTCTGCTTCACTGTTATGAAATGTCCTCTCTGCAGGTGCGCAGCAGGGACTCGAACCCCAATCCTTGCACAGGGTAATGTGTATGCTCAACCTGCTATGCTACCGCCTGTCCCACTCCTCCATTTTTTATAACCAAAGTACTACTGAATTCTTTTTTTAATTTTAATTTTTTAATATTTATTTTTCCCTTTTGTTGCTCTTGTTGTTTTTTATTGTTGTTGTAGTTATTGTTGTTATTAATGTCGTCGTTAGATAGGACAGAGAGAAATGAAGAGAGGAGGGGAAGACAGAGAAGGAGAAAGAAAGATAGACACCTGCAGACCTGCTTCACCACCTGTGAAGCGACTCCCCTGCCGGTGGGGAGCTGGAGGCTCGAACTGGGATCCTTACTTATGCGGGTCCTCACGCTTTGTGCCAGGTGTGCTTAACCCACTGCGCTACCGCCAGACTCCCAGTACTACTGAATTCTAATGGTTGATGGTGCAGGAGATTGAACTTGGGATCTCAGCTATGCAAGTCCTATATGCTCCTGCTGTACAATCTCCCTGGCCCATTTTATGTATTTCTTTGTTTTCTTATTTCTTGATTATCTGACTCCTCTACTATAATGTAAGTTTTATATGGTAGGGCAGGAGTTTGGTTTTGCTTAGCAGTTGATCAGTAAGTGGTAAGTCCTCATTAAGTATTTGTCAATAGTGATGTTATTATTTCTTTATTTTTTAGTCAAGAGACGAATACACTTCTGGCTATGTAGGGACCTAGTGCAAGTCTGATCTGAAATCTTGTCCCCTTTAACTTTTCTTCCAATAATTAAGATAATAATGTTGATGACACACTATACAAATAAATGGACAGATGACACACAACTAGAAAGGATGATAGATAGAATCAGGACCTTCCCCCACCCCACCGTCCTGACAAATTGTAACAGTGAATCATACCTAACAGTGTGACATTTAATGGGACAAATAGAAAGTACTCAAAGATCCCGAACTGCAGTTGTCTAAGTACAGGTTGGGGGCGAGATGGCTTACGATTGTGAGCAGATGATGAGTCAACCCGGTGTGATGCAGCTATCACAAAGAAAAAAAGAAGAAAAATTGATCTCTTGTATTGATAGAATAAGAGAGTTCAAGTGGGAAGGCTGTTCTCTAGTACTCTCACTGGTGGTTAAGCCACATTTGCTCTGCTGCATGAATTCTAATCTTTAGCTTTTAACAAAGACAATGATCAAAGGAAGATTATTTAGGAAAAGCAAACAAAAAGATCTTAAGGAATTTGGGGAATGGTGTCACATAAACAGTGATTAAAGAGTTTCAGATTGTGCCTGGGTTTTTCTTTTTTATTATTATCATTTTTTTTTAACTGCCACCAGGGTTCCATTGCTCCTGATGGCCATTTTTTCTTTTCTATTTTATTTGATAGGACAGAGAGAAATTGAGAGGAGAGGGGAAGATAGAGAGAGAGAGAGAGAAAAAAACAGACACGTGCAGACCTCCTTCACTGCTTGTGAAGCAACCCCTCTACAGATGGGGAGTAGGGGCTGGAACTGGGATACTTGTACTTCGTTCTATATGTGTGCTTAACCCAGTGTGCCACCACCTGGCCTCCAACATATAATTTTCAAGCCAATGGAATTTATCAACAATTAGATTTGCCCAGCAATTAAGTGGAAGATTGCTGGACATAGCAATTGCCCTAATTCTGACGGTATTCAAGCAGTAGGTGGAATTTTACAGAGCATTTGCTAGATACTATCAGGTTGAAAGTTCAAATACCTACATGAGGGATTGGGCTGATCAAATGGTGAAACTCATCAAGTGTCTTACTATGTAGCACACACCTTAGTAAGTAATGGGGGTGTGGTGTGATTTTTACTTTTAGAGGGGTTGTTACCTCAACTCTCAAGCTCTAGTTTCCAGAAGAGAAGATCAAGACGACCTAGAAGGGTTAAATATAACTTGCCCAAGTTCTTACTTTGTGCACAGAGAAATGAAACTCAATCAAATGCCTGATCTTAATTTTCACTCTAAAAGGAACTTTACTGTAAAAAAAAAAAAATCATTCTTATCCACCCTGAGAGTCCATCAGTTTGATGAAGTAACCAGCCAACAAACTCATCTCTAGCAGTAAATGATTCTATAGTAAATACACTCTTTCGATAATAGAGTATGCAAGGTCTTCTCACTTGTGTTACTTCCTCTTAAGCCCCTCAGAGAATCTGATACCTTTAGGTGCTCAATAATAATTATTTTTTTATAAAGCTTTTCTTTAAAGATTTTTAAAATATTTACTTATTCCCTTTTGTTGCCCTTGTTTTTTTAATTTCTTTATTGGGGAATTAATGTTTCACATTCAACAATAAATATAATAGTTTATACATGCATAACATTCCCAGTTTTCCATATAACAATACAACCCCCACTAGGTCCTCTGTCATCCTTCTTGGATCTGTATTCTCCCTGCCCATCCACCCCAGTCTTTTACTTTGGTGCAATACGCCAATACCAGTTCAGGTTCTACCTGTGTTTTCTTTTCTGATCTTGTTTTTCAACTTCTGCCTGAAAGTGAGACCATCCCATATTCATCCAACTGTTTCTGACTTATTTCACTTAACATGAATTTTTCAAGGTCCATCCAAGATTGGCTGAAAACAGTGAAGTCATAATTTTTTATAGCTGAGTAGTATTTCATTGTATATATATATAGCACAACTTGCTCAGCCACTCATCTGTTGTTGGACACCTGGGTTGCTTCCAGGTTTTGGCTATTACAAATTGTGCTGCTAAGAACATATGTGTATACAGATCTTTCTGGATGGGTGTGTTGGGTTTCTTAGGCTATATCCCCAGGAGAGGAATTGCAGGATCATAGGGTAGGTCCATTTCTAGCCTTCTGAGAGTTCTACACACTATTCTCCACACAGGTTAGACCTATTTACATTCCCACCAGCAGTGTAGGAGGGTTCCTTTGACCCCACAACCTCTCCAGCATTTGCTGCTGTTACCTTTTCTGATGTATGACATTCTCACAGGAGTGAAAATATCATTTTGATAGTGCATAGGTATCTAGGAAATTGTCCATTTCTTCCAGGTTCTCTAGCTTGGTTGCATATAGTGGTTCATAGAAGCCTCTCATGATATGTTGAATTTCTACAGTATCTGTTGTGATATCTCCTCTTTTCTTTATGATCTGATTTATTTGAGTCTTCTCCCTTTTTTGTTTTGTGAATCTGCTAAAGGTTTGTCTATTTTGATGACTCTTTCAAAGAACCAACATTTACTTTCGTTGAACTTTTGTATGGTTTTCTTATTTTCAATGTTACTGATTTCTGTCCTAACTTTATAGTGAGTTCTGTCCTTCTATTTACTTTAGGGTTCCTTTGTTCCTTTTTCTTCTAGGTCTTTAAGGTGTGCAATCATGTTGTTTATTTGTGCTTTCTCTTGTTTTCTAATGTGTGCTTGTATGGTTATGAATTTCCCTCTCCGTACTGCCTTAGCTGTGTCCCAAATATTTTGATACCGAGTATCTTCATTTTCATTGAACTCGAACGATTTGATTTCTTCCTTCATTTCCTTTTGACCCAGTAGTTGTTAAGGAGTGTACTGTTGAGCTTCCACATTTTGGGACTATTACTAATCTTTTGTTGATTGTTAAGTGTTGGTTTAATTCCACTGTAGTCTGAGAAGATGCTTGGGATGATTTCAATGCTCTTGAACTTGCTGATTCTGTCTTTGTGGACTAACATATGATCTATCCTTGATAATGACCCATGTGGACTTGTGTAAAATGTGTATTCCAGTTTCTTGGGATGAATGAATCTAAAAATGTCCAATAGTTATAGTTTATTTATCTCCTCATTTGGCTCCGTGTCTTTATTGATTTTCTGCCTGGATGATCTGTCAAGTTGGGAGAGTACAGTGTTGAAGTCCCCTACTATGACTGTCTCACTATTAATATATTGCTGTAGCTCTTTCAGTAGACATTTGATGCATTTAGATGGTTTCTCATTGGGTGCATAGATGTTAATATTTGTTAAGTCCTCTTGATTGACTGATCCTCTGAGCAGTAAGTAGTGTCCATTCGTATCTTTTTTAATCTTATCTATTTTAAAGTCTATCTTGTCAGATATGAGAATAGCTGTTCCTGCCCTTTTTTGTGGGCCATTGGCTTGTATGATAGTTTTCCATCCTTTCACATTGAGTCTGTTTTTGTTTTGTTGAGTTAGGTGTGTTTCCTGTAGATAGCATATTGTTGGTTTGTGTTTTCTGATCCATCTTCCTACTCTGTGCCTTTTAATAGGTGAATTCAGACCATTGACATTTATTGATATCAAAGATTGAAGATATTTTAATGCCATTCTTATAGAGTTTTAGAGTTTTCTGACATGGCCTATTTATGGTGATCTGACTGTTTATAGGAGACCTTTCAGAACTTCTTTCAGGGCAGACTTGGTGATAGTTGATTCCTTCAACTGTTGCTTGTCTGAGAAGGTTTTTATGCCTCCATCTTGTCTGAAGACAGTCTAGCAGGATACAGTATTCTTGTTTGTAAACCTTTCTCATTGAGTACTGGATAGATATCTTGCCATTCTCTTTTGGCCTGTAGTGTTTATGTAGAGAAGTCTTCTGCTGATCTTATGGATTTTCATCTGTAGGTCACTCTTTGTTTTTCTTTTGAAGCCTTCAGGATCCTTTCTTTATCCTTATTCCTTTCCATTCTAAATATGATGTGTCTTGAAGTCTGGGTTAATTCTGTTTGGGGCCCTCTGGGCTTCTTGAATCTTTATGTCTTTGATGTTGTCTAGACTAGAGAAGTTCTCAGCTATTATGTCCTGAAGAATGCTTTTTTCCTCTTCCTCTCTTTCTTCCTCTGGTAAGCCAATAATGCATATATTACTTCTTTTGAAGTTATGCCATAGGTCTCTGTTGTTGTTTTCAAGATGTCTTAATCTTGTTTTGAGATCTCTTACTTCTTTTTTGTCTGGAATTCATCCTCAATCTTGCTAATTCTGTCTTCAGCCTCATTGATTCTATTCTCTTTCCCCTCTACTGTTTTCTGGAGTTCATCTGTTTTGTTACCCTGTTCTGATACTGTTTTAGCTTGTTCAGCTAGTTGTGTTCTTAGCTCACCTATTTCAGCTTTCAGCTTTCTAATAACCTTCAGATAATTAGTGTTTTCTTCTAGAATCCCATGTATTGTTTCTGTATTTCTGATGACAATGCTTTCAACTCTTTACTCACTTCTGTGATGATTTCCTTAGCTAGTTTTTGGATGTTGACCTCATTATTTTGTGCTTCACCCTTTGGGGGGTTTTTAGCTGAACTCTTGTCCTGGTTCATTTCTCCAATATTTCCTTTTGTTGGTTTAACCATTTTATATATTATGAGTTTCCTGTCTCAGTACTTTTCTTTTTTTTTTTTTTTTGTTTTTTTTAATTTTTTATTTAAGAAAGGATTAGTGAACAAAAGCATAAGGTAGGAGGGGTACAACTCCACACAATTCCCAACACCCAATCCCCATAACCCACCCCCTCCCCTGATAGCTTTCCCATTCTCTATCCCTCTGGGAGCATGGACTCAGGGTCGTTGAGGGATGCAGAAGGTAGAAGGTCTGGCTTCTGTAATTGCTTCCCCGCTGAACATGGGCGTTGACTGGTCGGTCCATACCCCCAGTCTGCCTCTCTCTTTCCCTAGTAGGGTGTGACTCTGGGAAGCTGAGCTCCAGGACACATTGGTGGGGTCTTCAATCCAGGGAAGCCTAGCCAGCATCCTGGTGGCATCTGGAACCTGGTGATTGAAAAGAGAGTTAACATATGAAGCCAAACAATTTGTTGAGCAATCATGGATCCCAAGCTTGGAATAGTGGAGAGGAAGTGTTAGGGAGGTACTCACTGCAAACTCTAGTGTAGTCCTGCTTTCAGGTATATATTTTGCAGTAGTTTATGGATACGTGTGCACATAAGCTCTCTCTCACAGAAACTGGTGTATATCTAGGTTATGGGACTTTGTTGGAAAGTGAACTACCTGAGATGAAATTAGAGTGTACTATTAAAGGAAAGGTCTCACCCGAGTAATGAAGCTGAAGGGTTGTCATTCCACACGTGAAGTCTCTGGATACATTCTGGGGTGAAGCATGTTGAGGTCTCAGTACTTTTCAAATTACTGATCACTCTTGCCTGGATTGACTTGTGTCTAAGTAAGGTAATTAAAGGGTTCACAGTTGTGGAAGTTAATAGTTGTTTCAATAGTATTTAAATCCCTGATTTGGAGCTCAGTGGCTTAAAAGCCTCTTTTTTTTCTTTTTCTTCTTTGTAGGTTATGGGAGCCTGAGGGCTTTTAAACTAGAAGTTGGCTTCTTAGCTTAATCACTGACTCCTGACCAAGAGATAAAGTATGGTGTGGCAGAGATAATCCAGTAGTTATGCAAAGAGACTTTCACAGACCCACCACTATGCCACCAAGGTATAGATCTTCTCCTGAGTTTCCTGGTTAGTTCTCTGTCCCTTGGTGTCAGCCCAGGGCCTCCCTGCCGCTGCTCCAGATTCTGAGGACGGTAGCAATGGAGACTCAAGAGTTGCACTTGGTGAGTCTCAGGGGAGTCCTCTCTTCCCTTCAGTGGTCCCCTTGTTGGTGGAACAGACTTGAGGTGGTTTCTCAATTAATAAACTTCTGGACTGTTACCAGACACTTAATCTCTCCCTAGGCTCCTCTCTGACCACCAGCCACACGTGTTTGTACTCACTGGTGATTTGGTGGGTTCTTGAAGTCATTCTAGTCCTTTCTTGTTTTGGTCCCAGGTATTCCTAGTTGATCGAGGAGAGGAGAGGAGAGGAGAGGAGAGGAGAGGAGAGGAGAGGAGAGGAGAGGAGAAAAGCAGATCTACTGCTGTTCGTAGTCCCGCCTCCGGAAGTCCTTCTGTAACAAACTCTGTCTTCAAAAAGCTTTGGGTTCAGCAAGATGATACATGCATGAAAATGCTCTCATTTCCCAACCAGCAAACTTTTGTAAGCCTTTTGTTTTATGAATGCTGTTGAAGCACATTACATATTATAGATATGACTGACAAATAACTGTATATTGATCCCAGTCTCTAACTCCTCTCCCCTCTCAGGAAATCTATTCTGCCCTTGTTGTTTTATTGTTGTAGTTATTATTGTTGTTGTCATTGTTGGATAGGATAGAGAGAAATGAAGAGAGGAGGGGAAGACAGAGAGGGGGAGAGAAAGATAGATACCTGAAGACCTGCTTCACCACTTGTGAAGCGACTTCCTTGCAGGTGGGGAGCTGGGGGCTTGATCCAGGATCCTTACCAGTCCTTGCACTTAATGCCACCTGTGCTTAACCAGCCGCGCTACTGCCCGACTCCCAATAATTATTTATTAAGTGAAGAGAATGAGTGCATGCAACTCCTTTCAAAAGGACAGAATCTCAAGACATTAAGCTTGTGGAAAAAACAAACACATGTCTGGGTGGTCTGCAGAGGACACTTGGCAAAAAGAGCAGGGATCTATCAGTTCTGGCAAAGGACTTGAGACTGTTGCTTGGACTCTGCTGTTGCTTGGACATTATTCACTTAAACAAATATTTATTGAGTGTCTGTCCTGTGCCAGGTATATCCAACGTGCTGAGGGTGCAGAGGTGAATTAGAGGATGCTCTGTTAGTGGGGGAGATGGACAGGTAAGCAAATTTTTAAAATACAATGTGATAAGTGCAAGCATGTGTTTGTGTGTGTGTGTGTGTGTGTGTGTGTGTGTTTTAAGTATCACAGAAGCATAGAGCAAAAAGGAACTAATTCTTTTTGGCTTGAAGTGTTGTCTGATGCTTAATTCTGTTTTTGATATGACTGTGACATAGAAGAGTTTATTCAGTCTCCATAAAGGTTATAGGATGCTGTGTTCTTCTTTGTACAGAAGACGAAATAGAAAATGGAGTCCTCTAGAGGTTAGGTGATATTCTCAGATTGTGCAGCTAGTAACTGTGACTACTGGTCTCTTGAGTGTGTAGGATACCAGAGGTTCTAAATACTATTAAGATGTTTAATCCTCAGGACAACTCTGTGAGGTACTTATTGATGTTATGGCTGTCGTACAATGGTGGAAACCAAGGCACAAGATTTAAGCACTACTACAGTCACAGACGGGAGTG
Source organism: Erinaceus europaeus (assembly GCF_950295315.1). Classification (NCBI taxonomy): domain Eukaryota; kingdom Metazoa; phylum Chordata; class Mammalia; order Eulipotyphla; family Erinaceidae; genus Erinaceus; species Erinaceus europaeus. The sequence continues at coordinate 101,987,868 of NC_080169.1, forward strand.
GGGGTATATGACCAGGATTCGATACTTTGCATTCTGGCTCTAGCAGGTGCACACTGGGCTAAATTGCCTTTCACTGGTTCCCTAAGAGGCTGCAGTTCACATCTGAATGCTGATCCTAAGTTCAGCTGCTTTTCACATGGCCTTGGGCTCTTTAGAAACCTTGCATCCAAATGGAAAGAAACGGGCCGCCAGTTTATGCCTTGAATGTGCGAGGCCCTGAGTATGATCAGCATAAGAGGAAAGTCAAAATCCAAACAGAGCGTTGTAATTTGCAGAACAATGGTTTGGTTTTGCTCTGTGTACACACACACACACACACACACACACACACACACACACACACACTGGTGTATGAATGGGTACAAGAAGAGGTTATGTAGGTCAAACAACCATGGGAGTGTTTGGGAGAGAGGGCAGTAATATCTGTACTATGCATTAAACACAACTATTAGACAAGCATCTTGGAATAAGCTCTAGGTTTTCTGCATTTGGGATGCATAGGTTTTCTAGGGAAGCCAGAATTGGGCTTGTTCTCCAGGCCAGCAGTCTGGGCAACAGAAACTAGGTTTTATTTCTCTAAGGACCTAGCCACCAACACTTCTTGCCCAGCAGCCTTTTAAAATCTAGCTGAGATTTTTCTAAGAGAACAACAAGATGTAAGCTACCAAAAATGAAATAAGTTAAATTCAATGCCTTATATATAGAGAAAGGAGATATGGAAAAATGGAGAAATGAAGCACATAATTGCTTGAATTGTCTAAGCATTTTCTCTGTCATAAAAATTCTCAGATTGAAAAATAGCTCAATCCAACATTATTAGAGTTTAATAATTAAGTGGGGTTGGCTGTGTGGCAAATCTGAGCAAGAACTAGTTATTAAAATGAATAAAGTAGATGACCCATCCATCAGTAATTACTATTCCCACTAAAGTGAGTATGACCTATGCAATCAAATCAACTGAATTCTAAAGACATCTATCTGTCTCTGAGGTTTAGTCATTTTAAAATCAGCTGCACACTGTCAGGCTGGAGTAGTGGCTCTGCCTGTGGACTCTGAGACAGAGTTTTCAGGTTCAAAACCTGTCCTTCCCAGAAGCTGGTGATTCACTGGAAAAAAAAAAAAAAAAAACTCTTTGGGAGTCAGGCGGTAGCACAGCGGGTTAAGCGCACCTGGCTCGAAGTGCAAGGATCAGGCAAGGATCCCGGTTCGAGCCCCCGGTTCCCCACCTGCAGGGGAGTCACTTCACAGGCAGTGAAGCAGGTTTGCGGGTGTCTATCTTTCTCTCCCTCTCTCTGTCTTCCCCTCCTCTCTCCATTTCTCTCTGTCCTATCTAACAATGACGACATTAATAACAACAACAATAATAACTACAACAATAAAAGAACAAGGGCAACAAAAAGAATAAATAAATATTAAAAAAATAAATTTAAAAAATCAACTGCATGGATTTCTGTGATAGGTGGAGGAACAGAAAAAGTAAAGATTTTTCTACATTCTTTTGTTTTCACAGCAAGCAGGAGGGATTTGTGCTTGGTTTTCGGTGTATTGTTAAGTCATTTATGGAGACTTTGCAGATTCAATGGGTCATCTTGGCCTTTGTGTGTATGGATTTCTCTGTTCTTGGCTGTGGTTCCTTGGGAACTTTTGTTTTGATGGTGGCAGAAGAATTAGTCATGTTTTATTTTTTGCTGTTCTTATTTATTTTTAAGATACCTTAGTTTAAGCTCTCACCAAGTATTATGAACCTTGTGGTAACTCTAGAACAACCCTTGTGGAATAATTAATAATTTGATTTCTAACTGATGCCCATCAGAATGATCTTATAGTATTAGTAGCTAAAACAAGAGTATGTCTTTGGGAAAAAAATTAACTGACAGTTGAATTTAGTAATGTGAAATCCCAAGTTTCATAGAGCAATTTTGTGTTCCCAGGTAGCCAACTTCTTAGGTTTCTTATATTCTTATATATTGCCTCTTTGTCACCAGTGAGTCAACAAAAGCTAGAAATTCCATTCTCGTGTTCTATTCTTTAAGTCTGAAGGTGAATTGCTTTAAAAAAAAAAAAACAGATCCCAAATAATCATATTTTTGTGAAGTTGTGAGTAAATAAGTAGAATGGGGCCTGCTGACATTTGGGGTATATATCCATTTAGAACTCTCAGTATTTTGAATATATGATTTACTAACGTGAACATTTTTGATTCCTAACTTTGAGTCCAGTAGGATGAAGTGAGTCAACTTTGGTGAAAATAGATCAAGAATTGACTTTCTCAGGCTGATCTTTCACTTGGTGACCATCCAGTAAAAACACTTTATTTCTAAGCTTAAAAGATGTTTGAACTTTGTTATTTTTGTTGAAAATATCAAGGTAGAAGCTAACACTACCTTGCTGCCTTGAAGAGCAGACCTCCCTCCCTTCTTCTGTTTAGCTGGTTTCTCTCTTTTTAATTTATTACTTATTTATAGATTTTTATTGCCATCATGTTTATCATTGGGGCTGGGTGCCAACACTATGTACAGATCTACCACTCCAGGCAGCCATTTTTTTTCTTCCTTTCTTTCATTTTTTTTTTTTAATGGATAGGACAGATAGAATTTGAGAGGGGAGGAGATAGTGAGGAAGGGAGAAAGAGAGACACCTGTAGAACTACTTCACCACTCATGAAACATCTCACCAGCTGGTGGGGAACAGGGGCTAGAACCCGGGTCCTTCCTCATGGTAATATGTACGGTTAACTGGGTGTGCCATCACCTGGCCCCCTCTTTAGTTGATTTTCCCACTGACTATTGCTGTGGTTTGAAACAGACTGTACCCTTTGCACTTCTGTTCTGGGGAGATGGGTGAATGTCAGCCTTTGAAATGACTTGACATACTTTCTAGTGCAAGGCTTAGTACTAGGTACCAAGGATGCTCTCAGTCACTATTGTTTATAACTAAAAAGTGGTGACACAAGATGTGTAACCACTTAGGTCCTCCTATGGCCTGGAGCAAGCAGTTTAGACTATATCCAAAATAATTATTTATATACGATTACTATCATGAAAAATTAACATTATCTATAAAAATACTTAAAACGGGGTCAGGCGGTAGCGCAGTGGGTTAAGCACATGTAGTGCAAAGCGCAAGGACCAGCGTAAGGATCCCAGTTCGAGCCTCGGGCTCCCCACCTGCAGGGGAGTCCCTTCACAGGCGGTGAAGCAGGTCTACAGGTGTCTACCTTTCTCCTCCCCTCTCTGTCTTCCCCTCCTCTCTCCATTTCTCTCTGTCCTATCCAACAACGAACAACATCAACAATAACAATAATAACCACAACAAGGCTACAACAACAAGGGCAACAAAAGGGGGGAAAATGGCCTCTAGGAGCAGTGGATTTATGGTGCAGGCACTGAGCCCCAGCAATAACCCTGGAGGCAAAAATAAATAAATAAGCAAAAAATTACTTAAAACAGGAATTTGGGTTGTGGTGCACCCATATAATCACACACATGAGCAAGGGCCCAAGTTCAAATCCCTGCTCTCTACCTGCAGGAGGGGTGCTTCACAAAAGTGGGGAAGTAGGTCTGCAGGTGTCTTTCTTTCTCTCCTTCTCTATCTCCCTCTCCCCTCGCAATTTCTCTCTGTCCTAGTCAATTAATATATATACATATATAGAGAGAGGAAGAGAGAGAAAGAGAAAGAAATGGGCACCGGGAGCAGTGAATTCATAGATCTAGCATGGAGAACAGAATCCTGGTGACAGAAAAAAATAATTATTTAAAACAAAACCTGGTACCTAGTTCTGTGTTTAAGTATAATGTACAAGAGGTATGTAGTAATTCATGGGACTTCAAATGAACACAAATACACACTATCAGGCTTAGCCACTGCTAAATTTTACTCCCCAGTGAAAAACTTTACCTACCAATGACTTCACATTGTAGTCTACATTCAAAACAAGTTAGAACTTTAGTGATTCTCCTGTGGATACATGCCATAACAGGAGCGGACTGTGGCTTTCTTAGGAGGAAATTACATCTCGTGAGTAGAAGGAGGAAGAAGAACCAGCTAAATGAAATGTCTTTATGTCAGATTATTAGAAAACATTCAGATGAAGATAAAATGATTCTATGTCTATGTGTAATTACAAAACACATGTATTTTTATTAGTTGTTTAAGGTTTTCATTTTCAAGCAAATGACAAACCCTGCAGTGCTTTTATTAACTATTAATATGGTCAAAAGAAAAATACTCATTGATTATCTACTTCTTTAATTTCATCTCCTGCCATGAACTTACATTTATTTCACAGATTTAAAAGGAAAAAAAAGTGATTTCAACTGTTTTCTCTCTCTCTGAGTGTCAGGACCAAAAGGGCAAAGCACTTCCTCCACCCACTTAGTTGTGAAAAGGATCTTCTAACTAGCCAGAAACTAACGCCATGAAATTACAAGAGTTTTTTTTTGCCTTCCAGGTTATTGCTGGGGCTTGGTTCCACTCTATCCACGACTGAATCCACTACTCCTAGAGTCGATTTTCCCCATTTTGTTGTCCTTGTTGTTATTATTGCTGTTGTTGTTGGATAGGACAGAGAGAAATCAAGAGAGGAGTGGAGAAAGAGAGGGGGAGAGAAAGACAGACACCTGCAGACCTGCTTCACTTCCGGTGAAGTGAGCTCCCTGCAGCTGGGGACGTGGGGAACCGGGAGCTCCAACTGGGATGCTTAGGCTGGTCCTTGCGCTTCGGGACATGTGCACTTAACCCACTGTACTACTGCCTGGCCCCTACAAGAACATTTTGTTAAAAAACCTCTTCATGTCTGCAAGTTGTTTGACTGAAAACTAATGCACTGAATTTCAGCCCAAAGGTGACTTTGTAAAAGAAAGATTGTGCCAAATTGGATCAGTTGTTTTTGTGTTATATAAAGAGAAAGAGATTGATTTACTGTTTACTCCTAAGCTATAAATTTGACATTATTTTATTATTGTCAAAGACAGAATTTCTAAGCTTCAAACTTCATTTTAGGGTTACATTTTTAGGAACTATTATCTTTACCCACTCAACACTAAATACAATTAAATATTAAATAATTTGCCTTGCCCAGCCATATTTTAAAAGAGCATATCTATTTTATTTACCATGTCAGAAATGAGATTTACTTGAATTGTGAAAAAAGTATTGTTAAGGATTCAAGTTTTCTTTTAATATAATTTCTTCCTGATTATGTAGCATACAGATCAGTATAAAATCATGGAATATAAAATGTGAATAAGACAGTGAAATTTGCCAGATCACCCATAATTTTATCATTCAGAAATAGTCACTATTAAGATTTGCTTATAGGGGGTCGGGCGCTAGCGCAGCGGGTTAAGTGCACATGGCGCAAAGCACATGGACGGGCAGAAGGATCCCGGTCTGAGCCCCCCGGCTCCCCACTTGCAGGGGGATCGCTTCACGGGAGGTGAAGCAGGTCTGTAGGTGTCTATTTTTCTCTCCTCCTCTCTGCCTCCCCTTTTCTCTCCATTTATCTCTGTCCTACCTAACAATAACAACAACAGTGATGCCAACAACAATAATAATGACAGCATGACAACAACAAGGGCAACAAAGTGGGGAAAAAAATGGCTTCCAGGAGCAGTGGATTCGTAGTGCAGGCACCAAGGCCCAGCAATAACCCTGGAGGCAATAAATAATAATAATAATTGCTTATAAGGGCAGGGAGACAGCATAATGTTTATGTAAAAGACTTTCATGCCTGAAGCTCTGAAGTCCCCTGTTCAGTTCCCAGTACAGCCATAAGCCAGAGCTGAGCAGTGCTCTGGTCTCTCTATCAGTGTCTTACTCTGTATATTTCTTATTAAAATTTAAAACTTTGAGGACCGGTTGATAGTGCACCAGGTTAAGTGCACATGGTGTGAAGTACTGAGACTGGCACAAGGATTCTGGTTCAAGCCCCTGACTCCCCACAAGCAGGGGGTCATTTCAATAGAACAGAGAGAAATTGAGTGGGGGAGGGGAAGAGAGGGAGAGAGGAAGATAGACACCTGCAGACCTGCTTCATTGCTTTTGAAGCATTCCCTCTGCAGGTGGAGAGTGGGGTCTTGAACCTGGGTCCTGGAACAGGTCTTTGTGCATAGTACCATCTGTACTTAACCAGATGCACCATCACCCAGACCTCTATTTCATATTCTTAAGCATTACTGTTCATTAGTTTCAGAGTTGGGGGCGGGGAGAATCATGGGTTGGTCTATGTATTGGGTTCACATGCTCTAATTTTGTTTGTATTTCAAATTTCCTATAATAAAACAATGAATACACTTTTATATAGTGAGTATTTTGGTGTGTGTGTGTGTGTGTGTGTATTTCTCTTTATAGATGTATGTGTGTATGTACAAATACCCAATAAGGAAATATAACCAAATGGAGTGGGGGGGGGAGGAAAAATGGATGCCAGGAACAGTAGATTTGTAGTGCAGGCTCTGAGCCCCAGAAATAACCCTGAAAGAAAAAAACTATAATTAAAAGAATATAACATAAAGGATAAGATAGCTCACCTGGGAGGGAGGGTATCTGCTTCTCTATGCCTAGGACTCAAATTCAAGCCTGACCCATACTACACTGTGGGAAGTCTTATCTGCTGTGGTATCAGTCCCTCTCTGTCTCTGTTTATATTTGTTTTCTCTTCTGTATGAAAGTGAACTAGAAGTGGTGAAGCCCTGGTGATGGGGGGAGGGGAGAATATGAAATATTAGCCTGTGCAGGTGACTCAACAGTGGACTGTGTGCCTTGTATGTGTGAGGTCACAGGTTCTGTCCCCAGTACCACACAAGAGCAACAAAGACAAAATGAAAGGAAATGGTGGTGGAATAGTGCTTGGCTCTTTCACACTAACAAATACAAATGGAAATAAGAAGATAACATTAAATAGAAAGTTAGTGTTCAAATTTCCAATATCTTCTAATTGTTATATTTTATTTTATTTATTTATATATGGGTGGTATCTTTGGGGGTCTTATGCACAAGCAATTTCAACATCCCTGTGCTGCTTTTTCATTCAGACAAACAAGAGAGAGAAAAGGGAGGGAGGGAAAAAGGGAGGAAGGGAGATAGAGAGAAAGAGAGAGAGAGAGAGATGTCTCTTAAAGTCCTCTTGTGGCATAGCACCTCCCATGTGGGGTGAAGGACCCAAGCCTGGGTTTCTCAAATAACAAGGCATATATATGCCCTATGCAGTGACTTATCTCTTCAATCATTTGATTTGTTTGATTATCTTATTATTTATTTTTTATTTCCACCAGGGTTGTTGCTGGGGATTGGTGCCTGAATGACAAATCTACTGCTCCCTGTGACCATAATTTTTCTTTAAATTTATTTTGACTAGAGACTGGGAGAAATTGAGAGAGGAGTGGGAGACAGAGAAGGAATGAAAAGAGAGACACCTCCAGCACTATTTCATAGCTCATGGAGGTGTCCTTCCTTTCAGGTAGAGGCTGGGACCTTGAATCCTGGCTTTTGTATATTAGGTGGTATTGTGTGCACTCAACTGGGTGTGACACACACACACATACACACACACACACACACACACACACACACACACACCCCTTTTTTTTCTTTTTGCCTCCAGTGCTATCGCTGGGACTCGGTGCCTGCACTAAGAATCCACTGTTCCTAGAGGCCATTTTTCCCACTTTGTTGCCCTTGTGTTTTTTTTTAACTTTTTGTTGTTGTTGTTGTTGTAGTTATTGATGTTGTCGTTGTTGGATAGGACAGAGAGAAATGGAGACAGGCGGGGGAGAGAAAGATACCTGCAGACCTGCTTCACCACCTGTGAAGCGACTCCCCTGAAAGTGGGGAGCTGGGGGCTCGAACCGGGATTCTTATGCCGGTGCTTGCGCTTTGCGCCACCTGCACTTAACCCGCTGAGCTTCTGCCTGACTCCCCTTAAACTTTTTTTTAAATGATAATTTTCAAAATAAAAGGTGTTCCCTTGTTGTTATTGTTGCCATTGATGATGTTGTTGGATAGGACAGACAGAAATTGAGAGAGGAGGGGAAGACAGCAACTCCCCTGCAGGTGGGGAGCCAGGGGCTTCACACCATGTGCGCTTAAACTGTTGCTCTACTGCCTGGCCCCTGGACCCCTGTTTTAATATTTATTTTAATGGTTTGTGTGGGACAGGATCTAAAAAAGCTTCATACATTGTCAGTGATGTCATATGTATATAATTTCATGAGAGAAAGAATCCAGAGACCATTTGGTATATGTGGTTCCAGTGTCTGAAACAGGAGCCTCAAATGTGCTAGTTACAGGCACTACCAGTTAAGCTATTTCCCCAGTATATATATTTATTTTTTAAATTGCCTTCAGGGTTATTGCTCAGGCTTGGTGCCAGCGCTAAGAATCCACCGTTCCTTGCGGACATTTCTTTTCTTTTTCCTTTCTATTTTGTTAGATAGGACAGACAGAAATTGAGATGGTAGAGAAGGAGATAGAAAGATAGACACATGCGGACATTATTCACCACTTACAAAGTTCCCTGCCCCCTGGCTGGTGGATAGTGGGGGGCTCAAACCTGGGTCCTTGTGCATGGTAACATGTGCACTCAACTAACTCAACTAACTCAAGTTACTAACTAACTAACTAACTAACTAACTAACTAACTAACTCAAGTTACTCCCAGTAACTTGAATTTCGGAACTGAGACATATTCAATGTGCTTTCATGCATCTTACTTGCCTTTCTTATTATTGTTGAATTATTCCGATTATACCTATGACAGCATCTTCAAATTAACTCCTGACTTCTTTTGACTTGACTCTTTGGCAACTCCTCTGCTATTTGGTTTGATAAGATGATCTAGGCTCTTTTTGTATAGTTCCCTACATTAAAAATCTATTTATGTTTAAGTCTCAAGCATATATAAATACAGTACAGAACCATAGAACAGCAACTAGTTATAATAGCAAAATACTGGAAGTGATCCAAATGTCCATTAATAGAGGACAGGTTGAACAAAGTGCATTCCCACAGTGCTGTGAGCAGCTCTAAAATGAAATGAGGAGTGTCCACCTGCACATATAGAGGTTGATCTCTAGTATATATGGTAAGCAGGGGAAAAAAAGCAATGCAGATAATAAGTGAGCCTAGAATGTTACCAATTACGTAAGAATGATGCTGTTAGGTATTTACATATACACACATTATATATTTAAAATAATTTATTATCTTTATTGGATACAGTCAGAAATCAAGAGGAAAGGGGGAGATAAAGAGGGAGAGAGACAGAGAGACACCTGCAGCCCTGCTTTACCACTCACAAAGCTTTTCACCTGCAGGTGGGGACTGGGGGTTCGAACCTGGGTCCTTGTGCACTGCAGCAACACACGTGTATTTTATGTGTGTTTCTGTTTGCTTAAGTGGAAGAGCAAGCTATGCAAAGATAAATGTCCCAAAATAATAGTACTCTGAGAGGTGGTGGGGAGGAATAAAAAGGACAGAAGAAAATGGTGTAGTTTATTTTTTTATCTTTTTAAAAAGTTTTTAATAGTTATTTATTTATTCCCTTTTGTTGCCCTTGTTGTTTTTTATTGTTGTAGTTATTTTTGTTGTTATTGCTATCGTCCTTGTTGGATAGGACAGAAAGAAATGGAGAGAAGAGGGGAAGACAGAGAGGGGGAGAGAAAGATAGGCATGTGCAGACCTGCTTCACCGCCTGTGAAGTGACTCCCCTGCAGTTGGGGAGCTGGGGGCTCGAACCAGGATCCTTCCTCCGGTCCTTGTGCTTTGCACCATGTACGCTTAGCCCTCTGTGCTACCGCCCGATTCCCTATTTTTTTTATCTTTATTTATTGGATAGAGACAGCCAGAAACAGGGAAACACCTGTAACACTGCTTCACCACTTGCAAAGATTTCCCTCTGCAGGTGGGGATCAGGAGTTCGAACCCAGGTCCTTGCTTATTGTAACATGTGCACTACTCAGGTGCACCTTCACCTGGCCCCAGGAATGGTACAGTTTTCAACTTCTCTGAAAATACTTCATTTTCAGATGTGATTTTGGAATCATGGAAATAGTTTAACATAATCAAAAAGTATAAATTTCTCAATGCAATATCGAGCTTCTAATAAGTGTGTATCCTTCGGGTAGTGTGCAGAGATCTATTTCAAATAATGTTAAGGCAAAGTCATTTGATGACTCATTCTTAATGGGATATACGCTAAGGTCAGAATGAATTGCAAAAAATATATATTTTGAGCAATTTTTGGTAGTCATATTGTTGTTGGCAATATGATCACCACCAAATATTAATTATAGGGTTTTCTAATCCCATCATGCTTGAGGTCTTTGAATCTCGGCATGGGTGAGAGGAAAAAAAGATGCATAAAAAGAAGATGTTGGGGTCCAGACAGGACAGCACTGAGTTAAGTGCACCTAGTTCAAGCCCCGGCTCCCCACCTACAGGTGGGATCACTTCACAAGTAGTGAAGCAGGTCTGCAGGTTTCTATCTTTCACCATTTCTCTCTGTCCTACCCAATAAAAATTGGGGAAAAGGGCCACCAAGAGCAGTGGATTCCTAGTGTAGGCACCAAGCCCCAGCGATAACCCTAGAGGTAAAAAAAAAAAAAAAAAAACCAAGCAAACAAACAAAAACTGTAGCTCTAAATTTTAATTATCAGGTAATAATATAATTATTTAAATTATAACAGGGGCTCAGTGCCAGCACTATAAACCCACTACTCACAGAATCATTTTTTTCTTTTCTATTTTTCTTTTTTTTTTTTTCATAAAAAGGAAACATTGACAAAACCATTGCATAAGATGGGTACAATTCTACACAATTCCCACCATCTGAACTCTGCATCTCATCCCCTCCCCAATAACTTTCCTATTCTTTATCCCTCTGGGAGTATGGACCCAGGGTCATTATGGGATGCAGAAGGTGGAAGGTGTGGCTTCCGTAATTGCTTTCCCGTTGAACATGGGTGTTAACAGGTCAACCCATACTCACAGCCTGCCTCTCTCTTTCCCTGTGAGGTGGAGCTCTGGGGAAGTGGGGCTCCAGGACACATTGGTGGGGTTGTCTGTCCAGGGAAGTTTGGTTAGCATCATGGTAGCATCTGGAAACTGGTGGCTGAAAAGAGAGAGAACATATAAAGCCAAACAAGTTGTTGACTAATCATGAACCTAAAGGCTGGAATAGTACAGATGAAGAGTTGGGGGTTCTCCACATTTTGTAGATAGCTAGTAGGTCTATTTTAGTTCTATTCCAAAGGCCCTGTGACTATACTAGTTTTTTGTTTGTTTATTCATTTGTTTGTTTCCTGTTTTTCTCCCTGAGCCTGAAATCCGATAAGCAGGTGGATCCAAGTTATTGTCTGGGGAGATGGTGTCATGGCTGGAAAAAGGACCAGAAAGCTGGACCAGGGAAGAGAGTAGCTCCCAAATATGGGAAAGGGATATAAATATTGTTGACTTTACACCCCATCAATTTGATCTGATCTGAGGCTTATATTCAGCTTAAGAGCCTATGTGACCTCTGCATCCCTATAGATCTGAGCTCATGTTCTGTGGTCATCAGTAGGAACATTCCAAGCTGCCCTGATTTCAGGACCCATCTTCCTCAGGTGTAGCATAGAGTACGTTGTCTATCCTTCCTTCAGAGGATGGAACATTCTCTACCATTGTTGATCCATGTTGAGGGCAAGGTCCTATGGGGGGCCCACAAAGGGGTCTATTGTGTTGTTACTGATAGAGATGACTGGTAATATTGGGGAGAGGGATTTATTCGAGGTCTAGGCCCATCATGTCTGCTTGGGAATCTCAGGACTCCCCAACTAGGGCCCCAGCTGATGGAGTGGCCTGATAGTGACTAAAGAGTCATCGTTAAAATATGCCAGTCTCTTGCCCTTATTCAGCTTTTGCAGTCCTTGCTTTGATAAGGTTAGCTTTGGTAACCTTTGATAAGGTTAGATTTTCTTTTCTATTTTATTTTATTTAATAGATCAGAGAAAAATTGAGAAGGGTGGCAGACAGGGAAATAGAGAGAAAGATAGACATCTGTAGACCTGCGTCACCACTCATGAAGTGTTCCCCCTTCAGGTAGGGATCAAAAGCTTGAACCTGGGTCCTAGCATATGACAATGTGTGTGTTAACCAGGAGTACCACAGACCAACCTCTTGTAATACAAATTTATGACACAGCTGAAATTGTTTGCAGGTATTTTCTAGGTCTCCTGAGTACTGGAAAGACATAGAAATGATATAAAGTCAGTAACGATGATAACATAATGATCTAAGGCAGGGAAAAAGTGTCTGCACATATCTACAGATAAATTATAAAAATATGGGGGTTGGGCAGTAGCGCAGCAGGTTAGGTGCACGTGGTGTGCAGCACAAGGACCAGGTAAAGATCCTGGTTCAAGCCCTGGCTCCCCACCGGCAGGGGAGTCGCTTCACAGGTGGTGAAGCAGGTCTGCAGGTGTCTCTCTTACCCCCTCTCTGTCTTCCCTTCCCCTCTCCATTTCTCTCTGTCCTATCCAACAACGAGGACATCAACAACAACAACAACAATAATAACTACAACAATAAAACAAGGGCAACAAAAGGGAAAATAAATAATAAAAATTTTTAAAAATTATAAACATATGTCCAGTATACTTAATATACATGTAACATCAGTTATATTGTCAGGTTTCTATTTCTGAATAGTTAGGCTGTTAGCTGAATAGTTATAGTTATATATCATACTGCAACAAAATATCTCTGCACTTATTTCTACAGTGCAAATTCCTACAAGTGTAATTACCCAGTCTCAAGAGTAGAGTAGGGGCACATTTAAACTCTTATTTTTTTTTTTGGTCTTTGGGGCTTCACCACTCCAGATAGACAAGTAGGTAAATAGATAGCTAGCTAGACAGACAGACATACCACAGCATCAAAGCTTCCTCCAGTGAAGTAGGGCCTGGGCTCAAACCTGGATCATGCATGCCAAAGCAGGTACACTATCTAGGTGAGCTATTTTGCTTGCCCCACATTAAAGCTGTTGACAAGTATTATCAATTCACTTTTTTCAAAAGGTTATACCAGGTTACACAGCAGTGCAGCAAATATCTACATCAGCTCGTTAGTTATAGAATTCTAGGATACTTTAGATGTTTACGTTGGCATGTTCCTGCCAATATAATCTAAGTAAGGTAGAATCACTCCTTTCAGTGCTTTTGCTTTTCTTTTTTTGATTTTCCTATAAACTTGAAAAAGTAAGAATACTACATGGAAAAACTACACTGACCTGACATTTTTGGTTTTGGTATGAATTAATAACTGTACCAACAGAGATTAGCATGGCTTTATTCAACTAAATGTATTAATTGTAATTAGTATATGAATTGTATTGTGTAGAACAATAACTGTATTTCAAATATACAGCTTAGAAATTTAACAAACCTCGCAAGCATTACTTACCTGAACTTTATTTATACAATTCCGTGTAAATATCATAAAGAAAAAAAAAAAGCAAATCCTAGATAACTAACTTTCATGTTATAGCAATAGGGACTTTTAAGGTCATCTGGTCTAAACTCTTCACTTTATCTTTGGGGAAACTAAAGCAAAGTCAGTTATGTAACTTTTAGGGGGTCATACAGATAATTTGTGACAAAGTGAGATAAGGAACCCAGTTCTGATTCAAAACAGTATGCTGCTCATGTGGTTTCTCAGAAATTAGCAAAGCTTGAAGGCAATAAAATGCAGAAATAAAAATAATTGTCTGTGAAGGAAATGGGGTTTAGGGCACTTTCTTTTGAAATTCAGTTGTCATGTCACCCTTTCAATGAAAATCTTTAAAAAAAATGGGTCAGCAAGTTTTACACATTATAAAATCAGGAAAAGAAGCATGCCTGCTATTTGGAAGCCAGAAAAAATGATTCTAGTAGTAGAAATTTACAGCAATCAAAATATACAGCATCTGAATGCCAAATACATGCACTTTTCACACATTCTGTATTGGCCTTATGTCATTGAGGTCTAACAGTAGACTTAAACATGGAGAGGTTATGTGCACTGCCCTGGGTAATCTTCTGACTGGAAAAGTCAGGATTTGAATCGAGGCAGTCATAAATACAATGGATTGTTTGCTGTTTCAAGCTTCTGTGCTCAAATATCTTTACAACTGAGAATTGCTGTGATTGTCTGATTCTCCCTGGTTCTCTCCATACAGGGTCAAAGCGTTCACCATAGAAATTCATTAATTTAAATACTATGATGGAATTCTTTAGAGCAAAAAATTTTAGAGTTTTTCAAAATGTCTCATCTCCTACTTGCTAACTATGCAGCTTTTCATTCCCCTGCTGCATTATAGCTATGATAATATCTACCTCATTGAATTCTTGAAGGATTAAATAAGATAAGTTATATCCATTTTTTTTTAGAAGAATGCCTGGCACAAAGCAAATATTCAATAAATGATAACTACTATCACCAGCTATTGCTATTATGAATATTAGCAACATCATTCTCATTTTCGTTCCTACTGCTTTCTTTTTCAATGCAGAAGCTTGTAGGATGGGTAATACATTATCCAAAGGACTAGTGACTCATCATTTTCTTTTTCTTCTGCCAGGAGAACAGAGAGGTAATAAAACATAGGAAATGAAAGGGAGATAATGGAAAAGAGAGGTGGAGTTCCCCAAAGACAACTTAGACTAGTTGTCCCACAAACTGGTTGTAGCAGGTTCACAATACAGTTCATTTGATGTCCAATGCTGTTTCTAGGGGGATCTTGTGATCATTATTTGGTTTAGAGGGCTCATAAAGCTCATAAAGGAACAGGGAATGTCATTGTTGGCTATCCTGGTTCAAGGAATTCCATCCGTTGTGCATCATGGCACCTGCCTACTCATTCTGTTGGAAGTGGGCAAAAACTTTTGTTTACTGAGCCTGGAAACTGATCTTTTTCTCATGACAAAAATTCTCACTGTGCACAAGGGTATAATGCAATAAGACTTTAGGCATCTGTGACCAGGAGGATTCTAGAACTCAGGATATTCCTGTGGGCCACCTTTAGTGCCTGCAGGTTTGTGAACTTTATTTTTTTGGTATTTTAAATCTTATTTGATTATTTAATTATTCATTTATTTATTTACTTGCCATCAGGGCTAGCCAACATTTTTTTTAAAAAATCTTACTTGCCATTGTTATCTCACTCTCATCCTGATCCCCAGTACCAGTATCCCCAAATACTATCTGTTCATTCATTCAGAAAATCTTGTTGATTATCTTCTCTGGGACACTCAGCACTCTGAGTGCTTAGGGTTGACTGGCAATCAAGTAAGATTCCTTCTTGAGGGAGTGATGGCAATAAACAGGATAGGAAGTAGTGGTCAGAGGTGACTCAGTGGGACAGAGTGTTTGACTGCTTACCTGAGACCTCAGGTTTGACTCACCAGTGCAACATCCACTCTGGTTCTCTCTCATACAAAAAGGGTCAAGAGGGAGTCGGGTGGTAACACAGTAGGTTAAGCACATGTGGTGAGAAGTGCAAGAACTGGCAAGGATGCTGGTTCGAGCCCCTGGCTCCCCACCTGTAGGGGATTTGCTTCACAGGTGGTGAAGCAGGTCTGCAGGTGTCTGTTTTTTCTCTCCCCCTCTCTGTCTTCCCTTCCTCTCTCCATTTCTCTCTGTCCTATCCAAGAATGATGACATCAACAATAACAATAATAACCACAACAAGGCTACAACAATAAGGGCAACAAAAGGGGGGGAAATGGCCTCCAGGAGCAGTGGATTCATGGTGCAGGCACCGAGCCCAGCAATAACCCTGGAGGCAAAATAAATAGATAAATAAATAAAATAAAAAAGAACAGCTGTCTCCCACTACATTGGAAGAAGCTTCAGTGCTGTGGTCTTCTCTTTCTTTCTCTTTCTGTCTCTGTCTCTCTTTATATATATATCTGGAGAAGTCATCCCAGAGGTATGAAGTTCCAGTGATGACAAGAACAAACAAACATGGTCTGGGAGGTGGTGCAGTGGATAAGGCACTGGACTCTCAAGCATGAGGTCCCAAGTTCAGTTCCCAGCAGCACATGTACCAGAGTGATTTCTGGTTCCTTCTCTCTTTCCTGTCATTTTTCATGAATAAATATAATAAACAAAAATCTTATAAAAAAGAATAAACAGTGGTCCGGGAGATGGCGCAGTAGATAAAGCACTTGACTCTCACTGTGTGAAGTCCTGACTTCAAGCCCTGGCAGTACATGTACCAGAGTGATGTCTGGTTCTTTCTCTTTTTCCTCCTATCTTTCTCATCAATAAATAAAGAAAATCTTTAAAAGAAAAAAAAGAACAAATAAAAAATAACGGCGATAGTTAAAAATGACATCCTAGCAATAATATTTTGGACATGGTGACCTTTCCTATTTTTAGTCTTACAAATACTTCTCTATTCTGGGACTCTGACAGTGCTTATGTAACCAACTGACCATGTCTCCTGAGATAATAAATCAACTTAAAAAAAAACAATTCATGCACTTACATATATTCACAATGTTGTATAACTGTACAGCTATTTCTATAATCGAATTTCAGAACATTTCTTTTTTATTTCTTTTTTTTTTTTTTGACAATGAGGCTTTCCCACTCCATATAGAAAGAGACAGACAGAGAGAGTGAGAGTGGGAGAGGGAGAGGGAGAGAGGGAGAGAGGGAGAGAGGGAGAGAGGGAGAGAGGGAGAGAGGGAGAGAGGGAGAGAGGGAGAGAGGGAGAGAGGGAGAGGAAAGGTACTATAGCTTTAATGCTTCCTCCAATGTGGTGGGGCCCAGGTTTGGACCTGGGTTATGTGCACAACAAAGCAATTGTGCTATACAGGTGAGTTATTTTGCCAGCGTCTGGTCATTTCTGTCACTTAAAAAGAAGGTCCCATCCTCCACATTCTGCTCTTCAGATTCTGCCTTCCTCTTAGTCTAAGTCTTTGACTTGAGGTGGTCACTAATGGCAGACTTGCAAACATGATTCAGAACCACGTTGCAAGAAGCGCAGAGGAGTTCTCCTCCATCTTAATGCGACTCACCTCCAAACTCAGTGACTCGATCCAGGGGAGTCACAACACAGTCATAGACTGACTGTGAGCAGGTGGTGCTGGTACTACAAATCATTGTGACCTTGACTAAGGTTCGGATTCGTTTCCAGCTTTAGAAGTTAGGAGACTCCTGCCTACAAATACAGGCAACTTTCCTTGTGGTCAAACCCTTGTGGGTGCCAGGATGGAAGTTGCCACTAGGGGAAATTAATGACAGGAAAGCCAAGAGGAAGGAGAGGAGCAAGAGGGAGGGGAGGTGAGGAGGAAGAGGAGGAGGAGGAGGAGGAGGGGGAGGGGGAGGGGAAGGGGAGGAGGGGGAGGAGGAGGAGGGGGAGGAGGGGGAGGAGGAGAAGGGTTCATAGCTGCCAGCAGGGCTTTCTTTACCAGTGGTGAAGCAGTGTTGCAGGAGTCTTTTTTTTGTGTGTGTCGGGTTATTGCTGAGGCTCAGTGCCTGCACTACAAATCCACTGCTCCTGGAAGCCATTTTTCCCATTTTGTTGCCCTTGTTGTTATTGTTGCCATTGCTGTTGTTGGATAGGACAGAGAGAAATTGAAAGAGGAGGGGAAGACAGGGGGAGAGAAAGATAGACACCTGCAGACCTGCTTCACCATTTGTGAAGCGACCCCCATCTAGCTGGGGAGCCAGGGGCTCCAATCGGGATCCCTACACAGTTCCTTGTCTCTTCTCTTTTAATATCCCCTTTTCCCTTGAATTTCTCTGCCTCTATCCGATAAATAACATATTAAAAAGGAAAAAGTTCCATCCCTCTTAACAGTCACTCTACCTACCCCTGTTCCCTCAGCCCCCACCCCTCCACCAAAACCACTGATCTTGTTTCTGTCTCTGTGAGTCTTGTTCATTGTAAACACTTCCTATAGATAGAATCATGCAATGTGTGATATTTTAAAAATTTCTTTATTGGGGGATTAATATTTTACCATGTGATCTTTTGTAACTGGCTCTTTTCACTAGTTGTTCTACTAGAGAACTGCTCAGCTTTGGCTTATGGTGCTGGGGACTGATCCTGGCACTTCAGAGCCTCAGGTATCAAAGTTGTTTGCATAACCATTATGCTATATGCCCAGCCCACATATTTTCAGAGTTTGTTCATGGTTTTATTGTGTTGGGCCTCTATTCCTTTTTATGGCTGAGTAGTATTTCATTCTTTGAATGGTAGTGATGTCCCAGTAACCCCCATTAAAAAAAAAGAAAGAAAGAGAGGGGTCAAGTGGTGATGCATCTGATTGAACGCACATGTTACAGTGCACAAGGACCCAGGTTCAAATCCCTAGTCCCCACCTGTAGGGGAAAAGCTTTGTGAGTGGTGAAGCAGTATTGCAGGTGTCTTGCCTCTCTTCCTCCCTATCTCCCCCTTCCCTCTTGATTTCTGATAGTTTCTAGACAATAAATAAATAAAGATAATAAAAATTTTTTAAAGAAAGAAAGGGAGAGAGAGTAGAGCTAAAGGAGATAACATAATGGTTATGTAAGTAGACTTTCATGCCTGAGGCATCAAAGGTCCCAGATTCAACCAGCACCACTATAAGCAGTGCTCTGGTAAAACAAACAAACAAACAAATAAGGACATGTCACATCCTGTCTTATTTAACGATGGTGACTTCCTCTTGGGGTTGAATGTGCCAGTGTTTGAAAGTTGTTAACACTCAAGAGAATTGATTCGCCATACAGTTCCACCATTTGTGGCCTATCCATAGACTAGATGGGGAATGACAGTGACTAAATAGTCCCAGCAGACTAATTCCAACAACCCAGCCCTACCAGGTCCCCCCTGAGAGCAGAATAGAGCCAGTCTATAGAAGCAAAATCATTGAGGAGATCACACAGATATCTAAATACAGTCTTCATAATGATAATGGAAACCACACAGTTTTTAGCATTCACTGTACACTTGGTATGATGCTAAATACTTCACAGCCTGTAGAGCCCTACTCTCTGGTATGGTAGCCACAGACCAGTTTGAGTTGCCAATAAACCATGCATATGAAATACATATCATGTTCCAAAGACAGTGCAAGAAAGAAGATGTAAAATATCTTAGTAAGATATGTATTTATTTATTTTTATAGAGCTGAGGCCACACACAGTAGGATTTCATCAACCTGGGCTACTTTTTCATTCAGAGAGAGAGAGAGAGTCCACAGCCCCAGAGCTTCTTTTTGTGACATAGCAGCTTCCACCTAGTGCTAAGACATTCATCCTACCTGGTGAGCTCTCTCTCTGGTTCTTCCCCCTGCTCCCAGATTTGTTCATTTATTAATGAGAAAGAGAGAAAACCAGAACATCATTCTGGCATATTTCATGTTGGGGACTGAACTCTGGACCATATGCACTTAGGTCCAATACTGTAGCCACGCACAGTGTCATTTCCCAAGTTGGTCTTTCTTCTCTTCTCTTCCTGCAGGGGCTCTAAGCTGAATCCTTGGTACTATGTGTGCTTAGCTAATTTTTTACTTCTTCGTAGGACAAAGAGAAATTGAGAGGGGGAGGGGAGATAGAGAGGAGGAGAGAAAGAGACACACGCAGACCTGCTTTACCTCTAGAGAAGCTTTCTCCCTGCAGGTGGGGACCGGGGACTTGAACCCTGGTCCTTGTGCATGGTAACTTGTGCACTCAGCCAAGCATGCCACCATCCAGCTCCTATTTTGTTTATTTTATTGACATAGAAAGACCAGATCACTGGTCAACCATCTTATGGTGGTGTGGGGTATTGAACCTGGTACCTCCAAGTCTGAGGTATGAAAATATGATATAGTACTGCTTCATTTTCTCCCTGGTTCTCCTTCCTTCCTTCCTTCTTACCTTCCTTTCATTTCCTTTTTCTTCCTTTCTTCCTTCCTTCCTTTCTTTCATGTTGAATGGTATTTTGAATATGTTGAGTTAGGTAAAAATATGTTGGATCACTAAAATAAACTCCACCTATTTATTTTCACTCTTCTTAATGGGAAGAAATATATATATATATATATATATATATATATATATATATATATATATTCTTGTGTGTTTCTTGCATTACATTTCCATCAGACCAATCCTTATTCTAGACAATTCTTCACAGTAATTTGATCAGCTGGACGGTATTATCATCCCAACATTATGGGTGAGGAAATTGAGGCTTAGAGAGCTTAAGTAAATTGCCTGTGATCATACAGCTGTGACTTAAGCACAAATCTGGCTGTCTCTAAGTCTGAATTCTTACCCATTCCTCTCGCCTGTCTCCCAGCAGTCCAGAAATGCAACCCATGTGATACAAATGGTAATGATTAGCTCCAGCAGAAAGCTGTTCTCACCTCTCCATTGTAAAGCACAAGAAAAACTCATCCTGTAAGGCAGGGTTTGGGTTGGGGAAATTGTCTAGGGAGGATGTTTCTTAAATGCTGCCTCTTTATGGCAAGCTGAGACTTAACTCACCAAACACACTAGGCAGGTGATGCCAGTGTGGAGGTTGCTTTCATTTCTCTGATCCTCTCTCCCAATTCACAACAGGTTCACAGGTCAGGGACTGCTACACGGACCATGAAACTGAGTAGCTTGAGACTAATCAGTGCTTCAGTTTTGTCCTTTTTTCTCTTGTAAAATGTAAGGCTTTTAATTCCATCCCATTTCATCTGAACTTGGGAAAACCTCAAGGGGACATTCTTCACAGTAACACTGCCCTCTGATAGATAACAATGAAAAGAAGAAGAAAAGAAAAGAAAAAAAACAAACTGCTCAACCCAAAGCCACTCCATTTCTTTTCTTCTCTCAGGACCTTAAGTGAGTCTTTGAAAATATGTTTTTTAACTCAGTTGGATCTTCCTTTTGAGTCAGATTCTCAGTGTTCTTGACTCACAAAGAATTCTTTCTACATTTGAAATATTGTAACTTAGTGTTATTCTCATTTTACATATACTTGTGTATAATGGGCATCATTAGTATAATTGACTTATTTAATTTCCAATGCCAAAGGGGAGGCATAGTTTAGAACAGCAGTTCCTTAGGCTGTTTTTTCAGGGGAGGGCTGTGATAATTAGGAATTATGTTTGGCCTCAGGGTCTCATCCCAAATGTTTAAACTCTCTCATATTCTTGGAGACTAGAAATATTGCTTACAGCTATTAAGCAAAATCACACACTCATTTTTATTGCCTCTGGAGTCTGCATTTACAGTGAGCCAAGAAATACACCATCTTTACTCCTAAAAGGTTAATCTCAAAAATGGAGCTCTAAGAGGCTAAAAAGTTTCAGAATATGAATTTACCACACATTAAAAATTGTATATCTGAATTCAGAGTCAAACATTTAGTGCCTTTACTAGGTTCATGTTGACTTCAATAGCTACATGGAAAAACATCTCAGATTTATTTTGTTTGTTTAGTCATTCTTCCTTAAAATTCCTTAGCAGTTTAAAATCTAAATCAGGTAAGTTGACAATGAACTTGTAGAAAGAAATATGCATGAGAATGGTCTTGGGGTCTGTATATGGAGCTAGGAATCAGATGACCTCCATTCTAGTCCTGTTTCAACAGAAAATTAGCAACAAGGCACCAGAGAATTTCACAAACATTTATCAGGCTCCCAGTTTGTTCAAGGCATTGTAATAAGCACTGCAGGAAATAACAAAGATAAGCAAGATGGGCCCTTCAGGAGCCTGACTACCTACTAGGAAGGAACACACACTCACTGAAGTATGGGTGTGGATGGTACAGAATGTTTGAGTCATGGTGCTGAATTTAAGCGAATGCAGAAAGTAATATGCATGGGTCACAGAGACTGGAGACGATAGTGAGAAGAAAATGATATTTGAGGTGGTCCTGGAAGTCTGGGTGGGGCTGGAAGGGAAGGATGTTTTATCAGAAGGTGCTGGGAAGGGAAGATTTTTGTAAGCAAAGGTAGACAGTAAACAAGTACAGAGCTGGTTTAGAAAACTTGTTAGACAGGAAGGCACTGTTAATTCTGAATAGTCATTGAGATAAGGCCAGACTGCAGATTAGAGTTAGATCGTGGTAGATATTGAATTCCATTCTGAAGAATTTGGACCCTAATAAGGGTAGAGTTTGGGGGCAGGTAAAGATAAAGAGCAAATAGTTGAATGATCAGCTTTGCAGAAAGGACTGCTCTCCTGGCACTGAATGACTAAGCGGTATGAAAGTGGGGAACAGAGAAGGCATGGACAAATTAGAAAACTCATGCTAGGTTTTGTTACTCACAGTTCCAAAACTATTACCCATAGTCCCTGCTGGCCCTTAACACTGTAAGTAGAGACACATACAAAACAACAAAGTTAAAGAAAACATTTCTTCTTTGGCCATAGAAGGAGGGGAACTGATGGTCGAGGAGGGAAATACCTTCTTTTTTTATTTTTCATTACTTTTATTTATAAAGTGGAAACACTGACAAGACCATAGGATAAGAGGGGTACAATTCCCACCACCAGAACTCCATATCCCATTCCTTCCCCTGATAGCTTTCCTATCCTTTAACCTTCTGGGAGCATGGACACAGGGTCGTTATGGGGTGTAGAAGGTGGAAGGTCTGGCTTCTTTCATTGCTTCCCCGCTGAACATGGGAATGACAGGCCTATCCATACTCCCAGTCTGTCTTTCTCTTCCCCTAATGGGGCAGGGATCTGGAGAGGTGGGGCTCCAGGACACATTGGTGGGGTCGTTCCTCCTAGGAATTCTGGCTGGCATCATGGTAACATCTGAAACCTGGTGGCTGAAAAAGAGTTAAGATGTAAAGCAGAACAAATTATTGACTAATCATGAACCTAAAGGCTGGAATATTGCAGATGGAGATTTGGGGTCTCCGTTATGGAAAAAGCTAGTAGGTCTATTTAAGGTGTATACCAAGGGGCCCATAACCCTACTAGTTTTGGCCTGTGCCTGATATCTAATATGCAGGTGACCAAAGTTATTGTCTGGGGGGGGGGGATGATGTCATAGTTGGAAAAAGGACCAGGAAGCTGGATTATGGAAGAGAGTAGCTCCCAAATATAGGAATAGTATATAAATATTGCTGACTGTAAACCCCATCAATTTGATCTGTGGCCCATAGCACAGGAGCCTCTGTAACCTCTGCATCCCTGTAGGTCTGAGCTCACGTTCCATCCTCATGGCTAAGAACATTCCAGGCTGTGCCAATTTCAAGACCCATCATTCTCAGGTGATAGGCAGAGTATGGAAATACCTTCTTTTCCAAATTACTGAAGAACAACAAATAAATGTATAGTAACTAACATTCACTAAGTTTTTTTTAGAGTTTAAAAAAAAATTTATTTATTCCCTTTTTGTTGCCCTTGTTTTATTGTTGTCGTTATTGATGTCATCATTGTTGGATAGGACAGAGAGAAATGGAGGAGGGGAAGACAGAGAGGGGGAGAGAAAGATAGACAGCTGCAGACCTGCTTCACCGCCTGTGAAGCTACTCTGAAGGTGGGGAGCTGGGGACTTGAACCGGGATCCTTCTGCTGGCTTTGCGAAACATGCGCTTTGCGACACATGTGCTTAACCGGTTGCGCTACCAGCCGATTCCCCATTCACTAAGTTTTAATAGAGAAGGACAATAGAGAGTGGAATCATTGCTGATGTGGTGTTGGCTGTGCCATAAAGCTATTAGGGAAAACAGAGGCAAGCTGTATTCAAAGGGTTAGGTAGTGGTAGGTTTGAGATAGGGAAGATTTATTTATTTATTTATTTATTTATTTATTTATTTATTATTGGATGGAGACAGACAGAAATTGAGAGGAATGGGGGAGATAAAAGGGAAAAGAGACAGAGAGAGGCCTGCAGCCCTGCTTCACCGCTTGTGAAGCTTTCCTCTGCAGGTGGGAATCAGGGGCTTGAACCTGGGTCTTTTCACACTGTAATGTGTGTGTGTAACCTGGTGCACCACCGCCTGGCCCTGGGTAGAGAAGATTTTACTTCAAGAAAGCCAAGTAACAGATTATCAAGGAGATAACATGGCAGACACCTACTTCATTCAGCACTGCCCACAAACTCTGTGATCCCTGATACAATGACACCCACTCTCACCTGAATGAATCACAATGCACAATGTAAATATGAACTGACCAATCATGACTGTTAGGAAGTGGAAACTACAAGGCCTTTAGCACAAGGGCGTCAGTTCTCTTTAGCTCTCTGAGCTTCTGTAACGATTTTCCCAGTGAGGCTCATGTGAGACTATCTCTCCTTAGGAGAGATACAAGGAAGATGTTCTCTTTCCCTATATTTTTGAAATGTCCATGGTCCGTGCTTAGAAATAAAAGGATAGGGAGTGGGGCTGTAGCGCAGCGGGTTAAGCACGCATGGCGCAAAGCACAAGGACCTACTAAGGATCCTGGTTGGAGTCCCCAGCTCCCCACCTGCAAGAGTCGCTTCACAGGTGGTGAAGCAGGTCTGCAGGTGTCTATCTTTCTCCCTCTTCTCTGTCTTCCCCTCCTCTCTCCATTTCTCTCTGTCCTATCTAACAACGACAACATCAACAACAACAATAATACCTACAACAATAACAACAACAAGGGCAACAAAAGGGAAAATAAATAAATTAAATTAAATTAAATTTTAAGAAAAGAAATATAAGGATAACTAAATGGAAGGATACACTTTGTGGAGTTCACAGTTTATAAAAGTACTGAATGGGGCAGGCGCTGTCTTGAGGTGTGGACTAGAGCTCTAGGATCACCAGGTTTTACTGTTTCCCTCTGCCAGAATCAGCTTTCCTAGGAAGATTGAAGGACCTGTGAGCCATCCAGGACAGGCGACCCGGGAGGGAGGTGTCAAAGAAAGCCTTGCCAAGAAGGGGTATTTGAGCAAAGTCATACAAGTCAGGGTGAACTGAACAACTTGTAGAAAAGGAGTGGCCCTAGACTTCTGGAGGCGGGGCTACAGAGAAGCAGCAGCTGTGTTTTTCTCCTCCCCTCTCCCCAGTCAACTAGGAATACCAAAGGAGAACACCTGGGACCGCAACAAGGCAGGACTAGAAGACTTCAGAAACCCTCCAAATCACCGGTGAGTGCAAACACGAGTGGCTTGTGGAAAGAGAGGAGCCTAGGGAGAGATTAAGTGGCTGGTAACAGTCAGGCAGTTTATAAGTTGAGACACCACTTCCAGTCTGATTCACCAACAAAAAGATGACTGAAGGGAGAAGAGGACTCCCCTAAGACTCACCAAATGAAACTGAGTCTCCATTGCTACAGCCCTCAGAAGCTGAAGCAGCAGTGGGGGAAGCCCTGGGCTGACACCAGGGGACAGAGAACTAACCAGGAAACTCAAAAGATCTATACCTCCGTGGCCTAGTGGTGGGGCTGTGGATTAACCACTGGATTATCTTTGCCCCACCCTGATTTACCTCTTGGGCAGGTGTCAGTGATTAAACTAAGAAGCCTACTTATGGTTTAAAAGCCCTCAGCCTCCCATAGCCTACAGGGAAGAAAAACAACCATTTAATTACCTTACTTAGACACAAGTCAGTCCAGGCAAGAGTGATGAGTAATTTGAAAAGTACTGAGAGAGAGAGAGAGAGAGAGAGAGAGAGAGAGAGAGCTCATAGCATACTATGTAAAATGGTAAAACCAACAAGAAGAAATATTGGAGAAATGAACCAGGACAAGAGTCCAGCTAAAAGTCCCCCAAAGGTTGAAACACAAAATAATGAGGTCAACATCCAAACATTAGTTAAGGAAATAATTACAGGAATGAGTAAAGAGTTTGAAAGAATTATCATCAGAAATGCAGAAACAACAAATGAGACTCTGGAAGAAAACACTAATTATCTCAAGGTTGTTAGAGAGACGAAAGCTGAAATAGCTGAACTAAGAACACTACTAGATGAACAAAATAAAACAGTATCAGAACAGGGTAACAAATTAGATGAACTCCAGAAAACAGTAGAGGGGAGAGAGAATAGAATCAGTGAAGCTGAAGACAGAATTAGCAAGATCGAGGATGAATTACAGACAAATAAAGTAGAAGTAAGAGATCTCAAAAAGAGATTAGGAGATACTGAAAACAATAGCAGAGACCTATGGGATGACTTCAAAAGAAAAAATATAAGTATTATTGTCTAACCAGAGGAAGAAAGAGAGGGAGAGGAAGAAAGCATTCTTCAGGACATAATAGTTGAGAACTTCTCTAGTCTAGACAACATAAAAGGCATAAAGGTTCAAGAAGTCCAGAGGGTCCCAAACAGCATTAACCCAGACTTAAAGACATCAAGACACATCATATTTAGATAGAAAGGAATAAGGATAAAGAAAGGATCCTGAAGGCTCCAAGAGAAAAACAAAGAGTCAACTACAGAGGAAAACCCATAAGATTAACAGCAGACTTCTATACACACACACACACACACACACACACACACACACACACACACACACACACACTACAGGCCAAAGAGCATGGCAAGATATCTATCAAGTGCTCAATGAGAAAGGCTTTCAACCAAGATTACTGTATCCTGCTAGACTGTCATTCAGACAAGATGGAGGCATAAAAACCTCAGACAAGCAAAAGTTGAAAGAATCAACTATTACCAAGCCTGCCCTGAAAGAAGTTCTGAAAGGTCTCCTATAAACAGTCAGACCACCATAAATAGGCCATCTAACAACACTCTAAAAACTTACTAGAATGGCATTAAAATATCTTCAATCTTTGATATCAATAAATGTCAATGGCCTGAATTCACCTATTAAAAGACACAGAGTAGGAAGATGGATCAGAAAACACAACCCAACAATATGCAGTTTACAGGAAACCCACCTAACACAACAAGACAAACACAGACTCAAAGTGAAAGGATGGAAAACTATCATACAAGCCAATGGCCCACAAAAAATGGCAGGAACAGCTATTCTCATATCTGACATGATAGACTTTAAAATCAGTAATATTAAAAAAGATAGGGAAGGACACTACTAAATGCTCAGAGGATCAATCAATCAAGAGGACTTAACATGTATGTAGCCAATGAGAAGCCATCTAATACATCAAACATCTACTAAAAGATCTACAGCAATATAGTAACAACAAGACAGTCATAGTAGGGGATTTCAACACCCCACTCTCTCAACTTGACAGATCATTCAGGCAGAAAATCAATAAAGACATGAGGGAGCTAAATGAGTAGATAGATAAACTAGGCCTATGGGACTTTTTCAGAGTCATTCATCCCAAGAAACTGGAATACACCTTCTACTAAAGTCCACATGGGCCATTCTCAAAGATATACCATATGTTAGGCCACAAAGACAGCATCAGCAAATTCAGGAGCATTGAAATCATCCCAAGCATCTCCTCAGACTACAGTGGAATTAAACCAACACTTAATAATCAACAAAAGATTAGTAATAGTCCCAAAATGTGGAAGCTCAACAGTATACTCCTTAGCAACTACTGGGTCAAAGAGGAAATAAAGGAGGAAACCAAAATGTTTTGAGAGTTCAATGAAAATGAAGACACAAGATATCAAAATATTTGGGACATAGCTAAGTAGTACTGAGAGAGAAGTTCCTAACCATACAAGCACACATTAGGAAACAAGAAAAAGGACAGACAACCTGATTTCACATATATTTTTTTTATTGTTGTAGTTGTTGTTGGATAGGACAAAGAAATTGGAGAGAGGAGGGGAAGACAGGGGGAGAGAAAGATAGACACCTGCAGACCTGCTTCACTGCTTGTGAAACCATGCCCCTGCAGGTGGGGAGCCAGGGGCTGGAACCAGGATCCTTAAGCCAGTCCTTGCGTTTTGGGCCACCTACGCTTAACCCACTGCGCTACTGCCTAACTCCCCTGATTTCACATATTAAAGACCTAGAAGAAGAACAAAGGAACCCTAAAGCAACCAGAAGGACAGAAATAACTGAAGTTAGGGCAGAAATAAATAACACTGAAAATAAGAAAACCATACAAAAGATCAGTGAAAGTAAATGTTGGTTCTTCGAAAGAGTGAATAAAATCAACAAACCTTTGGCCAGACTCACAAAACAAAAAATAGAGAACACCAAATTAAATCAGATTCTAAATGAAAGAGGAGGTATCACAACAGACACCGCAGAAACTCAACATATCATGTGAGACTTCTATGAACAACTATATGCCACCAAGCTAGAGAACCTGGAAGAAATGGATGATTTTCTAGATACCTACAAAATTCCAAAATTAAGTAAAAAGGGACTAGATAACGTGAACAAGGTCCATGACAGCTAAGGAAATTGAAACAGTTATCAAAAACCTTCCCAGGAATAAAAGTCCTGGACCAGATGGTTTTATAAATGAATTCTCCAAAACCTTCAAAGAAAAACTAATACCTCTACTTTTAAAAGTACTTACTTTTAAATACTTCTACTTCCAGAAGATTGAAGACACAGAAATACTCCCTTCCAGCTTCTATGAAGCCAACATCACTCTGATACCAAAAGCAGACAAGGACACAACCAAAAAAGAAAACTACAGACCAATATCTCTGAACATAGATGTTAAAACAGTGAACAGAATTCTAGCCAACTGGATATAGCAGTCGATTAAAAAGATTGTTCATCATGACCAAGTGGGGTTTATCCCAGGTGTTGTTAAAATTCGGAAGGCTCTGGCTGGCCGGGCTGGCTTCACGGGCGGGTAACAGAGACGACCAGACACACGGCTGGGCAGGGAAGCTGTATTTCTTTATTCAGGAACAACGATTCACAAACTAAGACAAACTAATCACCAAACAGAACTCTGCTGTCTCTGCGGCGGCGCAAGCACTCTCTCTTTTTCTCTGGAACTCAGGAACCCAGGAACTCTGTCTCTCTGGCACTCTCTCTTACTCTGTAACCCTGAAACTCTCGAACTCAGGAACTCTCTTTTCTCTCGAACTCAGGAACTCTGTCTCTCTGGCACTCTCTCTTACTCTGTAACCCTGAAACTCTCGAACTCAGGAACTCAGGAACTCTGGCACTCTCAAACTCAGGAACCCTCTCCCTTACTCTCGAACTCATGAACTCTCGTACTCGGGAACCCTCTGAAACTCTGGCACACTGGAACTCTCTCTTACTCTGTAACCCTCAAACTCTCGAACTCTGGAACTCAGGAACTCTCGGACTCCGGAACCCTTTCCCAGGGTCCCTTGGGGCGGGGCCAAGCAGGCCCGCGAAATTAACAGGACTCATCCAATTCTCTTGGAGGGGGAGGGCTAGAACAAGCCAATGTAAAGCATACGACACCCAGGGATGCAAGTTTGGTTTAATATACATAAGTCAATCAATGTGATCCACCACATCAATAAAAGCAAGACTGAAAACCACATGGTCATATCAATAGATGCAGAGAAAGCCTTTGACAAAATACAACATCCCTTTATGATCAAAACACTACAAAAATGAGAACAGATGGAAAACTCATTAAGATAGTGGAGTCTATATATAGCAAACCTACAGCCAACATCATACTTTATAGTGAAAAACTGGAAGCATTTCCCCTCAGATTAGGTACTAGACAGGGCTGCCCACTATCACCATTACTATTCAACATAGCATTGGAAGTTCTTGCCATAGCAATCAGGCAGGAGCAAGGAATTAAAGGAATACAGATTGGAAAAGAAGAAGTCAAACTCTCCCTATATCCAGATGGCATGCTAGTATACATAGACAAACTAAGGAATCCAGCAAGAAGTTTTTTGGAAATCATCAGGCAATGTAGTATGGTATCAGGCTACAAAATTAACACACAAAAGTCAGTGGCATTCCTTTATGCAAACACTAAGTTATAAGAAGTTGAAATCCAGAAATCAATCTCTTTTACTATAGCAACAAAAAACAATAAAATATCTAGGAGTAAATCTAACCTAAGTAGTGAAAGACTTGTATACTGAAAATTATGAGTCACTTCTCAAGGAAATTGAAAAAGACACAAAGAAGTGGAAAGATATTCCATGTTCATGGGTTGGAAGAATTAACATCATCAAAATGAATATACTACCCAGAGCCATATACAGATTTAATGCTATTCCCATCAAGATCCCAACCACATTTTTTTGGAGGATAGAACAAATGTTACAGATGTTTATCTGGAACCAGAACAGACCTAGAATTGCCAAAAACAATCTTGAGAAAAAAGAACAGAACTGGAGGCATCACACTCCCAGATCTCAAATTGTATTATAGGGCTATTGTCATCAAAACTGCTTGGTACTGGAACATGAATAGACATACTGACCAATGGAATAGAATTGAGAGCCCAGAAGTAAGCCCCCACACCTATGCATATTTAATCTTTGACAAAGGTGCCCAGACTATTAAATGGGGAAATCAGAGTCTCTTCAACAAATGGTGTTGGAAAAAAATGGGTTGAAACATGCAGAAGAATGAAACTGAACCACTATATTCCACCGAACACAAAAGTAAATTCCAAGTGGATCAAGGACTTGGATGTTAGAACAGAAACTATCAGATACTTAGGGGAAAATATTGGCAGAACTCCTTTCTGCATAAATTTTAAAGACATCTTCAATGAAAGGAATCCAATGACAAAGAAGACTAAGGCAAGCATAAACCTATGGGACTACATCAAATTAAAAAGCTTCTGCACAGCTAAAGACACCACTACCCAAACCAAGAGATCCCCTCACACAATGGGAGAGGATCTTTACATGCCATACATCAGACAAGAGGCTAATAGCCAGAATATATAAAGAGCTTGCCAAACTCAACAACAAGAAAACAAATGACCCCCTCCAAAAGCAGGGAGAAGACATGGACAGAATATTCACCACAGAAGAGATCCAAAAGGTTGAGAAACACATGAAAAAATGCTCCAAGTCTTTGATTGTCAGAGAAATGCAAATAAAGACAACAATGAGATACCACTTCACTCCTGTTAATATGTTGTACATCAGAAAATGTAACAGCAGCAAATGCTGGAGAGGTTGTGGGGTCAAAGGAACCCTCCTGAACTGCTGGTGGGAATGTAAACTGGTCCAACCTCTGTGGAGAACAGTGTGGATAACTCTCAGAAGGCTAGAAATGGACCTACCCTATGATCCTGCAATTCCTCTCCTGGGGATATAGCCTAAGGAACCCAACACACCCATCCAAAAATATCTGTGTACACACATGTTCTTAGCAGCACAATTTGTAATAGCCAAAACCTGGAAGTAACCCAGGTGTCCAACAACAGATGAGTGGCTGAGCAGGTTGTGGTCAATATACACAATGGAATACTACTTAGCTATAAAAAATGGTGACTTCACTGTTTTCAGTCGATCTTGGATGGACCTTGAAAAATTCATGTTAAGTGCAATACGTCAGAGACAGAAGGATGAATATGGGATGATCCAACTCTGAGGCAGAAATTGAAAAACAAGATCAGAAAAGAAAACACAAGTAGAACTTGAATTGGAGTTGGCGTATTGCATCGAAGTAGAAGTAAAAGACTCTGGTGTGCATAGGGGGGAGAATATAAGTCTAAAAAGGATGACAGAGGACCCAGTGGGGGTTGTATTGTTATATGGAAAACTGAGAAATGTTATGCATGTACAAACTATTGTATTTGCTGTGGAATGTAAAACATTAATTTCCCAATAATTTTTTTTAAAAAAAATGTACTGAATGGGGGGCTGGGCAGTGGTGCAGTGGGACAAACACACATGGCATGAAGCTCAAGGACCGGGGTAAGAATCCCCACCTGGGGGAGGAGGTTGCTTCAAAGGCAGTGAAGCAGGTCTGTAGGTGTCTATCTTTATCTCCCCCTTTCTGTATTCCCCTCCTCTCTCCATTTGTTTCTGTCCTATCCAGCAACAATGACAGCAATAGCAACAATGATAAACAACAAGGGCTGCAAAAGGGAGAAATAGCCTCCAGGAGCATAGGATTCTTAGTATTGAGTATATGCAAGTATTGAGTCCCAGCTATAAACCTGGAGGCAAAAAAAAAAAAAGTACTTAAATGTAAGACATTTAATGACTCTCCTCTGTATTTCTTAACCTCACACTGTTATGGAATCTATGTTCTCTTTCCTTTTATAAATAAACCCTGTTTTCTCACACTTAACCAACAGGGTCTACTTATTAAAATGTGTGCCCTTACCTTTGTGGAACAATCTCCAAAGGTGGACAAGGCCTTGGCTATAAAAATGGTTTCCTGATTAATTTGATCAAATAACACAAAAAAGTTCCCAATATTCCAGAAAGACTCAGAAGTTGGGGCAAGGAGTGTGGGTCCTAGAACATGGTCATGGATGGAAGAAGGCAAATGAAGAAGACATTTTGGAGAGGACTGAGGGGACTTGGTTGTCCGGCAGTGCCATGGGGGAGAGAGAAGAGACCAGAGCGGAGAGGGAACACAAATCTTTATTCACGAGGGCACCTCAGAGTTAGGTGAGCATACAGCAGTTCTGCCATGTGAAGCTAGCAAAATGGCCACCTCCTGCTATGCGCAGCAACCCTTCTCTGAGGTGAAAAGAGGCAGAAAGAGCTAACCCAGAACAGCGTTGGGCTTTATAGGATAAAAGGCGGAAGTGGCAAGTTGGGATGGGATTGGCTAGGAAACAAGGCACTCCCGGAATAACGTTTCAGCTCTCTTGGGAATGGGAAAAGGGGGTGGAGAGAGACAAAAGACTTGCTGGAAAGGTAGAAGCATCCTAGCAACTGTAGCAATACCCTAAGGAGATAACGTGGTGGCAGAAGAGTCACTTTAAAACAAGACAGAAGATTGATATGTAAATAATAATACTCACATAAAAATATGGTAGTTTTAGGGTCCTGCCTAACTCAACCACATCTGTACAATATCCCAACACTTGGTGACAGCTGGTTTGGAGATGCAAAAGATGGCTGAGGGTTGGACCATTATTGAGTCAAAGGATGGAGATGCTGAGAATATAAGAGGTTTGCCAGGAAAATTACTGAGTAACTCAAACCAATTCCTGACTCCCCATATTTCAAAGCCCCCTAGTACCTCCCCACCCTACTCAAAATAAGAG
This sequence comes from Erinaceus europaeus, assembly GCF_950295315.1. NCBI lineage: Eukaryota > Metazoa > Chordata > Mammalia > Eulipotyphla > Erinaceidae > Erinaceus > Erinaceus europaeus. The sequence continues at coordinate 102,020,881 of NC_080169.1, forward strand.
AAAACTCATTTAAACAGCCCATAATAACTTGCCCTGACTGCCTGTTGTCCCTTTGATCTCATTTCTTTCCAAGCTCCCCTGTTCTTATTGGACTGGTTCTCTGGCTGCTTCTGCAAAATTGGCCAATGTGAATCTGCCTTAGGGCCTTTCTCCGTGTTTTCTCTGCTCTCTTTTACAAAAAAGAAATGGGGGTGGGGCAGGCAGCGGCGCACCTGGTTAAGCGCACATATAACCAAGGTCAAGAGCCTGAACAGTTTGGGTCTCCATTCCCCACCTACAGGGGGTTCACTTCATGAGCGGTGAGGCAGGTCTGCAGGTGTCTATCTTTCTCTATCTCTATCTCTCTAGAGATATGGCACTCTCTATCTCCCCATCCTCTCTCAATTTCTCTCTGACCTATCTAATTTGGTGGGGGAGGGGAGGGCAGTAGCATAGTAGTGCAGGGTTAAGCTCACATGGCACAAAGCCCAAGGACTGGTGTAAGGCTCCCGGTTCGAGCCCCCTACTCCCCACATGCAGGATGGGGGTCGCTTCACAAGAGGTGAAGTGGGTCTGCAGGTATCTATCGTTCCCCCCTTTATCTCCCCCTCCTCTCTCGTTTTCTCTCTGTCCTATCCAACAGCAGCAGCAACAACGACAAAAAATTAGGGGGAAAATGGCCTGGGAGCCATGGATTTGTAGTGCAGGCACTGAGCTCCAGCAATAACCCTAGTGGCAAGGAAGAAAGAAAGAAAGAAAGAAAGAAAGAAAGAAAGAAAGAAAGGAAGGAGGGAAGAGAGAAAGAGAAATAGAGAAATAAATGGGGCTAGGTGGTGGCACAGCTTGTTGACTGTACACATTACAGTGCACAAGGACCCAGGTTCAAGTCCCCATTTCCCACTTGCAGGAGGAAAGCTTTCTAAGCAGTGAAGCAGTGCCGTGGGTCTCTTTCACACTCTTACTCTCAATTTCTTCCTTCCCTCTCCATTTCTCTCTGTCTCTATCCAAAATAGCTGAATAAAAGGATAAAATATAAAAATGTTTTTTTAAAAAAGAAATAGCAACCATTTATTCAAGAGAGAGAGAGAGGAGGCATCACTGGAGAATATGCGATGATAATGGGAATGAAATTTGGGATCTCATGTATTCTAGTCCAGTGTTCTACCCCCAGAACCCTGAAATCCTTCTAACTTTGAAAAATTCTCATAGCTTACTCCTTCATTAAGCTAACTTTTTGGCAGGGGGTTTCCCTGGGTTTTAGAGGTGACTCAACCATAATGCAAATCTCACATGATAAGGTCCTGGGTTCAAGCCCTGCACTACACAAAAACACAAAAGTTGAATTGGGGGGATAGTGTAAGAGGCAACATGCAATACTTGGCCCCAGGTTCAACCCCTGGCACCAGCAACAGCCATAACCAACTAGTGCTCTAGTCAAAAAACAAATGGAGTGAAACCAAGTCAAACCAAGAAAGACAACAGCAAATACAATTTTTTTTAAATGACTGCTTTTTAAAAATATTTTTTATTTTATTTATTTATTCCCTTTTGTTGCCCTTGTTGTTTTATTATTGTAGTTATTATTGTTGTTGTCGTCGTTGTTGGATAGGACAGAGAGAAACGGAGAGAGGAGGGGAAGACAGAGAGGGGGAGAGAAAGATAGACACCTGCAGACCTGCTTCACCGCCTGTGAAGCGACTCCCCTGCGAAGCGACTCCCCTGCAGGTGGGGAGCCGGGGTTCGAACCGGGATCCTTATGCCGGTCCTTGTGCTTTGCGCCACCTGTGCTTAACCTGCTGCGCTACAGCCCGACTCCCAGCAAATATAATTTTATAAATAGTAGTGTGGTACTTTGGTCTCTCTCAAAAAAAAAAAAATTTCTTCTTTTTCCCTCCAACGTTATAGCCAGGGCTCAGTGCCTACACTACAAATCCACAGCTCCTGAGGCCATCTCCCCCACCCCATTGTTTTTGTTGCTACTGCTGTTGTTGTTGCTGCTATTGTTGGATACGACAGAGAGAAATTGAGAGAGGAGGGAGAAACTGAGAAGGGGAGAGAAAGATAAACACCTGCAGACTTGCTTCACCACTTGTGAAGTGACCCCCCTGCAGGTGGGGAGTGGGGGCTTGATTTCATATTATGTGCACATAACCTGGTGTGCTACTGCCCACCCCCCCAAAAATTAGAAAGACCTTGGGGGCCAGGTGGTAGAGAATGCACATTGTTACATGTAAAGACCTGGGTCTGAGCCTCCAGTCTCTGCCTGCAGGCAGAGGAAATATCACAAACATCAACAGTGGAGCAGCACTGCGGTGTCTCCTCTCTTTCATTCCTTTTCTATCGCTTTCTGTCTCTCAATCCCTAGCAAAAAAGAAAGAGATGGGGGGGGGGGCGTAGGGAGGTTGCTGGGAGCAGTAGAATGGTACAGGCACCTAGTTCCAGCAATGACCCTGGTGGCAAAATAAAATAAGAAGGGACCAGATGGTGTCTCGCTTGGTAAAGCATGTGTGTTACAGTACTCAAGGACCAAGGTTTGAACCCTGGTCCCCACCTGCAGGAGCAGTGGAGCAATTCTGCTGGCATCCCTCTTTCTTTTTTCCTCTATCTCTTCCCCTTCTCTCTCTCAATTTCTCTGTCTCTGTCTAATAAATCATTTAATAAGAGACCTTTCCTAAGCATTCTGTATAAATTAGCAACCACCTCCCATCCTGACAGTTCCTCCTCCCCCGTTTTGCTGAGCTCCAATCTGTGTTTTGCCTCCAGACATGTTTATTTCCATTATCTAGAAGTTGAAACTTTTAAACAAAATAGACTGGTCTTGGCCCAGGAAGTGGCACAGGTATTGGACTTTCAAGCAAAAGGTCCCAAGTTTGATCCCTGGCATCACATGTATAAGCTTGGTAATCTCTCTTAGTGCTCTCCCTCTCCCACTCCTTCTCCCACTCCTTCTCTTTTTCCCTCTTCCACTCCCTCTCCCTCTCCCACTCCCTCTTCCCTCTTCCACTCCCACTCCTTCTCCCTCTCCCCCTCTTCCACTCCCTCTCCCTCTCCCTCTCCCTCTTCCACTCCCACTCCTTTTCCCTCTCCCCCTCTCCTACTCCCTCTCCCATTCCCTCTCCCATTCCCTCTTCCATTCCCTCTCCCATTCCCTCTCCTATTCCCTCTTCCATTCCCTCTCCCATTCCCTCTCCCATTCCCTCTCCCTCTCCCTCTCCCTCTGCCCCTCTCTCTCTCCATTAATAAAATAAGCAGTTTAAATCTAACAATTCAATGTGCTCAAGTATGCAAAGCAATGAGGCTAGTTGCTCTTGCATTCCATTTGTGGGAGTCTACTGGTACAATCCCTTTGAAAAACTACTTGGCAGTACATATGAAGTCATAAAATGTTGATGTCCTGGAACATTTTACTATTTTGAAATTATGAAAATCACTTCAGAGAAGGTAGTCTAAAATATGGAAAAGAGAGACCAGGGAGGTGACTAAGAGGGTAGAACACATGACTTATAAGTGTAAAATCTCAAGCTTAGTCCCATGTGATGGCATATGATGGAGTGATGATTTTGAGGAAGGAAAATTAGGCATCCCAGATAGTCAGTCTCTTTTGCAGCCAGACAGGCCTTGAGATAACATAAGAAAGCTGGACCTTTCCTAAGGAACAAAACAGAGCGATGCATCATATTATTAGCTGGGGCCACTTTATGAGAATCACCTGGACCCTCTAGCCAAAAAATCTAGCAGCAATGCCTCACCAGCTTTGATGAGACTCACCATTCACACACGAACATGCACACACACACTCCACTTTCCTCTTAAAAAACAAAAATAGTGGTCCAGGAGGTAGTGCCGTGGATAAAACACTGACCTCTGAAGCATGAGGTCCTGAGTTCAGTCTCCCAGCAGCCCATGTACCAGAGTGATGTCTGGTTCTTTCTCTCTCCTCCTTTCTCATTCATAAATATGAAAGAAAGAAAGATAGATAGATAGAAAACACCCCCAAATGACTAATTTTAGAGGTGTTTTTTTTTTCTTGATTTCTTTTGCTGAGTGGCTTCACACCTGCACAATTCTACCCCTCCAGGCAGACTCTTCTTTTAATTCAGAAAGAGACAGAGATGAAGAGAAAAAGAAGGGAGGGAGAGAGGGAGAGAGAGGAACAGCACTATTCTGCCATTTGTGCATGGTGCTCCCATGTGGTTCTCAGAGCTCAAAGCTGGGTGGTAAACTGTGCATTTTACCAGGTGGGCAATCTCCCAGCACCTGGGATGTTGGCAGTTTTAATTTTCCTGTTCTCCCAGGTAGGCGTCTCCTGAAACAAACTCTTTCTCAGCCAAAAGCTCCTCATTGGCAACAATTGAGTTTCTCTGTGAGGCAGGATCAGCTACCCAATGATCATCATCACTGGTTTTGTCTCTTCTTTCCCTTCTCTTAAAGTAGCCATTTTAAATATGGGAAAGAAAAATACCTATGGGTGTGGAATTTAGAATATGAAGAAGTTGAAGAGGCCTGAGGATAACTCAGGAGGTGAAGTACACACCTTCACTATGTGTGAAGCTCAGGGTTTTACCGCTGCCACACATTCAGAACCACGGAACTCTTGTCAGTCGTGGCACATGCTTTGGCATCTCTCCCTCTTCTCTCTGTCTGCCTCTCCTTCTCTCTTCCCTGCATACATATATACAGTGTAAAAAAAAAAAAGGATCAGGAGGCTGTTTAGCAGTATTATGCATGTGCCAGGCCCTCAGTTCATTCCTTGGTGCGGCATGAAAAAAAGGTAAAGAAAAAGAGGAAAGGAGAGAAGAAAGAAAGAGTCTAAAACAAGAAGCAGAAATATTGAAATTAAATAAATGACGGCTAAGTTACTTGGTGGTATATCATTCCCTTGTTAAAAGGATAGTTTGGGGGAAGGGCAACACGTGGCTCATCCGGTAGAGCACACACATTCCCGCGTACAAGGACCTAGGTTCAAGCCCTGGGCCACCACACAGGAACACCTGTAGGGAGGAAGCTTCATGAGTGGTGAAGCAATGCTGTGGCGTTTCTCTGTCTCGATTTGCCCCTCTCTCTCCCTCCCCACCTTTGTCTCTCTCTATTAAAAAAAAATAGCCACTGGTATCAGTGGACTCTTGTTGGCATCCAAAAATAACCCTAGGGGTAAGAAAAAAGGTTCTTAGAAGTCTATTAACAACAAGGCAGTTGCCTTTAAGATAGTGGTGCAGGGTGCACATCTGTATAAGTACAATTTCAGATATCTATACAAGTGTGTATGTTAAGGTCCAGGCAGTAGCACAGCTGGTTAAGTGTACATATTACTATGTGCAAGGACCTGGGTTCAAGCCTCCATTCCCCATCTGCAGTTCTGCAAGTGTTTCTCTGTTTCTCTTCCTCTCCATTGCCCCCTCTCCTCACATTTCTCTCTGTCCTAACCAATAGGATAGAAGGAGTGGAGGAGGAAAAAAATGGCTGCTGGGAGTGATGGATTTGTCATACAAGCACTGAGCACCAATGATAACCCTGATAGTAATAAAAACAACACTAGGGGCCAGGTGGTGGTGCACCTGGTTGAGTGCACACATTACAATGCACAAGGACCCAGGTTCACCCCCACCCCGAGCCACCAACTGCCAGAGGAAAGCTTTGCAAGTGGTGAAGCACTGCTGCAGGTGTCTCTCTGTTTCTTCCTCTCTCTATTACCCAGTTCTCTCTCGATTTCTGGTTGTCTCTATCCAGTAAGTAAGTAAAGATAATACAAAAATAAACAAAAGAGGTAGAGAGAATCACTGGAGCTTCCTCTGGGGCCACAACACCTTTCATGTAGTGCCTGGGCTTGAACTTCACGCATGCCTGGGAAGTTATGTACTCTACTTTGCGAGCTCTCTCCAGCTCTGAAGGGCTTCAAAAAAGAAGAGGAAAAAATGAAGCTGGGGAGATAGCACAGTAGTTATGCAGAAAAACTTTCATGTCTGAGGCTATAATGTTCCAGGTTCAATCCCTAGCACCACCAAAAGCCACGTTTGAGCAAGGCTCTGGTAAACAAATAAATAAAATAAAATATCTGCCTACTAAATTCCAATGACATCTTTTCATATTTACCTTCATTTTATTTATTTACTTATTTGCCACCAAGATTGTCACTGGTACTCAGTGCCTACACTCAGTGCCTGGTGATCATTTAAAAAACTTTCCCCCTATTTATTTATTTATTTATTTATTTATTTTTGCCTCCAGGGTTATTGCTGGGGCTCGGTTCTTGTACTACAAATCCACTGCTCCTGGAGGCCATTTTTTCCTTTTTGTTGCCCTTGTTGTTTGTCATTATTATTATTGTTGTTGTTATTGCTGTCATTGTTGGATAGGACAGAGAGAAATCGAGAGGGGAAGGGTAGACAGAGGGGGCAGAGAAAGACAGACACCTGCAGACCTGCTTCACCACTTTTGAAGCGACCCACCTATAGGTGGGGAGCTGGGGGCTCAAACCGGGATCTGTATGCTGGTCCTTGTGCTTTGTGCCATGTGCACTTGACCCTCTGTGCTACTGCCCGGCCTCCTTCCCTTTATTTTTTTGAGAGAAATAGGAGAGACACCCGCAGCACTGCCCCATCACTAGTGAAGCTTCCAACCTGCAAATGGGGACCATTTGCCATGGATAGTAATGAGTTTGTTGTCTACTGGGTATGCCAAAACTTATTCCCTGTAGGGAAATTGTGAGGATGTGGTTGAGCTTGGCAGGACTTGGCTTGAGGGAACATCCAACCTGTCAGTCTCTCTCTATTGAAAGGTCGAGCGAGGAGGGACACAACCCCCCAAGGTTTGCCTCATTTTATCAGACTCCCTGCCTCACAAAGCACCCTGCATTCCTGATACTATGGCCTGCTCCCTTATTGTCTACATAATCATTGTTTTGCCTGAAAGATCCACACCCATTCCATTCCTTTAAACTGTCTTCTTTCTATCCTCAAGACCCTCCCTGCCTGTAGGTTATTATTAACCTACCAGTTAAAACCCTCACAATAGTTGCTAAGGAGGTTTCTACCTTCCCAGCCCCCTTTTGCATTTCTCCGCCCCTTTCCAAACCATGTCAAGTCATTTCCTTTTACGATTTGCTACTTCCGGGTCCGACTCTTAAAAGCCTTGGCTTTCTGATCAATAAAAAATTGAATCGCCTTGCCATGACCAACTCTGTTCCTGGGTCATCTCTCTCGTGTCGTTGAGTGAGTAGCAGCCCAGGCTGGCTCTGGTCACGTTCTCTCCAACCCAGAGAGTATGCACCTGAGAAAAGGCACCCCCATGCTAGCCTGGCAGTTCCCAACTCATTATATTTTTACAAGTCAACAACGTAAGTGTTGCTCACATTTTAGTGGTAAGGAAGCTGAGACTAGAACTAAAAAATGAGCTCAAATTCTCTGAAATAGAAAGTTACCACGTTGGTGTCTAAATCCTAAACCCTTTTCCTGTATATTGACAAAAACACATTAATGACTAAGGTAGCTTCAGTTCATTTACTAAATAAACATAATGCAGATGAAGTAAACAAATGATGACTTTAGCCTGAAATTCTCAGTCAGTTGATGCCAAGCCAGTTCATTGCTTTGGATTTATTCTGTGAACATCACAGTATCACAATAATTATAGAGAATCTGAACTTAGTATTTTGGCATATCGTAACTTTTTTTTGACTGCAGTATGCTAATTATTTAGCTAGTAACTAAAATAGTTACACCTGGTTTGATTAAGGGCCAACAGTTGATGGATTTAGAAGCTCTTGTTTGGGACCAACAGCTAACTTTTTTTCAGAAAAGAAAATCCCTCATTGGTTATTTGAATTTATGATTTATGACATTAATAGATGGCATGCCATATATCAAAATGAACATGAGCGACTTGGGAGGTGGTGTAGTAGATAAAACATTGGACTCTCAAGCATGAGGTCTTGGGTTTGATACCTGGCATTGCATGTACCAGAATATTATTCTGGTCCTCTCCCTCTCTCCTCCCCAAACTCCACCTTCTCTCTCCATCTCTCTCTCTCTCTCTCATAAATAAATGATTATTTTTAAAAGACTTTCTGTTTATTAAAAAAGGAACATGAAATGAAGTTGTGACTAACATAATTTCAGAGGGAATTTTAACAATGATTTTCAATTTAATAATCCAAGCAATGGTCTGTTTGATAAAGATTCTAAGCAAATTCATTGTTATGAGATTGAAAGAATTGAGCAAGATTTTCTAAGAAAGAGTGTTCATACTGTTAACCATTATAACAGCTCAGCAATGTCCTTTCTTGCTTGCCTTCTTTGGCTAAAATACCTTGTAGAAAACACTTTCCATTCCCAACATAACTGTGTGATCATCTTCATGCTTTAACACTATTGTCTTCATCAAAGCTAACACTTTTGATAACTTACTGTGAGCCAGAATTGGACACAGACTGCATTTAAATGATCAAATTTTACTGCTCAGGACCCAGTAAAAAATGCACTGTTTCTAGCCTCTTCTTATAAATAAACTTTTATATATATATAACTTTCTGAAAGACTGTTTCTTATTTTATTTATTTATTTATTTATTTATTTATTTATTTATTTATTTATGAGAAAGCTAGGAAGAAAAAGAAAGAACCAGACATCACTCTGGCATATGTGCTGCCAGGGATCGAACTTGTAACCTCATGCTTGAGAGTCCAAAGCTTTACCAGTATGCCACCTCCTGGACCACTGAAGTCCAGAATTTCTTCATACGTCTGTGGGCCATGTGCCTCTCTTCTTTAGAAAACTGTCTATTCAGTTCTTCGGACTACTTTTTTATTCCTTTCGTTGAGTTGTATGAGTTGTTTGCAGAAGTTTGATATTAATTGTTTATCAGATGTGTGCTGTGTGAATATTTTCTCCTAATTACTGGGTTGCCTATTTATTACTATATAGTTTTGCTTTCAGTGTGTAGAAACTTTACAGTTCTATGTAGTCCCATTTATTTACTCTGATTTTCATTTCATATGCCTGTACAGCAGAATCTTCAAATGCATCTTTGATCTTAAGGTCCTGCAATGTTTCACCAATGTTTTCTTCTATGTATTTTATAGTTTCAGGTCTAATATCCCATTTTTGATCCATTGTGATATGATTTTTGGTATCTGGTGCTAAGAGGTGGTCTAGTTTCATTTTTCTATATTTATCTGATGTTAAGAGGTGGTCTAGTGGCTGTCCAGTTTTCCCAGCACCCTTGTTGTTTTTTATTGTTGTACTTGTTATTGATGTCATCGTTGTTAGATAGGACAGAAAGAAATGGAGAGAGGAGGGCAAGACAGAGAGGGGGAGAGAAAGATAGACACCTGCAGACCTGCTTCACTGCTTATGAATTGACTCCCCTGCAGGTGGGGAGCTGGGGCTCGAACCTGGATCCTCAGGCCAGTCCTTGTGCTTTGCACCATGTGTGCTTAACCCACTGAACTACTGCCCAACTCCCCTCCCAGCACCATTTGTTGAAGAGATTATTGACTCACCACTGAGTGGTTTTGGCCCCTTTGTCTCAGAGACTATTTAAAATAACACAAAAATATGTAATGTTGCTTGTTTTGCCTTCACTGAGTTCTTTTTAAAGATTTTTTAATATTTATTTATTCCCTTTTGTTGCCTTTTTTTTTTTTTGATGTCATCATTGTTGGATAGGACAGAGAGAAATGGAGAGAGGAAGGGAAGACAGAGAGGGGGAGAGAAAGATAGACACCTGCAGACCTGCTTCACTGCTTGTGAAGCAACTCCCCTGCAGGTGGGAAGCCGAGGGCTGGAACCGGATTCTTACGCTGGTCCTTGTGCTTTGTGCCACCTGTGCTTCACCCACTGCACTACCACTCCTTTCACTGAGATTTTTTATTAACTTTTTGTTAATTTATTTCTGCCATCAAGGTTATCATTGGGGCATCTCGATGGATCACCCAGTATAGTGCACACTTTATCATGTGTGAACACCTAGATTCAAATGCCTGCCCACCACATGGGAGCACCTGCATGGGGAAGCTTCATGAATGGTGAAGCAGTGCTGCAATGTATCTCCTCTCTTTGTCTCCCACTCCCTGCAAAAAAAAAAAAAAAATGAGATGGTGGAAGGACTGTACAGGCACAACCCTCCAGTGAGAACCCTAGTGGAAAAAAAAAAGTGAAAGGAGAGAGACAGGAGCCAGGTGGTGGTGCACTTGAGGAAATGCACATATTACCATGCACAAGGAGCCAGGCCCAACCCCCTTCTTCCCACCTGCAGAAGGGGATGTTTCATGAGTGGTGAAGCAGGTCTGTAGGTATCTATCTACCTCTCTCTGTCTCTCTATCTGCCTCCTCCTCTTTCAATTTCTCCCTGTGCTACCCAGTCAGACAGAAAGAATGAGAGAAGGAAAAAAAGAAAAAGATGGCCATTACAATAGAGGGATTGGGGATTCAGAACTCTGGTGGTGGAAATGATGTAGAGTTGCTCCCCCTGGTATGTGGTAATTTTGTAAATCAATATTAAGTCACTAATAAAAAATAAAAAAGGGAGAAAGAGGCAGATAGAGACACCATAGCACCTTGTTCTACAGCTGCTGATGAAGCTTCCCCTGTGCAGATGTTCTCATATGGTGTCTGAGGGATTGAACCTAGGTCCTCCAGCATTGTAGACCATGCACTTTATCAGGTGAACTATCTCCTGGGCTCCCCACTGAGACTTTAAAAATGGAATGTCAAGGGAGTCAGCCAGTAGCACAGTGGGTTAAGTGCACATGGCACAAACGCAAGGATCCTGGTTCGAGCCCCCGGCTCCCCACCTGCAGTGGGTCCCCTTCACAGACAGTGAAGCAGATCTGCAGGTGTCTGTCTTTCTCTCCCCCTCTCTGTCTTCCCCTTCTCTCTCCATTTCTATCTGTCCTATCCAACGACAGCAACAACGTCAATGACAATAATAACCACAATAATGATAAAACAACAAAGGCAACAAAAGGGAAAAAATGGTCTCCAGGAGCAGTGGATTCATGGTGCAGGCACCGAGCCCCGGCAATAACCCTGGAGGCAAAAAAAAAATAAGGAATGTCAAGTTGAACTTTACAGCTTTTATGCTAAAAGGAAAAATAAAAGGACTTTTGAGTTGCTTTGGCAATTGTGCCAGTGATTAATTCCCCTGGAAAAGTGGTTCAAAGAAATCTGAAATCTAAAAAAGGTCTAAAATTTAAACAAGACTATTTTCACTGGAGAAGCTGTTTCTTCACAGCCTGTCCCCATTAGCCTCTCCTGTCAACTGCCCATCACTAGTGGGATGCTTTTACCTCTCAGGGTGGTTAACTGGTGGAACTGTCCTTGGTCTTAGAAAACAGAGAAGAAAAGTTTTGCCTGGGGTCTCTGACTTCTCACAGCACTTCCTAGTTGATTTGGAGAACTCTGACAACCTCATATGTAGAACCAATTGAGAGTGTTCTTAGGAGAAACCCTGAAATCTCTAAAGAAGATCATTAACTACAGCAAATATCACCCCCCCTCCATTGAAGCAAAGCTTTCCCACCTTCCATCAGGAGATTCAGTAGTTGATATAATCATTTTGAGTTGCCACATTGTGTATAGTCCAGCTCTGAACAATGACAATGAGGAAGATAAGTTCCTTCCCTCAAGGACTTTGCATCCCAAGGATAAGATACTCATAAAAGAGTTAAAGTGAAGTGGCCAGGTGGTGGAGCACCTGATTGAGCACGCATGTTACATGTTACCTTAGGAAAAGATCCAGTTTCAAGTGCATGGTCCCATCTGCAGTGGGAAAGCTTCACAAATCATCAAATAGTGCTGCAGGTATCTCTCTTCCACTCCTCTAACTTTCCCTTCCTTCTCTCAATTTTTCTCTGTCTCTGTCCTCTCTCAGGATAAAAAAAAAGTTACAAAGACTCAACATAAAAAAAAGAATCCAGCACAGTGTCAATTATAGCAAAAATTACAAGTTCAAAGCAGGATAAAGGAGATGAAGACATTGAATGCTAAAGTTTCTGGGAAGAAATGGAAGTTAATATAGGTCTTAAAGAGCAGGAAATTAAACACAGAACAGAGTAGATAGACAGAGCCAAATCACCCCAACAAGTAAACAAGGGCCAGAGACAGAGCATAATCACTATGCAAAAAGGCTGTCATGTCTGAAGCTCCAATGTCCTAGGTTCAATCACTGGCACCACCATAAACCAGAGCTGAGAAGAGCTCTAGTAAAGAAGGAGGAGGAGAAGAAAGTGAAGAAGGAGAAAAAGAGGGAGAGAAGGAAGAAAAAAAAAAGGAAGAAGACAGGCAAGAAATACAAATTATATATGCATATTAACTGCAGAGAAAAAGAATTGGAAAGATACCTAAGAAGTTGGGAAGCAGCAAGTGCAGTGAGCAGGTAGAGGAGAAGGAAAAGCTAGAATTCATAAGGTCTTCCCTTTTTTTTTCTGTGAGTATATTTCTATATTGTTTGCAAAGCTTTCTAGAAAGGATGCGCTCCTCCACTATTTTGCATGATTTTTAAAATGTATTTTGGGGGTGAGACTTGGGAAGGAAAAAATTCCAGGTGAGAAAGCCTTGAGTCATTGCCCACAGATGGAGAGGTACAGGGTGTGTTTGGGGAACAGATGAGTGGGGGTGGAATGGGGGTTGGGGGACAGCACAGAAGAGATATAAGAGATAAAGAAAGACCATGGATGGGGGGGGGGGAGAAGGAAGGACTGTGGATGCAAGTCTTAGAAGAAAGACCCTTTCAGCAGAATCAATGAGTGATGTGAATCTCAGTGATTAATCTAGCTATACAAGAATTGATGGATCAGTGAGTATACTTGACGACCCAGGAAAGGTAGGTATATGAATTTAAAATCTACTGGTCTTTGGGGAGTGGTTGGAGGGGTAGCAGATGTGCTAGGGATCAAGTTCAGGGTATGTTACATTCTATCACTGAACTATACCTACCTACACACACACACACACACACACACACACACAGACACACACAGACACACACACACACCATCTGCGTATCTTGTACACACAGAAGACCATGCCAATATTTCCTAAAAAAAAAACAAAAAAACTCTGGCTCGTACAATCCTATTAGACCCTGTTAAACCCTTTTAGAAACCACTGAACTATACGAACGATGTCAAATGCAACTGAGGACCAGCCACTTCTCTTTGAATTAACTTCATCATAAATCTCTGTGCAATGTTTGACATCCATGGTGAATAATTCAGATATGTGAAGGAGATTTGGATCCCCAGCTTATGAGAAATGACTGAGTCAAATTTGTAAAATTGGAGTAAAAACTACCTGCTAAAAGAAGAATGACAATATGGGGCTGGGTAGCAGCGCACCTATAAAATATACTCATTGGGGGCTGGGCGGTAGTGCAGTGGGTTAAGCGTCTATGTTGTGAAGCGCAAGGACCAGCCTAGGGATCCCAGTTCCGGCCCTCGGCTCCCCACCTGCAGGGGAGTCATTTCACAAGTTGTGAAGCAGGTCTGCAGGTATCTATCTTTCTCCCCTCCCCCTGTCTTTCCATCCTCTCTCAATTTCTGTCTGTCCTATCCAACAGCAATGACAGCAAGGAAAAAATGGCTTCCAGGAGCAGTGGATTCGTAGTGCAGACACTGAGCCTCAGTGATCTGGAAGATATATATATATATAATGTAATTATTAACCTGTGTAAGGACCTGGATTCAAGTCCTTGACCTCCACCTGCAGGGGAGAAGCTTCATAAGTAGTGGAGCAGTGCTATGAGTGTTCTTCCTCACTTTCTCTCTCTACCTCTGTCTCTGTCTCTATCTCTACCTCCCTGCCTCTCATCTGTCAAAAAAGAAAAAGTAAAAATGGCCTCCAGCAACAGTGAAGCTGTGTATTAAGCACTTAGCAGTAGTGATAATCCTAGAAATTAATTAATTAGAAAAAAGAAACAAAGCGGGCAGGGTGGTGGTGCACCTGGTTGAGTGCACATGTTACAATGTACAAGGACCCATTCCCCTGTGCAGGGCGAAAGCTTTGCAAGTAGTAAAGCACTGCTGCAGATGTCTCTTTGTCTCTCTCCATCTCTATCACCCCTTCCCTCTTGATTTCTGGCTGTCTCTATCCAATAAATAAATAAAGATATTTTTTTAAACTTTAAAAAATTGTTAATATTTATTTATTTATTTCTTTTTGTTGCCCTTGTTGTTTTATTGTTGTCATTATTAATGTTGTTGTCATTGTTGGATAGGACAGAGAGAAATGGAGAGAGGAGGGGAAGACAGAGAGGAGGAGAGAAAGATAGACACCTGCAGACCTGCTTCACCACTTGTGAATCGACTCCCCTGCAGATGGGGAGCCCAGGGCTGGAACCGGGATCCTTATGCTGGTCCTTGCGCTTTGTGCCACCTGCGCTTAACCTACTGTGCTACCACCCAACTCCCATAAAGATACTTTAAAAAAAAAAAGAAAGAAAATCAGATGTATTCCATAATATGGTATTTGTTTTAGTTTATTTGTCCTTTCTTTGGATGAGTTGGCAAAATCAATATTTTCTTTAAACTGTGCTTACAATTATAATAGTATTCAAACGCCATAAATGCACACATTATATTTTATTCACAAGATCACAAATATTCGTACAATAGCTATGATGCAACCTGGGAGTAGGGGAGTAACAGACCTCTAAGGCAATTTTGAAAGAAATATTAACTCTAATAGGAGGGGGAAATTTAGTAGCCAGTTGAACCTTGAGTCACGCATTGTGACTCACTTAAAGTGACTGGCTGTTGGGTAAGATGACTGTCCTTATTCACCAACAAGTGGAGGAGAGGCATAGTGCAGTTCTAGAATGAAGATGAGAGGTTTTTAGAAACAAGGGTTTCATCTGTAACAAATTATCTTACAGGTAAAGAAATTTATGTATTTACTTATGTATTTAATGAGAGAAAGACAAAGAGAGAGGGGGAGGGGAAGGGGATGGAGAAGGGAAAGGGGAGAGGGACAGAGAAAGGGAGGGAAGGAGAGGGAGGAAGGAGAGGGAGAGAGGAGGAGGGAGAAGAGGGGGAGGAGGGAGAAGGAGAGGGGGAAGAAGGAGAAGGAGAGGGTTGAGGAAGAGGGTTAGGGAGAAGAAGGGGTAGGGAGAGGAAGACGGGGAGGAGGAAGAGGGGGAAGAGGGAGAGGGTGAGGGAGAGGGAAAAGGAGAGGAGAGAGAGAGACACTAGGGCACTGCTGAGCTCTGGCTTATGGTGGTGCTGCGGAATGAATATGGGACCTCAGAGCCACAGGCATGAAAGTCTTTTGTGTAATTATCATGCTGTTCCCCCAGCCCTAATCATTGTTAGTTTTCATTTCCTTCATCAAACTTTAAAGGCAAAACTCTCACCCCGCCCTTAACCACTCCCACCCCAGGCTATGTGTCCTTTTCCAAAGAGGCAAACAAAATTATTTTGTTTTGCTTTTCCTGGGCTTCTATAGCTGGCAAAAGGAAAAGAAATAACAGACGAGAAAGAAGAAAAAGTGCTACAAAGCATGTGGAAAGAGAGATTTCTGATTCTGTATCTTGCATTTTTCTGAGACCCCCCTGCTCTGCTCTTCATTTGTTTTTCTACTTTGATTCGACTTTGTGGTCTCTCCTCCCATCACAGGTGGTGGGAGTGAGGGCAGCAGGAGGCCTCTGGCCTCTGTGTTTTGAAAATCAGGGATGCAAGAAAATCCTGTGCTCTGCATGGTCAGATCATACACACAAATGTTAGAGAGAATGTTTTGGGCATTAAAAAATAATCCAATCATTTTAAAGTAGTGACTAAGACCGATTTAAGCCAGTAGGCATATACTACTAGCTGCCAAGTCAAATTTTCAGAAAGTCGCCTATATAGTTCTAATAGCATTGTGCTAATCAGCTGAGTTACAGAAGTAGAGTTTCAGTTTCTAGTTCAGTTGAGACAGAGGGCATCTGTTCTCTGCATGGCTCCTCTCTGCTTCACTTCTGCCTCTCCTTCCCAGTCTCTTTCCCTTTTGGATAGCAGGGCACCTTACATTTAAGTTCATGTGGAGAGCAGTGCATTGTTTGAGTTGTAGCTGATTAAGTCTGAGATCCAGTAGCTGGCAAAAAAAAAAAAAAAAAAGAAGAAGAAGAAGAAGAAGAAAAAAAACCCACTTTTTCCTGAGTCTGATGTTTTTCGAGGCAGGGAGAGAAGATGATGTCTCTGTGAGTGACAATAGCTAAAGCAAAGGCTGACTGATGAGAGAGAGAGAGAGAGAGAGAAGAGATATGAATAGGTCACTGTGATCAACAAAACTTTTGTTTTTTGCCTCCAGGGCTTCACATCTGTGCCATTTTACAGCTTCCACTGGGTCCCTCCTCCCCCTTCAAATGCAGATAGAAGAAGAAAGGAAAAGAAAAAGGAAGAGAGGGAGACACACAGAGAGAAAGAAACAAAAATAAAGGAGAGATATACCAACCACAGTATTACTTCACCATTCCTGAAGCTTCCCTTTGTACATGGTGCTCCTGTGTGGTTTTGGAGGCTTAAACATGGGACCTGGAACATGGTTAAGTGTGCATTCTATCAACTGAGATAAACCCCAGCCCCCCCAATTGTTCTTTTAAAATTTATTTATTTATTGCCTCCAGGGTTATCGCTGGGGGCAATAAAGGGTTATCCCTCCTTTTCATTAAACTAAAACAAATAAAGCCATTTAAAAAGAGGAATCATTAGGGAGGGACTGGTGAAGCATTTATATGCTGTGGTAATGCTGATTGACAGGTATTAGAAATAACTGGAGTTAGGAAAGATTTTGGACATAGTAATCAGAGGACTGGGGAGATAGCACTGCAGATAACACAACAGACTCTATGCTTGAGGCTCCGAAGTCCCAGATTCAATCTCCAGCACCACAATAATCAAGAGCTGATCAATGTTCTGATAAAAAAGAAATGTAAGGGCTGAGGAGGCAGGATTATGGACATGCAAAAGACTTTCATGCCTGCAGCTCTGAGGTCCCATGTTCAATACACAGCACCACCATAAGCCAGAGCTGAGTAGCATTTTGGTTTTTCTCTTTCATTAAAAAAGAATAAATAATAGGGGGATGGGTGATGGTGTTCTTGGTTAAAGTTGCTCATTAATATGCTCAAGGACTCAGATTTGAGCCCCTGCTCCTCACCTGTAGGAAGAAATCTTTGCTCTCTCTCTCTCTCTCTCTCTCTCTCTGCCTTTCTTCTCAAGTCTTCTCTGTCCTACCCAATAAAATAGGAAGGAAGGAAGGAGAAAAAAAATAAAAAGGAAAAAATGGCCACCAGGAATAGTGGATTCGTAGTGACAGAACTAAGCCCCAGCAATAACCCTGGTGGCAAATATAAAATAAAATAAAGTAGTAAAAATTATAAATAAGTAAACCATCATCATCATCCTCAGATTACCTCTTCATACATCAATATGCTTGAGATGAAAAAAATGCATACCGAAAAAAATAAATGTCACTCCACTAATACAATTACAAATCTCTAACAGCAAAGGAACAAGAACTTCTTCAATGCCAGCTGACCTCAGAGAGTTTATCAGTGCTTGACCTGAAATTAACCAACAGAACCTCCTATCTTTGGTTAACCCCTACATTTGTTCAGTATTTTAGCATCTATGTTCATCAGAAATATTGGTCTGTAGTTTTCTTTTTTAGTTGTGTCCCTGTCTGCTTTTGGTATCAGAGTGATGTCAGCTTTATAGAAGCTGGCAGGGAGTATTCCAGTGTCTTCAATCTTCTGGAAGACTTTTAAAAGTAGAGGTATTAGTTCTTCTTTGAAGGTTTTGGAGAATTCATTTGTAAAACCATTTGGTCCAGGACTTTTATTTTGGGGGAGATTTTTGATAACTGTTTCAATTTCATTAGCTGTGATGGGCCTGTTCATTTTATCCACTTCCTCTTTACTTAGTTTTGGAAGTTGGTAGGTATCTAGAAAATCATACATTTCTTCCAGGTTCTCTAGCTTGGTGGCATGTAGTTGTTCATAGAAGCCTCACACGATATGTTGAATTTCTGTGGTGTCTGTTGTGATATCTCCTCTTTCATTTAGTATCCGATTTATTTGGGTCTTCACCCTTTTTTGTTTTGTGAGTCTGACTAAAGGTTTGTCGATTTTGTTCACTCTTTCCAACAACGATGACATCAATAACAACAACAATAAAACAACAAGGGCATCAAAGGGAATAACTAAATAAGTATTTTTTAAAAAGAGTCCACTGGAAGTGATGGAATCATGCAAGCATGAAGCACTGGCAGCAAAAAATAAAATACAAAAGTAATTTTTCAAAGAAGTAGCTTATTTTTAAATTTAATTGAAACATTAAACTACAAACAAGGTGGAGAAAAAAATAGAAAGGTTTGTTTGTAGTTTAATGTTTCAATTAAATTGTTGTTATTGATGTCATCATTGTTGGATAGGACAGAGAGAAATGGAGAGAGGAGGGGAAGACAGATAGGGGGAGAGAAAGATAGACCTGCTTCACCGCTTGTGAAGCTACTCCCCTGCAGGTGGGGAGCCGAGGGCTCGAAGCGGGATCTTATGCCTGTCCTTGTGCTTTGCGCCACCTGCACATAACCCGCTGAGCTACAGCCTGACTCCTCCTCTCCCCCCCCTTTTTTTTTTAAAGACAGGAAGTAAGAGACAGAAAGAGAGAGAAAACAGAGAAACTATAGCACTGTTCTCCCTCCTGTGAAACTTCCCATTCACAAGGTACCACCATCAGGGACTTGAACCCAAATCTACGAGCATGACAAAGTGGGTGTTGTACTGAAAATACAATTAGGGGGTTGGGCAGTGGCACAGCTAGTTGAGCACACATGCTACAATTTGTCATGTGCATGGATCTGGGTTCATGCTACAGTGCACAAGGACCCAGGTTCAAGCTCCTGATCCCCATCTGCCAAGAAGAAGCTTTATGAGTGATGAAGCCATGTGTCTCTCTTTCTTCTTCTTTATCTTCCCCTTCTTTCACAATTTCTCTGTCTCTCTATAAAAAAATACAATTATCAGTATAGAGAGAACCATATATCTTTATTTACTAAAGTGGTTGCTGCTGAAATATTATCGCTAACAGTTTTAACACATTTTAAATAGTTTAATCTTTCGGTTTTGTAGTATCAGAACTTTTTTGAATTTTATAGACTACAAAAAGAAGTGCACGAATTCTTTCAATAGCTAAATTTAGAGGTACTGTCTTGTGTTACAAGTGATTTTTTTTTTTTTTGCCTCCAGGATTATTGCTAGGGCTCAGTGCCTGCACTATGAAGCCTCTACTCATGGAGGCTATTTTTTCCCCTTTTGTTGCCCTTGTTGTTTGTCATTGTTGTTGTTGTTATTATTATTGTTGCTGTCATTGATGTTGGATAGGATAGAGAGAAATTGGGAGAGGACGGGAAGTCAGAGAGGAGAAGAGAAAGATGCCCCTGCAGGTGGGGAGCTGGAGGCTGGAACCGACATCCTTACGCCAGTCCTTGTGCTTTGCGCCGTGTGAGATTAACCCACTGTGCTACCACCCAGCCCCTACAAGTGATTACTTATTTATTTGCCTCCAGGGTTATCACTGGGGCTCGATACCTGCACTACAAATCCACAGCTCTTGGAGGCCATTTTTCTCATTTTGTTGCCCTTGTTGTTGTTATTGTTGGACAGGACAGAGAGAAATCAAGGGAGGAGGGGAAGACAAAGAGGGGGAGAGAAAGATAAAGACCTGCAGACCTGCTTCACTGCCTGTGAAGCAACCCCTCCTGCAGGTGGGGAGCCAGGGGCTCGAACCAGCATCCTTTTGCCAGATCCTTGCGCTTCACACCATGTGTGTATAACCTGATGTGCTACCGCCTGGCCCCCTACAAGTGATTCTTTTTGGCATAAGAAGTTTATATTTGGGGACTATAAAGATTTCTTCTTTCTTAAGTTGTATTTACAGCATTGTTAATTGTTTTCTAATGTCATTCATATCAGCTTGCCAGAAGTAAGCAAAAATAAAGCTGGGCTGTGTCAAAAAAATTCACTGGCCCAAGTTCCCCCTTCTTCAGCAGAGTTTACTCAATAGTATCCCCATTCAAATCCTGTGCCAGCCAATGGAAGCAGCCAGTGACTGCAGTGAGGAATAATTGGAAACATGGAGCCTGTTTCTTTTCCTGCAAGTAACAATGAGTCCATTGAACATTCCCTTGTGCTCTTGAATTCTGTGCCAGACAGGGTTGTGGCCACTATTCCACTGAGGTCAATCGGAATAATGCTGACCTTTTTTTGCTACTGACCCACCTGCAAAAAGACAGTGGTGGCTCTCTGGTGGTTTGTCACCTCTCTCTCTACCCGGAGTTCCCTACTTTTGAGAAGTAACCAAGAATGCAACTCTTTCTTTATATCTCTCTCTATGTAAGTGTCTCTATACATTTTGTGATCACCAAGGATTTTTGATCATTCACTGATCCAAGCTGACCTTTTAAAGAATGAAGTTGAAAGACAGAGAAACAAAGGAAAAGAGGGAAAGAAACCACAGCACCAAAGTTATTCCATTGTGCTGAGGGTAGGGCTCAAACCTGGGTCACAAGCATGACAAAGTGGCTATGTTCTCTAGGGGAATTATGTTGCTGGCCTGCAAATTGATAGACTTTTTTCAATTTATTTTCATTGATACTATTTATTATAATTCATTTGTGTTTTCCCCCCTCAGGTTCACCAGCTTGATAGCTTTTTAGTTCATTTATTTTCACTCATTGCTTGATTGAACAAAGGGCTTCATAAATTTGAAGCACGTGCTGTATCACTGAGTTATATCCCTTTCCTGGTTATGTCTCAAAAACTCATTTCCCTCTCTGTTAAGTTGAAAGTTTACTCTGGAAGTGTTGACTTCTATTAAATAAATTAACAGCTTTTCCAATTCAGTCACCCTGTCTCTGTATCTCTGAGCATCACTGTGAATATTCTGGAGAAGACAGGCAACATATTTCTTTAACAGTGAAGGAAGGCTATGAACACCATGTAATGACCAAAGAAGCTTTTACTCCTTGCTTCCTTCCACATTATAGACACACATCAATGAATAACCCCCCACAAAGTATAGCTGGAAATGAGCTATATCTCCCCACCAACAAAAACATTGCTGGGGGATTTGACTCTGCAAAACTCCACTGCTCCTGGCAGATCCTTTTTCTATTTCTTTTAGAGAGCAAGAGACAGAGATGGAGAGAGACACAGAGAGAAAAAGAGCCACCAAGACTGCCCTATTACTGTGATGGTGTTCTCATTTAAGTGTTCCCTTGTGTGGCCAGAGGCTTGAACCCAGGTCCTTGTACATGGTCACGTGTGTGCTCTACAGTATGACTTTTCTCCTGGTCCCCATGGACCCTATTTCAGCACTTTCTAGAGTCCTCTCAGAGTCTACCTGTTCAAGGAAAAAAGAAAAGCTATCATTCTAAATTCTCAGGGAGACATAGTGTAGTGGTTATATAAAATGTCTTTTCTGCCTGAGGCATCAAAAGTCCCAGATTCAAGTCCCAGCACCATCCTAAGTTGGAACTTAGAGGTGGTCAGGTAATAAATAAAGTTTAAAATGAAATAAAATTATAGAACTGGGGAGATGGCATAGTGGTTGTGCAAAAAAGACTTTTATGCCTGAGGCATCAAAATCCCAGGTTCAGACCCCCAGCACCTCTATAGGCCAGAGCTGAGCAGTACTCCGGAAAGAAAGAAAGAAAAAAAAAAAAGCAAGAAAGAAAATCTATATTTTCAAAGTGGAATGGAAGTGATTATTTTTCAGTCTTTAAAATTTTTTTTTTGCTACCATGGTTTTCATTGGAGCTTGATGTTTACACAAGGATTCCACCATCCTTGTGCCCCCTCCCCTTTTATAGAGGATGAAAGACAGAGACAGAAGAAGGAGAGGTACCCGCAGTACTTCTTTACTGCTGGTGAAGCTTCCCCCATGTGGGTGGGGGCTGGTAATGGGGTACATGGTAATGTGTATGATCTACTGAATATGCCACTACTGGCCCCAGAAGTGAATTTTGATAAGCTTTCATCCTTACAGTTCTCCATGTCTTTAAGAATGCAACACAAGTTATCATGGGTGAGACAGCAAATGCCAATCAGGGCTTGACTTCCCCATCGCATTTGTTTTAAATGATGTTTTAAAACGTTTTCTATGGAAGGCTTGTATCCTACTAGGATTTTTTGTATAGAAAATATAGCTTTCGATGGCTCGATGAAATTATTAAGCCTTCTCGATGAAATTATTAAGCCTTTTTAGATGCTTTTTACATGAATATATTATTTCTAAAAGGAAACTCTCTCATCTGACTCCAAATTATACCTTCTGCTTCTTGCCACAGCAGTGTACTTGTTCCCAAGAACAATCAAGAATCCTAAAATTAAGCAAATAGTACAAGCATTACCATCAGGTAGGACTTTTGGTGGTTTGGGCGATGAGGAAAATATAAAAGAAGGAACCAAGGTTTTGTTGAAGTCATATAACTTCTTGTGACCCCAACATTCTAATTTATTTAATTAATCTTTTAAAAAATCATTTTAGAAACTTTATTTACTTATTTCAAAATTTTTCTGCCACCAGGATTATCACTGAGGTTCCTTACCTGCACTACTTCAGCCGTTCCACTTCCTGCCCCCATTCTTTTTATTTCAATTGACAGGAAAGAGAGAAATTGAAAGGGGTGGGGGGGGACCCAGAGAGGGAGAGAGAGATACCCACCTGCAGACCTGCTTCACTGCTCATGGAGTGTTGCCCTCAAGATGAGGACTAGGGGCTCGAACCCAGGACCTTGTCCATGGTAGTGTGTGTGCTCGCTACCAGGTGCACCACAAGCTGGGCCCAAAATTTTATTTTATTTTATTTTTGATAGGACAGAGAGAAATAGAGAGAGAAGGGGAAGACAGAGAGAGGGAGAGAAAGATAGACACCTGCATACCTGCTTCACCACCTGTTAAGTGACTCCCCTGTAGGTGAGGAGCCTGGGGCTTGAACTGGGGTCCTTATGCGGGTCCTTGGGCTTTGCGCCACGGGCGCTTAACCCGCTGCGCTACCGCCCAACCACCTCCAAAATTTTATTTTAAGAATCATTACTTTTGATCCTCAATGTGTGTTTGGCTCCAAGCTAGCATACAGCTTTTGATAAAGTTTAAAGGAGTAATTCTTTTTTTGAAAAAATATTTGATTTGGAAGGAGGAAAGGAGAGAGAGAGAGAGACCAGATAACTGCTTAGCTGTGGCATATGGTGGTGTCAGAGATTGAATCTGGGACCTCTGGAGCTTCAGGCATGCAAGTCTGATGTACTCCTTCATACAGAAGAATAATTTTATATAGCAAACTATTTGCACTCTGCAATATATATATATATGTATATGTGTATATATATATATATATATATATATATATGATGAACTTAACACATACAAGAAACTCTGCACCTGGTAATTTTGGGTATAATATTTTCTCTGGTGATCTCGTACGCCCCGTTTTTAAAATACTTTCTTTTTAAAAAACTTTTTTTCTTGTTTTATGTTTATTTATATATTTATTATTGGGTAGAAACAGAGAGAAAGTGAGACGAATGGGGGAGATAGAAGGGGAAAGAGACGGAGAGACACCTACAGCCCTGCTTCACCACTCGTGAAGCTTTCCCCTGCAGGTGGGGACCAGGGGCTTGAACCTGGGACCTTATGCACTGTAATGTGAGCTCTTAACCAGGAGTGCCACTGTCTGGCCCCTGTGATCTAATTTCCTTTGTTACCAAATGAGGCATACCTTTCACAATATCTTCACTCCCTGCATATTGTTGGGGTGGGGGTGGGGGAAGGCCATAGACTCAGTTCTATGGCTGAAAGTTCTTTTCTTCCTACCACCATGACTTTCCTTAAGACAAAGAGAGCAAGACACATTTTCACAGGAAGAGGACATAAACGTCTATCAATGGAGTTCAAAACTGGTATGGGCCTCATATGTCAACAAAATGCTTTATCCTATATATATATAAATCTTGCAGTTGACACTTGGTTATTTGATTTGAAAAAAAATTGGGGCGGGGGAACTGGTATAGTTTTCATGTATTAATTGAAAATACTAAATTCAAACGTTTTCACTAAGATAATTTAAAAATATTATTATTATTATTTTCCCATTTGTTGCCCTTGTTGTTTTTTATTGTTGTAGTAGTTATTATTGCTGTTGTTGTTGATGTCGTCCGTTGTTGGATAGGACGGAGAGAAATGGAGAGAGGAGGGGAAGACAGAGAGAGGGAGAGAAAGAGAGACACTTGCAGACTTGATTCATCATTTGTGAAGTGACTCCCCTGCAGGTAGGTAGCCGGGGGCTGGAACCCGGATTCTTATGCCAGTCCTTGTGCTCCGTACTACGTGTGCTTAATCCGCTGCACTGCCCGAC
The DNA here is from genome assembly GCF_950295315.1 of Erinaceus europaeus. Classification (NCBI taxonomy): domain Eukaryota; kingdom Metazoa; phylum Chordata; class Mammalia; order Eulipotyphla; family Erinaceidae; genus Erinaceus; species Erinaceus europaeus. The sequence goes on from NC_080169.1 coordinate 102,045,245, forward strand.
CCCCACTAAGAGAATTTTTAACAGAGGCAAGTCATCAATTCTTAAGTTGTTTCACTTTCTATCTTTTAAAAAATATTTATGTATTTATTCCCTTTCGTTGCCCTTGTTTTATTGTTGTAGTTATTATTGATGTCGTTGTTGTTGGATAGGACAGAGAGAAATGAAGAAAGGAGGGGAAGACAGAGAGGGGGAGAGAAAGATAGACACCTGCAGACCGGCTTCACTGCTTGTGAAGCAACGTCCTTGTAGGTGGGGAGCCGGGGGCTTGAACCAGGATCCTTACGTGGGTCCTTGCGCTTTGCGTCACGTGCACTTAACCCGCTGCACTACTGCCCGACTCCCTCACTGGCTCCAGAGTAGTAGCTGGGGAATCAGCAACCCATATAATCTAATTCTTAGAATATACAACTTATCTTATTTTACTTATTTATTATTATTATTACTATTACTATTTTACCAGAGCATTGCTCAGCTCTGATTTATTGTGGTGCAAAGGACTGAACCTGAGACTTTAAGCCTCCAGCATGAGAGTTTCTTGGTGCCATTATGCTATCTTCCTTGCCCTATACAACTTGTTTTATATTTTAATTTAACCCCCTCCCCCATGCTTCTTTTTTTATTTCCTCTAGTTAAGTGAGAAGAAACCCTGAGATTAAGCTTTCTACCTTCCAGAAACATTTTGAACAATGACTATGTTTGAAAGGAAATTTTTTCCCCCTCAATGGGTCATATAGAATTTTGTTACTACCAAGAGACTCCTTTGCTGAGAACAAGTAGAAAATAAAGATGTGAAGTAAATGTATCATTTGAAAAATCTGTTTTGCAGTGTCATCTCTCTGGAGTATTTTCCATGTAAGGCGCCATGTTTTTTCATTTACTTCTCAGCTGGCCTAGGTTTAGGGCAAGACCTGTCACTTTCATGGATCACGGGTGAGATAGAACAGAAATATGCATAATCCTTACCCACGGTAAAAACCGACTCGGCTTGATGCAGCACAAGAAAGGCTCTGGAACTCTACTGTGTTACACATCAATTGATCTCCAGGAGGTCTGTGTGATAGATGTGACCATGGCACACTTTGTGACTTTTTTGAGTTTGTTTGCGTAGATTTCAATCAAACGCAGAGATAACTGTGGGGCAAGCTGTGCTTGGGGACATTTCACACAGTCTCGGAAAGATGTCGACTGGTTCTGCCTCTCACATTAAATTAAGCCCTGAGAACTAAGCCCTTAAAGGAACTGAATGTAAGGGAGAAAGAGGGAAGAGAATACTTTGTTCTTAAAAATCAATGAGATACTAAGTGCTGTTTCTGAAGATTTAGTGCATTTCAGTAGCTGGTAAATCCTGGTTTATAAAATCCTTCTGCATACATTGTATGCTATCTCCCTTGCATAATGGCTAAATGGTTATGCAAAGAGATTCTCATTCCTGAGGTTCTGAAGTCGCAAGTTCAGTCCTCAGCACCACTATAAGCCAGAGATGAGCAGTGCTCTGGTTAAAAAAAAAAAAAAATTCATTCATTTGAACCAGACTATAATTATGGCAAATGCCATTGTGATCAAATTCTTGGGATCAAACTAAGGACCTCAGACTTGAGAGTCTAACCTTTATCTACTATACCACCTCCCAAGCCACCCAGCAAGTTTCACATAATGAAAAATATCAGACAATTAAACAGTATGAAGGGAGTTGCAGATACAATAGCATTTGGAAATAAGGTACTATAAATTTTACCCCAGTCCTGAAGAATGATCAGCTGATCAACTGGACATTTCTTAAGCCTCCCACCCAGGCAATCAGTGTTTTCCAGGAGAAGTTCAATCAGTGTTTTCCAGGAGAAGTTCTGTGATTAATTCTTCACAAGGCAGACAGCCTATGGAGGAGAAAGGAGAAGCCACTGTCTGCTCAGAGCTTACTATGAACTTGTATGGTCCTATACAACTCTGCCGTGACACGTGAGGGCCATTTCTTGAAGCCTGGAGTTCTCAGTGACCTTGGCCTGAGAACAGAAAATGTCTGAGAGCTAGTCCTGGCATTGACACATCTTTGTTAAATCCTCCATCCATGGAGGCCACCAAGCAAACTGCATCTTCGCCTCCCCCTATTTGCCTACTTGCAAAGAGAAAGAATCATTTTTTTTTTTTTCTTTCACAAAGCTGCCTGGAGGAAGGAGAATGGGTATGTTTGTTCTACACTCAGAGGGTATGAGCACTTCAAGGTCCTTGTGGGGTCTCTGCGATCACTTTTATTTCCTGATGTCCTAATACAGCAACTTAAAATGTTCCAGACACGTTTGTTTCAGAAGTAAAATTCTGTTGGAAATCTCTTCTTTCCTTCTTCCTGTTCTCCCTCTTTTAATATTTTTATTTATTTTATTTTTCCTGCCACCAGGGTTATTGCTGGGGCTTGGCACTGGCTCTGTGATCCACAGCTCCTGGAGACTTTTCTTGTTTTCTTTTTCTTTCTATATTATTGGATAAGACAGAGAGAAACAGAGAGGGGGGAATAGGAGATAGAGAGGGAGACCTGCTTCATGATGCATCCCTCTGCAGGCGAGGAGCCGGAGCTCGAACCCAGCTCCTTGTACATAGTGATATGTGTGCTTAACCACATACGCCACCACCTGGCCCCCTATATTTTTATTTATATTTTCTTTATTTTGGATAGAGACAGAAACAGAGAGGAAGGGTAATAACAAGAGACAACTGCTCCACTGCTTATGACTGGGGATTCAAACCAGTGTCTCTCCTCATTATAATGTGAATATTCAACCATGTGCACTACTACCCAGCCCTCTTTCTCTCTTGCTCCTTTTCTTCCTTTCTCCCTTCTTCTTCCTTTCTTCCACTGTCTCTTTCTTCCTTCATCACTCCCTTTCATTCATTCTTTCTCATTTTCTTTTTGCCATCCGGGTTATCACTGGGGCTTGGTGCCTGAATAACTTCGCCACTCTTAGCAGCCATTTTTTTCTTTCTCTTTCTCTGCTCTTCCTCTGTACAGTAGAGGAAGCCTGACCTCAGAGGTGGCAGCATTCTTGCTGATGCCTATCCCTATTTGTTTTTTCCCACTGAGTGACATGTTGCCTGGCAGGCCCCCTGGGGACTTCCAAAGTTAACAGAGAGTAACTACCAAGCTTTGCCCGCCCCCCTTTAAAAATGCACACGGGGGGTGGTCGTGTAGTAGTGCAGTGGGTGGTACCAAGCGCAAGACCCGTGGAAGGATCCCGGTTAGAGCCCCCAGTTCCTGACCTGCAGGGGGGTCACTTCACAGGTGGTGAAGTAGATCCGAAGGTGTCTATCTTTCTATCCCCCGCTCTGTCTTCTCCTCCTCTCTCCATTTCTCTCTGTCCTACTCAACAACAACAACAGTGATGATGACAAGAACAACAACAAGGGCAAAAAAGGGTGCAAAAAAGTCTGCCAGGAGCAGTGGATTTGTAGAGCAGGCACCGAGGCCCAGTGAAAACTCTGGAGATAATAAATAAATAAACAAAATATGACTTAAAAAGTGCACATGTGTTGTTTTCGCCGGGCTGGCTTCACGGGCGGGTAACAGACGACCAGGGACTCATGGTTGAGCTGTAGGCAGTATCTCTTTATTCATGCAGGACGCAGCACAATCTATACCAAGCTAAGCTAAACTCAAGGTACCCTAAAACTCACAATGCTGTCTTTATATATACTTGCCAAGTAAGGTGGAAACAGGATGTGACATAGAGAGAGTGGAGAGAAAAGTGACTGGTGACAATCAGAGTGTGATGAGGAGGGGGCGGAGCAGGCGAGAATCCTATCACTGAACCACCAATGCCCTGGAGGGAGGGTGGTGCTTGTTAACAGCGGTTATGTAAATGGAATGCAGTGGTTATGTAAATAGAATAGTGTTAAGCAGGGGGGATTTAAACCAAATGAAACAGAAGGGGTCTCATGCATACCAACACACATGTAGCCCAGGAGGGGGTACAAGGGATGGAACATTGGACTTGCTAGCATGAGAACCCAAGTTCTAGCCCTGGCATTGGGTGTGATTGAGTGATGTGCTGGTTCTTGTTCTCTCTGTCTCTTTTTCTCACAAATAAATATCACACACACACACACACGCACACACACACACACACACGCACACACACACGCGCACACACACACACACACGCACACGCACACGCACACACACACGCACACGCGCACACACACACGCACACACACGCACACGCACACACACGCACGCACATGCACACGCACACGCGCACACACACACGCACGCACACACACACGCGCACACACACACACACACGCACACACGCACACACACGCACACACACGCACATGGCATGTAGCTCAGCAGTAGAGTACACACAGCACATGTAAGGCCCTAGGTTGGATCTCTGGCCCCATTAATCTCACAATATAAAAAGAAGGATCTGGGGGTTAGGCAGTGGCACACCTGTTGCCGTGCACATGTTACTACGTACAAGGACCTGAGTCCAAGCCTCTCACTTGCATGGTAGAATCTTCACAAATGGTGATGCAGTGCTACAAGTCTCTCTCTCTCTCTCTCTCTCTCTCTCTCTCTCTCTCTCTCTCTTCTCTCCCACCTCCCTCTTGATTTCTCCCTGTCTTTTTCTACTTAATAAATAAACAAATCATTTAAAAATATTTATTTATTTATTCCCTTTTGTTGCCCTTGTTTTTTTATTGTTGTTGTAGTTATTTTTGTGGATGGTGGTGTCACCATTGTTGGATAGGACAGATAGAAATGGAGAGAGGGGGGGAAGACAGAGGGGGAGAGAAAGACAGACACCTGCAGACCTGTTTCACCGCCTGTGAAATGACTCCCCTGCAGGTGGGGAGCCGGGGTCTTGAACCAGGATCCTTACGTGGGTCCTTGCAGTTTGCACCACATGCGCTTAACCCACTGTGCTACTGCCCAACTCCCAACAAAACATTTTTCTTTTTTTTTAACAAAACATTTTTAAAATTTCTTTATTGGGGAATTAATGTTTTAAATTCAACAGTAAATACAATAGTTTGTACATGCATAACATTCCCCAGTTTCCCATATAACAATACAACCCCCACTAGGTGCTCTGTCATCCTTCTTGGACCTGTATTCTCCCCCCCCACCCCCACCCACCCCAGAGTCTTTTACTTTGGTGCAATACGTCAATTCCAGTTCAGGATGATCTCACTCTCAGGCAGAAGTTGAAAAACAAGATCAGAAGAGAAAACACAAGTAGAACCAACAAAACATTTTCCAAAGAATAATTTGGCACCAGGAATTGGGCTCAGTGGTAGAGCGCATCTTGTGGGAGACCATCGGTTTCATCTCCTGGCCAGAGAGGGAGCAGGAGAAGGAGGAAAAGAAAAGGAGGAAGAGAAGGAGGAAGGAGAAGAGGAGGAGGGAGGAGGAGGAGGAGGATAAACAGTGCATGTGCAGGGCAGGTTCATCAACATTCACAGACATTCCTGTACAGTCTTCCGCAGAAGTCTCATTTGCTGTTAGACTTGTTCAGCCTGGTTCCATCTACTGGGTGACCCCACTTATCCCCATGGAAGAGTACAGAAACAGTCTCATGCTGGAAGAACTGTGCTGGGGTCATTCCTTGAGGAGGGGGTGATGGGAGAAATCCCCTGGAACTCTCACTGGAAGATGGGAAGTTGGTCAACAGACTCCTTGCCCAGACACAGACGCCATTAGTCTCTGTATAGTTCTGCTCTATAGTTCTGTGATGAAAGTTTCAGGTGCATCTTGGAGGGACTGTCAGCACCTCCAACCACACTGCCACCCACTTAAACTGAGCATTTGACTGCAAGTGTGGCCACAGCTCAAAAGCATCACCACCACACCACTTATGCCACATAGATGCACTTTTCCCCAGCAGTGGTGATTGATTCATACTGCTCCACTCAGGCTTTCATTGTATCCACTGGTTATGAATGTGAACTCTGGGACCAGCTCTATGTGTGACCTTGGGCAAACAACTTACAATTTCTCCTGGCAGGCCAGGTACCTGCTCTGATGTGCTTGCAACCCAGGGTTGAGCCCAACCCCCATTGCACTGGAGGAAGCTTTAATGATGTGGGCCCACCCCCAGACCCTGTCTCTGGCTGCTTTTTAAAAAGTTTTTTTTTTTAATTTGTTTGTTATAAGACAGAAATTTAGAAGGAGGGGAGGAAGAAGAGAGGGAAAGAGAGACACCTGCTGCTCTGCTTCACTGTTCATGAAGCCTCCCACCACCCCCACCATAGGTAGGGACTAAGGATTGAACTTGGGTCCTTTCACATGCTAACATGTGTACTCTGCCATGTGGACCACCACCTAATCTTTCCCTATCTCTATGTTCTTTCTTTTTATCTATCTGAAAACATTGGCCCATACTGGTGAAACCCCAGTAGTAATGGAAAAAAAAAGTCCTTGCCTTAAGTCCTTGTGGTGGTAATTATGCTATCTATCCCATAAAGCTGTTATGAAAATCAAAGCCACTAGACCTCCAAAGAGCTTAGAATATTGTCTAGCCAGTCTGGGAGATGGATCAAATTGCCAATGCCCATGTTCAGTGGGGAAGCAATTACAGAAACCAAACCTTCCACCTTCTGCACCCCATAATTCTTGTTTTCGCCGGGCTGGCTTCACAGGCGGGTAACAGACGACCCGGGACTCATGGCTGGGTTGTACACAGTATCTCTTTATTCATGCAGGACGCAGCGCAATCTATACCAAGCTAAGCTAAACTCAAACTAAAACGAACAATGTTGTCTTTATATATACTTCCCAAGTAGGGTGTGAACAGGATGTGACATAGAGAGGGTGGAGAGAAAAGTGACTGGTGAAAATCAGAGTGTGTCAAGGAGAGGGGCCGGAACAAAAACATATCATGAACCAGTGGGGATTGAACCAATGCCCTGCAGTGGTTATGTAAATAGAATACAGTAGTTATGTAAATAGAATACAGTGTTAAGCAGGGGGTATTAAACTAATGAAACAGAAGGGGTTTTTAGAAGCATACCAACACATAATGACCCTGGGTCTATCCTCCCAGAAGAATAAAGAATAGGAAAGCTATCAGGGGAGGAGGGGATGGGATATGAAGTTCTGGGAGTGAGAATTGTGTGGAGTTGTGCACCTCTTATCCTATGGTTTTTGTTAGTGTTTCCTTTTTATAAATAAAAAATTCAAAGAAGAATATTGTCCAGCACATATTATATACTGTATAAGTGGTTCTTATTCTTACATATTAAAACCTTGTCTCTTGACACCTCCAGGTACTGAGAAGAAAAATAAGACACAGTCTGTGCCCACAGTGGGCTTACTCTCTATATTCAGATCTTGTGCTTTATTCATTGCTTTTGCCTAGTGCAGTAGGGGGTGGGGGTGGGGAGGCATATTTGATGGTTCCCAATGCCTGGTTGGAAAAGGGCAGCAGGCAAGTATGCCGATGGCTTCCGTTAAGTAAGTATATTTATCATCAGTGCCTGGCACCACCAAAGCAATTGCGTTTCCATGACTTGTTTCGCAGGCTAACTGCTGAGACAGCGTGCCCGCAGGAGGTTGAGAGTGGGGAGGAGGTGGAGGTGCACTCAGGGAAGTCTTCCAAGAGGCAGTATCCTTGAACTTGGTGTTGATCAGCAAGTAGGCGGGCAGCAGTAAGAGAAGCAGGCTAAGTGTGTTCCAGGCAGAAGGAACATTGTGTACAGAGCTGGAGAGGCGTGAAACAGCACAATACATCCAAGGAGCTCTGAGCAGTGAGGACGGCCGGCGCCCCATCCTCATGGTGACATGCAGCAAACACTTTTCAAAGGAGTGTTTAAGCTTAGAGGGTGGAATATGAATCAAAAACAAGGAGACAGCTCTTTGTGGCACCCTGGGCTTTAGCATTCATGAAACAACTCACATAGACTGAGTGGATGGAGAATTATTTCTTTTAAATACATTCATTTTAATTTTTATTTTTCATAGAGACCAAGTGAAATCAAGAGGGAAGGGGAGATAGAGAGGGAGAAAGAACTACCTGTAGCACTATTCCACTGCTTGTGAAGCTTCCCCGCGGATGGGGACCAGGGGTTTGAACCTGGGTCTTTGTGCAAGGTTATGTGTGTGTCTACTGCGTGCCTGTAGCACTATTCCACTGCTTGTGAAGCTTCCCCGCTACGGATGGGGACCAGGGGTTTGAACCTGGGTCTTTGTGCAAGGTTATGTGTGTGTCTACTGCGTGCCTGTAGCACTATTCCACTGCTTGTGAAGCTTCCCCGCTATGGATGGGGACTAAGGGTTTGAACCTGGGTCCTTGTGCAAGGTTATGTGTGTGTCTACTGCGTGCCTGTAGCACTATTCCACTGCTTGTGAAGCTTCCCCGCTATGGATGGGGACCAGGGGTTTGAACTTGGGTCCTTGTGCAAGGTTATGTGTGTGTCTACTGCGTGCCTGTAGCACGATTCCACTGCTTGTGAAGCTTCCCCGCTACAGATGGGGACCAGGGGTTTGAACCTGGGTCCTTGTGCAAGGTTATGTGTGTGTCTACTGCGTGTGCCACTGCCAGACCCCTGCTGGAAAATTCCGAATTGCCCAGTGTCACAGTTGTCTTGGCATAAGGGCTATTTGTGCAGAAGAACTTCTGGTCTTCTGATAGAAGAAATCAGTCCACTTGACCATTTGATATTTGTTGTTGTTAATATTTTGTTTATTTGTACATTTACTTTAGATAAAGACAGAGAAATTGAGAAGGGAGAGAAAGGGAGAGAGAAAGAGAAATACCTGTAGCACTTGCTTCACTGATCATGAAATATTGAAATATCCCCCCCCCCCCCCATGGGGAAACCAGGGGCTTGAACTAGGGCCCTTGTGCATGGTAACATGCGCACTCAACTGGGTGTGCCACCACCTGGGCCCTCTGTTTTGTGTTTTTTTCTCAGAGTGGTCAATATGAATTACAAATAAAATCAATGAACTTCCTGTACCAGTAAAGGGGATTTTCCTATGAGTGACACAGATTTTTCTAGAGCAAGGGATGGCCCTCAATGGCCCAGAGACCAAACCCTAGCTTCTGCTTGCTTCTGTACTGACGAGTTTTGGGAACACAGCCATGGCCATTTGTTTACATGTAGGCTAGAGCAGGCTGTGGCACCACCCTGGCGGACAGCAGTTATGACAGAGACTGTAGGAGTCTGCAAAGTCAAAAATAATGTTTGCTAGTTGATTCTTGACTAAAAGTGTTTTTTTTTTTTTTTCCTTTTTTCTTTTTGCTTCCAGGGTTATCACTGGGGCTCGGTGCCTGCACTGTGAATCCACTGCTCCTGGAGGCTATTTTTCCCATTTTGTTGCCCTTGTTGTGGTTGTTATTGTTATTGTTGTTATAGCTGTCATTGTTGTTGAATAGAACAGAGAGAAATCAAGAGAAGAGGAGAAGACAGAAGGGAGGAGAGAAAGACCTGTTTCACTGCTTGCGAAGAGATCCCTCTGCAGGTGGGGAGCTGGGGGCTCAAACTGGGATCCTTATGCTGGTCCTTGCACTTTGAACCATGTGTGCTTAACTCACAGTGCTTTACTGCCAATCCTATCAATCTAGAGCTATCTCTTCTAATCTGAGAAGTAAAAAACCCTACTGATTTCAAGCAAGGGATTAATTGCATTGCATTGTTTTAGGATCAACATGGTAAACAAAGGGTAATCAACATTTTTAAATGCACTGTCAAAGAGAAAGAAGACTGGAAATGGTGAGCTGTGAAGGGGACAGGATTATAAACAGGAATCAGTGAAGGAACACAAGTTCTGAGGCTTCTTGGCAGTCAGGAAAAGGGAAGGAGAGGAGGAAGAGAGAAAGGGAGAGAGAAGGTGGATGAGTGGTGGTGGTGGTGGTGGTGGTAGTGGTGGTGGTGATCTGAATTAGTGATCTTATTGCTTCATAACAAACCACCTTAAAACCTAGTGGCTTAAAATAAATGTCATTTACTGTTTTTCACAAGGCTGTGAGTTGCCTGCCAGTCTGGGAGTCTGGGCTGGGCCAGGCTGGTTTTGCTGGGTTTGCTCAGGTGTATGTGGTCAGCTGGCATGTTAGCTGATCTAGGGGTGACCTCACCTAGGAGGACTCAGTATTTCTCCACGTGGGCTCTCACCCTCTAGCAGGTTAACCTGGACTTACGCACACAGCAGTGGGAGGGTCTGAGCTAGTCATTGGAAGAGGTTTGGAATGGGCATGCTGCAACTTGTTCTAGTGGCCAAAGCAAGTCAAACAACCAATTCAAGGGTTAGGGAGATGGACTCTAGCTTCTCTCTCTCTTTCTCTCTCTCTCGAATGTTAAGATGTATTTATCACAGGGGGGCACTCAACCGCTGATCAGGCATGTTAAGTGTAAGGGATCAAGCCTGGAGCCTCATGGATGCAAGTCCTGGGCTTTATCTAATGAACCATCTCCATGGTGACAACACTGTAACTTTCATGAGAAGAACTATAAAATCACATTGCAAGGTGAAAAGAGAAAGGAAAAAACTGGCTCAGTGCTAGGCAGTGACAAACCTGGTAGAACACATGCATTACCATGCATAAGGACTGGGGGTCAAGCCCTAAACCCCATCTGCATGGGGGAAGCTTCAGGAGCAGTGGAGCAGTGTTGCAGGTACCTTTCTCTCCCACTGTATATATCTCTTCTCTCTCAGTTTTGCTTTCTAGCTATAAAGGAGATAGAGCTAGAGATAGGAGAAGGAGGAAACTGGAGGATCTGGGTGGTGGTGCACCTGGTTGAGCAAACATGTTATAATGTGCAAGGGCCCAGATCCATGCCCCACTCCCCACTTGCAGAGGGAAAGCTTTGCAAGTGGTGAAGCAGTGTTGCAGATGTCTCTCTGTCTCTCTCCGTCTCTATCACCCCCTTCCCTCTCGATTTCTGGGTATTTCTATACAGTAAATAAATTAAGATAATAAAACAATTTTAAAAAAGGAAAGGAAACTGGATTTGTTTTGCAGACACTGAACCCTAGCATTAACTCTGGTGGTTAAAAAAAAAAAAAAGAAAAAGAAAAATAGAATTGGGCCATTGGCAAACAATAGTATTCTAACCATATATATATTTTTAAAGTCATCTCTGTGGTCTCAAGTAGAAAGGAATATTCATCATACATCAGTCTATTCAGCCCCACCTACAGGTGTGAGTCATCCTTGTCTTCCACTAAGTGGACCGACCTCAAGCTAATGACAGGTGCGGAGGAGTGGAGAGAAGCCTGAGAGAGGTGTGGTATATAGCATATAGGACCCAGACCTTTAGTAAAATGCCAACTTGAAGAGTTGCACAAGGGAATCAGACTCAGTTTTAGTAAGCTAAGGGGGTGAGAAACACAAAGAGCACAGATGACTAATCACTAGCCTTTGAGACTAAATAGACCTAAAGTATTTTTGCCAGTCATTCCGACTCATCTCCACTTCCACTATCAGGCAGCATTAAAATTGGTCACTGGATGGGACCTTGGTGATGGCTCACTGGGTAGAGCACGTACCTTCTACTTGTGATGCCTTGGCTCCATCTTCAGTACCACATGTAAGCACCAGGGACAGCGCTTGGGAAGCTGCATGGTGACAGAACTATACTATAGTCTGTCTATCTATCTATCTATCTATCTATCTATCTATCTACCTCTTTCTTTCTCAAAATACAGAGAAGGGAGAAAAGGGAGCAAGCTGGAGAGGGAAGCGGTAAGAACATCAAGAGGCCAAGAGGAATGTCTCCACCAGTCGTCTGACCCCTTAAATATCTTCAGGCCCTCTACAGGTTACGTCCTACCTGACATTTGCTGTATGCTAATTATATCAGCTAATCATGTCCACATGACCCAGCCTTCCTCTTTGTTTCCATAATGTATTACATATTCCCAACAGTCAGCTGATGATTTAAATAATATTACTGTGGGGTCAGGTGGTGACACACTTGTTAAGCGCATATATTAAATAATATTGCTACAACGTGGGGGGGTAACGTAGTGGATAAAGTCTCTCTCAGGCATGAGTTGCCCTGGTTCTCTCTCATAAATAAAAATAAATAAACAAACAAATAAATGAATATTGTTGGAATCTTCATAGTTGTCAGACTTGCCTCAGTAAACAGTGCTAAGTATAAAGAACACAGACTTGTCAGGAGTCCTCCTTAACTATTCTCCTGGTACCAGAGATTGTCAGTAAGGAGTCGGAGCTTTATGGTCATTCAAAATCTTCCAAAAAGTCCAGAAATAAAATAAAAAAGCAAAGCACCAAAAACAACAGCAACAACAACAACAAAAAAGACCCTCCCAAACTGTCCTAGTACAAAGCCACAGATCCCAGATCCCGGTTGTTGAGAATTTTCACCTTTGCCTGGATTCAGCCTGGGTGTTTGGCCTAGTCTGCACTAAATTTATTTGTTTGTCTATTTATTATTGCGACCAGGCTTATTGCTGAGGCTTGATACTTGTAGGATGACCCGACTGTTCCCATGATAATTTTTTCCCTTTGTTTTTTTTCTATAAAGACAGACAGAAATAGGGAACTGATAAAGGGGAAGGAGAGAAAATGAGAGATACTTAGAGCTCTGCCCCACTGCTTGTAAAGCCTCCCCCTTGCAGGTAGGGACCTGGGTTTAATGGCACATGGTAATGTTTGTACATGGTAATTATATGCTCCTCCACCCACCCCTAAGGAGCTTCAGTCTTTACTGGGGGGAGGGGGTCCTCTGGAGCTCTCATCATCAAATTTCTGCAGTAGCAGCGGTAGCTCAGGGGAGGAAGATGCCAGGATTTGGGGAACTATAAGATGCCTGTTGACTCAGACAATGAAACCAGCTGTGAATGGAAATATCTTGCAATTTAGATCCAATGAAAAGGAACTGAGCCTTTGACATTATTGAAGAGGTGGAGATGAAACCTTCAGGGTGCTTTGTAGATGACTCATGTCTGGGAGGGTCAGAGGAATTCCGGCTGTTTCAAGAAGAGCAAATGAAACCTGGTGCTGGTCAAGGTGAAATGAACTTACTAAAGGTCACAGCCCTGTATCTTATCTCTATGGCAGAGTACTTAAAAGAGGAGACTTCAATGACTGCCTGTTCTTTTCATCTCTCTCTACAAGTCCTCTTTCCTGGGGGATTCAATGATTTAAAAACAAAAGCCCTGCCAGCCAGCTGCCGTTATTAAGATGGGGGGGGGGGGTGAGTTCCCGATTGGTGGTAACAACCAAGGGGGAGGGGGGAAGACCTGTCATCTCTCCTGCCTTCTTACCTTGTCACAGCTCAGAAGCAGTACAAGACATTCCTTCCTGCCTGTAGAGGAAGTGTGTGTGTGTGAGTGTGTGTGTGTGTGTGTGTGTGTGTGTGTGTGTGTGTGTTCTCTCAGCACTACCTTGGCTTTCCTTGATGCCTTACAGAGGCAGATGACCCTGGCTGAGCAAGACAGTCAGCAGAACAGCAGCTCTTGATGCTGCAATTGGAATTTTCCATTCTTTGCTTGCAGCTCTGAAAAAAAAAAAAATCTAGAGAGCCCAGTAGCTGGGAAATTTCCATGATGGAAAATTTTAACATATTCTTTCGCTCTCAACTATGCAGGTTTATAGAGACTTTTTTCCCCCTCTCTTTTTGGTAATTTCCTTTTTACCAATAATTTATGAATGTGGCCACTCTACAGCTGTGGGGATAAAGAGGGCAGGGTGACTTAGTGGAGAATGGGTATGATTTGGAGAATAGGTGGCCGCACTGTAAACATGTTGGACTCCCAGTATTGTAGGAATGCAGATCATTGCAAGACCCACTGGGTGGGAACCCATCCAAAATAGAGGTAACTTACTCCAGAGCACTGCAGATAAATCTATGCTGAGACTGGAAGTGGACAGCTACCATATTTGTAAGAATAGATGTGAGTTCAGTGGCTGGAGAAGGCAGTCTCAGGAAGAATCCTTAGACCAGTTTCTGAAACCTACAGGTGCTTAAGAATTCCCTTGGTGGTTTTGTTAAAAACCACCTGGGGGGCTGAGACTGTGTTTCTCACTGGCTCGCAGGAGATGCTGATGCCAACCTGCTGAGGACCACACCTGGAGCAGACAGACCACAGGATAGACAGCAGCTCTGTCTCCTTAAGAGGCCAGTTTGCTCAGCTGAAGGGTGGTTGGAGGAGAGATCCCTTGGGTGTTGTTTACTCAGTTTACAAAACTGAGATCTAAGACTTTAAGTGTCTTCTGAAAAGACACTTCCGGCAAGTCTGGATACAAGGGATGTTTTAGGAAAGTGGAGATACCAGCAGCCACTGGAAGACTGTCTACTCCTGCTGGCTCAAGTTACTAGTTTCTAGAATTCAATGCCTTTTCAGAGAAACCCCTATAACAAGTTAGAGATATTTAAGCTGATGCTGTCTCTGGAGTGATTCTCCAACATCATGCCTGCTGGGTGAGACCAAAGATCTATTGCCTAAAACTATAAGATAGCTCACCTGGATGCTGTTCCTGCTTGGCCATGTACACGACCAGGTTTTTGTTTTTGCCTCCAGGGTTACTGCTGGGGCTTGCTGCCTGGACCACAAATCCACTGCTCCTGGAGGCTAATTCTTCCCCCTTTTGTTGCCCTTGTTGTTATCATTGTTGTGGTTATTATTATTGTTGTTATTGATGTCGTTGTTGGACAGAACAGAGAGAAATGTGGAGAGAGATGGGGAAGATAGAGAGGGAGAGAGAAAGATAGACACCTGCAGACCTGCTTCACTGCTTGTGAAGTGACCCCCCACACACACCGAAGGTGGGGAGCCGGGAGCTTGAACCGGGATCCTTACACTGATCCTTGCACCTGGTGCCATGTGACTTAACCCACTGCACTACTGCCTGACCCCCAACCACCCAGGTTTGAGCTCAGCCCCCACCTCACTGGAGGTAGCTTTGATGCTGTGATCTTTCTCCTTCTCTTTTGACTCTCTATTTCTATATGGAAAGTGTCAGTTCAGAGCAGTAAAGTCTCAGTGACAACAACAACAATAAAATAAGCTGGGAAAAAAAAAAAACTTGAAGGAAGACAGTGAGAATATGTAAAGGGGAAAAGAAATACAGAAAGTGAAATAACTCCATCTCAGTCAGAATGGCTGTCTTATTTTCATTAAACTAAAAAGAGAAGAATAGGAGGAGTATCCACTTTTCTTTCTTAGCAGCTGTCTCACCATTTGCTACCTTTTAGAAGGAGAGAAGTAAGGAGAGATAAAGAGAGAGAGAGAGATCTTTGGTAACTTCATTCCAGACATTACCTCCAATTTTTTTTTTTAATTTACCTGCTATATATATCCTTTTTGTTGGCTAGAGAGAAATCAAGAGAGAAAGGGGAGACAGAGAAAAGGAGACATCTGGAGCCCTGTTTCACTGCTCCTGAAGCATCTTCCCTGAAGGCAGGGATCAGGGGCTTGAACCTGGGTCCTTGCGCATTGTGACACGAGTACTCAACCAGGTGTGCCACCATCTTCTTCCCTCCCTTTCTGTATGTATCTTTAAAGCAATCGTTGCCCTATTTTTCATTTTCTATTCCACTGAGTTTTGGATAGGTTACCACTACTTTTCAAAGTATACAGAGAAGAGGCTGAAAAGGTGGCACAGTGGTAGAATTCACTCCTTGCATGCACAAATTCTCTGGATTCAACGACAGACACTACAGAAAATGTCAGAGCAGGGCTGACAAGATAGTTCACTTGGATCCTGCACTGCTTTGTCATGTGTGCACTCCAGACTCAAGCCCAGCCCTCACTGTGCGGAAGAAGACTTTAGTGCTGTGACTATCCCCCCACCCCACCCCCCAGCGCCTTTCTGTCTCTATCTAACAAAAATGGCAGAGCAGTGTTCTGGCCTTTCGCTCTCAATTACAAGAACTTTTCCTTTAATTAAAAAAAAGTGAGAAAATCTACAGAAGAACATGGACAAAAGGAGGAGGGAGATTAGCATCACAAAAATATGGCATTGAAATGAGAGCATAGCAAACATGGAAGGAATCTGATAGTGAACACAGTGTGCTAATTAGGAGCCAGGAGACAGCTCCCCAGGTAGAGTGCTTGCTTTCCCATGTTGGAGGCCCAGGGTCTAATCCTAGTGCAACATGGAAGCACCAGGGCAATCGGGAAAGCCCCATAGATGGTGAAGCAGGACTCTGGCGTGTCTTTCTTTAAGACACCACTAAAATAAAAGTACTAGGGAGTCGGGTGATAGCTCAGCAGGTTAAGCGCACATGGTGCAAAGCACAAGGACCTGGCGTAAGGATCCCGATTTGAGCCCCTGGCTCCCCACCTGCAGGGGAGTCACTTCACAGGTGGTGAAGCAGGTCTGCAGGTGTCTCTCTTTCTCTCCCCCTCTCTGTCTTCTCCTCCTCTCTCCATTTCTCTCTGTCCTATCCAACAATGATGACATCAGTAACAACAATAATAACTACAACAATAAAACAACAAGGACAACAAAAGGGAATAAATAAATATATATTTAAAAAAACAGTACTAAATATACATCAAGAGTATATACATCTAAGGTCCAAGTGGTGGTGTACCCAGTAGAGTGCACATTTCCCTAAGTGGGAGCCAGGGTTCAAACTTCCAGGAGTTTGCATGGGGGAAGCTTCATTAGTGGTGGGGCAGTGCTGCAGGCATTCCCCCTCCCCCTGTCTTACCCACTATTTTAAAACTTTTTTTTTTAATTTGTTGGGTAGAGGCAGAGTGAAATTGAGAGGAATTTTTAAAATTTTTTAAAAATTTTATTATCTTTCATTTATTGGATAGAAACAGTCAGAAATTGAGAGGAAGGGGGAGATAGGGAGAGAGACAGAGAGACACCAGCAGCACTGCTTCACCACTTGTGAAGCTTCTCCTTTGCAGATGGGGACTTGGAGCTTGAACCTGGGAACTTGTGCATTGTAATATATGCACTTAGCCAGGTGTGCCACCACTGGGCCCCTGAAAGTGGTTTATGTAACAGATTTTCATGTCTGAGGCTCTGAGATCCCAGGTTCCATTTCCAGCCCCACCATAAGCTGAAACCAAGCAATTCTCTAGTTACAAATAAATAAATAAATATTTGAATAAT
Organism: Erinaceus europaeus; assembly: GCF_950295315.1. Classification (NCBI taxonomy): domain Eukaryota; kingdom Metazoa; phylum Chordata; class Mammalia; order Eulipotyphla; family Erinaceidae; genus Erinaceus; species Erinaceus europaeus. The sequence goes on from NC_080169.1 coordinate 102,062,281, forward strand.
CAACACACCAATTAAAACAAAATATAGCATAATTAGGTGTTTATAATAGGCGAATTATTTCATCCTCACAGCCAGCTCATCAAGTTGAACCATTATTATAGAAAGAGACACTGTGATTCAGGGAGCTTAAGAGAGCTGCCTGGACACATACACTATGACCAAGCAGAGAACAACCTGCTTGGGCCAGCTTCACTTAACTGTTGGTATTCTTCGTGTTGGTTTGGCCCCCTTCCCCCTACCTCTGAGAGAAATGGTTTGGTCCTTGCTAGTTTCGCGCCCCTCTTTCTCCCTGCCCCGTATGCTAAGGACATGCAGAGTCCCAGCAGTGGCAGAGGGAGAATGATGGGGAAGCACATGGTGTGGTGATTTGCCCGTTCGTGAATAAAGATTAAACTGCAGCTTCTCAGCCCAGCCGTGTGTCCCGGAGTCTGTCTCTGTCCACCGCCACGACGCTAGCCCGGCCAGCTGGCGCCTCCGAATTTTAACAACACTTAATCTAGTGCATTTCTCAAATGTCACAGCTACATTTCAGCATCATTCTTCTTACCACAGACAGATGGATAGACATTCCTTCTCACGTTTAACAACTTCATGGAGCTTGATTCAAATACTGAATGTGTTGTTAGTTGCTTACAGCTGCTATTTCTTTAGCAGTGCAGTAAGTCCAGGCAAACTCTTTTGAAGAGCTCATTAAAACTGCTAAAATAAAGTCTTGGAAGCAGGTGCATTCATTAGCTGAAATGCAAACGATTATGTTAATATCACATTCAGGTGACATATTTAAAGCCATCAAAATCATGGTGGATCAAAGGATTCTCAAAGCTAAAGTTAACTTCTTCCTTTGTAAGACTGCCAGGTTACATATGTGACTGCCTTTGCAGCTGTCAACATGGGGATCTCCAGTGTTACCTCCCCTAAATAGAGATGTTTCTGTCATATTTTCTTCACAATCTATTGGGTCTCTAGTCAAGAAAGGAAAGGTAAAGAATTGCCTACAATTCTTAGTGCTATTTTCTCTTCCTTTCTCTCTCTCTTTCTTTCCCCCCCCCTTTTTTTCTTTCTTTCTTCCTACTGCCACCAGGGTTATTGTTGGGAGATGGTGTCACCACCATAAATTTACTGGTGTCAGTGGCCATTCCCCTCCCCCCTTTTTTATTTCTAAAGGAAGGTAGATAGATAGATAGATAGATAGATAGATAGATAGATAGATAGATAGGTAGAGATACACCTGCAGACCTGCTTTACCACTCCTGAAGCAGACACCCTACAGGTGGGGAGTGGGGCTTGAACCCAGATCCTTGAACTTGGTACTATGAGTGCTTAACTGGGTGTGCCACTGCCTGGCCCCTGCTATTTTCTTTTCTTTTCTTTTTCCTTTTTCTTTCTCTCTCTCTCTCTCTCTCTCTTTTTTTTTTTTTTGCCTCCAGGGTTATTGCTGGGGCTAAGTGCCTGCACTATGAATCCATTGTTCCCGGAGGCTATTTTTTCACCTTTTGTTGCCCATGTTGTTGTTATTGCTATTGTTGTTATTAGATAGGACAGAGAGAAATCGAAGAGGAGGGGAAGACAGAGAGGGGGAGAGAAAAGTAGACACCTGCAGACCTGCTTCACCGCCCGGGAAGTGACCCCTCTGCAGGTGGGGAGCCGGGCTTCAAATCAGGATCCTTACGCTGGTCCTTGCACTCTGTGCCATGTGTGTTTAACCCGCTGTACTACCACCCAGCTCCCAGGCCCTGCTATTTTCTAAATAAGAAATATGCTGCTGCATTTACAGGGTATTGTAAGACTGAACTGAAGGGACTGAAGGGAACTGTGTCAAAGAAGATGCTGAACCTCTGTGAACAATGATTCCAAGGTTTGGATCAGATGAACCAACAGTTTTTTTTTTTTTTTTACTTTGGCTCTCTTTTTTCTCAAAGAGAGAGAGGAGAATCATTGGAATGGTAGCAGCAATAGTGGGATATGAGAACCGAATTAAAAAAAAACTTTATTTATAGTAAATGACCATTGCTCTGGCAAATTCGATGTCAGGGATCAAACTTGGGACCAGACGTTGGAGAAAAGTCCAATGCTTTTTCTACTGTGCCACTTCCTGGGACTCTGGATGAATTTGATTCTTTTGTATTTCTCAATGTTTCTAGAACAAATTTCATATCAATCTATATATTTTAAATAGTTGAGTAATTTGTTGTTTCATCTATAAGATTGTGTTACGATTATGTATAATGGCCTAGCACATAGTCAAATATTTGAAATGATCCCCCAGAGTTTATTTCCCCAGAAATCTAGGATATCTATTCAAACATTAATTCATTTTTTCAGAAGCACATATAGAAAATGAGGGCTGGGGGCGGGGGGGTCAGGCGGTAGCGCAGCAGTTTAAGCTCATGTGGCTCGAAGCGCAAAGACCGGCTTAAGGATCCCAGTTTGAGCCCCCTGGCTCCCCACCTGCAGGGGAGTGGCTTCATAGGCAGTGAAGCAGGTCTGCAGGTGTCTATCTTTCTCTCTCCCTCTCTCCTTCTCTTTCTTCCCCTCCTCTTTCCATTTCTTTCTGTCCTATCCAACAACGACATCAATGACAACAACAGTAATAACTACAACAATAAAATAACAAGGGCAACAAAGGGAAATAAATAAGAATAATAAATTAAAAAATAAAATGAGGGCTGGATATCCAGCTACTTGTAAAAATTTATAAACTTGCTGAAATATTTTAATAACAGTTTTCAGAACTTCAGTCAACTGGACCATTCATGAAAGTGAGTGCACCTGCCAACTGCAAAGGAAAAGAGATTAAGTAACCTTTTATGGCCAAATTTTATGTCTTTTTAAAGGTCTAGTTATATGCTCTGAAAAGTCTTTGTAAGTTAATACTTGACACATTTTAATGATTGATACAATGACTGTATTACCACTTGTAAAAAAAATAAATGATAAAGTTGCTATAGTCTTTTTTTTTTTTTTTGCCTCCATGGTTATTGCTGGGACTCAGTGCCTGCACAATGAATCCACCGCTCCTGGAGGCTATTTTTTTCCTTTGGTTGCCCTTGTTGTTTATGATTGTTGTTGTTATTGCTGTTGTTGGATAGGACAGAAAGAAATTGAGAGAGGAGGGGAAGATAGAGAGGGGGAGGGTAAAATAGACATCTGCAGATCTGCTTCACTACTTATTAGGCGACCTCCTGAAGGTGGGGAGCCGGGGGCTTGAGCCAGGATCTTTACATCAGTCCTAGTGCTTCACGCTTGTGTGTTCAACCTGATGAGCTAAGGCCTGTCCCAAGTTGCTATAGTCTTAAACTTATCTACTTATATGGTGTGTTTACATATTGTGTGTGTGTTTGAATAAATAGCTTGAAATTAACACGGTGCTTATCCAGTCTAATAGTTCTATTTTTGCCTTTTTCTTCTCTTCATTTATTTTCCTGTATGCATATGATATCTTTCTTTCCCCCCTTAATAATTTAAAACTTCATTGAGTCCATTTAAAATGAAAAGCACATAAAAAGCAAAAATAAATCTCCTGGGGGAGGGGAAGGTAGTAGCGCAGTGGGTTAAGCACACATAGTGTGAAGTGCATGGACTTGTGTAAGGATCTCAGTTCAAGCCCCCAGCTCTCCATCTGCAGGGGAGTCACCTCACAAGCAGTGAAGCCGGTGTCTGTCTTTCTCTCCCTCCCTGTCTTCCCCTCCTCTCTCAATTTCTCTCTGTCCTATCCAACAACAACAGTGGCAGTGACAATAATAACAACAACAAGCTTAACAAAATAATGGGGGGGGGGGCGGATGGTCTCCAGCAGTGGATTCATAGTGCAGGCACTGAAGCCACAGTGATAACCCGCGAGGCAAAATAAATAAGTAAATTAAATAAATAAAAATAAATGTCCTTGGGATGGTGTTGGATAAGAATTTACTTCTTCATACAAGCCCTCTGCCTAGTCAAGCAAGAGAAGCCTTGCTCTGAATTCCAGCTCCCAGCTCTCCTAACTCTCATTAATTGGGACCTGGAGTGTGGACAGTTCCTCCTACTGCTGGACAGCTCCGAGTCTTTTTAGAGTACTTTCTCACACACACTCCATCTCCTATTTAGTTATACCAGAACTGTAACTTTCACAAAAGCTGCAAGTTCAAGAAAAAAATTGGAAGGCACCAAGAAAAGAGCCCTACCCATCCAATATGGTGTGTCACCATCATCAGAGCAGAGGTAATCTTCAGAGTTCAGAATTTAGAGAAATGCAGGAGTCTGAGGCTAGAGAGACAGAGCATAATGGTTATGCAAAAAGACTTTCATGCCTGAGGCACCAGTGGTCACAGGTTTAATCCCCAGTACCACCATAAACCAGAGCTGAGCAGTACTTTGGTAAAGAATTAATTTTTTAAAATATTTTATTTTATTTATTTATTCCCTTTTGTTGCCATTGTTGTTTTATTGTTGTAGTTATTATTGTTGTTGTTGTCGTTGTTGGATAGGACAGAGAGAAATGGAGAGAGGAGGGGAAGACAGAGAGGGGGGAGAGAAAGATAGACACCTGCAGACCTGCTTCACCGCCTGTGAAGCGACTCCCCTGCAGGTGGGGAGCCGGGGTTCGAACCGGGATCCTTATGCTGGTCCTTGTGCTTTGCGCCACCTGCGCTTAACCCGCTGCGTTACAGCCCGACTCCCAAGAATTAAATTTTAAAAAAAGATAAAATGTATGCGTCTCTTCTGGAGCAAGCTTGACCTTAAGCTCTTCTCTATGTTTTTAAAATAGCTATTTATTTTATAAGAGAGAAGGAGCGGAGTACCTCTCTGGCATATGTGATACTGGGGCTCAAACCTGAGGCCCCACACATGCAAGTCCTGTATTCTGCCTGCCAGGCCACCTCTCTGGTCACAAATCTTAAGTTTTTCTTTTTAAATTTTTTTCACTTCCAGGGTTTGCACTGGGGCTCCATGCTAGCACTACAAATTCAACTGAGAGGGGAAAGGGAGATAGAGAGGGAGAGAGAAAGAGAGACACCTGCAGACTTGCTTCACTTATAAAGTGTCCCAACTATGGGTGGCGAGGCAGGGCTCAAATGCAGGTCCTTGAGCATGAAAACTATGTGCATTTAACTGGCCCCCAATTTTTCTAATGACCAAGCTGTCCTATGTTTTTCCCTTTTACACTGATATGTGGTTAGGTGGGGGGAAGCATGAATAGCATTATAGCCAAGATGTCGCAAAAGAAAACTGAAGGAACTATTAAACCTTTAAAAACATTTCTTTTAGGGGCCAACCAGTAGTGTACACTGTACTCTGGCTGCAATGAGGTGCACGTGGTAGTGCATAGTCATCACCACACAATTGACTTAAAGTGACTTTGAGGTAAATGACTCAGCAGGATATGAGACTTGTCTGCAAACTTGAGGTGCCAGGTTTGATGTTTGGGTCTCTCTCTCACTTTCATGAAATAGACAAAATAAAATCAGAAAAATAAAAATCTGGAGATTTTACTGATCCATAGTGTCTGTGACACCATGAGAGTTATACCTAGAAATGGAAAATTGTGTCAAGAATCTACAAAGTTTGGGTCAGAAGGAGATGTACTTGGTTGAGCACACGGACCTGGGTTCAAGCTCCCAGTCTCTGCCCACATGAGAGGGCCTTCATGAACAGTGAGGCAGGTCTGTAGATTTCTCTCTCTTTCCTTCATCTTCCCTACCTTTCTCAATTTATCTTCTTGTCAAATACAAGAAAAAATAAATAAAGCAAAGAACCTATGAGCTTCAATACCACGGCATTTCTTTTTCCACATCCAAAATAGCTTTATTGGGGTAATAAAGATTTACAAGACAGTAGTTGTCACATGGACAAAATTTCTTTTTCTTTTCTTTTTGGTTTTTTTGCCTCCAGGGTTAGCGCTGGGGCTCAGTGCCTGCACAACAAATCCACTGCTCCTGGAGGCCATTTTGTTGCCCTTGTTGTTTATCATTGTTGTTGTTATTATTATTGTTCTTATTGCTGTTGTTGTTGTTGGATAGGACAGAGAGAAATGGAGAGAGGAGGGAAAGACAGAGAAGGGAGAGAAAGATAGACACCTGCAGACCTGCTTCACTGCTTATGAAGCGACACCCTGCAGGTGGGGAACTGGGGGCTCCAACCGGGATCCTTATGCCGGTCCTTGAGCTTCGCACCATGTGCGCTACTGTCTGCCTCCTGGACATAATTTCTTATCTTCCTGTTGTCAGTGTCTGTAACATATTAATTTCTTTCCTTGCTTCCTGCCCCCCCTCTGCCAGTGCTTTGCTGGTACTTTGTGCTGTTGTGACTCTACTGTTCTTAGAGAACTCTTTTCTCTCGTATTTTACAGGTAGAGGGTGAGAGACATAGAGGACGAGAGAGACAAAACATGTGTGAAGCTTCCCCTTGGCATGGTGCTCCCAGGTGGTGACCAGGGGCTTGAACTTAGCTCTTGTGCAAGGTAAAGTGTACACTCTACCAGATTAGCTATCTCCTGGCTCCTAATCACAGTCTTTTTTTTTTTCATATATAGCTCTTTATTAGTTTGCAAGATTATAACTGCAAAGGTATAGTTCACACCTTTTCTCCCTATGCCTCTCTCTTTTTTTTTTTTCCCCTTTTTTAAAATTTCTTTATTGGGGAATTAATGTTTTACATTCGACATTAAATACAATAGTTTGTACCTGTGTAACATTTCCCAGTTTTCCATATAACAATACAACCCTCACTAGGTCCTCTGTCATCCTTTCTGGGCCTGTATTCTCTCCCCCACCCACCCCAGAGTCTCTCTCTTTTTTTTTTTTAATAAAAAGGAAACATTGACAAAACCATAGGATAAGAGGGGTACAACTCCACACAATTCCCACCACCAGAAGTCTGTATCCCATCCCCTCCCCTGATAGCTTTCCTTCTTTAACCCTCTGAGAGTATTGATCCAAGGTCATTGTGGGATGCAGAAGGTGGAAGGTCTGGCTTCCTTAATTGCTTCCCCGCTGAACATGGACATTGGCTGGTCGATCCATACTCCCAGCCTGCTTCTCTCTTTCCCTAGTGGGGAAGGGCTCTGGGGAAGTGGAGCTCCAGGACACAGGTGGGGTTGTCTGTCCAGGGAAATCTGGTTGGCATCCTGCTAGCATCTGGAACCTGGTGGCTGAAAAGAGAGTTAATATACAAAGCCATACAAATTGTTGATCAATCATGAACTTAAAGGCTGGAATAGTGCAGATGAAGAGTTGGAGGGTACTCCATGCCTCTCTCTTTCTATCCAAAAAAATTCAACCTGGAGCAGTGAAGTCCTAGTGATGACAGAAAATAAAAAAGAAGTGTTGGAAAGATAGTTCACTGGGTAGGGTACATATCTTGATATGAAGATATTTCAGGTTCTAATGCTGGTACTACATGGGAAATTCTATGGTGCTGGAGGAAGCTTAGGTACTGACTCTGTATCTGAATGAAAAAGTGGGCCAGAGTAGTGAAACTGTCCCATCTGCAAGCTTCTAACTCAGAAAATAAGTAAATAAATGAAGTGAAATTAAAAAAAAAGATTAACTGCACTTGCAATAAAAATTAGCAAATAAAGCTGGGGGGGGGGTAGCATAAAGATTGTGCAAAAAGGCCTTCATGGATACTGAGTCACTGAGAAAGCTGAGATATATATATGCACAAAGGAACACTACTCAGTTATTAAGAATGATGACTTCTCCTTCTTCACCTCATCTTGGATGGAGATTAAAGGAATTATGTTAAGTGAGATCAGCCAGAAAGAGACGGATGAATATGGGATGATCTCACTCACAGACAGAAGTTGAGAAATAAGAGCAGAAGGGGAAACGAAAGCAGACCTTGGACTGGGTTTGGTGGACTGCACCAAAGTGAAGGACTCGGGTGGAGTGGGGGGGTGCGATCAGGTCTTGGTGCATGATGGTGGAGGAGGACCTCGGCTGGGGGTGAGAGTGTTTTGCAGAAGACTAAGAAATTTTAGACATGTCTCAACAATTGTATCTACTGTAAACCATTAATTACTCCCCTCAAAAAAAAAAAAAAGACTTTCAGTCTGAGGCACCAAAGGTCCCAGCTTCAATCCCCAGCACCACCACAAGCCAGAGCTGAGTAGTGCTCTGATGCCCCCCTTCATCTATCTATCTATCTATCTATCTATCTATCTATCTATCTATCTATCTATCTATCATCTATTTATCTATCTATCATCTATTTATCTATCTATCATCTATTTATCATCTGTCATCTTTCCCTCTGTATCTCACTCTCTCATTAAAATATTTTTTAAATTAGTGGATATTTCTTATCTATATATCTAAGACGTAACCCTTAGTTCAGTTATATCTAAAACATATTACAGAATTGTCATTGAAAGACAAGAAATATGATGTATTGGTAAGGCTGTAAAGAAAAGAGAACCATTGCCCTCTGATAGTGAGTATTTATCTAGTTATGTACTTATTTGTTTACTTACCACCCTTCTCTGTTCTTAGACTTACCTTATTAAACTCACATGTCCACAGACTTATTTGGAAAATATTAAATTTGTAGGAAATTTTGTTCTCACCTTGCAAAAATCAGGGACATTATGTTCTCCATTATCTATATTAAGTTCAGGAAAGATTGATACTGACTACTCAAATGATATTCAGTTATCCCCCTCCCCCCAATGTTTTAATAGTAGCTCTCCCCTCCTACTTACATTTGACTAATACTAACACCAAATTAAATTCCATCTTAGGACATACTACCCAACTTACATTGAGAAAATGCAGGTCAGAGAGGTAGAGGAAGGAGGAAGCCTAATTTTCTTAGTAACCACATATTACAATTGAGGTAATTGCTTCATCAGAAATACAGATGTTTTGGTGCTCTGTTTCATAAATACTCTCAATAAAACATTAGCCACTTTTCAAAAAAAAGTTGCAAGTAATTTCAATAAATTAAATCACATTTGTTTCCACTGGCGTGTTTTAATTTAAAGATATGATTTCATTTTAACTGCGTCTTCATGGAGAGTGCCACTAACCATTCTCTTACTGTTCATACTTACATGTATCAAGCAATAGACCCAAAGTCAATGCCTCTCCTACTTTTTCTTTCTTTCCTGTATAAAGAACAGGAAGCCCATTCTGTGTAAAGGAATTACAACATTCTCTGTCCTTCCCTAGATTTATTAAGCGACCTTCTCTCTCTCTCTGTCTTCCTCCCTCCCTACCTCCCTCCTTTCCTTTCTTCCTTCCTTCCTTCCTTCCTTCCTTCCTTCCTTCCTTCCTTCCTTCCTTCCTTTCTCTCTATTTTCTTCTGTCATTAGGGGTGTCACTGGAACTCAGTACTTGCCCAACTCCTTAACTCCTACAGCCAAGTTTGTGTGCATGTGCGTGTGTGTGTGCATATGCGTGTGTGTAGGTTCTGAGGATCGAACCTAGCAGCTATTTTTTGTAGAGATGAGAGGCAAAGATAAAGATAAAGGAGAAAGAAGGAGTTGGGTGGTAGAGCAGCGGTTAAATGCATGTGGCGCAAAACACAAGGACCCACGTAAGGGTCCCGGTTCAAGCCCCCCCACCCGCAATCTGCAGGGGAGTCCCTTCACAGGTGGCAAAAGCAGGGCTGCAGGTATCTATCTTTTTCTCCCCCTCTCCATTTCTCTCGGTCCTATCCAACAACGACGACATCAATAACAACAACAATAATTACAACAATAAAAAAACAATAAGGGCAACAAAAGGGAATAAATAAATAATTTTTTTTTAAAAAAAGGAGAGAAGAGAGATCTGTTTCACAGCTCATGAAGTCCCCCCCCTCCCCCGCAACCATCACCCCAGGTGGATACCAGGGATTTGAAGCTGGGTCTTTGTGTTTGATAATGTTTGCACATTACAGGGTGAACCACCATCCAGTCACTTCCCCCCAATTTTTTAAAACTGACTTCATGTGTGATACCACTGAGAAACGTGCCTATCCCTCCCTTGCCCCCTCCCCTGCTTTTTTTTGACAAATAGGATTATCACTGAGGCTCCTTGACTGTATGATTCCACTGCTCCTTCTCTCTTTTTAGATGGAGGGTAATGACCGACTAGCTTCGTGGGCGGGAGACAGAGGACCAGGGACTCATAGCTGAGTGGTACGCAGATCAGTCTTTATTCATGCAGAATGCAGCACAATCTAAGCCGAGCTGTTTCAACTATCTCTAATCACAATCCTGTCCATATATATACACATTCGCCAAGTAGGGTGTAAACAGGATGTGATGTAGAGAGGGTGGAGCGAAAAGAGATTGGTGAAAATAAGGGTGTGACAAGGAGAGGGGGAGGAGTAAAAAGACATCATGAACCAGTGGGGATTAAACCAATGCCCTGCAGGCAGGTCAGTGCTTAGTTAACAGTGGTTATGTAAATAGAATACAGTGTTAAGCAGGGGGGATTAAACCAATGAAACAGAAGGGGTTTTTAGAAGCAGAATTAGAAGCATACCAACAGGTAAGAGATTAAAAAGAGAGAGAAAGATAGAGAGGGAGAGAGACAAAGAGGTAGAGAAACTGCAGCACCATTTGACCACTCATAGAAGTGCTCCCTTGTGGTGGTGGCCAAAGGCTAGAACCCACATCCCCACACAGGGTAAAGTGCTGACTACTGGATGACCCAGAAAGATGCCAGTGCTCACCACTCCTCCATCCACAGAGCCCCCACGCTGCTGTCCATGGTGCTTCTATGTGGTGCTAGACACCAAAACTGGGTCTCAGTTACAGTATAGTGTGTGTTCCCCTAGACCTTTAACTTTTTGATGCTTGAAATTTTATACTTTATTCACACTCATTAAATGAAACACAGTCAGGGAAGGACCCATTTGAATTTGTGAAATTTATGAATGTTGTATGATTTTAAAAAAATACATAGTTTAATCCCTTTATTATACAATATGTACTGCAAGCAATCTAAAGTGAAGTCTTTCCAAAAAGAAAACCAACTGCTAGGACAGTTTTCATGGTGAGATTCTTCATCGCTGCACACTTCAAAATTAGCGTTGCTAGGTTATCTGAATATGTTTAGTTCCTGTTCACTGAGCAGTTACTATATGCTTGGCATCATTCTAGAAAAAAAAATTGTCCTCCTGAGTTAGCAATTCAGTCTAAGTCATCAATCATTCTGCCTAGTGACACTTTATGCCATTCTTTATTCAGCACCTATTTAAATGTCCTCCTTCATTCAAAAGTCATATAACAGGTATAGGGAGTTAGGCACCGTTATATATTAAGAATGACTGGCATCTGGGGTGAAAGTCATTTACCATGTAACCCAATACCAGTCAGTCAACCAACCAGCCAGCCAGCCTATTGCTGTAGAGTTTTTCAACCTGGATGCTACTGACATTTTGGATAGGTACTTATTGTTGTGTGTGCATGTGTGCATGCGTGCTATCCGGTGCCCTGTGAGAAGTTAACCAGCATCCTTTGTCTTCAGCGGCATACCAGCTTCTAGATGTTTCATTCTTTTCTTTCTTTTTTCTTTTTTTGCAGAGACAGTGTCTCCCACATATGTAAATTCACTGCTCCAGGCCACTTTTTAATTTAGACGGATGGTAGGTAGGTAGGTATGTAGGTAGATAGGTGAATGATAGACTGGAAACAGCATTGCATTAGAGCCTCCTCCAATGCCCTGACATCTTCCATCCAGCCCTAGAGCTCACGTCTACCTTCCACACATCAAATGCACATGCCCTACCCAATGAGCTATCTCTCTGGCACTCGGCTTTTAATTCTGGTGATTTCTATGCCTCCGGAAGGTCTCGGTGCTGGTACACCTGGTAGAGCATATGCATTACTGTTGGGAATACACTATATTTTGTCAGCTGTAAGCAAGGGAAGGCTGTATTGTGTGTGTGTGTGTGTGTGTGTGTGTGTGTGTGTGTGTGTGTTTAGCTTATGGCTGATGTAGAATAGGACATGCACTCACAAGGGATTGTGGGAACTGAAAATTATTTAAAGAAGGATCTGACAGAAGTAGGCTCTTTTGCCTTTTGCCATCCACCTGGTCTTCTTGTCTTCTCCTGGGACCTGCCCATCATGAAAGATGAATGCTGGTAAACAACCTTTAAAGACTCATATCTCATGCGAATGACTGGATAGTCTTTTCTCTTTTGCTTATTTCCCTATTGTGGTTTTAAAAACCTAATAACTTTGTTGATTTTACAAAACTTATAAAAAAAGTTTTTTTTAAAAAAATTTTTTACAAACATTACTATCTCAAGAATCCAGGTCCAAGCTGCCAATTTCCACCTATAGGAGGGATGCTTCATGAACAGTGAGGCAGTGCTGCAGGTGTCTCTCTTTCTCTCTCCCTCTCTATCTCCCTCTTCCTCTCAATTTCTGTCTATATAAAAGTAGAAAGAAAATAAATTGCTGCAAGGAGTGATGGATTTGTTGTGCAGGCACCAAGCCCCAGCAATAACCATGGTAGTAATAAATAAATAAATAAATAAATTTCTGCAGATACCTCTATTCATAATTTAAGCTCCCAAACCCAACAGCAGTATTTTCAGTCAAGAGTGGGCATTCTTTTGATTTTCATGGCATGACTTTTGGGTTGCTAGAAGGGATTCTTTTTTTTTTTTTTTGGTCTCCAGGTGTTGTTAAAATTTGGGGCTTCAGCAAGCCGGGCTAGCTTCGCAGTGGTAGACAGAGATGGCCAGAGACACACGGCTGGGCAGAGAAGCTTTATTCACGAGTGGGCAAACATGTGCTCTCCTGTCTTTCTGCTCTGGCGGCAGAGAGAGACCCTTAAACTAATCACCACACAGATCTGTCCTGCATCCCCTCACGCGGCAGCGCCAAGAATTCTGGAACTATGTAGCATAGGGGCGGGGAGAAAGAGAGGCATGAAACTAGCAAGGGCCAAACCAATTCTTCCCAGAGGTGGGGGGAAGGAGACCAAACCAATGTGAAACATACAACATCCAGGGTCATTGCTGGGGCTCAGTGCCTATACTACAAATCCACTGCTCCTGGAGGCAGTTTTTTCCCTTTTGTTGTTATTATTGTTATTGTCATTGATTTTGTTATTGTTGGATAGGATAGAGAGAAATGGAGAGATATGGGGAGACAGAGAATTGGGGAGAAAGACAGACCTCCTTCACTGCCTGTAAGGAGAAAGACAGACCTGCTTCACTGCCTTTGAAGCGACCCCCCCCCTGCAAGCAGGGAACCAGGGCTTGAACCTGAACCCTTACTCGGGTCCTTGAGCTTCAAACCATGTACACTTAAGTGCTACGCTACCGCCCGCCCCCCAGAAGGGACTTTTAAAACTAGTTTAAAAAAATGACACATTGTAGGCAAAATTGCCACCCCTCCCCACTCGTTAAGACTCACTGAACTAGTATGAATATTCTTTTACAAATTTTTACTAGATGAAAATTATCAATTGGGCAGAACCCCAAATTGAGTCATCACTACCACGCCCTCCTCATCAACTGAATGTCCTTCCTGACATGCAAATACTTCTTGATGTATCTTCTAATCTCTTCTTTCTTTCTTTCTCTCTTTCTTTCTTTCTTTCTCTCTCTCTCTCTTTCTTTTTTCTCTTTCTCTCTTCCTTTCTTCCTCCCTCCCTCCTTTATTTATTTATTTAAAGAAGGAGACATTAACAAAACTGTATGATAGGAAGGGTACAACTCCACACAATTCCCACCACCAGATCTCTGTATCCCATCCCTTCCTCTGATAGTTTTCCCATTCTTTATCCTTCTGGGAATATGGACCCAAGGTCATTGTGAGATGCAGAAGGTGGAAGGTCTGGCTTCTGTAACTGCTTCCCCACTGAACATGGGCGTTGACTGGTCGATCCATACTCCCAGTCTGCCTCTCTCTTTCCCCAGTAGGGTAGGTCTCTGGGGAAGCGGAGCTCCAGGACACATTGGTGGGGTCATCTGTCCAGGGAAGTCTGGTCGGCATCCTGCTGGCATCTGGAGCCTGATGGCTGAAAAGAGAGTTAACATACAAAGCCAAACAAATTGTTGAACAATTGTGGACCTAAAGGCTGAAATAGTGCAGATGAAGTGTTGGGGGGTACTCACTGCAGACTATTATGTACTTTTGCTTTCAGGTATGTATTTTGCCCTAGTTTATGGATAAGTGTGAACATATGCTCTATCTCATGGGACCTGGTCTATATCTCGGTTTTGGGACTTTGTTAGGTAGTGAACCACCTGGAATGGAATTAGAGAATACTATGAAAGGAAAGGTCTCACCCGAGTAGTGAACACAGTCTGAAGTGAAGCATGCTGAGGTGGTACTTGTTGCGTTGATTTGGTTGGGATTGGTGGATGCAATATCATTTGGTATGAATTAAGAGAAGCATGCAGGAAAGTGTGCCTGACCCTAAGGTTCCAGGACTGGGGGAAATAAATATAGGCTCTATAGAGGAAGCAGGAGGTTCCTACTGTTCAAGAAGACGATAGTTATTGTTATCATCACATTGTTTGGTAATTGGGTTAACTTTGAAAAGTCCCTTTATTAGGATTTGCTGTATAATACCCAACATCTTGTATATAGCTGTGTCACCAGTTGCTTCTGTTCTCCCTGGTCTAGGCTTTTGAGAGAGTCAACATATAAAAGACTCAGCCTCTGTATTAAAAATATTCAGTCTGTGCTTTAAAAAGTTTGAGACATATGATCAATTTTTCCCCTCTCATATTAATTAGTAATTTATATGACTATGGATTAATAAGAGTGTACATAAACACCATTCCCACCACCAAAAGACTACGTCCCATCCCACCCACCCACCCCCACCACCCTGCCACCCCAGGTAGCCGAATGTCTACCCTTACCCTCACCCCAGGGTTTTTACTTTGGTGCCCTATTCCAGATTTAGTCAAATCCTGCTTTGAGTTTCCCTTTCTGTTCTTCTTTCTCAACTTCTGCTGATGAGTGGGATCATCCCATACTCATCTTTATCTTTCTGACTTAGCTCATTTAACATAATTCCTTCTAGCTCCATCCATGATGGGTCAGAGAAGATGGGTTCATTGTTCTTAATAGCTGCGTAGTATTCCATTGTGTATATATACCACAGCTTTCTCAGCCACTCATCTGTTGTTGGGCACCTGGGTTGCTTCCAGGTTTTAGCTATTATGAATTGTGCTGCTATGAACATAGGTAACATATATCTTTTTGGTTGGGTGTTATGGAGTCCTTGGGTTATATCCCCAGGAGAGGAATTACTGGGTCATATGGAAGGTCCATGTCTAGCCTTGTGAGAGTTCCCTTCCTTTCTTTTGAAACTGTATTGCTGATTGACTCTGGTCTCTGTTAATGCTGGAAATTGAACTTGGGACATCTGAACCTCAGGCATGAAAGACTTTTACAGAACAGTTATTCTCTCTTTCCAATCTTTTGACACATATTCTGAAAAGGACAAACTGTCTCTTGAGCAATGAGACTTCTCAGTCCTGTGTAAAGCACTTTAGGAAACTGAGGAGACAAATCAGGCAAATCCAGCAATTTTTTATGATTTGGATTATCATTTCTTATTCATATCCCCACGCCAGTATTTAGTGCCTATATTCAAATTGTGCTTTCATGTGTACGAAGCACACTTCACACAGTGGTGTTTGATCTAGGCAAAATGACACTCCCTTTGGCTACCTCTGTTTATAATTTAGCCTCTCAAGTCCTGGAGCCTAATTCTCAGTCAAACAGTGGGCGGTCTTTTCATTTCCATGACCTGACCATCTCTGGTTAGAATGAACTCTTAGGATTGATTTCATAATGAACGTTACTTTTAAAATGCAGGGTCTCTCTCTCTCTCTCTCTCTCTCTCTCTCTGTTGGAAGTAGAACATCTAAAAGCTCTCTGGTGAGCTAAGTGGTTCTGGTTTAATTTGGTTCCTGGAAATTGCCAGAGGCTTTAAGGCAGGGGGTGGGGTGGGGGAGGAGTGAGGAAATTTTCCCTGTGGGCAATTTGGGAAAACAAAAATATTTTTTGTGCTGTGGAACCTTCTCAGGAAAGGAAGGCTAGCCAGCATCAGCATCTGCGCGAAGGGAATTTCCACATTTGGGAAAACATGGTCATAATTAATGACTTAGAGAGAAGCCAAGAAAATGGACCAGGCTGGAAAAATGGGATCTTCCATGGCCAAATTATTGTTAACTGGACTGTTTTAGAAAAGGGTGTTTGGAGTATGAATATTAGTCTATAGGTTTGTTCTTCAGGATGTCTTATCAGTTACTTGCTGTCACTTGGAGGAATCAGTTTCCCACTGCCAGACCCATTCTTTCGCCATCTCTCTGTCTCTTCCCGCCCAAAGGGAGTGTCTAGTTTCAGGCTTCTTCCCTGGATACTGGACTGTGGTTTTTTGCTTTGATCATGGTGTTTGGGACTATCCAAAGGGACTATTAGTGTCCATTAGAACAGGGGTGATTTTCTGGGATTCCTAGGCAAGGACAGAAGGATGAGAGTGTATGGGGATGAGAGTGTATGGTCCTAATGGGACCATTTTTCATCTTCTTTCTTCTTCTTTTTTTAAATCTTTATTTATTTGTTGGATAGTGACAGTCAGAAACTGAGAGGGAAGGGGATGATAGGGAGAGAGTTAGAGAGACACCTGCAGCACTGCTTCACCATTTGTGAAGCTTTCCCCCTGCAGGTGGGTACCGGGGGCTCAAACCTGGGTCCTTGTGCACTCAAACAGATGCGCCACCACCTGGCCCCCCGTCTTCTTTCTAAATTGTTTATTTATTTGGTAGGGCAGAGAGAAATTGAGAGAAAAAGCTAAGATAGAGGGAAAAAGAGAGGCACTTGCAGTACCGCTTCACTGCTAGTGAAGCTTCCCCCCTGCAGGTGGGGGCTGGGGGTTGAACATGGTAACCTGAGCTCAACTGAGTGTGCCACTACCCATCTCCCCCCATCAATTCTTTTATTTTGAATTTTTTATTTCACTTAATTTATTTACTATTGGATAGAGACAGAGAAATTGAGAGGGGTGGGGGGATAGAGAGGGAAAGAGTCAAAGAGACATCTGCAGCTCTGCTTCACCACTCATGAAGCTTCCCCCTGCAGGTGGGGACCAAGGACTTGTACCAGATCCTTTCACACTGGAGTGTGTGTGCTTCACCAGATGTGCCACTGCCTGACTCCCCCCATCATTTCTTTATTGAGCTCCAGGTCCTAAGCCCCATGCTAATAACACTGACAATGGATGCTGACTTAGATGTAAGGTAGCTGACATTCAGGGAATTTACATCTTGTAACTGGATGCACTGTTTTTAATGACCAAGGTTGCTTTCTTCCATATCCTCACCCTCCTTTAGATAAAGTCTGTTCTGAACTTGGAATGTACTGACTCTGTGTGCAATCAACCTGTTTTTTCTTTAGTGACTACCTTCCTCCTCCTCCTCTTCCCCTTCTCCAAATGAATTTATATGAACTACATCTGGTCTTGGAATTTTGAGAATTGAGTAACTCCATGTTTCTCAAAGGGAGAGATCAGAATCAGCAGGTGCAGTATCATTCATATCTCTACTTAGGGAATGAGTATGTGGTATAGAATGTTCTTGAGCCTCATATCTACTTTTCTTCCATCTATGTGACCCACTTTCTTAAGCCAGGTATGATTCTCATGTGTCACTTCTCTCTGACTCTCCTCAAGTTAAGAATATAGCACTCTGAGTTTTACTAAAATCATCAAGGTGAAGGTCAAGTGTTTTAGAGAGGGGAGATCTATCTAAGAAAACAAAAATTCTCAAATACAACTTGGAGACACACTGCCTGATAAAAGCCAATGTCTAAATTCATATGATGTGGCTTCTAAAGTTGGCTTTGACCCCAAGACTGCAGTGAATACAGAGAAGACAAACCTATGGTGGAGCCGTGTCTAGTTGCCCCGACCAAACCCCAATGGGTATTATCACAAGGTGAAAGGCTAGACCATTCTGGAAATAATCGATTGCCTTTATGGATCTTTTTTGTTGATTTATTTACATTCTTTTTGCTGGGCTAACGTGGGGGTGCCTCTTCTCAGGCACGTACTCTCTGGGTTGGAGAGAACGTAACCGGAGCCAGCCTGGGCTGCTACTCACTCAGTGACGCGAGAGAGATGACCCAGGGACAGAGCTGGTGGTGGTAAGGCAATTCAATTCTTTATTGATCAGAGAGCCAAGGCTTTTAAGAGTTGGACCTGGAAGTGGCAAGTCAGAAATGGAAATGGCTTGACATGGTTTGGAAAGGGGCAGAGAAAGGCAAAAGGGGCTGGAAAGGTAGGAACTTCCTTAGCAACTGTTGCGAGGGTTTTAACTGGTAGGTTAATAATACCCTGCAGGCAGGGAGGGTCTTGAAGATAGAAAGAAGATAGATCAAAGGAATGGAATGGGTGGAGATTATGTAGATAATAAGGGAGCAGGCCACAGTATTCAGGAATTCAGGGTGCTTTGTGAGTCAGGGAATCTGATAAGATGAGGCAAATCTTGGGGAGTCATGTCCCTCCTTGCTCGACCTCTCAGTAGGGAGGGAGACTGACAGGATGGACGTGGCCCTCAGATCAAGCCCTGTCAAGCTCAACCACATCCTCACAACTTCCCTACATCTCACCCTTTCTTTTTATCTAATGGCCATATTTAAATGGGTCAAAACATTTTAATGTTTTTGATAAATAGTGGCTTACAAGATTTTAAGATTACAAGGTATAGTTCCACCATACTCACCACCAAAGTTCTATGCCACCCTCCCTAAGTCTTAGAAACTATTTATTTCTTTTAAAAAATTTATTGGTGGATTAATGATTTATAATGAGCAGTAAAATACATTAATTGATACATGTGTAACATTTCTCAGTTTTGTATATTACACTCTAACCTCCCACCAAGGTTCTCCTCCACCATCATGTTCCAGGAACTGAACTCCTCCCCCAACCCCACCCAGAGTCTTTTACTCTGTTGCAATACAATAAAGTTTGTTTATTTCTATTGTTTTTTTTTCAAGTTCTTGCATTTCAGTTCTCTAGATTCTGCATATGAGTAACAATGCTTGTCTTTCCTTCGTTACTTACTTTGATAAGCATAATCACTTCCAGTTCCATCCTTTTTGGCCCAAACGGCACAATTTCATCTTTTTATATTGCAAAGTAGTATTCCATGGAGTATGTTTCCTGTATCTTCTTTATCTAGTCATCTGTTGATGGGAATTTAGGCTGTATAATACAATTTGAGATCTGGGAGTGTGATGCCTCCAGTTCTGTTCTTTCTTCTCAAGATTGTTATGACAATTCTAGGTCTTTTCTGGTTACAGGTAAACATTTGTAGCATTTGTTCTATTCTAAAAAATGTGGTTGGGATCTTGATGGGAATAGCATTAAATTTGTAGATGGCTCTAGGTAGTATATTCATTTTGATGATGTTAATTCTTCCAACTCATGAACATGGAATATCTTTCCACTTCTTTGTGTCTTTTTCAATTTCCTTGAGGAGTGAATCATAATTTTCTGTATACAAGTCTTTCACTTCTTTGGTTAGGTTTATTCCTAGCTATTTTATTGTTTTTGTTGCTATAGTAAAAATAATTGATTTCTGGATTTCATCTTCTACTAACTTAGTGTTTGCATAGAGGAAGGTCACTGACTTATGAATGTTAATTTTGTAGCCTAACACTTTACTGTATTGCCTGATGATTTCCAAAAGCTTCTTGCTGGATTCCTTAGGTTTCTCTATGTATACTATCATGTCATCTGCAAATAGAGAGAGTTTGACTTCTTCTCTTCCAATTTGTATGCCTTTAATTCCTTGCTACTGCCTGATTGCTATGGCAAGAACTTCCAATATTATGTTGAATAGTAATGGTGATAGTAGGCAGCCCTGTCTAGTACCTGATCTGAGGGGAAATGCTTCCAGTTTTTCACCGTTAAGTATGATGTTGGCTGTAGGTTTGCTATATATAAACTCCACTATCTTGAGGAATTTTCCATCTGTTCTCATTTTTGTAGTGTTTTGATCATAAAGGGATGTTGTATTTTGTCAAAGGTTTTCTCTGCACCTATTAATATGACCATGTGGTTTTTAGTCTTGCTTTTATTGATGTGGTGGATCACATTGATTGATTTACGTATATTAAACCAAACTTGTATCCCTGGGATAAACCCCACTTGGTCATGGTGAACAATCTTTTTAATAGACTGCTGTATCTGGTTGGCTAGAATTTTGTTCACTATTTTAACATCTATGTTCATCAGAGATATTGGTCTATAGTTTTCTTTTTTGGTTGTGTCCCTATCTGCTTTTGGTATGAGAGTGATGTTGGCTTCATAGAAACTGGGAGGGGGTGTTCCAGTATCATCAGTCTTCTGGAAGACTTTTAAAAGTAGAGGTATTAACTCTCCTTGTAGGTTTTGTAGAATTCATTTGTAAAACCATCTGGTCCAGAACTTTTATTCTTGGGTAGGTTTTTGATAACTGCTTCAATGTCATTAGCTGCAATGGGCCTGTTTATTGTCCAGAAATTGTGAGGCTCCTCAAAAAGCACCCTGCATTTTTCTGCCTCCAGGAGCCTGGCATTCCTTAAAACATTAATCCAGCTCCCCCTGCTCCACTCTGCATTCTTGATACTATGGCCTATCTATATAATCATTGTTTTGCCTGAACGATCCCCAACCATTCCATTACTTTTGATCTATCTTCTTTCTACCCTCAAGACCCTCCCTGCTTCCAGGGTATTATTTATCCTACCAGTTAAAACCCTCGCAAGAATTGCAAAGGAAGTTCCTACCATTCCAGCCCCTTTTGCCTTTGTCTGCCCCTTTCCATTTCTGACTTGACACTTCTGGGTCTGCCCTTTAAAAGCCTTGGCTCTCTGATCAATGACGAATTACATTCCCTCACCACCATGAGCTTGGTTCAAGAGTCATCTCCCTTGCTTCACTGAGTGAGTAGCATCCCAGGCTGGCTCCAGTTACATTCTCTCCAACCTAGAGAGTACACACCAGGAAGAGGCACCCCCACACTAGCCCAGCTGTTCATGTTATCTAGTTCCTATTTATTTAATTTTGGAAGTCCATAGGTATCTAGGAAATCATCCATTTCTTCCAGGTTCTCTGACTTGGTTATAGTTGTTCATAGAAGCCTAGCATGATATGTTGAATTTCTGCAGTGTCTGTTGTGATATCTCCTCTTTCATTTATGATCCAATTTATTTGGGTCTTCTCCGTTTTTTGTTTTGTGAGTCTGGCTAAAGGTTTGTTGATTTTGTTCACTTTCAAAGAACCAACATTTACTTTAATTGATCTTTTGTATGGTTTTCTTATTTTCAATGTTATTGATTTCTGCCCTAACTTTAGTGATTTCTGTCCTTCTGGTTGTTTTAGGGTTCCTTTGTTCTTCTTCTTCTAGTTCTTTAAGATGTGCAATCAGGCTGTTTCTTTGTGCTTTTTCTTGTTTCCTAATGTGTGCTTGTATGGCTGTGAAGTTCCCTCTCAGTACTGCCTTAACTGTGTCTCAAATATTTTGATAGCTTGTGTCTTCATTTTTATTGAACTCTCAAAACATTTTGATTTCTTCCTTTATCTTTGACCCAGTAGTTGTTAAATAGTGTACTTTTGAGCTTCCACATTTTGAGACTATTACTAATCTTTTATTTATTATTAAGTGTTAGTTTAATTCCACTGTGGTCTGAGAAGATGCTTGGTATGATTTCAATGCGCTTGAATTTGCTGATGCTGTCTTTGTGGCCTAACATATATTCTATCCTTGAGAATGACCATGTGGACTAGAGAAGAATGTGTATTCCAGTTTCTTGGAGTGAATGACTCTGAAAATGTCCAATAGTTCTAGTTTATCTATCTCGTCATTTAGCTTCCTCATTTCTTTATTGATTTGCTGTCTGGATCATCTGTCAAGTAGAGAGAGTAGAATGTTGAAGTCCCCTGCTATTACTCTGGTGCTGTAGCTCTTTCAGTAGATGTTTGATGTATTTAGATGGCTTCTCATTGGCTGCATAGATGTTAATAATTGTTATGTCCTTTTGATTGACTGATTCTCTGGGCATTAAGTAATGTCCATCTCTATGTTTTTAAATTTTATTGATTGTAAAGTCTATCATGTCATATATGAGAATAGCTGTTCCTGCCATTTTTTTGTGGGCCATTGGCTTGTATGACAGTTTTCCATCCTGCATTTGTCTTGTTGAGTTAGTTGGGTTTCCTGTAGACAGAATATTGTTGGCTTGTGTTTTTGGATCCATCTTCCTACTCTGTGCCTTCTAGTAGGTGAATTCAGCCCATTGACATTTATTGATATCAAAGACTGAAAATATTACAACACCATTCTTGTAGATTTTTAGAGTGTTCTGTTAGATGGCCTATTTATGGTGGTCTGACTGTTTATAGAAGACCTTTCAGAACTTCTGTCAGGGCAGACTTGGTGATAGTTGATTCCTTCAACTGTTGCTTATCTGAGAAGGTTTTTATGCCTCCATCTAGTCTGAATGAGTCTAGCAGGATACAGTAGTCCTGGTTGAAAGCCTTTCTCATTGAGCACTCGATAGATATCTTGTCATGCTCTTCTGGCCTGTAGTGTTTGTGTGGAGAAGTCTGCTGCTGATCTTATGGGTTTTCCTCTGTAGGTGACTCTTTGTTTTTCTCTTGGAGTCTTCAGGATCCTTTCTTTATCCTTATTCCTTTCTATCTAAATATGATGTGTCTTGGTGTCTTTAAGTCTGGGTTAATTCTGTTTGGGGCCCTCTAGGCTTCTTGAATCTATGTCTTTGATGTTGTCTAGACTAGAGAAGTTCTCAGCTATTATGTCCTGAAGAATGCTTTTGTCCTCTCCCTCTCTTTCTTCCTCTGGTAAGCCAATAATGTGTATATTATTTCTTTTGAAGTCATCCCATAGATCTCTACTGTTGTTTTCAGTATCTCTTAATCTCTTTTTGAGATCTCTTACTTCTACTTTATTTGTCTGTAATTCATCCTCGATCTTGTTAATTTTGTCTTCAGCCTCATTGATTCTATTCTCTCTCCCCACTACTGTTTTCTGGAGTTCATCTATTTTGTTACCCTGTTCTGATACTGTTTTAGCTTGTTCAGCTAGTTGTGTTCTTAGCTCAGCTATTTCAGCTTTCAGCTCTCTAATAACCTTCAGATAATTAGTGTTTTCTTCTAGAATCCCATTTGTTGTTTCTGTATTTCTGATCACAATTATTTCAAACTCTTTACTCACTCCTCTGATTATTTCCTTAGCTAGTCTTTGTATGTTGACCTCATTTTTTTGTGCTTCAACCTTTGGGGGGCTTTTAGCTGGACTCTTGTCCTGGTTCATTTCTCCAATATTTCTTCTTTTTGGTTTAACCATTCTATATAGTATGTTGTGATGACCCTCTCTCAGTACTTTTCAAATTACTGATCACTCTTGCCTGGATTGACTTGTGTCTAAGTAAGATAATTAAAGGGTTCATAGTTATGGAAATTGACAGTTGTTTCAATATTATTTTAATCTCTGAGTTGGAGAACAGGGGCTTAAACCCTCTTTTGTTCTTTTTCTTCCCTGTAGGCTATGGGAGCCTGAGGGCATTTAAACTAGAAGTAGGCTTCTTAGCTTAATCACTGACTCCTGACCAAGAGATAAAGCTGGGTGGGGCAGAGATAATACAGTGCTTATTCAAAGAGACTCTCCCAGTTCCACTGCTACGCCACTGAGCTATAGATATTCTCCCGAGTTTCCTGGTTTGTTCTTTGTTCTTTGTACAGGGCCTCCCCCCTACTGCTGCAGCTTCTGGGGATAGTAGCAGTGGAGACTCACAGTTTAATTTGGTGAGTCTTAGGGGAATCCTCTCTTCCCTTCAGCCATCTTTTTGTTGGTGAAACAGACTGGAGGTGGTATCTCAACTGGTCAACTGCTGGACTGTTACCAGTCACTTAATCTCTCCCTAGGCTCCTCTCTGTCCATGAGCCACATGTATTTGCACTCATCAGTGATTTGGTGGGTTCCTGAAGTCATTCTAGTCCTGTCTTGTTGCAGTCCCATGTGATCTCCTTTGGTATTTCTAGTTGACCCAAGAGAGGAGAACTTGATTACCTTTATTTAGAGATGTGAAAACTCATAGGCAATAACCCAGGAGATGGTTCTATGGATAAAATATTAGACTTTCAAGCATTAGATCCTGAGGTTGATTCCTGACACTGCATGTGCCCAAGTGGTGCTTTGAATATATATACTTTTTTTTTTACCTGAGCTCTGCTAATCTCAGAATTCTGGTGGTTTTGGGGGGTTGAAACTAGGGCCTTTAAAGACATTTCTAGAAATGTACAGGATGTGTTAATTCTTTCCTTCTTTCTTTCTTACTTTCTTTCTTTCTTTGCCACTGAGTAGCAAGCAAACTTAGAGCTTGGAGTGACATCTCACTTATTAGCTCACGGTTCAATTAGAATTCTTGGTGGGTAGGGCTGAGTTCTCTGTTAAAGATCCCACCAGGCTGAGTCCAAGGGATGAGGCAGGCTGGACTGAGATCTGTAGCCTGAGGAAGACTCCTCCTCCAACTTCAGTCACAGTGTTGGCTGTACCAGCTTCCTGGTGACTGTAGCACCAGGGTCACTGTTTTCTGTTTATTGGCCAACAGCTGCTGCTTCCTGTTCCTGGTGGCCAGTAACATTCCTTCTCAGGCAGGGGTCTATCACATGGTGGTTATGCAAATAGACTGTCATGCCTGAGGCTTTGAAGTCCCAAGTTCAATCCCCTATACCACCATAAACCAGAGCTGATCAGTGCTCTATTAAAAAAAAAAAAATCCTTTTCACATGGGCTTCTCTATCTTCAAAGCCAGCAATCTCCTTGGAGTATTTCTCAACTTGGGAATCTTTAACTTCCTCTTCTGTAACCAATTGAGAAGTTTTTTTGTTTTTTTTTTTTTGCCTCAAGGATTATCACTGGAGGGGGTGTGTGCCTGCACTATGAACCCACTGCTCCTAGCAGCCATTTTTTCCATTTTATTGGATAGGACAGAGAGAAATTGAGAGAGAAAGGGAAGATAAAGAGGGAGGAAGATAGAGAAGGGGGAGAGGAAGACACACACCTATAGACCCGCTTCACTGCTTGTGAAGCAACCCTCATGCAAGTGGAGAGCTGAGAGCTCAAACCAGAATCCTTTTGCATGTCCTTGCCCTTTGTACTATATGCACTTAATCCAGTGCGCCACCACCCAACCCCTGGCCTCTCATGTTCAATCCTTGATTTTTTAAGAGAAGAGAGAAGGAGAGACAGGGAGCTAGGGAGAGAGAGAGAGAAAGAGAGAGAGAGGTTGAAAGAGAGAGAGAAGAAGAGAGAGAGAAGAAAACAGAGAGGAAAACCACAGCACCATCCCACCCATCCCTAGAGCTCCCTCTGTGCTGTTCCTGGTACTTCCTTGTGGTGCTAAGGTTTGAACTGAGGTTCTCACACAGCAATAAAAAGGGATATGATATTTTTAAATATTTATTTTCTTTTTGTTTCCCTGTTTTTTTATTGTTATAGTAGTTATTGTTGTTGTTGAATAGGACAGAGAGAAATGGAGAGACGAGGGGAAGACAGAGAGGGGGAGAGACAAATAGACACCTGTAGACCTGCTTCACCGCCTATGCTTCACTGCAGCTCCCTTGCAGTTGGGGAGCCGGGGGCATAAACCGGGTTCCTTAAGCCAGTCCTTGCGCTTTGTGCCACATGTGCTTAACCTGCTGCACTACCACCCGACTCCTGGGATGATATGATATATGTCTGCTGGGATAAAGTGGGTGGAACTGGAGAAAAGTATGCTCAGTGAAGCAAGTAAAGAGGTGAAGGACAACTACAGAATGGTTTCACTCATATGCAGAATATAGATGATTGAATATACAAATGTAGAAGAAAACAAAATATTAACCTATTTTCAAGAATATGGGAGAACCATAGTGGTTATCTTGGGAAGGGGATGGGGACATAGACATTTGGTGATGTAAGTGGTAAAAAATATATATAGGGAGTCGGACGGTAGCGCAATGGGTTAAGCGCAGGTGGCGCAAAGCACAAGGATCCTGATTCGAGCCCCCGGCTCCCCACCTGCACAAGCGGTGAAGCAGGTCTGCAGGTGTCTCTCTTTCTCTCCCTTTCTCTATCTTCCCCTCCTCTCTCCATTTCTCTTTGTCCTATTGAACAACAACATCAATAACAACAATAATAATTGCAACAACAAAACAGCAAGGGCAACAAAAGGGAATAAATAAATAAAATAAATATATATAAATATTTTTTTAAAAAAAGGAAGTTGAATAAAGACGTCTTTATTATTGGCTTTGGAACTGGATATATGGTGGTTGTACTTAGGGAGACAGGCAGACTGGGAATAAGCAGGGTTGTGTATCTTATACAACTCTAGTGTCACTTTATTGAGGATTGTTTGTTTATAGGATTGTTGTACATTTCCACATTTCCCTTAGATAGGTATCAGTATTCATTATCCTTAACCAAACCACTATCTTGTCCCACCAACCTCCCTTAGTGCTCTTCTCTTCCCCCTTTGGAATCTCCAAATCTGCTGCAATAAACTACAGTCCACTGAGAATCAGCCTCTATTGTTCTTTGCTTTGTTTGAGAAGCCCATCTGTGAGTAAGATCATCCAGTATTTGTCCTTCTCCTTCTGGCTTATTGTTCAACATGACTCCCTTTAGTTCAAATTCATGGTGTAGCAAAATTCCATCCATATGTCATTATTTCTTACAGCTATGTTGAATTCCATTGTGTATATGTGACATGACTTCTTTACCCACTCATCTGTTGTTGGACATTTGGGTTGTTTCCAAATGTGGACTATTATAAATAACGCTGCCATGAACATGGATGTACATAGATCTTTTTGGATAAGTGTTTTTGTGTTCTTTGGATAGAAATGTGGTATATCTTGTTAATTCCCTCTCCAACAGCTGCTCTTCTCTTCATCCTTGCTAACAGAGTCCTAATTTTGTTTAGGATCACAATATGCCCAGCCTCAAGTGATGAATCATGATAGGTATAATTCAATCATAATAATCTCTTTTGCTAGATATTCAATTTCTCTATCTCTTTCATAGCTTGGGGTGATTTATTTCTGCCTTATGAGACTTAATTGAAAGTCTTAAGGGGCATATTGGTTTATCTTGAACACCATTACAATGCCTGGAGTCATGGACGTCATCTTTCGACAGCAAGGCACTAGATGTGATGATTAAAGGTCAACATGTTAAGGATGGTGACATAAAAGGGAGGGGGAAAAAAGGAAGAAATAAGCTGCCTGAATCCTTGATACTATAGTTGAATAACTGAATCAACACCAATAATCACCTGTTTTCAGTCATCTAGTTTATAAGAGAGACTTCATTTATCTAAACCTCTAGTTATGTGATACAATGAAATTGAGAGAGTGGGGGGGCATCTAGAGGGTTTTTTTTTTTTCCTATATTCAGTTACTGTTGGGCTGGAGAACTATCTCTGTTTTAGAGCACAGGGTTTGCTTGACTGAGGCCCCAGGGGTGACAGGTTCAATCCCTGACACTCCGATATACTAGAACTGAGAAACACTCTAGTCTCTTTCTCTCCTAAAACTAAATACAAATTTGTAGTTGTCACTGGGAGCTTCACTGATCCAACTTTTTCAGGTAGGAAGAGAGGGAGAGGGAGAAAGGGAAAGATGCCACAACACTGAAATATCCCCTAGAATGGGGGCTGGACTTGAATCCAGGTTGTGTGCATGGTCAACTAGGCACCTTCCCAGATGAGCTGTTCTGCCTGTCCAAAAATAATACTAAAGGCTAAAACACACGTTTCTATTAAGATGCCTTCCTTCTGTCTCAGTATACATGTAATGTTTTGCTTCCTCTCCTGATAGATAACAAATGGACTAATGAAAACCTCCCCCACTAACTTACCCCAGGAGCACAAAGTAGGCCACACTGAGCTTTTAGTAAAGTTTCTGATTGCTGATAAAAAGAAAAAAAAAACAGTATCTACAATCCCAATTACACACCTATTTTCATTAAAGCTATCACCCAGAACTCAGTCTCCAGTTGTGTAGACTAAAAGCTTACCAGCCCACATATTTTGTCCCTTAACATGTTATGTGATATATGTGTGTGTGTGTGTGTGTGTGTGTGTGTGTGTGTGTGTGTGTGTGTATGTGAATGAAACTGAGTCTGCAAAATTGACTTTGCAGGGTAAGGACCTTGTTTTCTCTCCATCTGCTGAGTCTCTGTTCTCCTGAGGGTTAATCGACTCCTCATATTCTGCTTTCGTGTCCCCTGATTTATCACCATGCTTGGGATTTTTGCCCTTACACCTTTCACTTTGTTCTTCCATAATTTATTACAACCAAACCTTGCTTTCCTTTTATTTTATTTTTTTAACTGCTTTGGTTCTGCATTAATTTTTAAGTCCCCGGAGGAACATTATGTTCCCAAACATTATGTTCTGCACTCTCATGCTCATATCACTTTGTGTAGTGCTAGACACCTCTTGGGATCTCAGGAAATGCTTGTTTCGTTTTAAAAGATAGGCGATTGCTCTGGGGTGACTGTAAAATGTCTTTCTCTGTTGAGTTCTCACCATTTAGTTATCCCCAGTGGCTGAGGTAAAGAATATTGGTTGCTAGGATGAACCCAAACCTTTGGAAAAACTTTGCTAGTCTCTCTCTCCTCATTGCTGTAAAAGCAGAGGTGAATGTTGACTGA
The DNA here is from genome assembly GCF_950295315.1 of Erinaceus europaeus. Taxonomy (NCBI): domain Eukaryota; kingdom Metazoa; phylum Chordata; class Mammalia; order Eulipotyphla; family Erinaceidae; genus Erinaceus; species Erinaceus europaeus. The sequence goes on from NC_080169.1 coordinate 102,090,940, forward strand.
TCTTAGGGGACTGTAAGAAATAAACTAAAAGAGCAGTAAGAAATAAGAAGGCCTTCTTTTAAAAATATGAAACGTGCATTCCGGAAAGTGTTGCAGTGGGAAAAGCACAGGACTCTAGGACTTTTTTTTTGCCTACAGGGTTATTGCTGGGGCTCGGTGCCTGCACTATGAATCCACTGCTCCTGGAGGCCATCTCTTCTACTTTACTTTGTTGTTGTTGGATGGAACAGTGAAAAATCGGGAATCGGGTGGTAGCGCAGCGGGTTAAGCACACAAGGCGCGAAGCGCAAGGACTCGCGTAAGGATCCCCCATCTAGCCCCCTGCTCCCCACCTGCAGAGGGGTCGCTTCACAGGTGGTGAAGCAGGTCTGCAGGTGTCTATCTTTCTTCCCCCTCTCTGTCTTCCCCTCTTCTCTCCATTTCTTTCTGTCCTATCCAACAATGATGACAACAACAACAGCAATAATAACTACTACAATAAAAAAACAAGGGCAACAAAAGGGGAAATAAATAAATAAATAGAACAGTGAAAAATCCATAGAGGAGGGGAAGACAGAGAGGAAGAGAGAAAGACAGACACCCGAAGACCTGTTTCACTGCTTGTGAAATGACCCCCTTGTAGGTGGGGAGCCTTCCAACTGGGATCCTTGTGCCAGTCCTTGCACTTCTAGCCATGTGCACTTAACCCGGTGAGCTACCTTCTGACCCCCAGCGCTTGGCCTCTTAAGTATGAGGTCTCAAGTTTGATCCTTGGCATTTCCTGTGCCAGAAAGACACTCTAATCCTATGGTTCTATTTATCTTATCTTATCTTATCTTATCTTATCTTATCTTATCTATCTCTGTCTTTTTGCCTTCAGGGTTCTTTTCTGGGGCTCAGTGCCTGCACTACGAATCCACTGCTCCTGGAGGCTTTTTTTTTAAATCCCCTTTTTGTTGCCCTTGTTTATTGTTGTTGTTATCACTGTTGTTGTTGGATAAGACAGAGAGAAATTGAGAGAGAACAGGAAGACAGAGAGGGGGAGAGAAAGATAGACACCTGCAGACGGGCTTCATCGCCTGTGAAATGACCCCCCCCCCCTGCAGGTGGGGAGCTGGGAGCTTGAACGGGGATCCTTACGCCAGTCCTTGTGCTTCGCACCATGTGCTGCACTAGTGCCTGACCCCCTATCTCTATGTCTCTTTCTCTCTCCCTTCTACTCTCTCTATTTTTAAATATATTTTTAAAAATAAAAAATGCTAGGGAGATCACAATATGATTTGTACCAAGTAGAGCTCAACACAAGTCATGTTCACTCTAGATATGAAGTTCCTATAAAGGCTGTTCATCATTATTCCAAAGAAGAACTGTCCAACAAGGTCCCCTTCAGTTGGTGCTGTCTACTCCAGACAGTCAGAAATTCTTTCCATATACTTTCAATATCTTACCATATTTCCTTTACACTCATCTCCTTTCTCAGCTGTGTCTGGAGCACCTCAGTGCATTCCTATAAGACAAATTTGTACCTCTTCTAAGTTGTTTGAGTTAGAGAAATAGGACCATGGACAGATCACTGACACAACAGGAGAATTAACTTTCCCTACAGAAAATCCCTGGGAGAGGGTCTCTGAATATGCCTGCACCCAAGAACCACTTTTCCCTTCTCTAATTTTTCGTTTGGAAGACCGTGTCTTCCAAGAACACTGGCTCCTTCTACCTGAGATATATAAAGAACACTGCATCCCTTAAAATATTTCAAACAAATAGATATAGAAACCAGTTACATAAGCATCCCTGTATAGAAAACACTCAGCCAACCTTAATATTAGACTTGTTTGATTGAGTTCTTTTTATAAAAATCTTGCAACAACCATTGAAATCCATTGTCTACCCCTGATTTCATTCATTTCACCAGTGTCCTCCTTTTCCAAAAGTAATCACGCTCTTTAAATCCCTATAAATCTTTCTTTTTAAAACTTTTATTTATAAAAAGGAAACACTTACAAAACCATAAGATAAGAAGGGTACATCTCCATACAATTCCCACCACCAGAACTCCACATCCCATCCCCTCCGCAGGTAGCTCTCCTATTCTTTACCCCTCTGGGAGCATGGACCCAGGGTCATTATGGTGTGCAGAAGGTGGAAGGTCTGGCTTCTGTAATTGCTTCCTCATTGAACATGGGTATTATCAAGTTGATCCATACTTCCAGCCTGTCTCTCTCTTTTCCTAGTGGGGCAGGGCTATGGGGAAGCAGGACTCCAGGACATATTGGTGGGGTTGTCTGCTCAAGCATATAAATCTTTCTTATGCAAATTTTCATACTTTTTACTCTCTGTGGTCACAAACCATATGTAGAATTGCTTTGTGTTAAGAAATATAGAGGGATAGATCCACCTGCATATCAGATGTCAGGCTCAGGAAAAAAAAAAACTAGTACAATCATGGGCTCTTTGCAATATAACTAAAATAGGACTACTAAATATCTACAAAATGGAAACCCCCTCCAACTCTTCATATGAACTTTTCCAGCCTTTGGGTTCATGATTAGTCAATAATTTTTTTTTGTTTGTTTTTTATTTAAGAAAGGATTAACAAAACCATAGGGTAGGAGGGATACAATTCCACACAATTCCCACCCCCCAATCTCCATATCCCACCCCCTCCCCTGATAGCTTTCCCATTCTCTATCCCTCTGGGAGCATGGACCTAGGGTCATTGTGGGTTGCAGAAAGTAGAAGGTCTGGCTTCTGTAATTGCTTCCCCGCTGAACATGGGCGTTGACTGGTCGGTCCATACTCCCAGTCTGCCTCTCTCTTTCCCCAGTAGGGTAGGTCTCTGGGGAAGCGGAGCTCCAGGACACATTGGTGGGGTCTTCAGTCCAGGGAAGCCTGGCCGGCATCCTGATGACATCTGGAACCTGGTGACTGAAAAGACAGTTAACATGCGAAGCCAAACAAATTGTTGAGCAATCATGGACCCAAAGCTTGGTATAGTGGAGAGGAAGTGTTAGGGGGGTACTCACTGAAAACTCTAGTGTACTTCTACTTTCAGGTATATATTTTGCAATAGTTTATGGATACGTGTGAACATATGCTCTCTCTCACAGAAACTGGTGTATATCTAGGTTTTGGGACTTTGTTAGAAAGTGAACCACTTGAGATGGAGTTAGAGTATACTATAAAAGGAAAGGTCTCACCGGAGTACTGAAGCTGAAGGGTTGTCATTCCACACGTGAAGTCTCTGGACACAGTCTGAAGTGAAGCATGTTGAGGTGGCAATCGTTGTGTTGGTTAGGTTGTAGTCAACAATTTGTTTGGCTTTATATGTTAACTCTTTTTTCAGGCACCAGGTTCCAGATGCTAACATGATGCCAACTGGACTTCTCTGGGCAGACAACCTCACCAATGTCTCCTGGAGCTCTGCTTCCCCAGAGCCCTGCCCCACTAGGGAAAGAGAGAGATGGCTTGGGAGTACGTATCAACCTGTCAACACCCATGTTCAGCGGGGAAGCAATTACAGAAGCCAGACCTTCTACCTTCTGCACCCCATAATGACCCTGGGTCCATAGTCCCAGAGGGATAAAGAATAGTAAAGCTATCAGGGAAGGGGATGGGATACGGAGTTCTGGTGGTGGGAATTGTGTGGAGTTGTACCCCTCTTATCCTATGGTTTTTTCATTGTTTCTTTTTTATAAATAATAAAAAAGAAAATATAGAGAAATTATCTATTATGCAATAAAAGATAAGGGTATTCTGCAGTGCATTTCTTGATATCATTAAAATTTAGACTTATTCATGCTGCAACCTTAAGAACCAACTTGTTAATTATACTCGTTTATTTTTTCTTTCTTTTTTATTTATTTTCCTTTTTGTTACTTTTTTATTGTTGTTGTAGTTATTATTGTTGTTGTTATTGATGTCATCATTGCTAGATAAGACAGAGAAATGGTGAGAGGTGGGGAAGACAGAGAGGGGGAGAGAAAGATAGACACTTGTAGACCTGCTTCATTGCATGTGAAGCGACTCCCCTGCATGTGGGGAGTCAGGGGCTCTAACCGGGATCCTTACACTGGTCCTTGCGGTTGGCGCCACATGCACTCTGACTCCCGTTAATTATACTTGTATGCTACTCAGTATATACAAGTTTGAATATGAACAATTACTTATTCATTCTCCTGTGTGGTATGTATAGGTATACATGTTGATTTTAGTTTGCATTGTTTGCAATGCTTCAGTTAACATGTAAATACCAGTCTCCTCGTGCATACCATGAGAGAGTCTTCATAGGCTAAAGTTTCTCTATATTGGAATTGTCCACATTTTGCACTAGATACTAATACTCTTTGCCATCCAGTTGTGGGGCAGGGTATTAAGCAATATTCTTCAATTCTTCTTTTTAAAATTTTTTATATTTATTTATTCCCTTTTGTTGTCTTTGTTGTTTTATTGTTGTAGTTATTATTGATGTCGTTGTTGTTGGATAGGGCAGAGAGAAATGGAGAGAGGAGGGGAAGACAGAGAGGGGGAGAGAAAGATAGACACCTGCAGACCTGCTTCACCGCTTGTGAAGCACCTGTGCAGGTGGGGAGCCAGGGGCTCGAACCTTATGCCGGTCCTAGTGCTTTATGCCACGTGTGCTTAACCAATATTCTTCAATTATATTCTCTCTCTCTCATTGTGTACCTCTCTGTCAGCCTCCTTTACTAGCATGTGCTCCATTCCAGTAGCTTCTCCCTCCTTTCAGCCCACCAGACCTATGTCTTTATACCCATTAGTTGTTTGGCTTGCCTAGTTCATTGGAATGCTTATGCTTGGGGCAAACTGTCTTATTTTAAAAATATTTAATAAATTAATTAATTTTAATGAGAGAAATAGAGAGAGATCAGAGCACTGCTCAGCTCTGGACTGGGGATTGAACCAGGGACCTCAGAGATCTCAATGTCTCTCAGTCTTATCCAATAAAAAATCTTTGTGCATATCCACTGTTCTACCTCCCCAGCCTGGAAAACGGTGTTTTAATGTTTTCCCTTTTATATTTATTTTTGATTTATTTTTGTATGCAATGCCAGGGAATGAATAGAGCTTCACATGTGTGTGGTGCTGACAACTGGCCTCCCTAGATCTGTTGATTTTTTTAACTTTTATGTTATCTAGCCATCTAGTATATATTTTTCCTCACTGGGGCTCAGTGTCTGTACTATGAATCCACTGCTCCTGGCGGCATCTTTTCCCCATTGTTGTTGTTGTTGGATAGGACAGAGAGAAATTGGGGGTGGGGGGGAGGACAGAGGGAGAGATGAAGATAGACACCTGCAGACCCGCTTCATCACTTGTGAAGCCGTGCCACTGAAGGGGGGAAGCCAAGGGCTCTCGAACTGGGATCCTTGAGCCGGTCCTTGCACTTTGCACTCCGTGCGCTTAACCCAGTAAGTGAACGCCCAGCCCCCACCATCTAGTCTTTGCAAGACTTCTTGCTTTCATGATTCCACAGCTCCCAGCAGACTCCCTCCACCCCTTTTTTTTCTTTCAGTCATGGGTAGAAACAAAGACAGAGAGAGTAGGAGATTTACCATAGCACCACTTCACCACTATGATGCTCCCACAGTCCATGTGATTCTGGAGTCTCAAAGCAAGTACTTCACACATGGGAGAGAGAGGCACTCTGCTGACTGAGGTATCTCCTGGAACTTCTACATCAGCTTTTCTATACACTTAGAAAGAGAGAGGTTGAGAAACACCAAAACCTTGTTCAACTGTCTATAGAGTTTCCTTTTGGTGCTATCCATGGTGCTCCGATGTAGTGCTAGTGGTCGAACCTAGGTCAGTATGCTGGGCAAGGCAGAGTTTCTGCCTACTGAGATATCTCTTGGCCTCTCTCTCCCCTGCTATATTAAAAATAACCATTGTTTTGTATTCAGAACCTCATAGGTTTATGTCCAACAATGTTACTTTAACCGGAAGTCATAATTCCAAATGTCTGTTTTGTAAAGGACTAAAGAACTACCTTCTACCACTCAGGATACCACATGTCCCAGTTAGTATAAAGGACAACAATACTAAGAACTTTCACATTATCTTTCAGCTTGTGATACTTTGAAAAACCTGTTTGTCCTCTGATTAATGGGAAATGGAGGTGAATATTATTTCTACACTAGATAAAATGGAGATAAAATGGAGATCTCCTGCAAGAATTACCTGGTGAGGCTGTGAGCTGACTCACTAAGTGAAGTACAGGCCTTACCCTGCATGAGTCCCTGGTTTCCATCTTCAGCACCACTTGGGAGCACCTTGGACAGCATCCAGAAGGAATTCCATGGGCATAAGGATCCCGGTTCGAGCCCCCGGCTCCCCACCTCCAAGGGGGTTGCTTCACAAGAGCTGCAGCAGGTCTGCAGTTGTCTCTCTGTCTCTGTCCTCTCTCAATGTCTCTCAGTCTTATCCAATAAAAATGAAGGGAAAAGAGAGTCGGGCGGTAGCGCAGCAGGTTAAGCGCAGGTGGCGCCAAACGCAAGGACCAGTGAAAGGATCCCGGTTTGAGCCCCTGGCTCCCCACCTGCAGGGGAGTCGCTTCACAAGTGGTGAAGCAGGTCTGCAGGTGTCTATCTTTCTCTCCTCTGTCTTCCCCTCCTCTCTCCATTTCTCTCTGTCCTATCCAACAACAATGACACCAATACAATAATACAACAATAAAACAACAAGGGCAACAAAAGGGAATAAATAAATAAATATAAAATTTTTTTTTAAAATGAAGGGAAAAAAAGACCTCCGGAGCAGTGGATTCATGGGGCTAGCACTGAGTCCCACCTAGAACCCTAGAGGAAAAATAAAGAATTCCATGAATGTTAGAGCAGTGTTGCTGGGGCTCCCCCTCTCTCTGTGTTCTCTCTATCTGTTTTTCTCTCTTCTCAAAGATAAAATAATGAAAACTTGTTAGCCTCGAGACTGTTCCTCCAGAAAGAAGGCTGTGTTTTCTTTGTTCTGTATTGCAAACAAAAAATCCCTGGAAAATGTTTTGTTCTGTAGACCAAATCCTAGGCCTGTGTTTAGCTTTATTTAAAAAGTGTGTCCCACAGATGAGGTTCTCAAGATCTACTCAGCATTCTGACTCAAGGAGAAATAAAGGGAGGAAGATTAGTAATAAGAGAAGCAGGGGATGATTTTAGCTAAGTGAGTGGCAGAACTGTCAGTGGTATAAAGAAAGTGAATTCTGATGAGATTTTGATAATTTTTACACTAATCTCCTTATATAAACTAGCTTAGTATATAAATATAATCAAAATGGCATTCATTAAAATTGCAAAACTTATTTATTAAAATATGTAAAACAGCCAGCTGCAGCAGTGAAACTAAGAAATGCAAAAATAAATTATTTTGTCCAACAAATAGTTATGAAATCCCTACTATGTGCCATTTCTATACAGGGCTTTTCAATCAGAAATAAATAACATAGATCTTTGTTCAACTACCTAGTGATGTCAGCTAATAGGCAAATAGAGAATCTGACTATGATGAGATTCACTCCTACTGTATTAAAAGTATCAAAAGAGACAGATGAGAAATTATTATCTCAAAAACAATCAAAAGAAGGGTCTTGAAGAAATATTTATACACTCATATTCATAGCGACACCAGCCAAGACCTGGAAGCAACTCAGAAAATGGATGGAAAAACAAAGTGTAGTAACCACATAGGCTGAAGTATTATCCAGTCTTAGGAGAGAATGCAGTTCTGACACATATTACAACATGAGTGGATCCGGAAGGTACATGAAGTGTAAAAGATCAACTCTCTAGTGCACACACACACACATAGGGAGAGATAGAGATAGAGATAGATAGATAGATAGATAGATAGAGAGAGAGAGAGAGAGAGAGAGAAATAGCACATGATTCTACTGGTGAGGAATCTTGAGTAGTCATATTCATAGAATCAAAGACCTGGGAGGTTTTTCTGTAGATAAAGCACTGAACTCTCAAGCATGAGAGTTTCAGGCATGACATCACATGTGTCAGAGTGATGCTCTGGTTTTCTCTTCCTTTCACTTTCTCATAAATAAATAAATTAAAAAATTTTTAAATAATAGAAACAGAAAGTAAAACTCTTGTCAGGGCCTGGGATGGAGTAGATGAGGAGGAAATAAAAGTTACTTAAATGGCATCAGATTTAAAAGTTTTACCAAGATGGACAAGTTCTAGGGCTGGGGAGACAGCATAATGGTTATACAAAATACTTTTCATGCTTGAGACTTCCCAAGTCCCAGATTCAATCCCAAGCACCACCTCAAGCCAGAGCTGAGCAGTGCTCTAGTCTTTCTATGTCTTTCTTACAGTCATTAAAAAAAAATTAAAATTAAAATTAAATTTTAAAAAACATTAATTTTTTTTAAAAAGGAAAAGTTCTAGAGAATAACTGCACAACTGTGTTGACATAACTGACGTTACTGTAGATTTTAAAATGGCTAAGGGGTCAGGTGGTAGCACACCTGGTTGAGCACACGTGTTACCATGCTCAAGGGCTTGGGTTTGAGCCCCCATTCTCCACCTGCAGGAGGAAGTTTCATGAACGGAGAAGCAGGTAGTTAGGTATCTCTTTTTCTTTCTCCCTTTCTATCTCCTCCTCCCCCTCTCAAATTCTCTTTGTGTTATCAAATAAAATAGAAAGAAGAAAGAAAGACAAAGGAAGGAAGGAAGGAAGGAAGGAAAGAAAGAAAGAAAGAAAGAAAGAAAGAAAGAAAGAAAGAAAAAAGAAGGAAAGAAGGAAGGAAGAAAGAAAAAAAGAAATGGCCACCGGGACTAGCAGGATTCATAGTGCCAGAACTGAGCCCCAGGGATAACCCTGGTGTCAAAAAAAATCAAAATCAAAACAGTTAAGATAGTAAATGGTATGTGCATTTTTACCACAGATTTTTAATAAGCATTAGCTTCCTGAGGGCAGGGACCTGTCTGTTTTGTCCACTCTTGACTTGCCAGCCCCTAAGCAGAATAACTGACACACAGGAGGACTTGACAAATATTTGACCTTCCTCTGGCGTCTCCTCCCTACCCAGTATCCTCCGCATGCACTGTGACAAAGGCCAAGTTCTCTGTGAGCCAATTCTGCAAACAAAGGCTGTGCTCTCCTTAGAGCAGACCAGGGTAAGAATTTCAAGTATTTGTGATCTGATATTTATCCTGATCATACCACATAGTCCTTACTTCTCCATCATGCTTATCTGAGCTGTTCTGGCATTTATATTTCCTAAAGGTAGAGACTGTTTCAACCTCTCCAAACAGAGTTGTGGTTAATTTTGTTCAGGAAAAAAAAAAGTGAAAGGAAGTCTGTGAAATGAAACCATGATGAGGTCAAGGTACAAATGGTTCTAGGGTCAAGGGCACTGAGGCAGAGGGAAGGAATTAGCATGTATTTCATTCTTCTACTTTGTTTTTACTCCCTTTATCAGCTCAGTGTGATTCTCTGCTTCGTTTGTGTTCTGTTGATTCTTCTGTGTTTGTTCTACTTTTCTTTCCTTCTCTTTCTTTATTATTATTTTTTTTATTATTTAAGAAAGGATTAATTAACAAAACCATAGGGTAGGAGGGGTACAACTCCACACAATTTCCTTCTTCTTCTCCTTCTCCTTCTCCTTCTCCTTCTCCTTCTCCTTCTCCTCCTCCTCCTTCTTCTTCTTAAAATTTTTTTAATTATTTATTCCCTTTTGTTGCCCTTGCTGTTTTATTGTTGTAGTCACCATTGATGTCATTGTTGTTGGATAGGACAGAGAGAAATGGAGAGAGGAGGGGAATACAGAGAGGGGAGAGAAAGATAGACACCTGCAGACCTGCTTCACCGCCTGTGAAGCGACTCCCCTGCAGGTGGGGAGCTGGGGGCTTGAACCAGGATCCTTACGCTGGTCCTTGCACTTTATGCCACCTGCTGCGCTACAGCCCGACTCCCTCTTGTCCTTCTTCTTCTTCTTCTTCTTCTTCTTCTCCTTCTTCTCCTCCTTCTCCTCCTCCTCCTCCTCCTTCTTCTTCTTCTCATTCTCCTCCTCCTCTTCCTCCTCCTTCTTCTTCTTCACTCAATCAAAAATAGACCAAAAAAAAAAGTTTCCTTGTACTTATTTCAGCTTTTCTACTCCCCCTTGCCTGCCCCCCCCCACATGTTTTTGGTCTCCTCTTGTTAGGATCCTTCTTCTTCCTGCCACCTGCTGGTATCTTCTTCTTCTTTTTTTCCTTTTTCCCCTAGGGTGCTTCCCTGTATTCTGTCAATCTGGCTTTGTGCACAGTATCTGTGATAACCAGATAAATGCAGGGTTTAGCGACAGCACTAGTGTGGAAACTGCTAGGGACCTGAATACTGTGCACTGAGAAATTTCCCTTTTCTGATCTGAGCACTGGAAAGTACTTCCCTCCTCCCTCCTTCCACCCCCTCCCCACACACCACCATTACTATCTCTGGCTGCAGCTAGGCTTAAGAGCCAGGCAGATGGGTCTTGCTTAGCACTTGAAGAGGAACCTGAAGGAGAAAGATCTAAGGCCATCTTTCTCTTGTCCCCCTGTGGTTTGGAGGGAAGGTGAGAGCATCCCAGAACCAAGAAAGGCCTTCAGTCAGGGAGACTGCTCTGTGGCATCATTCCTTCATGTGGCCCTGGATTCAGACTTCAAGCTACATATGAATGAATGAATGAATGAATGAATGAATGAATGAATGAATGCTAACTCATTTAATCCTTTCACTTAAAAATTACTTAAAAAAAATTATTATAGGGGGCCAGGTGGTAGCGCAGCAGGTTAAGTGCACATGGTGTGAAGCACAGGGACCAACATTAGGATCCCAGTTCGAGCCGCCAGCTCCCCACCTGCAGGGAGTTTGCTTCACAAGCAGTAAAGCAGGTCTGCAGGTGTCTATCTTTCTCTCCCCTTCTCTGTCTTCCCCTCCTCTCTCGATTCCTCTCTGTCCAATCCAACAACAACAGAAATGGCAACAACAACAACAACAACAACAATAAGGGCAACAAAATGGGGAAAATGGCCATTAGGAGCAGTGGACTCGTAGTGCAGGCACCAAGCCCCAGTGATAACCCTGGAGGCAATAAGAAGAAGAAGAAGATAAGATTAAATATGTATTATTATTATCATTACATTGTTATTACCAGGGCACTTTTAATCAGCTCTGGTACAAGAGATTAAACCTGGGACTTGGACCCTCAAGGTAGAGAGTTTCTTTGCATAACCATTATGCTGTCTCCCTCTGCCCAGTAAATTATTTTAATTAGAGAAAGACCAGTGCATGGCTTATCTCTGGCTTATAGTGATTGTGCTGGGGACTGAACCTGAGGCCGCTGGGGCTTCAAGCATAGAAGCCTGATGCACCACTGAATCAGGTATTTCCCCAACCCTTAATTCTTTATATCATAACCCATTTAACCCTGTGGACAGATAACTACTATGTCTGAATGTAGTAGAAATCAAACTGGGGCTGAGAAAGGTTGAGTGAATCGCTCAAGGTCACACAGCTAATAGAATGGTAGAACCCACCAGGATTTGAATGCAGACAGTCTTGCTGCTGAAACCATGCTTTTCAAAGACTACGTGACGTTAAGGTTCAGGGGCTCCAGCTGGCCGGGCTAGCTTCACAGCAGCAGACAGAGACGACCAGAGACACACGGCTGGGCAGAGAAGCTTTATTCACAAGCGGGCAAACATGTGCTCTCCTGTCTTTCTCCTCTGGCGGCAGAGAGAGACCCTTAAACTAACCACCACACAGATCTCTCCAGCATCCTTCTCTTTACACGGCCGTGCCAAGAACTCTCCAACCCCTTAGCATAGGGGGCAGGGAGAAAGAGGGCCTGCAAAACTAGCAAGGGCCAAATCAATATGAAACATACCAACAATTTCCCCCTTTTCTTTTTAACTAAATGTCCATAGTATCAGGGCTGTGGGGTGAACAGAAACCTATATCATACAGGCTTTTTCAAAAAAGAAACTGGCACAAACATGGAGGAACATGTAAGACAAGAACCAGTGTGCTGCCAAGGGAAGGCCTGAGGGGGGTGTTTTTGCCTCTGTGGGCAAAACTTTATCAGCTAAAAAAAAAACATTTCTTGCCTGTGGGGGCTTTACTTGCCTCAACGGGCATTTTTTTTTTTTTTTGTGGGCATTACCTAGCATGGGGAGGTATGGCCTAGAATCTCAAGGCAGCTGGCTGCAGTCAGTCTTTGAGAAACCCAGCAGCATAAAGTGAAGCTGCTAGTTTTGTGCAAAGTGTCCGAGGCATACCAGTGAGTCTGATAGAAGCAAGTCCAAAGCAGATGTCCACTGAAGAATTGCCAGGGGGTGAATTGTTGTATGTCTGTCCCGATGGGGAATGTCAGCCATCGGAATTCCGCTTTTCTGTAGAGAACTTGACAGCTGCAATTTACTTACTATGAAATAAAACTTGTAGCAGGTTAAAAGTTTACCACAATTGATAACTCTATTACAATTGTTAGCATAATCATAGCGCAATCTAACGTTTTTAACTGAGAAGGAATTTGAGAGTTTTACATATCAACAGCATCTTTTTAACCTTTTGTTACACCCATTCAAGATGGAGACACACCCTAGGTGTGCGCAGTTTTTTTTAGACTAACTTAGTTAAAATACATTGATTTTTAACTAATTTTTAACTCAGACTTTAAATGTAAGTTAATTTTACCTTTATGAGAATTATGTTGAAAACCTTTTTCATTTAACTCTGTCTGGTAAGAATATAGCCTTAAAGTTACATTTTTAACCTTAAAGTTGATGTCACCAAACTTTAAACAAACACGTAAACATGGTCTTTAATACACAAGGAGAGAAACCTTTGTTACGAAGACATGTCATTTTAAACATGAATTTAGATCTGTACTGTCTTAGTTGTTGGGGGGGGTCACCATCCAGTGGTGGCCTCCCGTGCAGCTCCACTTGTAAGAATTGTAGGTTGTGATCTCTGCATGAATCTCTGCATATTATAACTTGTCTGCCTTCAGACCCAAGCTGGAGATCTCGGCCAGGGGGCCTAGTTTTGGCAGGGAGCCCGCAGTCTCCAGGTGATCCGGGATCTGTCCAGACTTCATAGCAGGAGGGCGGGTGGGCCAGCCATGCAGAAGGTGCCGGCCGAGGTGCCCCAGGGGGGCAGCCATGATGGGCCTCCATGTCTGCTGCCCTGTTCCCAGGGGCCGTGCAGCGTGGGGGGAGTCCACTCCCAATGTCCTGTGCCACGAGGCGGAAAGCCGGCTCATGCGGGCTGGCATTGGGCTCTTGCGGGCTGGCGTTGGGCGGAAACCACAGAGTGGTCCAGAGATAAATGTTCCAGAAACAGAGAAACAGTCTCGTGAAGAAAGGGCAGAGGCCTTTAGAAATCTCTTCACAAGAAGAAGAGAAGGCCATAGTGCATAGGTAGCCAAATTGTCACTTATCTGAGAGATGCGCAGGTCAGGTCCACATGGGCGCCATTTGTTGTTAAAGTTCGGAGGCTCCAGCTGGCCGGGCTAGCTTCACAGCAGCAGACAGAGACGACCAGAGACACACGGCTGGGCAGAGAAGCTTTATTCACAAGCGGGCAAACATGTGCTCTCCTGTCTTTCTCCTCTGGCGGCAGAGAGAGACCCTTAAACTAACCACCACACAGATCTCTCCAGCATCCTTCTCTTTACACGGCCGTGCCAAGAACTCTCCAACCCCTTAGCATAGGCGGCGGGGAGAAAGAGGGCCCGCGAAACTAGCAAGGGTCAAACCAATATGAAACATACCAACAACTACGCTATGCTGCCTCCCTGGTTTACATCTTGTCTCTCAGGACTGCCTTTGGAGAACTTGTGGTTGATCTTACAAAATCTCTTTTTTCAAGGTACAACATGCTCTGGGCAGTATGTGTGTGCCCCTCTGAAATTTCTGTATAGCTCTTGGGATTCCTGCTAGCAGTTACGTGCTCAGAGGCTCCAGTCGGCAGAAGACATCAGAATTAGAATTCTCTCTTTCTTTCTCTTTTTGGGGTACAGGATATAAGAAAACAATTTCTATTCATATAAACTTCAAGAAATGAAATTTTCAGCGAGTGAGGTAACTTATTAGGAAGGAGTATGCTTTGCTATGTGCATGGCCCGAGTTTAAGACCCCAGCCCCATGGCAAGAAAGATAATGGGTGGGTTGGGGGGAGCTTTGGTGCTATGATCTCTTTCTCTCTGTCTGAAAAATTCAGAGCAAAGTAGTAAAGCCTTGGCCATGACCAAAAAAATAAATAAATAAAAGAGAGAGACATCATATGTTTAATTTATTTAGTTATTTGGGATAAAGACAGAGAGAAGTGGAGAGGAAAAGGAGAGAGAGAGAGAGAGAGAGAGAGACCAGCAGCACTACTTCACCACTCGTGAAGCTTCTCCCTACCCCCTGCAGATGGGGCCCAGCTGCTTGAACCTGGGTCCTCATGTTCTGTAACACATGCACTTGACTAGGTGGTCCACCACCAGGCCCCTCAGCTTATGGTTAATAAACATAAAACACCATGGGGCAGGGGAAGATGGCATAATGGTTATGCAAAAGATTTCTGGTTTTTTTCCAAAAACATTAATGCAAACATTAATTCATACACACCCCTATGTTCATAGCTACATTATTGACAATAGCCAAAGAGTTATAGAGTATATATTCCATGGAATACTACTCTGCAATCAAAAAAGATGATATTGTAGACCTGGAGATTGGGACAAAAGGGATGGAACTGGAGATGATTATGCTAGTAAAATAAGTATAGAGATAAAGGACGAATGCCTGACGGCTTCACCTATGTGTGGAATCTAGACAACTGAGGCACATGAACTTACAAAAAAATGATAGAAGCAAACTGTTTTGAAGATGTTGTGAGAACTATGTTGGCTATTTTGGGGGAAGTGAGAGGGTGGGGGCACAGAGGGTGGTGGGTACAGTGTGGTACTATACACTGTAACTTTATAATCTTGTGTTCCACTGTTAATCACAAATAAAACATGAAAAAAGATTTAAAAGACTTTGATGTCTGAGGCTCTGAGGTTCCAGGTTCAACCTTCAGTACCACCATAAGCCAGAGCTGAGCAGTGTTCTGGTATCTATCTATCTATCTATCTATCTATCTATCTATCTATCTATCTATCATCTATCTATCTATCTATCTATCTATCTATTATGTTATCTTCCTCATATGAGCTGCTCCCCTCCCCCCAAACAAGGATATTACCTTGAGATCTGTCCCCACTCAGGGTGAGTTTGCAGGGAGCTGTCCCCATGTTCCCCATCAAAGCCCTTGTGAACAACATCATGAATTTTTTAGATGGCTGACTGGACTTGGGAGTGCAGTTCAGAGCTGGAGGACAGCTCTTCCGGTGAGAGAAGCAAACTGGCCTGGAGAGAAGCTCATGACCTTGGCCTCGTGCCCTTGGAAGGCCAGGGCTGTGGACCGGAATATCTGCAAATCCTCTGACCTTCCCAGTCTTCCTCTGGCTGAGACCCAAATGCCTTTCCCTGGTAAGAGCTGGGCCCATGGAAAAGGCTTCACAGGAAGTCAGGATGAACTTGGCTTTTTGCTGCCAACATGAAATCTTGTGCTGAGGGACTGGCCTTCTTGTTGTATGCAGAGTTTTACCACTGACCTTTTCCTTAGCTCCTGCCACTTTGCCATTCATAATTCCCAAAGCTTCTGCCCATTCTTCATCTCCAAAAATAAAAAATTAACTGACTACAGCTGAAGTAGGAACTCTCTTTTATATATGCATTTTAAAATTTTGTTTATTTTAATGAGAGAGATACAGAGGGGAAAATTCAAAAAGAGAGAGACAAAAGCACTGCTCAATTCTGGCTATGGTGGTGCTGGGGATTGAACCTGGGACCTTGGAGTCTCAGGCAGAAAGGTCTTTTTGTACAACCATTAGGCTATCTCCCCATCCATGTGTTTCCATTTTAATAGGGACATTCCAAATCAAAAAGTTTAAAAACTCGCAAGAGTATCTAAGGATAGGCTGTTTAACTCCTTGACCAGATGTATTGGGGAACTGGTGCCTTCTAACTCTTCCCATATTTGCATAAACCTCCAAACCTTGAGATCAGTGTCAAGTCCATGAACTTCCTCAAACCCAGAATAAAGTCACTCACACGGGAGCAGACAACTCTATTGGAGTCAGCTCTTGGAACACAGAGCAGGGCATGCTAATAAATGCAGCTGTGGGAATCAAGGAGTCTTCTGTCAGGTGGGACATTTCCTCTGAAGTCAATGGGTGGCTCATTAGGCTCCAAGGTGGGACTTTGCCAGGAAAACCTGAATTGAAGGGGAGGCTTGGTCTTCGGGGAAGAGGACTAGTGTCTTGGCAGACTTCCCTGAGTCCGGGATTCCGTTGGGTTACTGCACTTTTGACCCAAGAGGGGAAAAAAAAAAAAAGGGTGTAAACAGCTGAACTGTTACTGGGTGGGTCCTTTGAACTGGAGCCCCACCTACCCCATAGGAGGATGCAATTTTCCCCACCTATCAAACCTTTCTCTTTCTGCCTCCCTCTTAAAGACCAGCTGCACAGCTGACACCTTTTGCTTCCCTCGCCCCACTAAAAAAAAAAAAAAAAAAAAAACCAAACAAACAAACAAAAAAACACCTTTTATGTTGTTCTTCCTGGATTTCCTTCTCAAAATATTCTCTCTCTATTTCCTCCTGCAATTCCAGACTGTTGGCATCTGTCTCCCTGTCTTGTGCAGGCTGCCATCTCTGGCTCGCCAAGCTCGCATAATTGCCTCTGGTTAAAGTTTAAATAGATGGGTTTCAGCCTGAGAGAAAAATGTAAACAAGCCCTCTCTGCAGTCTTTTTCGGAACTGCTGACTTCCAATGCTTTTGAATCCTCAGCTAGGAAATTCAGCCGGCCCCTCCCTCACCAAGGAAGCCAGAACCGCCACTGGGCTTTCAGAAAGGCCAGAGCTAAGCTGCTCAGAAGCCGGTGAGAGAGGCTTTTAGAGGAGCTTATGCTGTTTTGCTTTTAACTCAATTAAGCCATCTGGATCTAGTTCCCATCTGAGGGGTGTTTGTGTATTGAGGTGAGAGAACAGTGAAGCAATCTTCATGGGCTGGCTTGGGGACAGGAAGGAAGTGAAAGAAATCGTCATTTCCCTGCTGGAATTTGTTTCTGGGTGGGGAGGAGGGGATTACATTCATTTCCTTGGACTGGTTTGTTTGTTTGTTTGTTTATTTAGGTTCTGAAGTTGCCTTATGAACCCTGAGGAAAGGCCCGTTATTTTTCTGTTTTTCTTTTCTTTTTTCTTTGGGAAAGGTTGAAAGACAGAGAGATAGGGAGGCAGACAGAGAGGATAAACACCTGTAGCACTGCTCTATCAGTTGTGAACTTTCCTCTCTGCAGGTGGAGACTGGAGGCTTGAACTCAGATCCTTGCACATGGTAATGTGTGCTCTACTGGGTGTGCCAGTGCTGGCTCCTGGAACTACTATTATTATTTATTATTATTATTATTTTGCCTCCAGGGTTATCACTGGCGCTCGGTGCCTGCACTACAAATCCACTGCTCCTGGAGACTATTTTTTACCTTTTTGTTGTCCTTGTTGTTTATCATTGTTGTCGTTGTTGTTGTTATTGTTCTTATTGCTGTTGTTGGATAGGACAGAGAGAAATTGAGAGAGGAGGAGAAGACAGAGAAGGGGAGAGAAAGATAGACACCTGCAGGCCTGCTTCACTGCTTGTGAAGAGATTCCCCCTGCAGGTGGGGAGCCAAGGGCTTAAACCAGGATCCTTACCTCAGTCCTATTGCTCCTTTAGAGTCTTGATTAAGAATACTGATTTTCTCCAAAGTCCCAGTTTCAGTCCCCCATATCACCATAAGCTAGAGCTGAGAAATGTTCTGGTCTTGTCTCTCTTTGTGACACACACACACACACACACACACACACACACACACACACTAAAATAAAGCAAACTATATATATATATATATATATATATATATATATATATATATATTTTAAAACACTGATTTTCTGCACATTTCTGCAGAATGTACTTGTGATCTGGTATCAGATGGAGCCAGCAATAATGTTGAGTGAGTCAAGGATTTGACTGACTACTAGGCTTCCCCTACTAACATTCACTAACCGCCCATTTCAAGTTAGACTCCTGTTTAACCCTTTCCCACCCTCTGTTTCCCATCCATTTCACCTCCTATCTTTCCAACCTTTCAACAGCAACCCTGAACTTCCCACCCAACTATACCCCCAGGCCTGTGGATCCCTCTGCTAACCTCCCATGAGTCTTCTCAAAATGGCATCTCCTGATGTTCTGTGAATCTTGCCTTGCATTCAATCCATAGCCAGAACCAAACACTCATTGCTTGTGCTCAAGGGACCTACCAAGACCTTCATGGTTGCCCTGCCTTATTGAGTCGCCCATTGTTCAACCCTTCTGTGTGTCAACTCCCAGGACTACATCCTTCTTTCTTAAGCTTATGGTAGCTTATTAGATCCCCTAGTACTGTTCTGCCTAGCTTGTGGGCCACTGTCCATGCTCAATAAATTGTCAATGTTTGTTTTCCAACTCTCTGAAACACTGACATCAGTGTTTTCATAGGGTGCAGTATGTACTTCACTGCTGAGTCACCTTCCCCAGAACAATTCTTTTTTTTTACTACTTTTTTATTATTCACTTTTTATCTACTTTATGAGAGGAGGAGAGAGACAACAAAAAAAAAAAGAGGGGGAGGGGGACAGGCAGTAGGGCAGTGGGTTAAGCGCACGTGGCACAAAGCACACCGACTAGCGTTAAGGATTCCAGTTGGAGCTCCTGGCTCCCTACCTGCAGTGGGTCGCTTCACAAGTGGTGAAGCAGGTCTGCAGCTGTCTATCTTTCTCTCTTCCTCTCTATCTTCCCCATCTCTCTTGATTTCTCTCTGTCCTGTCCAACAATGACGACAGCAATAACAACAACAATAACAACAAGGTCAAAAAAAGGAGAAAAAATAGCCTCTAGGAACAGTGGACTCATAGTGCAGGTACCAAGCCCCAGAGATAACCCTGGAGACAAAATAAATAAATAAATAACTACATAAATACATAATAAAATTATAAAGAGAGAGCGAGCATGCAGAACACTATTCTGGCATACGTAACTCTAGAGATTGAAACAGGGGCACCATATAAGCCCTGCACTCTACCGGCTGAGCCATTGCCCCAGCCTTTTTTTCTTTTTTTTTTTTCTCCCCTTCTCTTTTACCAAAGCACTGATCAGCTCTGCCTTAGGGTGGTGCAGGAGGATTGAACCTGGGACTTCAGAGCCTTAGGCATGAGAGTTTCTTTGCATAACCATAACCATTATGCTATCTACCCCGTCCACCCCTCAACCCCCACCCCAAGCTTATTTTTTCAAAGATTTGTTTATGCTTTCTTTTAATTTAATGAGAAAGAAAGTCCAAAGCACTGCTCAGCTCTAGCATCTATGATGCCAGGGCAAGAACCTGGGACCTCAGTGCATGTAAGTTCTGTGCTCTATCATGCTGAGCTGTCTCCCTGTCTCTTGTTTAGTTTATAAACATCCATGGAGTTCACTTTCTTGCCCCTGTGTGCTCTAGGGAATCAAATCTAGAAGCAAGACATTCACTCTGTAGCTGAGTCACCTTCCCAGGCTAATAGAAATATATATATATATATATATATATTTATTTATTGCCTCCAGGGTTATTGCTGGGGCTTTGTGTCTGCACTACGAATCCACTGCTCCTGGAGAATATTTTTTCCCTTTTTGTTGCCCTTGTTTAACGTCTTTGTTGTTATTATTATTGTTGTTGTTACTGTTATTGTTGGATAGGACAGAGAGAAATTGGGAGAGGAAGGGAAGACAGATGGGGGAGAGAAAGATAGACACCTGCAGACCTGCCTCACTGCTTGTGAAGCGACCCACTGCAAGTGGGGAACCCCGGGCTTGAACTGGGATCCTTACACCAGTCCTTGCACTTTGGCTTTGTGTGCTTCACCTGCTGCCCTACCGCCTGGCCCCCATTAATAGAAATATTTTAAAAACAGCTCCTGGGAAGAATTAAGAGGTGAAAAGGATTTTGGAGTTTGGGTGATTTCGATTCAAATGCAAGCTCTGCTAGCTGTTAGTATGAAAATGGTTTCCTATTTCTTATCTTTCACAAACCTCACCTTCCTCATTTGTAAAATGAAAGCTATACTGTCTTTCACGGGCTTCTTGTGAAAATTTAACCGAACCGTAAGAAATTTAACAAGTCAGAAATTTAACAATTCTGGGTTCTTTTTACCTTTCCTTGATGTTAAAAGATTTTAAGAAAAAAGAAGCATTCCACTCTGGAACACAAATGGTATTCATCAGTTTATTAGATACATGCCACATGTCCCTTTTGCAAACTCAACCTTCCTTGGCACAACAGTTTCTTCTCATTCACCCATGCAAGTCTTCTAAACTTTTATTATTATTATTATTTAGATTTTATTTACTTATCAGTGAGAGAGTTGGGAGAAAGAACCAGAGCATCACTCTGGTATATGCACTGCTGGGGGATCAAACTCAGGCTCTCATGCTTGAGAATCCAACACTTTATCCATTGTGCCACATCCTCGCTTGCTTCTGGAGTTAAATCCCAGTGACAGAGAATATGACTAGGCTCTGCTTGTGGTTATTTTCACACGTGGACATTTACCTCACATTTCCATTCCTGATGAGTCAATTTCAGTGTTAACTTTAAAGAAGATGAAGAGGCACACCATTACGACAAAGTTCTCTCACTTAAAAAATTATATTTATATAGATAGATAGATAGATAGATAGATAGATAGATAGAATTTATTTTAATAAGAGAGAGAGAGAGAGAGGGAGAGAACCAAAACCAGAGTACTCCTCTACTCTGGTGTATGGTGGTACCTGGGATTGAACCAGGACTTTAGAGCCTCAGGAGTGTATAAACCCTTTGCATAACCATATGCTCTCTCCCCAATCCTAGACATCCTTCTCTTGATCCCTTCCACCAAATGCCAGTTGGCACTTACACCAAGGGAAAAAGAGCATCGGGTTCCATTCATCCATCTAACATGTATCCATCCAGTCAATGCCTGGTATGTGAGAGGTACTAAGACAAATGATGAAAAGCCACAATTTTGTGACTTTGAAAGCTTCAACTTGAGTTTGGAGATTGGGTGGAGATAATTCATTGACCTAAACAAGGATTATCTGAGAACAGAGAAGAAAAGGTGTTAAGAAAAGCTCCAGGCAAGAATGAATGAAGTTCAGGCTGAATTTTGAAACCCCAGACCATGACTGTCCACAGGCAGTGGGGCACAGCATTTAGGGTAGAGGAACTCCAACTCTTTATCTTGCTGACAACTGCTCTACCAGCCATCTTTACCCTGTACCACCATTTTCTTCTCTGTCCCAGCAGTTTAAGTTTTTTCTTGGCGGCGGCAGCAGCGTGGTTTGTGCTGCTTCTCATCAGAGCACTGACATTAGAAGCTCTGCTGCAGCTTCTGTTGCCAAGACCAGAGGACAGCTGGAGCTCCCTAGGGGAGGGTGGAGGAGCTGAGCATGCGTGCCCAGGCATACCTGTGTCTGAGCGTCAGCTTGAGATACTCTGTATGGTGATGTCCAAATGGATGCTCAGCTAGATGTTAATCTGCAGGTGTTTTCACAGAAAACAGAAGTGGCTATTCAGACACCAAAGTGACAATTTGGGATTTCACAGACAAGCTGAAAAGATGCTCAGAGAAGGAGGAGGCTGAAATAACTCATCCCAAACAGAATGAAACAGGGAAGGAAGTTGCATCAGAAGGGAAAGAGCACCAGTGCCATGCTTACAGGCCCCCAAATGAAAGCAAACTGTGACTACTGTTTTACTTCATCAAATATGATTATATTTTCTTCTTTACAGCATTATGAAAATTATGGTAATATTTAGTGTAGCAACATGGTGAACACATAAAAATACACCCCAAAGATTGCTCTCATTAAAAAGTGTTTTATTTATTTGTTAGAGGTGGGGGGCAGAGGCTAGAGTACTGTTCACTTCTGGGCTTAAGGTGGTACTATGGATTGAACCAGGGACTGTCGAGCCTCAGGCATGAAAATCTTTTGCAGAACCATTATACTGTCTCCTCAGCCCAGTATTATTTCTGCAATTTACATGCCTCCTATCTTGTTATCTGGATCAATGAGTAGTTATGACTTTGCCATCAACCTCTGTTTATAGGCACTCCCCTACCCTGCACTAAAAAAAAAAAAAAATTACAGAATGCTTAAGTTCTGAAATTGACTTACAGAGGAACATTTAGAATCTCTCCTTACTATTAGCACAGTTGTAAAATTAGAAAAAAAAAGTAATAAGGTCATTACTAATAAGCATTTGAATATGTCAGAGCAAGTAATACAGATACTGGGGACATCATGTTTATTTTCTTTTTTAAATTTTCTTTATTGGGGGATTAATGGTTTACAGTCAACAATAAAATACAGCTTGTACATGTGTAACATTTTTCAGTTTTCCACATTTCCATCCAACCCCCACTAGCTCCTCCTCTGCCATCATATTCCAGGACCTGAACGCTCCTCCCACCCCAAAGTCTTTTACTTTGATGCAATACACCAACTCCAGCCCAAGTTCTGCTTTGTGTTTTCCCTTCTGTTCTTATTTTTCAACTTCTGTCTATGAGTGAGATCATCCCATATTCTTCCTTCTCTTTCTGGCTGATCTCACTTAATATGATTCATTCAAGCTCTACCCAAGATGAGGTGAAGAAGGTGAATTCACCATTTTTAATAGCTGAGTATTTCTTTTCTTTTCTCTTTTTTCTTTTCTGATAATATAGAATGTTAGTCTTTCTACCAAAAAGAAACAAAAAGAGTAATTATCATTTTGACTGGGTTCACAAATGAAAAATATATAGAACTGTGTTTAGGGTAGGAGGGCTTATGAAAAAGACAATATATTAACTTGCATAACTTGCATTGACTTGCATATGAGTCCTTTGAATCTATTCCTTAGTAAATACAGTCCTAAGGATTGACTTTCAGTTATCTTCTTAGAATTAGGACTTGAAATTATTAACTGACTTGCCAAATGACAGGCTGCCAGGGAAACGGCTCAGCTAGTAGAACTCTGTACTTATATACCTGAAGCTCTTGGTAGATGTCTGGTACCACCTCTACTGGAGTATGTTCTGGCATTTCTCTCTCTCTCTCTCTCTTCTATATCTCCTATTAAATATATACATATATTCTTAACCATGGATATTATTCCACTGGCAGCCTTTTTTTTCTTTACTGATAGAGAGAGAGAAAGTGAGGCACCTGCAGCACTGTTCCATCACCAGTGAAGGTTCCCCTTTGCAGGTAGGGACCAGGGGCTTGAACCCAGGTCCTTGAGCATGGTAACAGGTGCTTTTACCCAGCGCATCGCTGCACAGCCTCTACATAAAATAGATTTTTAAGAAGCCAAATAACATTTGATGTCAGTTTATAGCTCTCATTAATTTTCAAAAGTAAAATTCATTTCAGCTAATAAATGTATATTATTTGAATAAATTATATTTAAATATGTAATGGTTTTTATAAGTAAACCTAATTGTACATTTTCATCTTCCTAAAGTAACACTGAATTTAGAATTGTAAAAGTGAAACCAGACTATCTAAAATTTCAATGTGCATAGATTTCTATTCCCCTAAGAAAATCAATTTTTAGATTTCTTCCTTTCTTTCTTCCTTCCTCCCTTTCTTTTCTTTCTTTCTCCCTTTCTTCCCTCCTTCCTTTCTTTCTTTTTTTCCCTTTCTTCTTTTCTTCCTTTTTTCTTTATGTGGTGCTGGATTTCTGTTCCCCTAAGAAACTCAATTTTTAGATTTCTTTCTTTATTCCTTCCTTCCTTTTCTTTCTTCTTTTCTACATTTCTTTCTTTCTTTCTTCTTTTTTTCCCTTTTTTCTTTTCTTCCTTTTTTCCTTTTGTGGTGCTGGGGTATAACAACCCAAGAACTTGAAATTTCCCCAATGCTGAGTCATCTTCCCAAGTCATTTGTAAAAATACTTTTAAAATATGTATTTATTAATGAGAGAGAGAGAGAGAGAGAGAGGGAACTAGAGCATCAGTCTGGTATATATCCTTGTCAGAGATTGAACTTAAGACATTGCATTTACAAGTCCTGTGCTCTACTGGCTGTGTTACCTCCCTGGCAGCTTTTTAAATCTTTCATGAGAAAGACGCCACAGCACCACTCTACCATCCATAAGACTCCACCCAGCTCTGTCCCTGGTGCACTCATGTGGTTCCAGGTGTCATATTTAGGGCCTCAGGCATAGAAGGCATTTGCTATACCCACTGAGAAACCTCCTTAACCCTTGGATGTTTGATTATTACCAAGGTAATACCTTACCTTGGTACTTACTTTGTTTATTACCAAGGTAAGTATCATAGGGGAATTATGTTACTGTAACACTTTTTTCTTTTAATAATAATAATAGCTATTATTATTATTACTATCAGGGTTTTCACTGGGGCTTGGTGCCTACACCAAAAATGCTCTTAGTAACCTCTTTCTTTCTCTCTTTCTTTTGTTCTTTCTTTCTTGATAGGACAGAGAGAAGTTGAGGGAGGATGGGGAGACAGGGAGAAAGAAAGACACCTGCAGTCCTGATTCACTGTTTGTGAAGCTTCCCCATATAGGTGGGGACCAGGGGTATAACACTTTATATATATATATGGAGAGAGAAAGCAATGCTCCGTTCTAGCATACTGTAATATGAAGGACCGAACCTGAAACCTCAGCCATCTTGAACCAAAATTTAAACTTCATTTTGAACTAGGCTTTATAAACTCTGTATAAATCACTTTAACACCTTACATTATTATAAAGAATATTCATATAGTATATATTATGTACTTGAATAATATTTAAGCAATCTCTGTGTTAATAATGTTACATATTTCATTTATTTATTTTTATGTTTTGTTTCCAAAGTTTTGACTGGGGCTCTGTACCTTTATGGTTTCACCATTCCTAGAGGGTTCTTTTTAAAAACTGGGGGTGAGAGACACAGAGAAAGAGAGAGAGAAGGAGGGAGGGAAAGGAGAGATACCACAGTACTACTCCACCACTCCAGAAACTTCCCCTTTGCAAGGTGCTCCTGTATGGTGCCACAGGCATTGAAATCATGTCTTTGTAGGTAGTAAAATAAACATTCTGTCAGGAGAGCTAACTACTGGCTCTTAACTATTATTAATAATTTGAATAAACTTTGTACTTATTACTTCCTCATTTCTTTCCTCCCTTCAATAATTACTAAGTAGCTATAGCATGCAGACAAAAGAATATCTGCATTATAGTCTCCTCTTCTTCATTACCAAATATTTTTCACTCTTTTGGTTAATTCATCTCCACTTTATCCACCCCAGCCCCATCCACTAGTTACATGGCAAACTGGCATATAAACTGATCATTCGTTCAATTGGGAAGTACTACTTTGTCCTTTAACCCAAACACACAAAGATTACCTAATCCACTGCCCCAAATTCAGTATATTTTCAGCCATTTATGAAAAAAAGTATCAAAGGGGGGAAAAGTGTGTGTGTGTGTGTGTGTGTAAGAGAGAGAGAGAGAGAGAGAGAGAGAGAGAGAGAGAGAATATTTCAGGATGCTAGGTCTGTTTTGCATTTCAAATCTCTAGGTCTTTCCTCTGAAAACACTTTTGCGCTAGGAAGCATAGCATTGTTCTCACTGGCCAGCCAAGGAACTTTGCTCTTTTCTCCCAAGTACCTCTTCTACCCAAAACAATTTCCCCTCCTCTGAGAAAAGCTGTCGTGTCAAGCTGCACTGTCCTTGAACCAGACAACTTTCTCCGCTTGTCTTTATCTGTCTAAATAAAGCTAACCTACATTTGCCGTCTAATTCATTCGGATGCTTGCTGATGCTATTTCAAGCATCCCTCAAGGCTCTGTGGCAAACAAGATGCATTAGCTCCAGTAGGGAACCTTCAGGTTTGCTGGACATTTGAAGAATTTGAGACTGTGAAAGATTTGTTCACTCTCCAGCAGTTCCTATATGAAGGATAAAGGATCTCAAGTCTATGCTGTCTTCTTGGTGGGATTCATTGATAGCAGAAGAAGTAGCTAAAAACACCCCCCTCTACTTTTCATTTTTAAAATTTTTTATCTGTTATTTATGTTTAACCAGAGTACTGCTTCACTCTGGCTTATGGTGGTACTGGGGGTTGAACCTGGAATCTTTTTTTTAAATTTTTTAAAATCTTTATTTATTTATTGGATAGAGACAGCCAGAAATCAAGAGGGAAGGGGGTGAAAGAGAGGGAGAGAGACAAAGAAAGAGATAAGCTTCACCGCTTGTGAAGCTTTCCCCTGCAGGACGGGGGGCTGGAACCTAGGTCCTTGTTCATTGTAACATGTGCACTTAACCAGGTGTGCCACCACCTGGCCCCAGAACCTGGAATCTTCGAGCCTCAGGCGTAAATGTCTTTTTGAATAGCCATTATGCTATCTCACCAGCCCTCTCTTTCTCTTTCTTGTGTGTGTGTGTGTGTGTGTGTGTTTTGCCTTTTTTCTTCATGAAATAGAGCATTTCTGATGACTCATTGCCCAACAGAATGTGTTTTCATTCTGGGTTCTGGTTACTGGTTAGTTCTAGGTGAGTTTACTTTCCCCTTTCAGGGAACAAATGCGAAAGTTCATATGAGCTGTCACCTCATAGACTTTTGATGAGCTTTTGGCCTGTCTTTACAACACACACACACACACACACACACACACACACACACATACACACACACACACACACACACACACACACACACACACACACACACACCACTGCTGCCCCTACAGTACCCAGCTGACATTTCATGAAATAATCTTAGCATTTTCACATTCCACAGAAAAAAGGGAGAAAATCCTAAACATGGAAAGGAACAAAATATTGCAGTTGTAAACTGGACTTCACGGAGTCTATCATTATAACTGGAAATTCAGAAAGCCTTCAGATCTACTATTTGTTGTTTGAGACCTGGTATTTTCATGAGTCTGTTGGCTTGCTTGGTGGGAGGGAGAGCTGGGACAATGGCCTGGTTTTTAGCCATCAATGCCCTGCTGCCCCCTCATGTACATGCTTTTATCAGCATCCACTTGTTCAGCCACGATGCTGTGACGTCCATTGCAGTGTGTGAGTCAGAAGCCACAAGCTAACAGGTCTATTCCTTTCCCGTCACCTAGGAAACCAGTGCATCATCCACAGGAAATGCAGGCCCCAGTAGGGAGGGTGCCCAGATCAGGCTATAGAGCTGGCACGGTGTTTTCCAAAAGAGGTCAAATAATAATGCATAGCATGTCAGGCAATTGTGGGGAATGGGTCCAGTTTCTTAGGTATGGTTTGCGTGCTGTCAGGCAGAAATGCCAGAAGACACTAATCAGTGGAAATGTCTGTTTTTAAGATATCTGTTTAAGAAACTGCCCAAGAGCAAGGAGTATGAATACCTGGTTCCATGATTTCCCTCAAATGGCAAATACTTGTATTTGCTACTGACTGAAGGTGTGTGTGTGTGTGTGTGTGTGTGTGTTCACATTTGGATAGTGAAATGAAAGGAAGATATTGACAACTTATCAAATAAGGTTTTTTTGTTGTTGTTGTTTTTTGCCTTCAGAATTATCACTGGGGCTTGGTGCCTGCACTACAAATCCACTGCTCCTGGTGGCCATTTTTTTTTATAAGACAGAGAGAAATTGGGGGGCGGGAGATAAAGAGGAAGAGAGAAAAAGAGAAACCTGCAGACCTGCTTCACCACTTGCGAAGCTTTCCCCTGCAGGTGGGGAGCAAGGGCTTGAACCTGGATCCTTGTGCATAGTACTGTGTACGTTTAACCAGGTGTGTCCCTGCCCAGCCCCACCCCCATCAAGTCAACTTTTCTACTGAGTGAAACGTACACTTCCTTTTCCATAGTGATTCTCTCTTTAGTTAAAAAGAGAAAAAGCCACACCCTGAGTTACTTTATGTTCACACCAATTTTTTTCTGCCTGTGACTCATTTTTTCCATCCTTGACCTCTCTAATTCAATCTTGTTCCTTGGTATAGACACAATTTATCACCTACCCACATATCTATGCAAGATGTCTGTGACTATAAACTTAATATAACACAGACCAATTGTTGGGCCAGTTTTGTGGCATTTGGCATGCTTAGTGTATTCAGGTACCTTGTTACATCCTCATACTGTCATAGATGAAAGAGTCTATATGAAGCTTCACGACAGCTAGGTGGAAAGCTCCACTGATAGAGCAGCACTTTCGTGCCTGAGGGTTGGACCCCTGGCGAGACATGTACCAGAATGATACTCTACTTGTCTCTCTTGCTTTCTTTCTGTCTGTCTCATGTGAAACCATCTTTTTCATATGTAATATAAAAATATGTCTATATCATATGTTAAAAAATACATATATATTTTTAAAGCAGCACTACAAGAACTCTCTTGGAACTTCCTGTTTTAGATTCAAAGAATATTAGCATGGGAATTTGGAGTGGGAGACAGAACAACTTAGAAGTCATCTGGTCTGGGTTGAGGAGATAACATAATGGTTATTCAAAAACACTTAAAATGACTGAGGCTCTGGGATTCCACATTCAATCCCGAGCACAACCACAATCCAGAGTTGAGCAGTAGTCTGATAAGAAAGAAAAGAAACAAAAACAAAACAAGCAAATAGTAAAACATTAATCCCCCAATAAAGAATAATAAAAAAAAACCTCCAGAGTTCAATCCCTAGTATTGTATGTGCTGGAGTAATGCTCTGGTATATTCTCCCCCCCCCCTCTCATTGGTAAATAAATAAACCCTTTAAAAAAGTCATCTGGGAGCTATGTCAACTGACCTAGTCATAGAAAGTTGACTTTCACCCAGAAAACAAATATTACAACAAAATAACTCAATGAATTTCATCAGAGGACAGCTGGGATTTCTGGTAAAGAAAGGAACATCACTACCTGAAGGTTGGTGATTGCTCATGGGCAGTAGGAGGAGGAGGGGAAGGAGAGAAGGACTCAAGTAGAACCTCAGGACTATATTGCCATTGGACACCATATTTACTGTTGCTTTCAATCCATGCAGTGGATTTAAAGGGCCCATGCAACTGTTCAGGAACCAAATGGCTTAAGAAAAGGAGCTTGGGACTGCTACTTAGAGCTGTAGAAGGCACACGCTCTTAAGTGAACCCCTGGGGGCCATCTGGGGAAACTAGGGAGTGGAACATTCATTGTACCCCTGTGGCAGCTAGAAGTCAACCAAACTCTACAGGTGTCCCAGCTGTCATAGAGACCCTAGTGAATGGGATCACACTGCCTGTGACTTTGAGCTCACAGAAGATTTTCCACTTTCAGTTTGTGAAGAGAAGGAAATCTGGAACTCCCCCCCACACACACACATACACACTCCCCACCCTCCACACCAGTCTATGGCTCTGTTTAAGGGATGGCAGATGCCACAATATGACCTTACTTCTTTAAAACTCCTTACCTACCCCCTGCAACTCACATATAGAACCCTGCACCACCTGCTGGCCAACAAAGAAACCAAAGAAGATGTATAAATCTAGGAAAACGCCAACAATGGAAAATCAAGATGGCCAGGCCCTTAATGATGCAGATCCAGGAAAGACTTTAGGAAGTCTACATTGTCAAGAAATTTTATTTTATTTTTTGCCTTCAGGATTATTGCTGGGGCTCGGTGCCTGCACTGTGAATCCACTGCTCCTGGAGGCTATTTTCCCCCTTTTGTTGCCCTTGTTGTTTATCATTGTTGTTGTTATTATTGTTGTTGTTGCTGTCATTGCTGTTGGATAGGACAGAGAGAAATCGAGAGGGGAGGGGAAAACAGAGAGGAGGAGAGAAAGATAGACACCTGTAGACCTGCTTCACTGCTTGAGTAGCGAGCCCTCTGCAGGTGGGGAGCCGGGGACTGGAACCGGGATCCTTTTGCTCAAGTCCTTGACTTCATGCCAAGTGCACTTAACCCACTGAGCTACCGCCCAGCCCCCTGAAATTTGAAGAAATATGAAACCCTCAATTTAATATAAATAAATGGATTAAGAAAGAAATCCATGACTTCAAAAAGTTACTTGATAGGAAAATGGAGAGCTTGAAAACAGAGTGTAAGGAATCTTGAATATATTCCAGTCAGTGTGTGTGTGTGTGTGTGTGTGTGCCTGCAGGCTGGGGTAGAGGGAGAAGAGAGTGAAGAGGTAGGAAGTTTGACCACAAGCCCAAATATGGCCACTTCAAAGACTGTTAGAATTACTAAACTATTGGCATCACAGTAGCATCTGCAACTTTATGGCAGAAAACCATTAAGATATAAAGAAGAACAAAGAGTTTAGTAATCAGGAACCTAAAGGTAAGAATATAGCAGATGAGATTTTGGGTCTTCATTTTGGAAGAAGCTAGGAAGTATATTTTAGGTATATTCCAAGGTGCTCATATCTTTACTAATTTTTGCCTGAGCCAATAGCTAACATTGCAGGTAGGCTAAAAATATTGTCTAGGAAGATGGTGTCAGACTTGGAAATAGGACTAGAAAGCTGGATCAGGACAGAGAGTAGTTCCCAAGTATGGGGAAAGTATATAAATACCATTAGCTGTAAACCCCATCTATCTGACCTTGGGCCTATGTCTATCCATACTTAGCACAGGAGCCTGTGCAACCTCTGCATCCCACCAGTCTGAACTTGCATCCCATGCTCATATAGCTAGGAATATTGGAGGCTGCACACATTTCAGGACCAGTCTTCCTTGAGTGGCAGAGTATGTTGACCCAGCCTCCCTTCAGAGAGTGGGACAGTTTCTACCACTGTTGTTCTACATTAAGTGCAAGGTCCTATAGAGGCACCAAGAGGGTTTATGATGTTGTTCCTGATGGAGATGACCAGTGATGGTGAAGAGAGGAATCTTTTAGAGGTCTAGGCCCATCATATCTGTGTGGGAATCCAAGGATTCCCTGACTAGGGCCCCTGCTGATGGAGGGCCAGGTAGTGACCAAAAGGGCCATCGTTAAAGTGTGTCAGTCTCTTGCCCTTATCCAGCTTTTGTAGTCCTTATTTTATCTGACAGGGTTAGGCTTAGAGTGATTGAGGGAAGTAGGGAAGAAGAGTGGATAAGTCTAAGTAGAAAATATTTCATTAAATACTTTGTTTTCTTTTTTAGGTCTTTCTACTTGCTGCACTTATTGAGTCACTGTAAACTATTGCAAACTTTTACTTTAAGGTATATTTTTCCCCCTAATTTTTGCATACATTTGCATGTGTGCCTTCTCCAGAGCCCTACTCCACTAGGGAAAGATAGGAACAGGCTGAAGGTATGGATCGATCTGTCAATGCCCATGTCCAGAGGAGAAGCAGTTATAGAAGCCAGACCTCCACCTTCTATACCCCACAAAGATCGTAGGTCCATACTCCCAGAGGGATAAAGAATAGGGAAACTTCCAATGAAGGGGAGGAGATATGGAACTCTGGTGATGGGAATTGTACCCTTCTTAGCCCACAATCTTATTGGTCATTATAAAATCACTAATTTAAAAAAAAAAGAATTACTAAACTGTCTTAATTGAAGTATAGAGTCCTGACAATTGGTTCTTATAGACTGGTCAGTATTTATATTGGGGAACAATGACAAATCCAAATGTGTCCAGAGGAGAATAGGAAATGGTAATTATGGTTTTAGTGACTGTAGCATGTGAAAACAACTGGAAATCACTGAACTAGTTATCTTGGTGAACAGAGGCTTTTTTTTTTAATTGAGGAAGTGGTAAGAGTATTGATCCAATAATCGAAAGGCTATTTAAAGAAGGCCAAGGGGGCAGGGGAGTAGCACAGTGGGTTAAGCGCACATGGCATGAAGCCCAAGGACCAGAGTAAGGATCCCAGTTAGAGCCCTGGCTCCCCACCTTCAGGGGGTCATTTTATAAGCCGTGAAGCAGGTCTACAGGTTTCTGTCTTTCTCTCTTCCTCTCTGTCTTCCCCTCCTCTCTCAATTTCTCTGTCCTGTCCAACAACAGCAACAATGACAACAATAACAAGGGCAACAAAAATGGGAACAAAACAGCCTCTAGGAGTAGTGGATTCATAGTGCAGGCACCGAGCCTCAGCAATAACCCTGAAGGCAAAAGAAAGAAGAAAAAGAAGGAGGAAGAGGAAAAGAGAGAAAAAGAAGACCCAGACTTATTTTGTGTGACTCTGAAGGATAATAGCAAAAGGGTAACAGTTAAAGGTGATGGTTTTTAACTCCATATAAGCAACTTTCCAATAATACAAGTTGGTTGAAATGCACTAAGTTGATCAATAAGATAGGAAATTACTTCTTTATCTCTGGAGGTGTTTAAGTATCCACTCAGTCATCCAAACACATTTATTGAGCAGTTGCCATATGTTTGTAGTTGGATTAGAGAGATATAGATGTTGTTGTCTGTGCTGAGGCAATACTAGCTGCTCTATTAAATCCGGGTCACAAACCTAAACATATCTCATGTCTAGACCTGATAGAAAATTTATTTCTTACTCATACAATATCCAAAATGAGTGTTCTTGGTGACCAATGGCTCTCTTCCAAGTGGTAGTTCAGGGAACGAGGTCCTTCCATCCTTCCTTCTACTATCTCCAGTAAGTGGCTTAGGAGGTCACTCCAGATGTGGACAGATAGGGAAAGGAGATAGGAATTGTGTGGGTAGCTATATAGACAAGACCTACAAATGGCACACATAAACTCTGCTCAGATTCTTCCTGTCCAGTGAAATTCGGTTAACACAGTTGCACCTAACTTACAAGAGGGGCTAAAATACGATCTGGGCCAGGGAGATAGCTCAAACTGATAGAGCACAGAATTTGCATTACCGAGGCTCCCAATTCAAGCTTCAGTCCCCAGAGCTACATGTGCTAGAATGATGCTCAGTCTTTTCTCTCTCTCTCTCTCTCTCTCTCTCTCTCTCTCACTCTCATGGAAATCTCTCTGCATCCCAAGTGAAATAAATAAAATGAATCTTTAAAAAGCAAGAGAATAATTCCCAGCACTGTATTTCAGAATGATGCTATCTTTCAATCATTAAATAATTTTTTTAAAGAAAAATAAAGTAACATAAAAAAGAGTCCCTGAGCATTCTCCTACATCCTTAAGTAGTTTCTTTCTCAATTTTTTTAAAACTTGGAAATAGGAGCCAAGTGGTGGCGTACCTGGTTAAGTGCTCACATTAAAAGTACGCAAGGACCCAGGTTCAAGCCCCTGGTCCCCACCTTCAAGGGGAAAACTTCACGAGTGGTAAGGCAGGTCTGCTGGTGTCTCTCTCTGTCTCTCAACCTCTCTATCTCCCTTCCCCTCTCAATTTCTCTCTGTCTCTATCCAATAATAAATAAATTAATTAATTAAAAATAAATAAAACTTGGAGATATAGAAGTGTTAAAATTTTTTCAGGACACTAGGGCAAGTGCCTTGTTACCTATGAACTTGAGGTAATAACTGATATATATATAGTCTTTCCTATTATGTGAAACCTGTGCTAGATTAACTAGATTTTTCAAAAGTCAAATAATATTACAACAGCCTGGTTTCATGTGGGGACATCTAAAGATCGCAGAGTGCTTTTATAACTAGTCCCTCTGTTTATTTTCATAACATTCTTAACAACTATGATACAAAGGACTAAGTTAGTTTCTTGTTTTGTAAGAAACTGCCATAGCCAAGAAAAGGAGTTCGTCTAGAAATTCTTGTTGGACTTGGAGAACACCCCCCTTTTTAAAAAAGATATTTTGAATTATGTATTGATGAGGAGGTGGAGGGAGAGGACGAGAGAGATCTAAAGCATCACTTCTGGCACATGCAATGCCAGAGACAGAACTCAGGACCTCCTACTTGAGAGTCTAACACTTTACCCACTGCTCTTCCTTTCACATATTTTATAGCACTTTCAAAAAATATGTTCTTATTTAGTTTTATCACAGGCCACGTGAATTAGTCTTTAGAGATTAAAAAATGAGTGGCCACTATAAATAAAGTTAAAAGACTCAAAAAATTGAAGGACAGGTAACTCTCCTTAATACATGATTGTGAATCAATAACTAAAGGCACATACTCTAATAGGAAAATAGGCAAATGATATGCACCAAAAGTCATAGGATGATATCTCAATAGGGTCTAAGTAAATATATATATATTTCTTTTCTTGAAGGGTGGATATCAAATAATTTCATTCATAGGAGGGTCCTGAGAAACAAAGCAAGAAAAAACACAGGGAGAGACCTCAATGGGCTGTCACAGCAGATCTGATGACTCAGAGCAGGTGAGAGAGGAGCACTAGAGAAGGGTTGGCGATCAAGTGCCCGATGGTGAAGGAGGGCTAACAATTTGGTGGATGGTGAGATGTGTTGACATCTATCTTGGGGAGATGGAGAACAGTATCCTGTGACAACAGCAATCCTTTAAACCAACATTTCCTCAATAAAGTGATTTAAAAAAAATTCCCTCTTGAGAATGATTATATGCAGTCCACCCTGGGTTCCCCACCCTGACCACAAGGGATAAGGGTCCGAGTGGCTCTCCAGGGAGTCTCAAGGTAACTCTGCATGCCGGGGGAAAACATTCATGTAGAAAATATTAGATTCATTCAACTCTGGGGGTGGCTTCAGAAAGGTGGGCAACCTGTTTATTGAAAAGAAAGATAGACAGATATACCCCTAACTCAGGGGGATGGTTGAGGTAATCATTAACCCAAAAACAGAGCAATACAATGCATAGTCACATTTTGACCAACAAACTGTTTGATCATAAGTAAAACGTTACCATACAAGGTTTGGTCACAAGCTCTACAATGTACATTTTTCTGGAGGTAGATTGCAGGCATGTTAGGGCAGAAAGGGAGGCAGCTGAGCAATCAGGATGTTTGCTGGCAGTTTTAAAGTTAACCGCACACAGTAATCCATGGCTTTTAATTAAAGAAGGAAGGGGGGGAGGTGGCATGTGTAGAAAGGCGCCCACGTCCAAGGGTCCAGCTGTCATAAATGCCAGAGACTAGGGGAACCTTCCCTTGTCTTGACCCGAAGGGAGAGTTGGGGGTCAGCCCGCTTGGACCTCATGGAAACAATGGCCTGGACTTTCTGGGACAGTGGGCCCCATTCTCCAACAATTAGACATTAAAAAATAATATTTAATACTGGCAAAGGTACACAGAAATAGAAACATTTCTATATTTCTGGTAAGGATATTTCTTAAATTTTTACAACATTATATAATTTAGAATGAATATACATATGCATATACATGTAGTCACATTCATTATACCACCACCAAAGTTTCAGTGTCATTCCTTCTTCCATATCCCCCATTCTATCCAATAGCCCCAGAGTTTTTACAGAGTCTAAGAGTCAGTTTTGTTGCAATTATTAATTTTTTGGCAAGCTTTGTTTTAGCTGTCTATACTCTGTATAATAGTGAAATCACCTGACAGTTATCTTTTACCTCTTATTTCACTTAGCATACTTACCTCCTGTCTATCCATTTTGTCCTAAATGAAATAATGTCATCTTTTTTTTTAACCAGCCAAATAGCTTTTTTATTAAGTATATATCCCATAATTCCTTGATTCTTCACCTGCTGGTGGACATTTAAGTTGATTCTATAGTTGGGCTTTTGTGATTAGTGCAGTTATATATATAAGGGTGCTTATATCCTTGCAAATTAAAATTTTCATGTCCTTTAAATATATGCCTAGGAATGGTATTGCATGATCATAGGTCTTTTCTTTTTTTTAAGGGATCTCCTTGCCATTTTCTTTTTTTATACCTATATATATATATATATTTTATTGATTTAGTATTGATGAATAAGACTATAGGATAAAAGGGGTACAATTCCACACAATTCCTACCACCAGAGTTCTGTATTCCATCCCCCCCATGGAGGCTTTCCTATTCTTTCCTATTCCTCTAGGAGCATAGACCCAAGATCATTATGGAGTACAGAAGGTGGAAGATCTGGCTTCTGTAATTGCTTCCCCACTGAACATGGGTGTTGGCAGTTTGAACCATACTCCTAGTCTGTTTTTGTCTTTCTCTAGTGTGGCAGGGCTCTGGAGAGGTGACGTTCCAGGACACATTGGTGAAGTCATCTTCCCAGGGAGGTCAGATTTGCGTCATGGTAGCATCTATAGCTTTGGGGCTGCACCAATTTGTAGTTTCTGGTAGGGATATTTTGCTGACAAAACTATTTGGGGGATCTGAAAATTAGAAAATAAGGTAAACATGTTCATAAAACCATACAACTTGGTAACCTTAGTGCCTGTGTTTATCCTAATGAAACACTCAGAGATATTCTCAAACTTACCCTAATGAGATATTCTTAATTTTTTTTTCCCTTCTGGTTGCCCTTGTTTTATTGTTGTTGCACAGGACAGAGAGAAATGGAGAGGGGAAGAGAAGATAGAGAGGAGGAGAGAAAGATAGACACCTGCAGACCTGCATCACCACCTGTGAAGGGATTCCCCTGCAGGTGGGGAGCCGGGGGCTCGAACCGGTATTCTTATGCCCATCCTTGCACTTTGCGCCACGTGCGCTTGACCCGCTGCACTACCACCTGACTCCCTCTATATAATCACAATTCTTATATAATCACAATTATGTCAAATGATGTTGCTAGCAGCATTATTTCTTTAATTAATTAATTAATTAATTAAAGGAGACATTAACAAAACCATAGGACAAGAGGGGTACAACTCCACACAATTCCCACCACCATATCTTCATATCCCATCCCCTCCCCTGATAGTTTTCCTATTCTTTATCCCTCTGGGAGTATGGACCCAAGGTCACTGTGGGATGCATAAGGTGGAAGGTGTGGCTTCTGTAATTGCTTCCCCACTGAACATGGACATTGACTGGTCGGTCCATACTCCCAGCCTGCCTCTCTCTTTCCCCAGTAGGGTGGGGTTCTGGAGAAGTGGAGCTCCAGGACACACTGGTGGGGTCTTCAGTCCAGGCAAGTCTGGTTGTCATCATCCTGACATCTGGAACCTGGTGGCTGAAAAGAGAGTTAACATACAAAGCCAAACAAATTGTTGAACAATTATGGACGTAAAGGCTGGAATAGTACAGATGAAGTGTTGGAGGATACTCACTGCAGAGTATTATGTACTTTTGCTTTCAGGTATATATTTTGCCCTAGTTTATGGATACATTTGAACATATGCTGTATCTCACGGGACTGGTCTATTATCTAGGTTTTGGGACTTTGTTAGGGAGTGAACCACCTGGAATGGAATTAGAGAATACTATGAAAGGAAAGGTCTCACCCGAGTAATGAAGCTGAAGGGTTGTCATTCCACACCTGAAGTCTCTGGATACAGTCTGAAGTGAAGCATGCTGAGGTGGTACTCATTGTGTTGATTAGGTTGGGATTGGCGGATGCAATATTATTTGGTATGAATTAAGAGAAGCATGCAGGAAAAGTGCGCCCCACCCTAAGGTTCTAGGACTGGGGGAAACATAGGCTCTATAGTGGAAATGTGAGGTTCCTACTGTCTTAGGGTTCAAGAAGACAATAGATAGTTATTGTTATCATCACATTGTTTGGTAATTGGGTTAACTTTGAAAAGTCCCTTTGTTAGGATTTGCTGTATAATATCCAACTTCACCATAATTTATGTCCTTTGACATTATTTGTATATAGCTGTGCCACTGGTTGCTTCTGTTCTCCCCGGTCTAGGCTTTTGACAGAGTCAACATATAAAAGACTCAGCCTATGTATTAAAAAGTCTCAGTCTGTGCTTTAAAAAGTTTGAGATATACAATCAATTTTCCCCCTCATATTAATTAAATAGTGATTTATATGACTACAGATTAATAGGAGTGTACATAAACACCATTCCCACCACCAAAAGCCTGTGTCCCACTCCCCAGCCCCCCACCTCCCCCCTCTCCTCTGGGAAGCTGAATATCCACCCTCACCCTCACCCTAGGGTTTTTACTTTGGTGCCCTACTCCAGATTTAGTTAGATCCTACTTTTAGTTTCCCTTTCTGTTCTTCTTTCTCAACTTCTGTTGATGAGTGGGATCATCCCATACTTAACTTTATCTTTCTGACTTAGCTCACTTAACATAATTCCTTCTAGCTCTGTTCAAGATGGGTCAGAGAAGGTGGGTTCATTGTTCTTAATAGTTGCATAGTATTCCATTGTGTATATATACCACAGCTTTCTCAGCCACTCATCTGTTTTTGAGCACCTGGGTTGCTTCCAGGTTTTAGCTATAGGAGCATTATTTTGAGTCCAACAAAAGCTGTATCACATTGTATTCTAAGGAAATATTAAAGGAATTAGCTAAATACTGAAGGAAAATTCCACTACCCAATGATGAATTTTAAAAGTCATGATTTAGATTTTAAAAATATATCTATACAGGGGGCCAGGTAGTGGTGCCCCTGGTTAACCACACAACTACCAAGTGCAAGGACCGAGGTTCAAGCTCCTGCCCCCTACCTGCTGGGAGACAATTCACAAGGAGTAAAGCAGGTCTGTAGGTGTCTATTTTTCTCTCCCTCTGTTTCTCCCTCCTTTCTCAATTTCTCTCTGTTCTATCTAATAAAAAAAATTTTTAAAGGATAAAATGGTCACCAGGAATGGTGGATTTATGGTGCTGGCACCAAGCCCCAGTGACAACCCTAGTGGTAATATATAATATGATATGATATAATATAATGTAATATAATGATATATACACATTAATACACCTTGCAAACAGGTAACTTCACAAAGATTGTTACTAAGACAAAACTAAGAGTGATTTAATCTTCAAAAGATGAATTTTGATGGTGGGCAGTGGCACACTCAGTTGAGCACACCTGTTACAGTGCACAAGGATCTGGGTTCAAGCTCCTGATCCCCACTTGGAGGGGTGAACTTTAGGAGAGGTGAAGCAGTACTACAGGTGTTTCTCATTCTCTTCTACTGCCTCCTTCATAACTTCTCTCTGTCTCTATCCAACAAATTGATAAATATTTTTTGAAAGATATATTTCTGTGAAGAAAGTATTTGATGGTCTTTCGGATCTATAAAGCTAGGCAGAATTTTCATCTTCTTAGTAAAAGCATTCTACTGGGCTTTGGTCTACAAAACAGACCACTAGTTAAGATATGCCGAAAATTGATTCAGGTAACTCTTGGTGGATTTTGCCAAGTGTCACCACTTAGCTCCTAGCAGGGAATTTAATGTTGACATAACCTGTCTTCAATCTATGGAACTATCATTGGTGTCTATAAAAAAAATTTTCAGAATGAGATATTTTACTAATCTGACTTTTAAATATTAAATATATTTTTAGCTCTTCCTTGAATTAAAATTTGGCATTTGAAATCAATTACCAATTCTCTAATCACCTCCATACAGTTCTGTTTCTTGCATAACTTTCCATCATTCCTTGTTTTCATTTATTTATGTATGTATTTTTAAAATGTTTATTCATTCCCTTTTGTTGCCCTAGTTGTTTTATTGTTGTAGTTATTATTGTTGTCATCATTGTTGGATAGGACAGAGAGAAATGGAGAGAGGAGGGGAAGACAGAGGGGGGAGAGAAAGATAGACACCTGCCGACCTGCTTCACCACCTGTGAAGCGACTCCCCTGTTGGTGGGGAGCCAGGGGCTGGAATCGGGATTCTTAGCCAGTCCTTGCACCACATGCACTTAACCTGCTGCACTACCGCCCAGCTCCCGTATGTATGTATTTTTATTGCCACTAAGATTGTCACTTGAGCCTGGTAGCTGCATAAAGAATCCACCTTTCCTGGTGGCCATCTTTTCCTTTCTTTTCTTT
Source organism: Erinaceus europaeus (assembly GCF_950295315.1). Classification (NCBI taxonomy): domain Eukaryota; kingdom Metazoa; phylum Chordata; class Mammalia; order Eulipotyphla; family Erinaceidae; genus Erinaceus; species Erinaceus europaeus. The sequence goes on from NC_080169.1 coordinate 102,130,763, forward strand.
TTTATTTGATAGGGTAGAGAGAAATCGAGAGGGAAGAGGGGGATAAAAAGGGAAAAGGTGGCACCAAAGCAAAGGACTCTGGGGAAGGAGACTTGTAAGGACTTTAAGGGTCCTTGGTGCATGATGGTAGAGAAGGACTTAAGTTGCAGTGATAGGTAGTGTTTTGCAGATACTTATGAGAAGATGAGAACTTGTACCCATGTGGCAACAATTACTGTAAACCGTTAACCCTCCAGTAAATGATAGAAAGAAGGAAAAAAAAGAAAGAAAGAAAATACAGGGGGTAGAAAGAAGAGGAAAAGAGAGAGTGACAGAAAGAGTCAGAGAAACTGACTTACAGTACTGCTTCACCACTTTGGAAACTTCCCTTCTATGTGCAGGTGGGGGACCAGGGTCCTTGTGCATGGTGACTTATGTGCTCAACCAGGTGCATCACTACCTAGTCCTTGTTTTTTTATTTTATTTATTATTGGATAGAGACAGAGAAAATGAGAAGGAAGGGGGAGATAAAAAAGGAGTGAGACAGAGAGACACTTGTAGCTCTACTTCACTACCGGTGAGACTTTCCCCTTTCAGGTAGGGACCAGGGGTTTGAACCCAGGTCCTTGCACACTGTAGTCCTTGCGCTTAACCAGGTGCACCACCACCTGGCCCACATTGTTGGCCCCTTGTTGATTATGGTTCAGTGCATTGACCCAGCCAGCATTTCTCACTTGTTTTGATTCCCTCTGTCTTTCAGATCACCCCTGTTGACTAATGATCCATCTCTTAGCCATATGCAATACTGCTGTTTTTTTTAAACCACAATGTGTTCCTCTCTTTAATTTTCATCATAATCATAAAGCTCATCTCAATAGCACAGTCAACATTCTCATTGCTTTTGAAATTATCAGACCTACTAGGGTTAGTAGTGTTGCAAAAACATCTCCAATTAAATACAACAAACCTGCTGGTAACAGAAAACTATTGATTTGTGGCCACAGCTGAACCAACTACGTCCAATTGCTGTTGTCTGTTGAGGGGCAGGCAGTGCTGAGAATCCTCTTGCTTTAGGAGCAAGTTTGTAGGGAGCCTCACTGCCAAAACCCCCTGCTATCCCTGTTGCCCTGGTGCCATCCTGATGAAGCGTATTTGTGACAATAGTTGCCGCCGCACGTATAAATATGTAATCAGCTCAGCTTATTTTAAGACGGCCCGGTTGGTTTGGGTTGCCTTAATGAGGTTGAGGTTATGGGCTTGATCTCTGCGTGATGACTTCGCACTGGTAGAAAAACCGTGTCATCGCAGTCGCTGGAGCTGACAGTCAGCCATGTCGCTAATGCCTGCTCTTCAGGACGCCCAGATGTGGGTGGGGGAGGCAGCAAGACTCCCTTCAGTACAGTCTGTGTGTGACAATGCAGTCACCAGCCTTTGTAACAGCATGTGACCTTGGAATCTTCAAAAATACCAGGATTCTATTGCAGCCGGCCAGGAAGTTCACCAGTTCACCGGGGAGGGCAGCTGCTTTGCCCTGTGTGTGTTACCCACGTTCAAAGCCCAGGGGTGCACTGTGTGGGAGTATTAAGCTTTGGTGCTAGGGTTTTTCTCTATCTAAAAAAAAAAGTGGACCTAGAGCAGTGAAGCCCTGGGAACACCCCCCAAAAATAAAAATTAAAAAATTAAAAATAAGCATAGCAAAAACACAAAAAATACCAAGCCCTCCTATTAACTATTAATATGAGAGAAGATGTCTTAGTTACACATTCAGTTTAAAAAAAAATCTATCCGATTAGGGAGATAGCATAATGGTTATGGAAAAGGACTTTCAGGCCTGAGGTTCAGTCCTCAGCACCACCATAAGCCAGAGCTGAACAGTGCTCTGGTAAAATAAAATAAATAAATCTTTAAAAAAAAATCTATTGAGAAGTACAGGTTGGTTCATAATGTACTCCAAATGTGAAATGCTAAGGAAAGTCAAAAGAAGATCATTTTTCTAATTGAGAGCATTAAAAAGAGGGGGGCAGGGTGGTGGTACCGGATGTCTCTCTACATCACCTCCCCCCCAACTGGATGATAATTAATTGACTTAATCTCCTGAGATTTGCCGAAGAGCAGGTCAATGTCACCAGAGAATGTTACATATTTGTCAAAGCACAGAAGGCTCCTGACCCACAGCGCAGTTGCTGGGCTCGGATGCAAAGCACTCCCTCTGTTTGCAGGCTCCTGGCCTCCCTCCCCTGCTGGAGCTGCAAGCAGTTCTCTAAATAACACGGTGTCCCAGGCCTCCCCAGCTCCCATTTGTACTTTTCAGCAGGGCTCCTTTGAGGTCGGCCCCCCACGATTTCCCATCTCCCAGGCTGCTAGTCTTCGGTTTGTCTGAGTCAGCCAGGCATGAGTCACCTCACTCATTAGTAGGGACTCAGAATGCCTCACCAGTCCCCTAGATCCCTTTTGTCTCTCTTCTTGACACTGGTCTCCTGGTAGTCTCCCGGGTCTGTGTACAACCTTGAAGCTGGAGATCCTCAAGGCTAAGATGGCCTGCTGGGTGGAGAAGGTGGCAGACTGCAAAAACTATGAGAATGAGAATGATGAAGAGGAGGATGAGGGTTGAACACATTGGCTTTAAAAGTCATTAAACGCACGTGGCACAAAGCACAAGGACCCGGTTTGAGTCCCCTGCTCCCCACCTGCAGGGGAGTCACTTCACAAGCAGTGAAGCAGGTCTGCAGGTGTCTTTCTCTCCCCCTTTCTGTCTTCCCCTCCTCTCTCCATTTCTCTTAAAAAAGGGAAAAAAAAAGAAACTAAAAATTCATAGAAAGTATTAATACCAAAGTTATTGTTTTATTATTGTTTTGTTATTGTTATTCATTTATTAGCTCTGTTGAAAGCCCTGTGTAGTAGCATGGTTGATGCTTCGTTTGACAAGGTAGTGCTGAGGTGTTTTGTTGTTGTTGTTGTTGTTTCTTTGTTTAGTAAATGAGGTAATTTCTTTTCTCCCTCCCTCTATCTCTCCCTCCCTTCCTTTTGTCATCACTCCAGGCTGACTTTTTGAGATAGAAAGAGACAGAGAAGGTGGTGGTGCACCCAATGGAGTGCACATGTTACCATGCATAAGGACCTGAGTTCAAGCCCCCAGTCTCCAATGGCATGGGGAAAGCCTCATGGGTAGTGAAACTGTGCTACAGGTATCTATCTCCTCCTTCCCTCTCAATTTCTGTCTCTATCCAATAAATAATTTGTGAGGGAAGAAAGGAAGGAAGGAAGGGAGGAAGGAAGGAAGGAAGGAAGGAAGGAAGGAAGGAAGGAAGGAAGGAAGGAAGGGGGAAGGAAGGAAGGGAGGGAAGGAAGGAAGGGGCCTGGGTGGTGGTGAACCTGGTTGAGTGCACATATAACAACATGTAAGGGTCCAGGTTCAAGCCTCCAGTCCCCACCTTAAGGGGGAAAGCTTCACAAGTGGTGAAGCAATGTTGTAGGTATCTCTCTGCCTCTCTCCCTTTCTTTTTTTCTTTTCTTTTCTTTTCTTTTCTTTTTTTGTGTGTGTGTGCCTTCAGGGTTATCACTGCACTATGAATCTGCTCCTGGAGGCTATTTTTTTCCCTTTTTTTAGTTGCCCTTCTTATCATCGTTGTTGTTGTTATTATTGTTATTGCTGTCTTTGTTGTTAAATAAGACAGAGAGAAATGGAGAGAGGAGGGGAAGACAGAGGGGGAGAGAAAGATAGAAACCTGGAGACCTGCTTCACCGCTTGTGAAGCGACTCCCCTACAGGTGGGGAGCCGGGGCTTGAACTAGGATCCTTACCAGTCCTGGTCCTTGTGCTTTGCGTCATGTGCGCTTAATCCGCTGCATTACCGGCCCGCCCGCCTCTCTCCCTTTCAGTCTGTCCCTTCCTCTCAATTTCTGGCTGTCTCTATCCAATAAATAATGATAAGAGGTTAAATATTTATAAAATTCAGCGTCTTTATAAAAAATGAAAACAAGAAAAAAAAAAAAAAGAAAGGCAGACAGGAAGCACACCAATACACTGTGTATGAGTGGTTTTGGAGAGGGGCTGGACTTGAACCTGAGAGGTGCACTACCGGTGAGCCACCTTGCCTGCCTGAGATGATTTCTTTTGGAAAAGGGCCCTAGAGACTATTCTGTCCAGTCTTTCATTCAGCCAGTAGAGGTTTACCTGGCATGCCCAATTAACAAGCAGTGATCCAGTCTCTCAGCTTCACCAGGTAAACATGCCACCTGCTAAGCACTCTGAAATGCAGATTCTGCTCCAGGAGGCTGAAGGTCTGCATTTCTGTACACTCTCTGGAGATACCCACACTGCTGCCCATGGCCCACACTCTGAATTGCAAAAACTAAAACCTTTGCATAGAAACAAAGACTTCATCTCTGAGGAACATGGGACGGGGAAGGGGGCACAACCTCTGTGAGACTTTCTCTGCATTCCTCTTTCTCAACAGCTGACATTTATCCCAGAGGCCCGGATAATTCTGACCTGTTCTTAAAATCAAATGATATGGGGGCAGAAGGCAGCCCACCTGTTTGAATATACACATTACAGTGCACAAGTACCTAGGTTCAAGCTCCCAGTCCCCACTTATAAGGGGGGAGCTTCTGTGAAGCAGTGCTGCAGGTCTCTCTCTCTCTCTCCCCCCACACACACTTTCATCTAAATTTTTCTCTGTCTCTATCCAGAATAAATAAATACATTTTTTTTAAAAGTTGAGACAAAGCAAAAATCATGACCTTCTCAAGTTTCATTCTTTGTTTCCCAGGAGAGCTTGTCAAAGTGGCAAGATTCAGGTTTGATATTAGGGCATGGAATGGAAAGAGTGGTCTGGGAGGTAGCACAGTGAATGAAACAGTTGACTCTCAAGCATGAGGTCCTGAGATTGATCCCCAGCAGCACATGTGCCAGAGTGATGTCTGGTTTTTTTCCTTCTCTCTCTCTCCTATCTTTCTCATAAATAAATTTAAAAAAAATTTTAATAAAAAAGAAAGAAAGAAAAAGACCCATTTATCTTCAATCTCTGCTATAAGGCTTAGATGAAGTTGTGTGTGTGTGTGTGTCATTTTACCAGAAATTTCTGAGCTCACATTTTAGGCAGATCTGGATTCACTATAAAGTATGTCTTTGCTTTGTTACGGACATACTTTATGGCTTCTTAGTTTGCTTCCTTTGCCCATTTTTCTATTGGAATCTTTTCTTTTATTTACTCAGTTGTAATAGCACTCCCCCCTTTAAAAATATTTACTTATGATAAAGAGAGAGGAGGAGAAAACCAGAATATCACTTTGGTATTAACAGAGCCAAAGACTGAACTCAGACCATATATTTTGAGGACTCAATGCTTTATCCACTAGGATGTGTTACCTCCTAGGATGGCCTCTCTCCCAAGTTGATTTGCCTTTGAATTTTCTGTATTAATTTTGGACTTAGGAATCTTAAATTTGGGGATAACACCATGTTTTGACATGGTTCCTTTACTTGTAAACAAAGGCAGCAGGAAAGATTCTATATCTCAGGTGATTGTGGAGTATGAAGAGAAAGTTTATGTGAAATACTGCTGGACAAATCCTGGACATGAGAATTTCATTTTTAGAGTTTGTATTAATCTGACCATGTTATAGAACTTAACAGGGTACATAAATCATTGATATTGACAAGTACCAGTGGGTTATTTTTTTTAACCTACAGAAATTTATTCACTTATAATACAATCACAGTTGTTAGTTACATAATTTCATATTTTAGTTATGGATGTAAGTGCATAAGGAGGTGTCATCAAGCTTGATAATATATGTCTTCCAGTATCACTTTTTCCAGGATCACTTGGTAATATATGTCTTCCAGTATAACTTTATTGAGGAAATGTTGACTTACAGGACTGTTGCTGTCACAAGAATATATAGCCTCCAGGGTTATTGCTGGGGCTTGGTGCCAACACTACAAAACCACTGCTCCTGACGGTCATTTTTTTTCCATTTTTTTGGATATGACAGAAAGAAATTGAGAGGAGACAGGGAGATAGAGAGGGAGAGAGAAAGATAGACACTTGCAGACCTGCTTCACTGGTTGTCAAGTGTTCCCCCTTGGGTGGAGAGCTGGGATCCTTGTAGGAGTCCTTCCATTTAATTGGGTGCACCACCACCCGGCCTCCACAAGAGTGTATTTCCACATCTCCCCAGTTCATGTTCCATCAAGTCACCATTGGCTTCTTCCAATATAGAGGCTTATGTCAACAATCACCCCTTACTGCTTCTTCTTTCCCCTTTCTGAGTCCCCGAATCTGCTATGACAGATTGTCCGTTGATAATTCATTCTGTATTTTCCTTTGCTTTGTTTCCCAGTGGGGGAAAATATGTTTTAAATAATCTCTTCCAGTATTTTATTTATTTATGTATGGATAGAGATGGACACACACACACACACACACACACACACATATACCTGCAACACAGAATCATCATCTGTGAAGCCTTCCCCCTGCAGGTGGGGACCAGGAACTTGAACCTGGGTCCCCGCAAATTATGACATATCTATTCTACCAAGTGTGCCACTGCCTGACCCCATGGGGAGAAAAAATTTTTTGTTATGCTTTTTTTTGTTTTAGTTTGTTTTTGACTAAACAAACATGCACTGATACATATAAATACTATAAACATTGTTCTGGATCTAGGTACTATTTGAATATATATTAGAGATAGAAGTTGCCTGTTAAGAACTTTATGCTTTTTTTGTTTTTCTTTTGCCTCCTCAACTACCTGTTCATTTTACACTGTTCACAGACAGCTGCAGTCACTTCAAGATCTTCAGCCAATCCTAACAGTTCCAGAAAGAAACTGCCTTAGGACTGAGGCAAATAACCCAATTGCCCTTTGATTTCCACATTTGCTACCTCGCCTCTACTATAACTTTATATTCACTAAAATGATTTATTTAGGCAGTAAAAGTTATAATAGTGATATGTTCCAATTTAGACTGTTAAATTTTGGTTTGGCTTTGAGAAATCAAACATTTCTGGGACCTTCAGATGGTTCAGTGGGTAGAGTATGTTTCATTAAGTATGCAGCCCTTAGTTTGTTCCTGGCCACTACATAAAAGCATCATGGACATTCCCAAAGGGAACTCCATGGATGGTGGGGTAGTGCATCAATGTTTCTCTCTCACTTCCCACCCTCCTTCCCCCTTCGCTCTGTCTTTACCCTCTATCTCAAGGGAGAAAAGGTTTCCAGGTATGGTGGAACTGTGCAGACATTGAGCCCTAGTAATAAGCTTGGTGGCAAAAAAAAAAAAAAAAAAAGTACTTCTACTTCTCAACTATAGTGTTTGCTGCCTTAAAGTCTTCTCTACTATTGATACATCTTAATTGGTAAAAGAATATAATAGGGCCAGGTGGTGGTGCACCCAGTTGAGTGCACATGTTACAGTGCTCAAGGAGCCAGGTTCAAGTCCCCACTCCCCACCTGCAGGGGGAAAGCTTCATAAGTGGTAAAGTAGGGCTGCAGGTGTCTCTCTGTCTCTCTCCCTCTCTATAACCCCCTTACCTCTCAATTTCTGGCTGTGTCTATCCAATAAATAAAGATGAAGAAGAAGGAGAAGAAGGAGGAGGAGGAGGAGAAGGAGAAGGAGAAGGAGAAGGAGAAGGAGAAGAAGAAGAAGAAGAAGAAGAAGAAGAAGAAGAAGAAGAAGAAGAAGAAGAAAGAGGAGAAGAAGATAATCATCCCTTAGTGGTAAAAATCAAAATGCCAGAAGACAATGTTTTGCTTCTAATTGTTATTTATACTTTAATAGCTCAAGGAAAAGGAACTCTAATGAGAAAAATTAATGTTCATTGAGGTATAAAGTATAGCCCATTCCCACTAGTTCCCCCATTATTCTTCCTACATACAAATCTGCCTTCTGAATCCCCCTACTGAACACAGATACAAACAAAAATGTCAATATTATTGAATCCAGTCCATTTGCCAAGCACTGTGCTAAGTGCATTCACATACATTTTCTCCTCTAATGGATCTTTTGCTTTCTCACTGCAAGGGAGAAAGTAAGATCCTGTTTTTACTTCCTACTCCCTCTTTCTTGAGCTTGTATTTCTCCTTGTCTGTGTAAATTTTTCATTGGTGGCTGAGGAACTTGATTTAAGGCAAAATTCATTCCTTTCTGCATCTAGGTTTATAGTAAAAAGTTGTTTAATTCCTCATTTCTGGAAGACAGATACATCAATTTAGGGGGGAAATTAATCATTCAAGGCTGAGGGATAAATGCTATTTTTTTCTTTTTTATCCTATTTATTTTTTATTATTTTATTTATCTTTGGGTAGAGACAGAGAGACAATGAGAGGGAAGGAGGAGATAGAGAGGGAGAAAGAGAGGTAACTGGAGCTCTGTACTGTATATGAAGCTTGCTCCCTGCAGCTGGGGGCCAAGGGCTTGAACTCGGGTCCTTATGCATAGTAGCATGTGTGTACTGTACCAGATACACTGCCCCCAGCCCTGGGATGAGTGTTATTTAACAACATACTGTGTACCCACAGGGCTGAATGCCTGCCTACCTCTGGTAAGAAGTCTTCTTGCCCTTTCTATTGTCCTCAGATAATCTACTAAAGCTTAGGGAGAAGAGAATCCATATACGTTCAACTCCTACTCTGGTTTATTTTCTTCTCTGTGAATACAGATCTCCTACCCTGTCCCTTGCACCCCTTACTTTTCCATCTCTCCCCAAATGATAGAGCTTATCTACTCTTAAGACTGGCTGCCATTTTCTTCTCTTATCATGGCGCTCAATCTTGGCTTTCACTCAGGAAAGCTTAGCGAAGCCCAAGCAGAGTTGCATAACCAGTGAGAAAGGAACCTATCCTGAGTAAGAACAGGGCTGACTCACTACCTCAGCTCCTAGGAATGGCTCTCCAGCTGCCTACAGAGGCCACATGAGTTCAGTCATGAGGTCTACTGGGACCTCCCCAGTGACTAACAAAAAAAGGAGGCAACTAGGACCAGTCAGGGCTGAGCTGGGGCGACTGACCCAGTTATAGAAGTTCCCAAGGAGAGTGGCCAGTGGTTCAAGTTGCAGTGTTCCCATCAATACAGCAAACCCAAAACTGGTCCAACCTGGTGGATGAATGGTGCCCAGTGACAGAAGGCTCTAGAAGAGGATGCACATACAGTCAATACAATGTGACCTTTTCAGTCTGGAAATATAGCCTTCGTTCTTTTTTGCTTATACAACAGACATTTAAGTGAATATTCCAGACACTGAGCTAGAGCTTGGCACACTCTTTGCCCTCAGGGAGTTGACAATTCAGCAGAAAGACAGGAAGGGAGTAAACACTGGGAGCTCTAAGAGGATCTAGAAGAGGCACTTAAGTTGGGTGACTTGGAACATTCCCCAAGCACTTGTGAAAGACCAGTGAGGGGTGGGGGAGGGACAACCCTGCAAAGTCACTGAGACAAAAGGTGACTCAGTGGACAAGCAGAGTGGTCTGATGTGACTGAGATTAGAACATTCAAAGGAGGGAACAAGGGATGACACAGGAGAAGTGAGCAGAGGCCCAGTGATCATAGTATAATCTTGTGCATTGAGAATGGATCTGAAACCTATTGTGAGAGCAATGGTAGCCACTAACTGACTTGCGGGGGGGGGGGGGTAAGGGGGGGAGTCAGAAAGAGGAGGGATATGGTAGGTCTGCTTTTTAAGAACTTTATCTTCGTTGGCTGTGATATAGATTGGACACAAGGAAAATACACATGGAAGTAGGCAAACTGGGTTGGAAGACCTCTTAAGAGCTGAAGAAGGTCCATCTCAGACAGATTGCTGGCAGGCTCCATTTCAGACTACCACAATGGTGTGGACATAGTCATAAGTGAGTCATACAAACTTTTCCGTTTCCCAGTGCATATGAAAGTTATGTTTTAGGGCTAGAGAGTCAGCATAATGGTGATGCATGAAGATTTAGTGCCTGGGAGGCCGGGCGGTAGCGCAGCAGGTTAAGCACACGTGGTGCAAAGCGCAAAGACAGGCGTAAGGATCCTGGTTGGAGCACTGGCTCCCCACCTGCAGGGGAGTTGCTTCACAAGTAGTGAAGCAGGTCTGCAGGTGTCTCCCCCTCTCTGTCTTCCCCTCCTCTCTCAATCTCTCTCTGTCCTATCCAACAACAACAACAGCTACAACAACAATAACAATAAAAACAACAAGTGCAACAACAAGGGCAACAAAAATGGGAAAAAATAGCTTCTAGGAGCAGAGGATTCATGGTGCAGGCACCAAGCCCCAGCAATAACCCTGGAGGCAAAAAAGACTTTGGTGCCTGAGGCTCGTATATCCTAGGTTCAATTCCCAAGGCTACCATAAGCCAAAGTTGAGCAGTACTTTGGTTAAAAAAAAAATAATACAAAGAAAAAGAAAATAAAGTTATATTTATATTAAACTATAGTCTATTAATCATGTAGTGGATTTATGCCAAACAAGCAAACAAAAAAACTCCTGATATATATATATATATATATATATATATGTTTAAAATTACTTTATTGCTAAAAAAAAAAACAAAAAACAAAAACTGCTAGCCATCAGCTGAATTGTTAGGGGAAAAAATGGCGACAGAGTTGCAGTTTATAAAATGTGTGCTATCTGCTAAGTGCAACCAAGAGGGTGCCCATCAGAGGAAGTATGCCTGCACGGATGGTGACTTTACTGCAGAAGAGGTAAAGGAACTGAGAGAAAGATGAGTCAGAGACACAAAGATGGCTGTACCCACCAGCTTTGGTAATCAGCCCCTGGTGGAAAAGCTTTGACTGACTGACTCACTCTCAGCTTGGATAGGTAGGGGGAGATGAGTTCAGACTGAAGCAAGAACCAGGCATCAGCCCAGCCATTTGACATGAATATCATCAGTGAAGGATGGTCAGAGAAGCTCAGTGGCGCATAGGGCATCTTAAAGATGCCTCAAGGGAGTCTCAGGAACAATCCCAAACCCCACTGGGCAGATAGGACAGGGCTCCCAACACAAGTTCCTGTGAAGGAAACTGGCTTTTTAAAGACTGGTTCTGTGTGGGCCTCAGGCTGCTGATGAGAGGTCTTCAGAACCTGCAGCCAAGCAGGGCCTGACAAGTAGTTTCCATGGAGACACAGCTTGCGCAGGAGAGAGTGAGTAGGAGGGCTGATCCATTCCAGAGCTTTGGGTCACAAGGCTGTGGCAGGCTAACGGGTAAACAGGAACAAAAAAAAAAAGGCACAGTCAATCAGAAGGGGATGTTTAAGACGATGGGCAGTTAATAGAGGTTGGATCGTCATAAATCTAGATTAATTCTAACCATTTAGAAGGATTAGGGTAAACCACTTAATGAGCCTGCTAGTAGTTATTTAAGGTATCACTGTAGAGGAGGGTGCAGGGAAGGGAGTGCCAACGCAGGTTAATGGAAATGTCTGCATACCCTTCTCTTCAGGCCTTCTCTCTCCCTGGACTCTCACTAGCTACATGGTATTTCCAAGTTTCTGGAGAAACAAGCAGAGATATGAGGATTTAATTTTTTTTCATTTGTCATGCTGATGGCAGTGATACCAAGGAAACATTTGGGGAGCCAAGGTGCTGGCAGAACTCCACAGTGGATGTCATTATTAAACAATCTGAGGTACATTCTGGACTGGGAGCCGGCGGCAGCAGCAGCAGCAGCAGCGAGGCCCCACATGCTTTGCATAGACATCTTAAAATATGCATGACATAATGTTTACCATTTTGACCATTTTAAAATATGTCATTCAGGAGTATGCAGTCTACCCATAATCCTCTAGCTGTCCCCACTATTTCTATAATGTTACCATCCTCCTCATTTTCCCTGGTAACTACTAAGTAATAACTCTGTTTTTAATTTTTTATTTTTATTTATTGAATAGAGACAGCCAGAAATCGAGAGAGAAGGGGGAGAGAGAAAGGAAGAGATACAGAGAGACACATGCAGCACTGCTTCACCAATCGCAAAGCTTCTTCCCTTCCACCACCTCACCCCCTCAGGTGAGGACTGGGAGCTCGAGCCTGGGTCTTTGGGCATTGTAACATGTGAGTTCAACCAGGTGCATCACCAGCCAGCCCCTCTAAGTAACAACTCTCCAGCCGGACCCTCAAGTATCTTAAATAAATCACTATGTTTTAAAAATTCTGTCTGCCAGGCAGGTTAATGTAAGAATACCGAATTGATCTTGCCTAAGTTAGCTGCACTCGGTTCAAATCTGGGATTCCTCTCACAATGAGCCAATGAGCCCTTGTCCTGTGGGTGAGACTGTTAAACCTAGTCTGTGAAAGGGGACTGATTTTAACCATCTTAATGACTGGCGGGAATTATTAATCTTGGTCTCCAAGGTATTCATAGGCTTGTGGCAGTGCTTATTAAAAAGCTTATTAAAAATTAAGTTAGGACCACAGACCCTGATAAAAATCACCCTGGAAGCAAACTTTTATTCAATTTTGAGATAAACTTTCTAGTATCCAACTTCATTTAAAAAACAGACTTGTTTATATAATGAGAGAGGAAAAGAAGGGGATGGAGAAGGAGAGAGTACATTCATTTGGCATGTTGGAGGCCAGGGATAAAACTCAAAGACCATGCAAAAAATGTCAAGTGCTTTAGCTGCTGTGCCTCCTCCCAGGCCATGAACAAACAACTGCTCCTCCTCCTCCTCCTTCCTTCTCCTTGTTCCTCTTGCTTTACTTGTCCCTCCTCCTCCTCCTCCTCCTCCTCCTCCTCGTCCTCTTCTTCTCCCACTTCTCCTTTTTCCTTCTCCTCCTTCTTCTCTCCCCTCATTATATTTCCTCTTCTTCTTCTCCTTTTAAAATTTTTTAATGTTTATTTATTTATTCCCTTTTTGTTGTCCTTGTTTTTATTGTTGTTGTTGGATAGGACAGAGAGAAATGGAGAGAGGAGGGGAAGACAGAGGGGGGGAGAGAAAGATAGACACCTGCAGACTTGCTTCAGTGCTTGTAAAATGACTCCCCTGAAGGTGGGGAGCTGGGGGCTCAACCAGGATCCTTAAGCCGGTCTTTGTGCTTTGCGCCACATGCACTTAACCTGCTGTGCTACCGCCCAACTCCATCTTCCTCTTCCTCCTCCTTCTCCTCCTCCTCCTCCTTCTTCCCTCCTTCTTCCTTCTCATTCCTCTCCTCCTTCTCTTCCTCCTCTTTCTCCTCCTCCTTTCTGCTAGAGTTTTCAGTAGGGCTTTAAGCCTGCACAATTCCATCCCTCCTGGAAGAAGTCTCTCTCTCTCTTTTTCTCTGTCTCCATATATATGCATAAGAGGGTACATAAGAGGATAAGAAAGAGAAAGATACCATAGAACTTTTCCATTGTTCATGGATATTCCTCTTTGCTCTTGTTGGTGGTTGGGGGCTCAGGCCTGAATCCTTGCAAGTGGCAAAGTGTGCAGTTTACTTGCTGAGCTATTTCCCAGCTCCCTTGACTTACCCAATATGGTTCATTTTAATTAACCAAAAATGCTAATGCCTGGGAAAAAATGTTACGTAATTCTCAACTTGCACAGTAAGCTATGCCTGGAAAACTGAGATCAGAAAGTCCCTGTATCTTTTTTTTCTCTTTCCTTTCACTATTAAAACATTTAATGAGAGTGAGATAGACCTTTGTGATATGTTTTCTTAGCCTACCATTTCAAGGTGTTTTGAACATGGCTCCTTCAGACCAAAGTTTAGTCTGGAGTTCACAGAACCAAAACAGTAATCGACCCTAACGTCTCTCTAAGAGTCTCATGCCAGTCACAAGCTACAACAGGAAAGTTCTGGTGAAAATTATCCTCTGTCCAAGAGCAGAACTCTAGAGATTTCTGCTCAGGCAACAATACAGGCACTTCTTCTTCTTCTTCTTCTAGCGTTTGCCCTTTTTCCGTAAGAACAGATTGCTCTGTACCTCTTCACAAGAGAACTGATTTTATTCAGAACAGAGTGTGGGGATATTTAAGCCAAAAGGAGTTTTAGAAAACAATGAAGAATCATATATCTATGGAGACAAAGAGACAAGAGACACAGAGAAAATTAAAAAGACCATCATACTAAAGCTTTCTTCAGTGGGTGTCAGACTTGAAGCAGGGTCACACACATGGTGTAGCAGCACACCTTCCATGTGTGCTGTTTTTCCAGCCCAGTGAAGATTCTTTTTGATACGCTTCATAATAACAATTAGCTAAACTGTAGGACACTTAGTCAGAGAGGAGCCACAAAAGAGATAGTTAAAGAAAGGTCTTTCAGAGGTCAGAACAAATCTCCAAAATCCAAAATCTTCCTCTATAGTGAGGCTTGAATTGAACTGCATCAGACTGTGGAATAATTTGTGCCTCAGGATACTGTTGAAAAGAAAAAATAAAAACAAACAAAAGCCACAAAAATGATACAGTAAGTAGCAGCAATTTATGGGGCTTAACAGCTAGAACTACTACCAATAGAAACATGCAACTTAACAGAGGTCAAGGATAGAGATACTCAAAGAGAGTTTTGCTAAAATCTTGTCATCCCAGGATGACTGTCTAAATGACTAAACCTGCACCTTCTGAGGCAGCAACAACAGAGGTTTCATATTACAAGGAAATGAAATTTACTCAAATAATCTAGCTAATTTGCAAAACATATCAATAAGCCATAAACTTCTATAAATTCAAAAATAAACAGTAATTATGAGAGGAATTGTTATCCAAAGGTGTTACAATATATTTTCTAAAATGTTCCATTTCCAACAAAAATTATATCACAAAGGATACAATACAATGTGATGTGACCCATATACAGGAGGAAAAAAGTGATCAAGAGAAAGTCTCGATGAGAAGGCAAAACTCTCAAAAGCAGTTATTAGAAACATGTTTTACAGAGCCAAAGAAAATTCAAGAAGGTCAGAAGCTACTGCTGAGGACATAAAAGAATGTATTATGGCAATGTTTCCTAAGATGATTAACAGAAGGGCCAGGTGGTGGCGCAACTGGTTGAGTGCTCACCTCACAGTGTGCAAGGACCCAGGTCCCCACCTGCAGGGGGAAAGCTTTACAAGTGGTGAAGCAGGGATGCAGGTGTCTCTCTGTCTTTTTCCCTCTCTATCTCTCCCTTCCTTTCAATTTCTGGCTGTCTCTATCCAATAAACAAATAAATATATAAATAAATAAAGATAATAAAAAATAAAAAAGATGATTAACAGAGATAAAAAAATTTTTTTAAAAGGAACCTAATGAATATTTTGATCTTGAACAGTCTAATAAGCAAAAACTAAATTCACTAGAATGGCCCAACAGTATATATGAATGTCAAAAAAAAAAAAAGAAAGAAAGAAAAGAAAAAATAAAGAAAGAAAAAATAAAGAAAAGAAAGAGTCAGAAAATCTGATGATAGAGCTGCCTAGCTAGCCACCTAACTGATATTTCTTAATCTCAAGAATAGGGAGAAGGAAAGAAGAATGAAGAAATATGAAAAGGACATGAAAAAATATGGGATGCCATTCAAAACATCAACATATGCAGAATGGGAACAGCAAGAGAGCAGAAGAAAGAACAGAAACAATATTTGGCAAAATAATGATTGAAAACTTTGGAAATTTGTTGATGAGCGTTTTAATTCTAGTAGAATAAACACAGAGATAGATACTCACCCCGATCCAAAATAAGAAAACATAAAGAAAGTGTTTTCAAATGAAAGAGAAAAGAGGAAACATGGAAAACAGTAATCTCTTTTTTCATTTTTTTAATTTTTACTTATAAAAAGGAAACACTGATGAAACCATAGGATAAGAGGGGTACAATTCTACACAATTTCCACCACCAAACTCCGTATCCCATCCCCTCCCCTGACAGCTTTCCCATTCTCTAGCCCTCTGGGAGCATGGACCCAGGGTCGTTGAGGGTTGCAGAAGGTAGAAGGTCTGGCTTCTGTAATTGCTTCCCCGCTGAACATGGGCGTTGACAGGTTGATCCATACTCCCAGCCTGTCTGTCTCTTTCCCTAGTGAGACAAAGTTCTGGGAAAGAGAAGCTCCAGGACAAATTGGTGGGGTTATCTGCCCAGGAAAATTCATTTGGCATCATGGTAGCATCTGGAACCTGGTGGCTGAAAAAAGAGTTAACATATCAAGCCAAACAAGTTGTTGACTAATGATGAACCTAAAGGCTGGAATATTGCAAATGAAGATTTGGGGTCTCTGTTTTGAAGATAGCTAGTAGGCCTATTTTAGTTATATTCCAAAGGGCCCATGACTATACTAGTTTTTTCTTATGACATCATCTCCCCAGACAATAACTTGGGTTCACCTGCATAAGAGAGGTGAGGTTCAGGAAAACAGTAATCTTAGTACAGGCAAGGGATTCCAATAAGATAAGCAGATGACTTCTCATCAGAAGCAGTGGAGACCAGAAGACAGTGGAATACCATACTCAAAGAGCTAATGAGGGGGAAAGCTGTAAGTCTTTTATATAGTACAACTACAAAATAAAGAAAGGAATGTTGTGAGCAACCATATGCTATTAAGTTTAATAACTTAGATTAAATTGACCCATTTTTTTGAAGGACAAAAACTACTGGGTGTGATTTCAGAATAGAAAATACAATAAACTCATCACAAATAAAGGTGTTGAATTGGGAATTTTTTAAAATAGAGGCAGCGAGGCAGTGAAGCAGAAAAACGGTGTGGGGGCACCAAAGTACCAAAGTTTCCTGCGATGTGGGGAGAGCTGGATTTGAACCTGGGTCATGCACAAGGTAAAGCAATGCACTATCCAAGTAAGCTATTTTTCTGACCCAAATTTGGAATTTTAATATTTCCACAAAGAAAGGCCCAGGCTCAAATTACTTTTCTGCTAAGTTTTATCAAACTTTAAAGAATAGGGGCAAGGCTGTGGCATAGCTGGTATAGTCTACACATCACCATGGAGAACACCCAGGTTCAAGGCCTGAGTCCTCACCTGCAGAGGGGCAGCTTCACTATCAGTGAAACAGTGTTGCAGGTGTCCCCCTTTCTCTCTCTACCTTCCCCTTCCTTCTCAACATTTTTTTTGTCCTGATATCAAGTAATAGAAATTAAAAAAAAATTTTAAAGGGAAAAAGTTGCCACTGGAAGTAAAAGATTCATCATGCAGAGACCAAGCTCCCATGATAACCCGGCTGGCAATAAAAACAAATATATAGAAGTTCTTCAAATAGAAGAGGGAATATTTCCCAGTTTTACCTGATACCAAAACCAGGCCTCACAATTTCTCTGATATGCTGAGTTGGGAAGGAGCCAGGGGCCTCACTTATGGAAGATACCACTGAGCAATTTCCCTGACTCCTCTATTAAATTCTATTTTATGGGAGTCAGGCGGTAGCATAGTGGGTTAAGCGCACTTGGCGCAAAGACCGGCATAAGGATCCTGGTTTGAGCCCCTGGCTTCCTACCTGCAGGGGAATCGCTTCACAGGTGGTGAAGTAGGTCTGCAGGTGTCTATCTTTCTCTCCCTCTCTCTGTCCTCCCCTCCTCTCTCCATTTCTCTCTGTCCTACCCAACAACAATAACTACAACAATAAAACAACAAAGACAACAAAAGGGAATGAATAAATAAATAAAGATTAAAAAATTTAAAAAAAATCTATTTTCTATCCCTAGAGAGGAGAGAACAGAGAGGAAGGGAGAGACACCAAGGCACTGCTCCACTGTCTACAAAGCTTCCCTTGGTGCCATCCATGTTGTTCCCTGCAGTACCTGAGATTAACTCCAGGGCCTTTTGCACTGTAAAACAAACACTATCCTAATTCAAAATATCCTTTCTATGGATATCAATGCAAAAAAAAAGTCTCAACATTATTCTAGTAAACTAAATTTATCAATATATAAAAACTGATTATATATTCTCAGAATAAAAATCAAGACCAAAGCTTCACAACATTGGGTTTGGCTGTGATTTCTTGGATGTGATATCCTAGACATAGTTAACAAAATACATATACATTGCACTTCATAGAAAAAATGTTTTAAAATGCTTGTTTATTAAAAGGCACTATAAAGCCAGAGTGCCATCACCCAGTAGGGTGTGTTACCATGCACAAAGCTCCAGAATTGAGTCCAACTACCACATGGAAGGAACATAGTACAATAGGAGGCTCTATGGTTCTTGAAGTAGTCTGTGATGTCTCTTTCACTGAAGTGCTATCAAGTTATCTTAAATAAGAAAAAAAATGGAAAAATCAGCTCAGTAGAGTCTTTCTTGCATGTCACAATATCAATACAAAATATCACTACCAACATTTAAAAGGTAACCTATAGGATAGGAGAAAAGATTGTCAGACAATTCAGCTAGTAAACGTTTAGTACCCAGAATAGAGATCTCCTAAAAATCAACAATAACAAAAAGCAAAAAGTCCAATTTAAACACGGGTGAAGGCATTCATTCATTCATTCATTTGACCAGAGCACAACTCAGTTCTGGCTTATGGTGATGAGGCAGACTGAATCAGGAACCTGGGAGCCTCAGGCATGAGAATCTGCTTGCATAACCATTATCAATAATCACATGAAAAAAAAAATTCAACATCTCTTTCCAGTAGGAGAATGCAAATCAAAACTACAATGAGTTACTACCTTATACCCAGTATTATCGTAGCTAGCTACTAGGAAAATAACAAATGTGGACAGAATGTGAAGAAATTTGAGCTTCTGTGCACTGCTGGTAGAAATGGAAAATGGTACAACCAAAGTAGAAAACAGTATGGAGCTTCCCCCAAACATTAAAAAATAGATTTACTGTATGACTCAGCAAATCATCTTCTGGAAGTATATAAACAGACAAACCAACCTGAAAGCAAACCATTATCCTCTTGCACCATTGGAGCCTAGGTTCCCAACTTCCCCTTAGTATTCCTAGTTTTCTTCTTTTAAGTCCCCAAATATGCTCCAGTGGTCTACAGCCTACTGAAAATTCACCCTCTATCATCGTTTGCTGTGTCTTTTAGATGCCATCTATGAGTGAGATCACATAGTAAGATGACGGTTTGGTGGAGGGTAAGCAGAATTGACCCCTATTTTAGGAAAATGTGAAAATGTACCCTTGTGACAACAACAATCCTGTAAATCAATATTTACTCAATAAAGTGAGACTGACTGGCATTGAAAATAAAATAAACACTCTATGACCAGCAGTGAATATATATTACTTTAAAGTACTAAAAATATTAAACTTTGCTATAATTAAAAAATATAATTTCTTTTTTTTAAAAAAAAAAGAACTGAACACAGAGTCTTGAGATATTTCTTTTTTATTTTATTTTATTTTACTTATTTATTCCCTTTTGTTGCCCTTGTTTTATTGCTGTGGTTATTGTTGTTATTGATGTCTTTGTTGTTGGATAGGACAGAGAGAAATGGTGAGAGGAGGGGAAGACAGAGAGGGGGAGAGAAAGACAGACACCTGCAGACCTGCTTCACCGCCTGTGAAGCGACTCCCCTGCAGGTGGGGAGCCGGGGGCTCGAACCGGGATCCTTACACCGGTCCTTGCGCTTTGCGCCACCTGCGCTTAACCCACTGCGCTACAGCCCGACTCCCCTGAAGAGATATTTCTATGCTCGTATTCACAGAGACTTTATTCATCAATCCTAAAACATGGAGGCAACCCAAGTGTCCGTGGTGGATGAATGGGTGAGTAAGATCTGGTATATACATGTGATGGAATATAATTACATCTTCAAAAGAGGAAATTCTGCAACATGAACTTGAAAGTAGTATGTGAAGTGAAATAAAGCACTAACAAATGATGCATACTGTGTACTTGTATGAGGTACCTGAAATAGTCAAGATTATATAGAGATAGAAATAGAATGGTGGTTGCCAGGGGGCAGGAATGCAGTGGGATGGGAGAGATATGTCAACTGATGGCTGAGTAGGTATAGAGTTTCAATTTTATAAGTTGCAAAGAATTACAGAGGTGAATAGTGGTGATGGCTGTCAACATGAGGAATGTTCAGTATTAATGAACTGTGGGCGTAGAAACATTTAAGGTGGCACATTATACGATGTGTTTATCATATACACTTAAAAAAATCAGATAGCCAACTAGAAATATTCCCTGAATGTAAGATTTTCATTTTATATCAAAAAACAAGCACACACACAAACAAAAAACAGTGAGATGGTTCCACCGGGAGGATGCTGGCTTTGTCATGTGTGTGACCCAGGTTTGAGCATGGCCCCCACTGAACTGGGGGAAGCTTCAGTGTTGTGGTCTTTCCCTCTCTCCCTATGTCTCTTTATCTCTGCTTCTCTTTCTATCTAAAAAAGTTAGCCCAGAGCAGTGAAGCCATTGTGAAGATAAAAACAAAAACAAACAAGCCCAAACCAATTAATGTAATACAATATATCAATAGAATAAAAGACTAAATCCACACGATCATCTCCACTAGAGAAAGAAAAAACACATCTAAGAAAATCAATATCTATTCATGCTAAGACACTCAGCAAACCGGAACTAGAGCAAAACTTCTTTAGCCCGAAAAATAATATTTATGAAAAACCCACAGCTAGCATTGTGTGAAAGACTGAATATTTTTTCCCAAAAATCAGGAAGAAGACAAGGATGTTCTTCTTATTTTCTCCAACATTGCAACATTGTTCTAGAGGTTCTATCCTAGGTAATCAGGCAAGACATTGAAATAAAAGGCATACATAAAAGGCATCTAGACTGGAAAGAAAGGGGTAAGATTTCCTCAGTTTGTGGATGACATGAACTTACCTACAATAATTTAAGCTTAAAAATCCCCAAGAAATACACTCAAATGCTATTAGGATTTATTTAAAAAAGAAGTTTGACAAGGTGACAGGTTACAAGATTGATATATAAAAATCAACTGTATCTATACTCACACTATGAACAATCTACTCTCAAAATGGAAAAAGTAGTTCTATTTACAATAGAATCATAAGTGATACAATACTTAGAAAAAAAAATTAACGTAAGGAGTGCAAATCCATTTGTTTATTTATGAGCAGGATTATTGCTGGGGCTTGATACCTGCATTACAAATCTACCACTCCTAGTAGTTATTTCCCCCTCTTTTTTTACTGATAGAGAAATTGAGGGGGAAGGAGAGGGACAGAGGGAGGGAGGGAGGGAGGGAGGGAGAAAAAGAGAGAGAGAGAGAGGCCTGCAGCACTAGTTCACCAGTTGTGAAGCTCTCCCCTTGCTAGTAGGGCCCAAGGGCTTAAACCCTAGTCCTTTCTCATGGTAATATGTGTGTTGTACCAGGTGTACCACTGCCAGATCCCAAGAGTATAAAATTTTGACTCTGAAAAGAGTAGTATGATGTAACAGTATATATTTTGAAGAGGTTGAAATAATACCCCTAGAACATACAACATAAATCAGTGTGACTTCAATAAGAAGTAAAAAGAAATAGAAACACATCCCTACTCATAGAGCAGAAGACTTAATATTTTCAAGATGCTAATACTACCAAAATTTACTTGTAGATTCAATATCACATCTATAAAAACTCCAGCTGACCTCTTTTTCTTTCAAAATTTGACAAACTGATTCTAGTATTCATATTAAAATGCAACCCAAAATAGTTCTAAAACACATGAAAAAGATTTAGAGAAAAACAATCAAAACATTGTGATACTGAAATAAGGTATACATGTGGGTCAGTAGAATGAAATAAAGTCCAAAATGAAACACTTAGAGTCAACTGATTTTTGACAGGAGTGCCAAGATGACTCAGTTAGGGAAGAAAAGTCCAACAACATACTGGATCAACAAAATATCAGTGGGAAAAAATGCACAGACGCTCCGAAGTAACTCAAGATGAACCACTGACCTAAATATGAGGTAAAACTTAAAAAGAATAATTGACCTAACATTTCTACACATCAAAGAAGACCTTTGAGAAAGTGAAAAGAGAGCTGGGAAGATAGCACCAGTGATAGCAAACAAATTTTCATTGTGGAAGGACCAGGAACTCCCGGTACCAACATAAACAAGAGTTGATCAGGGCACTGCTTAAAAAAAAAAAAAGACTGATAAAAGAAGGAGGAGGAGAAGGGGGAGGGGTCTCTAAAGGAGAAGGAGGAAAAGGAAGATAGGCTAAGAGGAGATATTTGCCAGTCCTATGTCTGAAAAGAGACTTATATCTGGAATCTATAAACTTCAACCAGTCAACTAATCAAGTTTTGAAATGGACAAAAAAATTGGATAGACATGTATTTAAGAAAGATGCAATGAAAAACCAATAAGTGTATGAAAAGATGTGCAATATCATTTACCACCAGGGAAATCCAAGTGAAAGCCATAATTAGATAGCATTTCATAACCCCTAGGCTATCTATAATAAAAAACAGATACATAATATCAAGGATTACCATGGATGTGGCAAAATTGGAATCTTCATATCTTGCCAGTGCCAATATAAAAATTGTACACCACTTTGGAAATCTCTCTGAAGGCTTCTCCAAAGATTAAATGTATAATTACCACATAACTAAATGCAGAGTTACCACATAACTCTACTCCTAACTACACAACCAAAAAAAGAGAAAAGTAAACATATATCTATATAAAATTTATACATGAATTGTGAATGATCATGACAATATTATTAATAATTGCCAAAAATCAGATAATTTAGATGCCAATGATCCAAGGAATGGTTGAATGAAATGTAGTCTGTCCATCCAATGGATATTAGTTGACAGTCAAAAGACATGCAGTACTATGGCATGTGTTAACATCACACAAAAGTAACCAATTAACTATCCCAACAACAAAATGAGTTCACTCAGAAACAACAGATGAGAAGGCAGATTGGAAAGTATATTATAGGAAGACCCCTGTGCAGTTCCCCAAATTCACTGCTAACAACTCCCTGTATCCTGGCTGAAGGACTTCCCTCTCAGTTCTGCTGGAGGAAGACACAGCCTCACTTCCTGGGGGAGACACAAGGTATGCTGAGTCTTTACAAAGTTTGTTGAAGATTTGTTGATTTATCCATCAGTGGGTACTTTTTTCCCCCCTTGAACTCTCAAGTTCATTTAAATAGGATTTCTGGTTAGTTTTTTTGTTTGTTTTGTTTGTTTGTTTGTTTTCTCCAGAGCACTGCTCAAATCTGGTTTATGGTGGTGTGAGGGATTGAAACAAAGATTTTGAAGCCTCAGGCTTAAGTGTCTGTTGGCATAACCATTATGCTATCTCCCCCTTCCTAACTAGAATTTCTGTATATTAATGTTCACACATGGATAAACCTTGAAACCATTATGCTAAACAAAAGAAGTCAGTCAAAAAAGACTGATTCCGCTTACATGAAATATCCAGAAAAGCATATCTATAGAGGCAGCATTTGACTAAAACTGGGAATGAGGGGAGTTACTGTTAAAAGGGGTGAAGGTTTCCTTGGGGTAGGTTATGTGACTAGAATATTCTAAAATTTCTTGTGGTTATATTTGCAAAACTCTGTAAATAACTTTAAAATTACTCATCTGGGGAGTTGGGCGGTAGCGCAGCGGGTTAAGCGCACGTGGTGCAAAGTGCAAGGACCAGCGTAAGGATCCCGGTTTGAGCCCCCAGCTTCCCACCTGCAGGGGAGTCGCTTCACAGGCGGTGAAGCAGGTCGGCAGGTGTCTATCTTTCTCTCCCCCTCTCTGTCTTCCCCTCCTCTCTCCATTTCTCTCTGTCCTATCTAACAACAATGACATCATCAACAATAACAATAATAACTACAACAACAATGAAAAAAACAACAAGAGCAACAAAAGGGAAAATAAGTATATATATATATATACTGATCTGTACATTTCAAGTAAGTAAATTGTATGATGTGTGAAATATATCTCAATAAAACTATTATATAGCTTGATAGTGGGAAGAAAGGAAAGAGGGAAGAAAAGAGATGGTTAGGAGAGAAGGGAGGCAGGGAGGGAAAAAAGAAAGGAAGGGAAAGAAAGAGGAAAAGAAGGAGGGAGGAGAGAAGGGAGGGTACTATTAGGCTAAAAGTTCTCAGCATGCCTAAGTCCAGGCTCAGCCCAGGCACCATCTTTATCCCTAGAGGTACAGAGCTTATGGTAATAGGACATTTCATTAATTTGGCTATGCCTAAAATGCCAAGGCAGCGTTCCTTGGTAAAGTGGTGTAGCTCTCATAGTCATGAGAAAAGATTCAGGGATTATTTCCCTGTATTCTATGTCCAAACTTGATTTTTGCAATTTTATCACCTTGTGCTGGGTGTGAAGATCAAGAGAACATTTAAAAGAAATAGAGGATGATCAAAATGGCTGACTTCATTGTATGCTGGGAAAAATACTGTCCTAACACTGAGATCACCTCCAAAAGAAGCAAACAGAAGGAAGAAGACAGAAAGGGAAAGGGGAGGGGGAGGGGGAGGGACAGGAGAAGCAGAAAAGAAAAGGGAAGGGGGAGCCTAGTGACTAACTCACTGTAAACAGTGTCCTCCGGCTGCCATCAGTTAGTACTGTCTGTTGCAGAGTAAGGAGAAGAGACAATAGAGAAGGTTCCTGCTCCTCTGCTGACATGCTCTTGGATTAGGGTGATTCCTGAAGCAAGAGGCATAGAGATGCAGCAGGGAGTAGAGAAGGTGAGGATCAAACCATTCTGAGCAGAATGTCTGAGCAAGAAAGAATGCTTGTCAGCTGCTAGCTAGCAAACCGGAGACCATTACCATTGCTCATTTCAAGATTTCCAAAACATAAATAATTTGTATGCAGTGCCAGGGAATGAATTCTGGGTCTTGTACATGCACCATACCAATGAGTGGCCTCTCAGGCCCATTTTACTTATTTATTTATGTGTTTATTGAGACATACACACAAAAGAAAGAGAAAGAGTCAGGTAAGACACAAAGAGGAAAGATGGCTCCCCACCACTCCAGTATTCCCATAAAGTTCCCATGTGGAATCAGTTTCCAACCTTGGGGGCTTGTCACAGTAAATGTGTGCTCTACTAGGTGAGCTATTGCCCAGCCCCATGGGATTTGTATTTTATAACAAGCAATCACTTGTTGGCAAACATGAAGTGTTTTGTAAATGTTATCAGATATTTTGGGCAGTGGAGATGATCCATTTACACTCCCAGAGTTTCATTGTATTAGTGCCTTCTTTTTTGTTTTGTTTTTCTTGTCTTCTTTTCTCATCTGATTAGCATTTCACAGGTATAAGGGTACATTCAACTTCTCTTTACAAAGAAAGAAAAGAAATTGGGGGGGGGGTGAGGAGATAGAAAGGGAGAGAGAAAGATAAACAACTGTAGTACTGCTTCACCGCCCTGGAAGCATTCCCTGCAGGTGGAGACTGGGGCCTTAAACCTGGGTCCTCACACATGGTGATGTGTATGCTTAACTGGGTGTGCCACTGCCCAGCCCATTGGGCTGAGTTTTTAGATGTAACATTTCCATTAAACATTTTTATTAAATTTATTAAACATTCATCCACTGCTGCTCACCTTCGTTTTTAAAAATATTTATTTATTTATTTATTTATTTATTTATTTATTTTTGCTACCAATGGTCTCATCAGGATACTTGCACCACTTCCAGCAGCCTTTTTTTTTTTGGTTAGAGAAGGAGAGATCTAGAAAGGGGAGAAAGAAAGAGGAAGTGAGAAAGGCAGAGATACCTGCAGCACTGTTCCACCACTCCTGAAGCTTCCATCCCTGCAGGTTGGGGCTGAGGGTTTGAACCTGGATCCTTGTGCATGGTAATATGTGCATTCTACCTGGTGTGCCGCCACCAGGGACCCACCACCTACCTTCTTTCCCCTAGAAAGTTTGGACTTCTAGGGACTACACCCTGTAACTCATGTTTCCAATTCAGAAGTCCAACCAGTGTGTTTCTATGTACAGAGAGGTGATATTATCCTTAGTTTTCCTCTCCTTTTACAAAAATCCTGAAGTACATAGAAACAGAAAAAGTATACAATGACCAATCACTATCAAACATATGGATTAAACAACTGCTAAAATTTTCATTATATATTCTTATCTCTTTTTTTGCAGAAGGAATTTAAGGAAAAGTATAGAAATGTGTATATTTTACTCCTAAATACTTCAACATTAATCTAGGAATAGCAAGTAGATATTTGTTAGGCAAATACAATTCCATAATCACATCAAACAAAGCACATACTTTTTTCACAGCATATCATACCCATCTACATTTAAAAATTCCATATTCTGGTCTAACATCCAAGTCCTTGATCCACTTGGAATTTACTTTTGTATTTGGTGAAATACAGTGATTCAGTTTCATTCTTCTGCATGTTTCAACCCATTGTCTCCAACACCATTTGTTGAAGAGACTCTGCTTTCCCCATGTAATAGTCTGGGCCCCTTTGTCAAAGATTAGATGTCCATACATGTGGGGCCTCATTTCTGGGCTCTCAGTTCTATTCCATTGGTCAGTGTGTCTGTTCATGTTCCAGTGCCAAGCAGTTTTGATGACAATGGCCCTAGAATACAGTTTGAGATCTGGGAGTGTGATGCCTCCGGTTCTGTTCTTTTTTCTCAAGATTGTTTTGGCAATTCTAGGTCTTTTCTGGTTCCAGATAAACATTTGTAGCATTTTTTCTATTCTCCTAAAAAATGTGCTTGGGATCTTGATGGGGATAGCATTAAATTTGTAGATGGCTCTGGGTAATATATTCATTTTGATGATGTTAATTCTTCCAACCCATGAGCATGGAATATCTTTCCACTTCTTTGTGTCTTTTTCAATTTCTCTGAGTAGTGACTCATAATTTTCAGTATACAAGTCTTTCACTTCTTTGGTTAGGTTTACTCCTACATATTTTATTGTTTTTGTTGCTATAGAAAAAGGAACTGATTTCTGGATTTCAATTTCTTCTAACTTAGTGTTTGCATAGAGGAATGCCACTGACTTTTGAATGTTAATTTTATAGCCCTCCTGGGGATATATCCTAAGGAACCCAACACATCCATCCAAAAAGATCTGTGTACACATATGTTCTTGGCAGCACAATTTGTAATAGCCAAAACCTGGAAGCAACCCAGGTGTCCAACAACAGATGAGTGGCTGAGCAAGTTGTGGTATATATACACAATGGAATACTACTCAGCTGTAAAAAATGGTGACTTCACCGTTGTCAGCCGATCTTGGATGGACCTTGAAAAAATCATGTTGAGTGAAATAAGTCAGAAACAGAAGGATGAATATGGGATGATCTCACTCTCAGGCCGAAGTTGAAAAACAAGATTAGAAAAGAAAACACAAGTTGAACCTGAAATGGAATTGGAGTATTACACCAAAGTAAAAGACTCTGGGGTGGGTAGAATACAGGTCCATGAAGGATGATGAATGACATAGTGGGGGTTGTACTGTTAAATGGGAATCTGGGGAATGTTATGCATGTACAAACTATTGTATTTACTGTTGAATGTAAAGCATTAATTCCCCAATAAAGAAAAAAAAAGTAAAAAAAATTTTTTTTTTAATTCCATATTCCTGGGAGTCGGGCAGTAGCACAGCTGGTTGAGTACACATGGCGCCAAGCGCAAGAATTGACATAAGGATCCCAGTTCGAGCCCCCGGCTCCCCACCTGCAGGGGAGTCGCTTCACAGGCGGTGAAGCTAGTCTGCAGGTGTCTATCTTTCTCTCCCACTCTCTGTCTTTCCCTCCTCTCTACATTTCTCTCTCTCCTATCCAACAATGATGACATCAACAACAATAATAACTACAACAACAACAACAACAAAATGTCATATTCCTGGTTTTTAAAAATGAAGGTAAAATTCACTTTGAAAAAAAGAACACACAATCCTAGGTATGATTTAGTGGCATTATCACAGTCAAAATGTTGTACCACCATTATTTTGTCATGATCCCAAACTCTGCTGTTTAGAAATAACTTCTGGGGATGAGCCATTGTGCATCAGGTTGAGTGTGCCCATTACCATGTGCAAGAACTAGGGTTCAAGCCCTTGGTCTCCACCTGCACGGAGGATGCTTCATAACTCATTAAGCAGTGTTGCAGGTATCTCTCTATCACCCCTTGCCCTCTCAATTTATCTCTGTCCTATCAAATAAATATCTAAAAAGAATGACTTCTGTTTCCTACCTCTCCCCCAAATGCCTTTTAAAGATGATTAAATCAAACATTCTTTTGGTTGTTATGTTTCTTAAACTAAGCTAAGGGCCAAGGAGACAGCATAATGGTTATGCAAAATATTTTCATACCCGAGGCTCCACAGGTCCCAGGCTCAGTCTCTAGTATCACATTATGCCAGAACTGGTTTAAAAACAAGGCAAAGGGGAGTAGCTCACTTAGATAATGAGCTACTTTGTCTTGCGTGAGGCCCAGGTTGAGCACCTCATCCCAAACTGAACAAAGTTTCAGCACTGTGGTCTCTTTCACAGTCTCTTCATCTCTATTAAAAAGCAAATGTGAGCCAGGTGGTGGCACACATTATAGTGCACGAGGACCAGGTTCAAAGCCCCTGGTCCCCACCTATAGGCAGAAAGTTTCACAAGTGTTGAAGCAGCGCTGCAGGTGTCTCTCTATCTCTTACCCTGTCTATCTTTCGCTCCCCTCTTAATTTCTCTGTATCCAATAAGAAATAAAAAGACTTAGAAAAAAGTTACAAAATAAAAAAAAAAAACAATAACCTCCTATTTTAGAATCGTCTCCTCTCTCCATACTCACGCACACTTAAATTTCATGATATTGACTTCTTTACAATTCAGCTGTTTGTTCTCTAGACTGCCCCACCTTCTAGATTTGTCTAACTGTCTCCTTATTGTATTGTTAAACGTGTTCTTTTCTTCTCTCTCTCTTTCTTTCTTTCTTTTTTCTGTCTGTCTGTCTTTCTTTCTTTCTCTCTTTTATTGCCAGCAGGGTTATCACTGGGGCTTGATGCCAGCACTATGAATCCACTGCTCTTGGTGACCATTTCTTTTGGCTATTTTTATTTCTTTTTTATTTGACAGGACAGAGAAAAATTGAGAGGGGAGAGGGATATAGAAGGAAAGAGAACGTTATATACCTGCAGACCTGCTTCAACACTTTTGAAATGTCCCCCCTGTAGGTGGGGATTAGGGGCTCAAACCCAGGTCCTTGAGCATGGTAATATGTGTGTTTAACCAGGTGTGCTACCACCTGTCCCCTGCTCTCCAGCTCTATGTTTCTTATTAAGATTAAAGTTTGACCTAAAAATTTGATGAAGAACCAGGTTAGGCATCTTGGTAAGAATTCTTCATAAACGAAAGGCTAATAATCAAAATCTGTAAAGAATGCAGCAACAAGAAAATAAAAAGCTCCATCCAAAAATGGGGAGAGGATATGGTCAGAATTTAATTTTCACAAAAGAAGAGATCCAAAAGGCCAACAGACATATTAAAAAATGCTGTATGTCAATGATTGTCAGAGAAATGCAGATAAAGACAACAGTGAGAGACTACTATACACCTGTGAGAATGTCAAACATTAGAAAGGACAGTAACAACAAATGTTGGCTAGGATGTAAAGAAAAAGGAACCCTCCTGCACTGCTAGTGGGAATGCAAATTGGTCCAGCCCTTGTGAAAAACAGACTGGAGACTCCTCAGAACACTAAAAATGGACCTACTATGTGACCTGGCAATTCCTTTCCTGGTGATATATCCAAAGGAAACAAACATAGCCATCCAATTAGATCTACGTACACCTATGTCCATAGCAACACAGTTTGTTAATAGCCCAAACTTGGAAACAACCCAGATGTGCAAAGGCAGATGAGTGGCTAAGAAAGTTGTGGTAAGAGGTCAGGCAGTGGCGCACTTGATTAAGTGCCCACACTACAGTGTACTAGGATCTGGGTTCAAGCTTCTGTTTCCAACTTGCAGGGAAAACTTTCAGGAGTGGTGAAGCGGGGTTGCAGATGTCTCTTTCACTCTCTATCTCTTCCTCACTTCTCAATTTCCTCTCTCCCCCTCTCTCTCTTTTTATTTATTTATTTATTATTATTATTCTTTTTTTTGCCTCTAGTCGCTGAGGCTCAGTATCTGCACTAGGAATCCATAGCTTCTGGAGGCCTTCCCCCTCCCATTTTTGATAGGATAGAGAAAAATTGAGAGAGGAGGGAGGATAGAGGGAGCAAAAAATAGACACCTGCAGACCTGCTTCACTGCTTGTGAACTGTCCCCCTGCAGGTGGGAGCGGGAGCTCAAACCCAGGTCCTTGTCCATAACCTTGGGCATAGTACTATGTACACTTTACTGAGTATACCATCCATCGCCCAGCCCCCTCAATTTCTCTCTGTCTCTAGCAATAAAAATATTTTTAAAAAATAAGAATGTTGTGTTATGTATACACAATGGAATACTCCTCAACTATCAAAATTATCTCCTTTGTTTCATCCTGGATGGAACATGAAGGCATTATGTTAAGTGAGATAAGTCAAGGAGCCTGGAGGTGGCACATCTGGGTAAGCACACATGGTACTAAGTGCAAGGACTCGCTAAAGGGTCTGGGTTAGGCCCTGCTACCCTCCTGCAAAGGGGAAGCTTCTCTCTCTCTCTCTCTCTTCTCGTCTCCTCTCCTCTTTCAATTTCTTTCTGTCCTATCCAATAAAATAGGGGGAAAATGGCCTCCAGGAGCAGTGGGTTTGTGGTGTGAGCAGTGGGTTTGTGGTGTTGACACTGAACCCCAGCAATAAGACTGAAGGCAAAAGAAAGAGGTGGGGGTGGAGAGAGAGAGAGAGAGAGAAAGAGAGAGAGACAGAGAGAGAGAGAGAGCAAGAGAGACAGACAGAGAGAGAGAGAGAGAGAGAAGGAAAGAGATCAAAAAGAGAAGGAAAAATACCAGACAGTTTCACAGTGTAATTGAAGAAACAACATAGAGAAGTAAAACACAAATCAAATCTTGGACTGGACAGACTGTACTGTACCAAAGCAAAAACTCAGGAGCAGAGAGGGTGGGAGGGAGGGAGTCAAAATGGTCAGGGGTATTGATGCAGTAGACATATTCCAACAGCCATACTGTAAATCATTAACCTCGCCACTAAAATGAAAAAAGGGAAAAAAGAATTCTTCATAGATAATGCTGTGTACTTCTGGCTGTTCATAGTAAATGCTGCCTAATGTCTGGCTGTCCACTATTAATTAGGTTACTATTGATGTTGTAAGGTGTTAACAGCCTATTTAAAAAATAGGCTGTTTTTTTTAAATGAAGGTGTGACTATTTGTAGTTAAAAAAAAAAGACTATTTCTACTTTGAATCTTCAAATAAAGGGATTCTGACTTGCTGCCTGGCATTTGGTATATAGCCTTTATCCTGTATAAACGATAAGAGGATTAAGACTGAGGTGTAATCCTCTTGATGGAGTAGACACAGGAGTTCAAGTTTACCTTTGAGGATGGTCAATCAGGACAGATATTTCTAAACTATAAAGACTAGCAGAAAGTATCTTTCCTCTGGAGCCAGTGGTGGTTGGGGGGTGGGGAGGAGGACTATGACATTGCTCATTAGCCAGAAATTTTTTTTATTTATAAAAAGGAAACATTGACAAAACAAAAGGATAAGAGGGGTACAACTCCACACAATTCCCACCTCCAGATTTATGTATCCCATTCCTCCCCTAACAGCTTTCCTGTTCTTTAACCCTCTGGGAGTAGACCCAAGGTCATTGTGGGATGCAGAAGGTGGAAGGTCTGGCTTCTATAATTGCTTCCCCGCTGAACCTGGGCATTGACAGGTCTATCCATACTCCCAGCCTGTCTCTTTCTTTCCCTAGTAGGGTGGGGCTCTGGGGAAGTGAAGCTCCCGGACACATTGGTGGGGTCATCTGTCCAGGTAAGTCTGGTTGGCATCATGCTAGCAGCTGGAACCTGGTGGCTGAAAAGAGAGTTAACATATAGAGCCAAACAAATAGTTGACTAATCATGAACCTAAAGGCTGGAATAGTGCAGATGAAGAGTTGGGGGGGGGGTCTCTGTTCTATAGATATCTAGTAGGCAAATTTTAGTTATATTCCAAAGGGCCTGTGGCTATACTAGTTCTTTTTTCTTTTTTTTTTTTGCCTGAGCCTGAAATCTGATATGCAGGTGGATCCAAGTTATTGTCGGGGAAATAATGTCATGGCTGGAAAAAAGACCAGAAAGTTGGATTAGTCTTTTGGTGGTGGGAATGGTGTTTGTGTATACTCCTATTAGTTTTTAGCCATATAAATCACTATTTAGTTAATATGAGAGAGGAAAATTGATGGAATATCTCAAACTTTTTAATGTACAGAGCATAGGCAGAGTCTTCAATTTGTTGACTCTCTTAAAAGCTCAGACCAGGGAGTACAGAAGCAACCAGTGGCACAACTATATACAAATAATGTCAAAGAACATAAATTATGGTGATGTTGTGTATGATGCAGCAAATCCTAACAAAGGGTATTTCAAAGTTAACCCAGTTGCCAAATATGTGATTATAGCAATAACTATCTATTGCCTTCTTAAACCCTAAGACATCAGGAACCTCCCTCTTCCTCTACAGAGCCTATATTTCCCCAGTCCTAGAGCCTCTAGGGTGGGATTCACCTTCCTGAAAGCTTCTCTCAATCCATGTCAAATGGTATTGCATCTGCCGATCCCAACCTAATCAACGTGATGAGTACCACCTCAGCATGCTTCACTTCAGATTGTGTCCAGAGACGTCAGTCGTGGAGTGTCTGCCCTTCAGCCTCATTACTTGGGTGAGACCTTTCCTTTCATAAGAGTCACTAATTCCATTCCAGGTGGTTCACTTCCTAACAAAGTCCTAAAACCTAGATATAGACCGGTCCCATGAGATAGAGCATATGTTCAGAGGTATCCA
The DNA here is from genome assembly GCF_950295315.1 of Erinaceus europaeus. Lineage (NCBI taxonomy): Eukaryota > Metazoa > Chordata > Mammalia > Eulipotyphla > Erinaceidae > Erinaceus > Erinaceus europaeus. The sequence goes on from NC_080169.1 coordinate 102,163,532, forward strand.
TAAATTAGGGCAAAATATATACCTGAAAGCAAAAGTACACAATAGTCTACAGTGAGTGAGTCAGTATAAAGTTCTTAATGAAATAGTGTCTACTTAGATATCCTCCTCACCTACTTCCTGTTACACTTCCCTCACTCACTCCAAAGCTAACCTCATCAAAGCAAGGACTACAAGAGCTGAATAAGGGCAAGAGACTGGCATACTTTAACAATGACTCTTGAGTCACTATCAGGCCACCCCATCAGCTGAGGCCCTAGTCCTGAGATTCCCAAACAGACATGTTGAGTCTAGACCTCAAATAAATCCCTCTCTCCATTGTTACTGGCCATCCCTATCAGGAGCAACACAATAGACCCTTTTGTGCCCCCCCCCATAGGACCTTGCCCTCAACTTGGATCAACAATGGTAGAGAATGTTCCATCCTCTGAAGGGAGGCTGGACAAAATACTCTATGCTACACCTGAGGAAGATGGGTCCTGATATTGGGGCAACTTGGGACGTTCCTATTCATGACTACAGAATGTGAGCTCAGATCTATAGGGATGCAGAGGTCACATAGGCTCCTAAGCTGAATATGGACCTCAGATCAGATCAAATTGATGGGGTTTACAGTCAACAATATTTATACACCTTTCCCATATTAACCAGAATTTAATCAAAGATAGTACATATCTTTTTGCTAATACTAAAGCCAGAACATTTGGAATCTACATACAGAATCTTTGATGACATTTTTAAAATAATTCTACTCCTATCCCCCTTATTTTTAAATTATTCTTCTTTACCATAAACTACCTTAGAAAATTATGACCTGAACCCTCCAGCACCACTACTTTGGTGAGACCTTTCCTAGCTCATAAGACTCTGGAATTCCATTTTGGGTTGTGCACTTCCTAACAAGGTTACCAAACCTAGAGTATTACCAGTACCCATGAGATAGGGCACATGTGCACACGTATCCATAAACTGGGGGAAAATATATTCCATAAAGTAAAAGTGCCAATAATCTACAGTGATTCAATAAGCACAGCAAGCAAGTACAAAGACCTGAAAAAGACACCATAAAGTACTTAGTCAAATAGTTTCTACTTAGACCTAGATACCCTCCTCACCTACTACCTATTTTCACTTCTTTCAATCACTCCAAGTCTAACCATATAGAGACTACAAAAGCTGGATAAGGGCAAGAGACCGGCACACTTTAATGATGGCCCTTTTAATCACTACCAGGCCCTTAATCACTAGGGGCCCTTGTCAGGAAATCCTGGGATTCCCACACAGACCTCTAACAGATCCCTCTCTCTGCCATCAGTAGTCATCTCCATCAAGAACAAGATCATAAACCCTCCTTTGGGCCTCTGTAAGACATTGCCCTCAATACAGAACAACAGCGGTAGAAATTGCCTCACTGAAGGGAGGATGGGTCAACACACTCTTCCACCTGAGGAAGACTGGTCCTGAAATGAGTGCCGCCTAGGATGTTTCTAGCCATGACCATGGAATATGAGCTCAGACTGATGGGATGCAGAGGATACACAGGCTCCTGTCCTAAATATGAATAGACATGGGCCCTAGGTCAGATATATGGGGTTTATAGTTAATAGTATTTATAAATTTTCCCCATATTTGGTAACTTCTCTCTGCCCTTATATAGTTTTCTAGTCCTACCCTCAGTTCTGGCACCATCTTCCCAGACAATACTCCTAGTTCATCTGCATGTTAGCTGTTGGACTCAGTTCAAAATTAGTGAAGCCATGGACCCCTTAGAATATACCTAAAATAGACCTACTAGCTTTTTCTAAAATAAGACCCAAAATCTCATCTGCTATATTCTTACCTTTAGGTTCCTGATTATTATACAATTTGCTCTGCTTTATTTCTTAATGCTTTTCAGCCACCAAGTTCACATGCTACCATGACACCAACCTGAATTCCCTGGGCAGATGACCTCACTAATGTGTGTGAAACCTCACCTTTCCAGAGCCCTACCCCACTAAGGAGGATAGAAACAGACTGGGAGTATAGATCAACTTGCCAATGTCCCTGTGCAACAGAGAAGCAATTACAGAAGCCAGACCTCCCAATTTCTGCATCCTATGAAGAAAGATCTTTAGTCCATACTCCCAGAAGGATAAAGAATAGGGAACTTCCCGTGGAAGGGATGGGATACAGGACTCTGGTGGTGGGAATTGTATGGAATTGTACCCCTCTTATACCACAATCTTGTCAATCATTATTAAATCACTAATAAAAATTTTTAAATTAAAAAAAAGAAAAAGAAAATTATGGCCTGGGAGGTGTCACAGGACTCTTAAATATGAGGTCCTAAATTCGATCCCTGGTGTCAAGGTATTGCTCTCTTTCTTTCTCTTTCTCTCCCCTTCTCTCATATATATATTTGCCTCTAGGGTTATCACTGGGGCTTGGTGCCTGCACTACAAAGTCACTGCTCCTGGAGGTCATTTTTCCCACTTTGTTGCCCTTGTTGTTGTTATTGTTGCCATTGCTGTTGTTGATGTTCGATAGGACAGAGAAAAATCGAGAGAGGAGGGGAAGACATAGAGTGGGAGAGAAGGACAGACACCTACAGACCAACTTCACCACCTGTGAAGTGACCCCCCACAAACACAAGTGGGGAACTGGGGGCTTGAACCGGGATTGTTACGCCAGTCCTTGGACTTCATGCCATGTGCACTTAATGCTTAACTTATTGAGCCTGGCCCCCTGTAAATATGTATTTTTAAAAGATTAAGAGCATTTTCTTTGAATGCAAAATCTAACAATATTTAAATGTTTCTAGAGTTCTGCTTAAATTTTTAATAAGGAAAAATGTATGGGTTTGTTCTTTTTTTGATATTTCTTTCTTTTCTTTTAACTACTATAAAATGAATAGTCAATTCATTGAAAACATAAACAAGGAAGTTAAAGGACTTTACTATTACAACCAAAAAACCTGGGAGTTTCTAAGGAAAATGAGCTACTTTTAATTGCCAAATAAATGCTTAGTTTTTTTGATGACTAAATACCCAAGTTAGTTTAACTCAGCTTGAGGATGTTTTTCTGGATTCCCACAGGGATAACGATGATGATGATGACAATGGCAGTGATAATGTTAATGACTGCTTGTGTGTCTTTGTTATTTTGCCTTTCAGCTAGTATACAGGTACGTGAGTAGTAAATTTTCTGCACAGCAGTGTAGAACTTAAACTAAGAGCAATGGACTATTTTCAACTTATAACACTCATGAGCAATGTCCTTTCCCTCCATGGATCCTATAATTCTGGAAGATTCTGGTTTCAAAGTTACCGATTGAGTAAGGAATTGGCAAACTTCTTTCTTTAGTTTTTAAAATGATCTTTATTTATTTGATAGAGACAGCCAGAAATCAGGAGGAAGAGAGAAAAAAGGACACCTGCAGCACTGCTTTACCACTTGGGAAGCTTTCCTCCTGCAGGTGAGGCCTAGGGGCTTGAACCTGTGTCCTGATGCACTGTAACAAGTGCACTCAACCAGGTGTGCCACCGCCTGGCCCCACAAACTTCTTCTTGAAGGAAACAGTTCCTCAGCCATTGTACTGACAATCAGATATAAGAACATATGCCAATCACCTCCACTGGGGGTGGGGCACTTAATTTGAAGATTCCAACCAATAAAAAAA